>NW_024609838.1:60491447-61091447 GCF_016920785.2 Ixodes scapularis | reverse complement strand
AGTGAAAAAGACAGAGACCTGTGGATGACCTTCTCAAAGAGCTTAGAAAACGAGCAGAGTAAAGAAATAGGTCTGTAGTTAGAAGCGTCAGTCCGCTTGCCCGCCTTAAAAATCGGGACCACAACAGCAATTTTCCAAATACTCGGGAAAATGCCCGACTTCAGACAATTAATAAAGATAGCGCAAAGGACTGGTGTTAAAATGCAGCCGTAAGACTTGAGTATAGCTTGGGGGATGCCGTCATGACCGGCAGATTGCGTTGGACGCATTGCTTTTATTCAAGTTTCTACAGTAACTTCGTCTATCGCAATATTACTAACTGATAAAGTGTTCGTGCATGGAAGGGTCTCATTAGGAAGTGCGCCAGTATCAACAGTGTAAACCGAACCAAAGACACCAGCGAAAACATTACATACATCAGTTGTAGAGCCTCCGTTCCCTTCTATGACAATAGCATTTTCTCTTGCGCGATCGCCCCTGCGCGATTTAACTCCTCTCCAAAATCTTTTAGGGTTTCGCTGTAGATCTGACTCTACTGCTTCGGTATCTGCCTGCTTATCACGCTTAAGCAATGCCCTGCAACGAATTCTCACCTCCTGAAATTTAGACTCGAATTCAGGACGGCCTGTTTTCTTAAATTTTCTATGCAAAAACGACTTTCTCTTCAAAGCCGTATGGAGTTCAGGAGAAAACCAATAGGGAAACCCAGAGCGTACGTTTTTTCTCAATGGGATGAACTTTTTCATTCCATCCTTTACCACAGCGGTCAGTTGATTTACTTGATCATTCACGTTTGGAGACTCCAGAATGGAACTCCAGTTAAAGTCAGAAAAATATCCGTAGAGGCCTACGTAATCGCCAGCTGCGTAGTTAAAGGATTTCTCGATGTTTTGGCCACTTGGCATTTGGCGCAGCACTGGTGTTTGAATAGTCATTTTTATATCAAGCGCTGGATGATATTTATCCTCTGGAACGAGAGAAACTTTACTTTTATCGACACTGACAGTCTGTGAGGTCGTTAGACACAAGTCGAGGAACTTCCCTTGCCAGTTGGGTGTGGAGTTTCGTTGTGTCAGACCTAAGAACGATGAAAAATTTACTAACGAGTCACATTTTGTAGTGATATAAAAATTATTCGATGTGACCTTCCATGTTTTCCAACAAATAGATGGTGCGTTAAAATCGCCTAAGATCAAAACATTAGCTGCGTCAGATGCGGTTACGGTTCTTTCAATCTCCTGAAGGCAGTCATGGAATGTTTCCGGTGACATATGTGGGGGAAAATAAAATGCACCAAAAGTATATTGTCTTTCGGACCGCGCACCTCAACCCAAACTGACTCGGAATAAGTCTCAAGGCCCGTCCGCCTAACGCAATCGTAGGACTGATCAAACGCGACCAATACACCTCCACCCCGCTTCCCTTCAGTAGACTGCCTGTCACTGCGAAAAACCCTGAAATTTGGCGGGAAGTAATCGGAGGAGGAGATGTCTGGACATAACCACGTCTCGGTAAGAACCAGAAAAGTTGAGTTTGAGCAAATTAAATTTTCAAAGAACTGCTTAGATTTTGTGCGCAGACCACGTACATTCTGATAATAGATATTTAAATCGGTATACTTTAGTTTCATATTACGTTTTTATGCTATGTCCGACGGATGAATCATCTCATCGCGAAAATTACCTCTAAATGTCTGGAAGTAGCACGCGCTGGGCCACAGGTAAGGGTCAGCGAGCGCGTGAAAAGAAGGAGTGTCTACAGCGATGTAAAAAGACGCGTAGGATGCATGTCGCGTTTTCAGACGCAGGCATTGCAAAGGTGTCACACCAACAGACTTCAAATGCCTCACCATGTCCGCTGACGTGGTGCGTGTGTTAAGGCGTGTGACAAAAATCTCCTTTCCCTCGGACTGGGGAGACAAAACTGAAGAGAAGGAGGCATTCTCAGGGGCCCCCAAAGACGGCGTGTCTCCAAAGCTGGTTTCACGTCGCAAGTCCGCACACGGAGCACGTGCCGCAAAGTCCGAAGACCCAGGCACAATGAGGCCAGGTGTCGCCGGTGTTATGGGACACATGGTGCTCGCCACTGGGGTGTCAGCCACGGGGTCAGGCACGGGGGTCAGGCACGGCGGTGAGGCGGGCGGAGTCGACGCCAGTGGACGACTGGACCGGCGCGCATTCACCCCTGTAGCCGGAAGCGCAGGCTTCTTCTCGGCTCCCCCTCTCTTCCTTGACGACGGAGTTCCGGATGGTGAGCTAGCAGGCGGCGCCGCCGAGTGCCTTAACCTCGGTACACGAAGCACGTCCCGAATCTGGCCTACGTCACCCCTAATGGCGCTCAGGCTGATCGATAATAATAATAATAATAATAATAATAATAATAATAATAATAATAATAATACATTTCTATTCAACATTGAAATATAACCACTTGAGTTTCGGGTCTGGTCAAAGCAGCAGAGGCTTGTGGGACCAGATCCAGCATTTGGTGTGGCAGACCGGATATTCGCACGGACTCACATTACGTGAACATAGGGGAAAAAAAACACACAATCAGATACATTCAATGTTTCATCAGAGTACAGGCGAAAAGTCAGAGTTGGTGTTTTAGTCGTGTTTGTATGTAGCATAAAGATGAGTCATAAAAAAATTCACTGAATGGCACACACCTTCCCGCGCGAAATCACACAAAAATGCAATAAGAAATATCGTATTGAAGACACGAATGTATCTTGCTGAGTCAGGCAAATTCACTCAGGGTGTGTTCACACAAAAAACTAAATGCATAGGAACAAATAACAAATTTCACACAATACATTCGCTACTCACTTTGTGTGTCCAAAAATAAAAATAAATAAAAAATAAGTGCTTTAGTAAAAAAAAGAAAAAAGAATGACACGAAGGAATATGCGATATGTAAGAACAAAGAAACAAGAGTTAAAAGCAGTAAAGTTCACTGTCTATACACGTCGGAGAACAAGCTCCTCAGAGAGAGAGGAAGAAGAAGCGACAAAGTTAGAGCAGGGCTCCGTATGAGCTCCGTCTCAATTCATCCCGGCTGACTAATAATCCTCGCTATCCACCCCTTCCGACGTTACCAAAAGTTGGGCCAGTGTTTCAGCGCAGTGTGAATTTTCTATTTCATCTGTGTGGGGATTTTTTCGCTTTACGAGACGTGTGTTAGACCACGCCGGTGGAGCTAGGCCTAACACTGGCCGAGGCCGCTCGGAAGGCGAAGACCCAAGCTCCACGACATGGAAGTGAGTGTCGAGGGCAGTGAAATTACTCCGGAGACGCTCCGAGAACCTGGTTGGCTTCCGGCGCACCGGAAGCACAGGCACAAGAGCCCGGACGCCGAACCTACACCCGCCACGCGGCAACAGTCAACGCCGAGCAGCAAGTTCGGACACCGAAAGTTACCACCGCTATCTCAACTACCTGCGGAAGACTACAAAGTTGTCATTTGTCTCCAAGGAGGACTCAACGCCAAATCTTGGAGCGCCGCACAGATTTCCGACAGCATCCAACATTGCGCCCAGCTTCGGAGTGGGGCGGACAAAGATATCATCCGCGCCATGCCTGAACAAAATATCGTTATTGCCAGTACGCCTGAGGAAGATAACGCGGTCGCCTACTGCAGCCTTAAGGAAGTTAAGATCGGTGCCAGAACGTACTCCTCGACTACTTACGTTACGGCGCCGGACAACTCGGCAAAAGGGGTAATCCACAACATCCCCTCGTACGATAGCCCGGCGGACATTGAACGAAGCCTAGAACGAAATACGCCCAGGGTACTACAAGCGCGACGTCTCGGAGAGACGGCATCGGTGCTCATCGTCTTCGAAGGAAAATCGGTGCCCTACTACGTAAACTACCGTAACACAACATACAGGTGCTTGCTGTACAGAAGAAAGATTGAAGTCTGTGAAAACTGCTACAAGGTTGGACACAGGAAAGCTATCTGCCCCACCCCAGACGACAAACGCTGCTCAAAATGCGGAACCCTCGCCCCAGGGGGAAGCCACGAATGTACGCTGCGCTGCGCAATATGCGGTGGGGAGCATATGTCTGGTTCGAAAGCGTGCCAACACCGCTTCCACGCCCCGCAAAGGGCCGTACGCAGGCAACAAACTGCAAACGAAGAAGCTACAGCACCCACTTCAAGACCTAGCATCGGAAGGCAAAGCCGCTCCAAGGACCGGCGCTCTGCCGCTGAATCAGCGTACGCAAGTCAAGAGACCTCTCGCAGTCGCAGTGCGCGAAGACGTAGTCAGAGTGCGCGTGGCTGCAGTCGCAGTGCCGGCGGTGGGCGAGGACTGATCGGGCAGAAAACTGATCGAGGTGACAGTAACTCCGCCGGCGGCGAGGAAAACCAGAGACCCTCCAGAGGCTCAACAACCACTAAGGTGACCTGGGCATCGGTAACTGATCCCTCTACTGACCAGCGAGGTAATAGAGATAATGAAAATCAAATGCTACGCGCAGAAATCATGCAGCTCCGACGAATGTTACAGTGACAAAATGCTCTAATCGAGCAACTTCAACGCGAACGTCAACCATTGGCATCCCCAAATCCTGTACAAGTTAACGCACCGGCAGATACAGAACAGATGGAGGTTCCGAGCTCAGCGCCTAAACGCAAAGCGGTAGAGACAGCCGAAGGGCCACATGAAAACCCGAACACTACTGCTCCACACACAGATCTTGCACCCGTTGTGAAACCACAGGACATAGCGAGACTGGAAACTATGATACAAAACATAATGACAGCCATCCAGACTCAGCATCGAGAAAATACTGTCCGGCATCAAGAACGACAGCGCAGTTGCAAACGCTTACCGGTAACGCTCTCGACCTACAAAAGAACATGAAGAAACTTGAAACACGTCTCACGCCACTTGAAGGGACTGTGCAGCAGATGCCGTCCGTCTCGTTTCGAGTCGCCCTCCCGAAGTACAACACCACAAGGCATGGACCCCATGAAGCTATCGGAACCTGTGCACTCCACTAGAAATATATCCCACCAAGATGACCAACGATAAATATACGGTCTGGCAGTGGAATTGCCGAAGCTACCAACGGAAAAGAGGAAACCTGCAACAATACTTAATCTCCCAACAAACTACACCCGCCATCATCTGCCTACAGAAAACTGGGGGGACACCTAAACTCGCCAGTTACGAAACGTACCAGGGCGCAATGCCAGATAGCTGTACGGCCACCCTCGCACACCGGAACTCGATTGCTCTTCGACATGACATCGCACAATCAGAAATCGATCACGCCTTACTAGAAATTGTCCCACGCAGACCAGCGGAGCCGAGCCTATTTGTGCTTAATATATACAGTAGCCCCAAGTTCAAACAGCATCGGTTTCACTTACTCTTCCATGATACGCTACTCCGGGCTAAGCAGAACCCTTTGCTAATTGTGGGAGATTTTAACGCCGCCCATGCTGCCTGGGGGTATCGCACCGAAACACCCAAAGGAAGGCATCTATGGATGGCGATACAACAGGAAGGGCTTACTCTCCTAACGGATCCACAACACCCCACGAGAATAGGTAACAGTATTAGAGCTGACAGATGGTTGGACTGATGCTAACCAACTTTTTAATTCTGTCGATTTTCATGGTCCTTGTCGCGTTACCAGAAATTTTACTGTCTTTTATACTAAATTCATGTCTAAACTCTCACCACTGTCCCGTATGCAAATTTCAATTAATACAATCGCATCGTCTAGCTTGGGCATCTTCACAGATCTCGTAGTTTTTCGCCGGAACTTGGGAAGTCTAGATAAATGTTGAAACTATTACATTTTGTGTGAAGTGTGCGACCTATTTGTTGTCATGCTAATTTGTACATTTTAAGCTGTGCGTGTGCTGTGTTTCTTCTTTTGTTTTGTGTGCGCCAATATGAAGACCCGCGTGGTTGTTTTTGGGCACATTAAATAAACAAATTATTATTATTATTATGTCCAGACATCACTCTTGTTAAAAACATGGCAAATTGCGAGTGGTTTAACACTCAGGCGTGTCTTGGCAGCGACTATTATATATTAAGCACGACAATCCCAACCTCGGGATACAAAGATAAGAAAAGAGGCGTGCGGATCACGGAATGGGATCGCTTGCGTAAAATCCGACAGGAAATAGCGCCCACCACCATCGATAATATCGAGGAATGGAGGCAGCAACTGCAGGACGACGTTGAAACGTATATACAGGATATCCCAGAGGAAGCGGGTATTACGGAAATTGACAATCGACTACTACATATGTGTCAGGCAAGACAGAGCCTCCACAACCGATGGCTACGACAAAAGCATAACCCAACGCTCAAACTTAGAATAGCGAGACTAGATCAAGATATCGCGGAGTACGCGACAAACCTCACCCATCAACAATGGCATCAAATATGCGACAACATGCAGGGTAGCTTGGGAATGGCCAAGACCTGGCACCCTCTCAAACACCTGCTTGACCAAGGAAATACGAAGGCAGAACATCGCCGCAACATGAGCCGTCTCATACATCACCATCGCGGTGACATGGACGCATTCCTACAAGAACTGCAAACCCGGTACATAGTGAACCAGATACCCACCACCGTCCTCGATTACTGTGGATCACTTAATGGAGAACTCGACTCCCCAATACTAGAATACGAGGTAAGAGCCGCCCTTCAGAAGCTCAAAACCACCTCGGCACCGGGAGCCGATGGAGTGCGAAACAACACTCTGCGGAACCTCGACGACAACTCGATAGAGGCGTTAGCCCAATACTTTAACCAGTGCTGGGAGGAAGGCACTCTTCCTGAGCAATGGAAGCATGGCACAGTGGTGTTCATACCCAAGCCGGGGAAACCTCTGCAAATTGAAAATCTAAGGCCCATATCCCTCACATCGTGCATCGGAAAGTTATTTGAACATATCCTATTCGCTCGCCTGCACGCATATGTCGATGATCAAGACCTCCTCCCACACACCATGATAGGATTCAGGCCGGGGTTATCCACTCAAGACGTCCTCCTCCAAATACATCATCGAGCAATTTGCACGCTCAACCAACAGAACTACCGAGCAGTAGTGGGTCTAGACATTAAAAAAGCCTTCCACAACGTTTCTCATATGGCTATCATGGAAATTCTTGAATATCTCCAAGTCGGACCGAAGACCTATAATTACGTGAAGGCGTTTCTGACAGGTCGCACAGCCACACTAAGGGTCGGAGACACCACCTCTCAGACGATATTCATGGGTGGCAGAGGCACCCCACAGGGGGCAGTCCTCTCCCCCTTCCTGTTTAACGTTGCTCTCTGTCGATTGCCAGAGCAGTTAAATCAAATACCCGGGCTCAAACACAGTCTCTACGCCGATGACGTCACACTTTGGGCGGCGGCAGGCACGGCTGGAAGTTTCGAAGGTATATTGCAAGAAGGCATTGACGCTGTACAAAAGTACGCAGGCATCCGAGACATGGCCTGCTCCACAGAGAAGTCGGAGTACATGGTACTCAGACCAGTACGGAGAGGCAAAGCGACGCGTGAACAACCTTGCTGACTGAAGCTGACTCTACAAGGCACAGAAATAAATGGGGTCGACACCATTCGCATTTTGGGTATGTTGTTAAAGGACAACGGTCATAACAGCGAAATGATCCGCAAACTGGATAGTGTCACACATCAAACATTCCGCCTCATCAAGCGAATATCAAACAAGCATCACGGATTGAAGGGAAATGATTTAATTCGGCTCGTACAAGCTTTTGTGCTTAGTCGCATCTACTACTTCGCCCCATACATGAAACCCTACGCAGTGGAACGCAACAAATTAAACACAATCATCCGAGGAGCATACAAGACGGCCTTAGGGCTCCTTATTGGCACATCCACTGACAAACTACGAGCGCTCGGAGTTCATAACACCGTGGAAGAAGTCATTGAAGGACACCTTCACTCTCAATATACTCGTCTCACCACCACGGCGACGGGCCGACATATTCTTGCCGCGGTAGGCATTCAACACGAGGGAACGACGCAGCCCAAAATGAACCTCCCAAGGGAAGTCCGGAAGCACCTTCTGGCCTCCGCACTGCCGAAAAACATGCACCCGGAATACCACGATGCACGTCGTCGAGACCGCTGCAAGCATGTTCAGGAACGATACCATCAAAATCTCGGTGCAGTTTATACGGACGCGGCCGACCATGCCACGAATCCAGCAATGACGATGGTCGTCACGAACTCCCAGGAGGTACTTCTTAGCGGTGGATCCATCGCCACCACCAGTACTGAAGATACGGAAGAGACAGCCATAGCCCTAGCCCTCACGCTACCTAACGCTACCACCAAATACCGTGGAAGCCAATACTGGCAACTCCCGCGGAAAACGGGCGAAAAGTGATTGCAGCGCCCCTGGCGAGATCGGAGTCTCCGCTGGCAGACAAATTCTCCAAAATGCATTGGTTTTGCGTATCTCCGTGCGAGGTGACAAACGAAAAAAAAATTGTCACGGACATTTGCTGCTTTGAAAGTTAAAAAATGGGTGCCAGCTCATGAGTAAAGGACATTCTCTTCGCGTGGAAAAGATGTTACAGCTTTCTGGGTGCAATTTCGGAGTTCTCCCGAAGAAAACATTCTGTCACAACTTGTGTAAGCCAAGCAAAACACGAATGTATACCTTCGCGCTGTTTCGTGAAAAAGGGAAATGTACAAACATTTCAGAACATAGCTTCGTTTCAACTTTATTGTTCTTATCAGTCAATTCGTTTTGGCGTTGCAATTCCCATTTCTCATGAATGTCTTGCTTATAACCGTTTCGTCGAACAGGCGAGCAGGCTAATCCCGTTAAGATCGTGTCCAGATGAAGAAGCAGAAGTCAATTTCGAACCACGTACGTTACGGCGATGTCGGTATGCTCCGAAAGAAGTCGTTGTGCATATGCAAATCTGGCGCGATTATAGATTAACAAAAGCGGAGTTACAAAAAAAGCAGACTTCTCGCGCTTGCAAAGAAAGAAGGGGAGAGCGTCGTAGCCCCGCGAAAAAAGGTGATTTCAGTCACGTTTTTTAGTGCACAAATTCCGATTGTTAGCGCGGGGACGACCAACACCTTCCGCTTTGCTGCTTGTTTACTTCTACGATAAAGGCCGACACCCCGTTGAACCGTCTCCACTCTTTTCATTTTTGAGTCTTCTTTTTTTTATATTTTTGAGGCGACGCCACTTTGGCCGCGTTATTTCTTCCTCCTGCTTATGTGTTGCTGTGTATATTTTTTGTTTTCTTTTTGCTTTGTTTTTTTGCCCGACGTTTAAACCATCGTGTATCCTTGCTTTGTTTGGCTTGGTTTTTACTCCCTTTCCTTCGCTTCGGCGCTTACTGTATACCCCCGGTTCGTCTGCGCTAGGCCCGGGCATTTTGAGGGCCGTCTGCAACTTTGCTGTTGTTGTTGTTGTTGTTTTCTTCCACTGTCGTCTGCGATAACCTCCTATTTTCGCCTTCGATTGAGTTTCTAATCCAAAATCGTCATACGTGCTTTTTGATATATATTAAATATATTAAGAACTGTAAGCTCGTTATCCATTTTTATTCGAATTTTATTTGTGTACTCCGGCCGGCACGTCTGCTACGGGTCATCGTTTGTTGATCAACCGGCCGCATTCGAGCATACACCAGAGTATACTTAGAGATGGCAGGCATGCTATGTGCTGCCTACCATTGCAAGAACAAATTTGTGCGATGTGGTGGAGAATCTTTCTTCTGCTTCCTACGTCAACCTACGGACACCTACGTCAACAAGTACTTGAATGCACTTTTAAACTGCTTCGTCAAGCGAGCGAACGAACAGCCCGCCAAAGTCACTGGAAAAAGAAATTCGAGAGCAAAAAAAGGTTACTCACTGCTAGCACATATAGAAGATTGCTACCTGCGACCAAAACATTTCTGCGACTCTTTTTTACCGGTCAGTGTGAGCTGCACTACGTTATTTATTTCCCCTGTTTTGTTTTTAGTTCGCACCTACGCCGCGAAAGCAAATAAAGAAATGTGCAACAAGCAGCTGAAAAAAAAGGGACGCTTTCTTCTTTTTTCATTAGTTTCGTCTGTTGCTTCCGCTTTGTTTGTCGTGAACTCAACACCGGTGGCGACCACCAGCTATTCATTTGCTGCTTTTCATTTTTCTTTCTTTTTTTCTATAAGCGCCGCAACGATCGTCGTCGTTGAAATTGTTTTTTGCTAGATCCTTTGTTTTATTCGCCGTTGTTCGCTTCTCTTTCCCGTTTTTTTTTATTTTCGTCGGGAATGGCGACACCATTTTTTCTGCAAAGTTCGGTAAGTGCTTCACGGTCATTTTTATCCTTACTTTTTGTTTTGTTTTTATGCTCCAGCAGCTCGTGCGCTTGCTCTGGTAATATTAAAATGTCGTTTTTGCATGTTTTAATGATTACGACGTAGTTCGAGTAGCTAAACGCCTTTTTTCCGCTTCCCAGACGCGTTTCAAACGCGTGTGATCCCCTGAGAGGCGTTTGAGACCGCTAAATAAACTGCTCTATTTTTGTTTATGCGCGCTTTGTTATTCGATTGTCGTTGCAGTTGCGCTCAGTGGATTCCGCTTTGCAAGCGGACTGACCGTAATAAATTGTTACTGCTGTTAGGGTGACGAAACGGGGCTCGTAAAGCTCGAGGACGTCGCGGAGCCTATACTTTTGCATTGCGTCGACTGCTTCCGTAAACTCCGAGTCCGCTAGAGGCGCCACTGTCACGTTCGCCGCCGCTCCTATGTGTTTTCGGAGGAGTTTCCAGTATTGGCGAAGCTATATCGTATTTGCTACCACCATCATTTCGGACTCCAAGCGCGCAGTTCAAAATTGCGCCCGGGGCCGCATATCGAGGTTCGCGGCCAGGATCCTCTGAGACATCGTCCCTACTGACACGGTCAGCATTGTCTGGGTACCCGCCCGCTCCTCTTTCCCAGGCAACGACTTTGCCCACAACACCGCCCGAGAACTTGCCTACCGGGCACCGGGAGATAGGGAAAGTGGTTTGACCCTCCATAAGGATGTACTGACCACGTATCAGGAAATTACGCAGGCATACCGTCTCGCTCGCAAACGATACCCCGCCGGCCACAAATTCTTAAGCAAGGCCCAGGAACATACCTGGCGCCGATTGCAGACAAACACATATCCTCATCCCACAATATATTCGCACATTTATCCCGATAGGTACACGGGCATATGCAAATTCTGTCCTCAGCCAGCCAACCTCACCCACATGATGTGGGGGTGCCCCAACCTCTCGAAGAGATATGGAAACGTCGAAACTATGCAGCAGTGGGACGCACTGATGTGTAGCTCAGATCCGGTCGTTCAAGCGGCGGCCAGTGAATGGGCTGCGGAGGCCACCGGGGCTCAAGGGCTAACGGTCGCCTGATCCCATCATTTTACCCTTCTGAATGTACGAAGAATAAAGTTTTCAACAACAACAACAAGCTCCTCAGAAATTTGTTTAATGTCTTGTTTGAAGTAAGGAGATGCAAATAATCTGGGACTTCATTAAATATTTTTGGGACATAAAATGAGCGAATACTTTCACCATAATTAGTCCTTACCCGTGGAGTTTGAAAGCGCGGAACAGATATCAGATCACGAAGTGGACTTGACGACACCTTGAACTCACTTCCCCAGAAGTGTCGCCAGATAACAGTTTGGAGAAATAGTGACTGAAAACAAGGTAACTCGAGAGAGGCAAAGAAGTTATCACAGGATAGAAAGTCTTTGCTATATGCGACACTTTTCAAAATTCCTTTTAGAATGCGATCAACTCTCAGGTGCCAGAACTGCGGACAGTTAAAAATATAGTGATGTCGTATCTGAGTATGCTGTAGGCTGACGCGTGCGTAATGCTCTTTTTAAGTGACAACGGTAGAAATATTTTTAAATGGTAAAGCAAACAAGAAACAGTTGTCAATCGTTGGCATATATAAGATATGTGTGTGTTCCACGAAAGATCACGGTCAAAGTTGAGGCCTAGGTATTTCACTGAGTCACCATACTCAACAGGCTTACAATTATCACATGAGCAGCTGCAGTTATGTAGAAACAGTGGACAAGTCAAACTTCAATTTTTAATGGATTATGAAAGCATATCAGCTTGGTTTTGAAAGCATTTACCCGACGCTTATTTGCTAAGAACCAGTCCATTATTTTAGTTACATCGTCTTGGAGCATTTCTATTGCACGCTGGTATATAAGATGCTGTGAGAATATGAGAGTATCATCCACGTATCGCAATAAATTGGAAGTGGTAATTACTGTTGAAATATCGTTTACGAAAATGTTAAATAATAGTGGAGACAAAATGGAGCCCTGAGGAACATCGGAGGTTAAGGAAATATGAGAACTGCGGACGTTATCTATTGATACCACTTGGAAACGCTTCGTAAGAAAACTTTTTAGTAGATCATGGAAAGGAACACGAAAGCCTACCCTAAGAAGCTTGTCTAAAAAGATGGTGTGGTTAACGGTAGAATGCCTTGGCGACATCAATGAAGATGGCGCACGTATACATGTTGTTGTCGAAGGACGAGTGTATCATGTCAGAGAAAGTCTCAAGAAGATGAGTGGTAGCGCGACCAGCTACGAACCCGTCTTGATGCGGCGAGATTATGTTGTACTTCTCAAAGAACCCGGACATAACGACAAAAAACATGTTTCTCTAATATCTGGGAAATGCAAGACAATATTGAATGATGAAAATAATCTCTGGAGAAGGGGAACAAGAGGGACAAAGGACAAACATAAATTTCCAAACACAGCTAAGTGACTGGTGAGCGACCGAAAAAATCCGCCTGGTCCGGGTATCGAACCTCTCCATTACAGGTGGAGCGCTCTACCAACTTTACCAATTGCGTTATAATTACAATATTGAAATAGACCTGTTTGAAGAAACTTGGCTTGGTGCACTACCCTTGAAGAGAGGAACAACCAAGGCCGCTTTAAGTCATCAGGTACATGAGTAGTTTTTATGATATTATTTATAAGAACTAGGAGAACGTTTTTCAGGGAGTCATAATTTCGACATAAGTCAAGAACTGTCAGGCCATCAACACCCGCCGACCTAGAGCGTTTGAAACCAAACAGATATGACCGCAAATCTGACTCTGAAAGAGTTGGAAGAAAAGCGGGTTCAGAGGTAAACGGAATGTGGGATGATGATGATGAAAAAAATAAGAAGAAGAAGAAGAAGAAGAAGAATACAATAATAATAATAATAATATTTATTCAAGAGAAAAGAATTACCAAGTTCAGCTTCGGACCTGGTCAATGCCGGCAAGGGCTTGTGGGACCAGATCCAGCAAGAGAAGAATCAAAGGGCGAGCTCGCATATTGCCACACAGTATGTAAAATAAAAGAAGAGAAGAAAATACACAAAAAATTGTTATTGCTCCCGCAGGACGAACAACGGAGTTAGCCGCGGGGCTAGCAGATCAGTCGGAGCACTAAATAAAAGAAACGGCACTCATCGGCGAGCACACACACACACGCACACTTGTACGTCCGTATTGAAAAAAGGCGAAGCAGAACGTCGGGACAAACAGACCAAGACTGTAGTTACAAATAGTGTAGGGCACTAAAATAAACAGAGCACCAACGAAAAAAAAATTACTGGGCCTACTCGCAGAGGTCTTAGGGCCTCAAGATGATGCAGATAAAACAACAATCTACTTCAGAACAAAATTGAGAAATGAAAAGGAAAATAATATCGCAAAAAGTATAGTCAGCGTTTCACCGATATCATATAAAGCTCGCAGTCGCTGTCGCGATACGTCAGAAAATGATGTTTTTAGAGTTTTCTTTAATTTGTTGTTAGAGGTAATGAAAAATATTGAGTCTGGTAAATCATTGAACACTTTTGGGACATAAAAAGCGCGCGTACTTTCACCATATCGCGTTCTCACTCGTGGTATGTCGAAACGAGAGGTAGCCCTAAGTTCACGAGACGAATCAGATCTGACCTAAAATTCGCTCTCCCAGAAGTGGCGCCAGATCACAGTTTGGAGAAAGAGGGAGTGGAATGAGGGTAGTTCAAGCGAACCAAACAAGTTAGCGCTTGACGAAAATGGTGTGTTATACGGGACGTCCTTGAGGATTGCGTTTAGAATTCGGTCAATTCTGGAACGCCAGAAGAGTGGACAGTTAAAAAAGATTGTGATCCCGTACCTTAGTATACCTTAGGCCAGAGCGTGCACAACCCTTTTCCTGATGGAGAAAGGTAGGAATCATTTTATGTTGTATAGCATACAAGACACTGACCTCAGCCGTTGACAAAGATGCGTCATATGAGAAAAGAATTACCAAATACTACTACTACTACTACTACTACTACTACTACTACTACTACTACTACTACTACTACTACTACTACTACTACTACTACTACTACTACTACTACTACTACTACTACTACTACTACTACTACTACTACTACTACTACTACTACTACTACTACTACTACTACTACTACTACTACTACTACTACTACTACTACTACTACTACTACTACTACTACTACTACTACTACTACTACTACTACTACTACTACTACTACTACTACTACTACTACTACTACTACTACTACTACTACTACTACTACTACTACTACTACTACTACTACTACTACTACTACTACTACTACTACTACTACTACTACTACTACTACTACTACTACTACTACTACTACTACTACTACTACTACTACTACTACTACTACTACTACTACTACTACTACTACTACTACTACTACTACTACTACTACTACTACTACTACTACTACTACTACTACTACTACTACTACTACTACTACTACTACTACTACTACTACTACTACTACTACTACTACTACTACTACTACTACTACTACTACTACTACTACTACTACTACTACTACTACTACTACTACTACTACTACTACTACTACTACTACTACTACTACTACTACTACTACTACTACTACTACTACTACTACTACTACTACTACTACTACTACTACTACTACTACTACTACTACTACTACTACTACTACTACTACTACTACTACTACTACTACTACTACTACTACTACTACTACTACTACTACTACTACTACTACTACTACTACTACTACTACTACTACTACTACTAATAATAATAATAATAATAATAATAATAATAATAATAATAATAATAATATTTATTGCTGGTGCTTTAAGTATATCAACGTACAATAACGGGACCATCAAAGCCATAAAGGCTTGTAAGACTAGTCCCTAAAATATTAAATTCAATACACATCTAGATCAAAAGAAGAAAAGGCCGAGAGTCGGAACGCATGACAAAAGGGAATATGTACAAGCAGAGAGCCAGAACACGTGACAAAAGGGAATATGTACAAGTAGAGAGCCAGAACACTTGACAGAGGGGAATATGTACAGGCAGAGCACTATACGGCACAATGCACATAGTTCACGAAAAGTGAAGGGAGCAAAATAAGATAGCATCGGCACATAAATACATCATTTCATTTCTGAACAGAATGCGTTTAGTTGGCGTTTCAAACCTCCTCGAGATGTGACATCAATTAGCGCAGAGGGAAGGCTGTTAAAAATGTGAGGTATATAATATAATAATAATAATAATAATAATAATCTTTATTCATCATTTGAAGTTGAAACAACATACAGAGAAAGGTCTGTCGAAGCCAATTGGAGGCTTGAAGGACAGGACCCGGCATTCAAGCATCGAAATACAAAGAAGGAAAAAGTTCAGTAACAGACACATTCCAATATAATAACGAACTAACATCATATGTTAAACATCGACAAAAAAAAAACATGATATACAGTATTACACTCCAATACACGTCGCCAGGATGTAGCAAAAGCCCACGCAGCGGACCTAGATTGACATATTTGTTAGCAGATCTTTCAGTCTCCTTTTTGTGGTAGCTTGGAAGAAGAAATCGGGAAGTTTGTTAAAAATGAAAGGTACCATAGTAAGCACGCTCTCGCTTGCCGTATCTGGTAACAATGAGGCGTCTCGAAACGATTTGAGCTGCGAAGCTCCCTGCGTGCTAAAAGTGGATGTTTAAAATCATTACAAGAGAGGTTGCGAAGCACGACACATTCTAAGAATAGTGAGCGGGAACTCGGCATTTGTTCAACTTCAAATATATCGGTATCCACGAGAAAAGCAAGCTGATATGCAAAACTTTTCAATAAACCTTTCAAAATGCGGTCTACTTTATTCTGCAAAAGTTCTGGGCAATTACCAAATAAAGTTATACAGTTTTTAAGTACACTATAAGCCAGCGCATTAGCGATAGATCGTTGGACATCAAATGGCATAAAAATGCGGTTGTTGAAAAAAAAAAAAACTAACAGTTCGAAGTTTGCCACAGACGTGCGACAAGTGTTTTGCCCAAGACATGTCAGAATCAAAAAATACGCCTAAGTACTGGACGCTACTGACGGAACCCAAAGTGGTGCACTCACAGTCTCGACAATTAGACCTATGCAGAGCAACCCACGTATCAAGAGACGTACGCTTGAAGTTATTTTGGAAGCAGACAAGTTTTCTTTTAGCTGCATTAACCGTGAATAAATTATCAGAAAACCAGTCCATTACTCGTTCTATGTCATGCTGCAACAACCGTACAGAGTGATCAAAATCAATGTGACTAGAGACTAACACAGTGTCATCTGCGTACTGAAACATTTTGCAGGAATAAAGTCTTAGTGAGATATCAATAACATAGAAATTAAACAGCAAAAGAGACAAAACCAAACCTTGTGGGACACCAGCTTTGAGCCTTACTCGAGTACTTTTGAAAATTCCTACCGACACAATTTGCGAACGTTGAGAGAAAAAACTTTGGAGTACTCTAAAAAAGGAACCGCGGAAGCCGTACTCGTAAAGTTTATGAAGCAACACTTTCTGGCTGACCGTGTCAAACACTTTAGCCACATAAAAAAAAAAAAAAAAAATAGCACAAGAACAGAGGTTACGGCCAAATCCCCGATGTAATAGGTCTGAAAAATCTTCAAGCAAAGACTGCGAGCCCTTGACAGTTACAAACCCATATTGGCTGCGTGACAGTATATCAAAACTCTAATTATAAGTGGACATTATAATGTAAAGATGTTTTTCTAGTATCTCCTCGGATGCAGGGCACTATAGAAATAGGACGATAGCATTCTAGTTTATTAGGTGGTCCTCCCTTGAAAATTGGTTTTACAAGTGCGGTTTTCAAGCTCGCGGTTATCAACCCAGTTATCGAAAATTCATTTATCATTGTAAGAAGAACATACTGAATGTGCTCAAAAGTACGGCAGAGGTCGGTAACCCGAATTCCATCAGCACCTGGCGCTTTGTTGCGCTTTATTGAAAACAGAATTGCGCGATATGCAACTAAATCAAGGTGAGGTAAAAACGCCGATGCCGACACCCTATGAACTTGTGGGAAAAATGTGAGCCCCTCATCTCTAGTAACACCTGACGAGGCCGCAAAAAGATCATTGAAGTCGTTGACAAACGTCTGTAAGTTTAGGCCGAAATGCTTTTGTATGTGGTCGTAAAGCTATTTTTTTGCAGCATGCCCTTTGAATGAGTTAATCAACTCCCATGTTACGCGTGGCTTTGATCTCGACTCAAAGAACCGTTTTTGAAAGTAACGACGCTTAGGTGATCTTATCATCGCGTTCGCTCTGTTCCTTGCGCTTTGATACTCTGCCCTCAAGTTTGGGTTGTGTGGAGCACGGCGGGAGCGTAGCCACGTGGCATCCTTATTTTTGACCGCAGCCATAATATCAACCGCAATCCAAGGTTTATCTGACCGTTCCTTGAAATGAACAACCTTCCTCGAGCCACGATAAAACACATGAAAAACCTTGGCAAAGTCCGTATACATGTCCGCGGGCTCAACAGAGTCCAGAAATCCATCCCAGTCGAAGGCAGACACGAAGGCATAAAATTTTGCTGTATCAGTAATTGAAACAAACGAACTTGCTGGTGTCCTATTTTGATTCCCTGCCGCCTGCCTATCTAATCGACAGCCGACAAAGTAGTGGTCATCTAACTTGCGTGGGATGACAGCAGACTTTATTGTGGAATCGGGAGCCCGTATGTTTGTGTGGTCGATGCAGGACACCACCAGCTTTCCAGACGACAGCTCTTTTCTTGTTGGTAGAGTGATAACATTATCAATTCCATGTTCAGACAAAAGGTTTAAACAATCGCGTACTATAGATTTGGTCGGCTTGAGGGTATCAATATTGAAGTCACCTATCAGGCAAAATTGTACTTTCGAGCGAAACTGCTTAAGTACGTCTTCTAGCTCCGCTAGGAAAAGTGAAGCACTTTCTGACGGAGGCCTGTAGACTGCTAATAAAACCAACGAAAAACCCGAGAGGGAAATGCTAAGAGCAAGAGACTCCGCATGAACAAAAGACACAGTTAGGCCGGTCGTGAGCCACTTTTCCCTAACGTAAATAGGAATACCTCTACCTCTGACCTTATCGCGGGTGTAGAAATGCCTCGTGTAGCCATTTAAAGGAAACTGATCGCATTGAAAAGTTGAAATGCTGATTTCTGTAAGAATGAATACGTCAACTGGCGATTGTATGTTGTTAGTGGAAACTGTGAACTCGTCCCAGTGTTTCCGTGCGCTCCTAATATTGACATTAATAACCGTTAGGGAGACTTCCGAAGGAGGTCCCGACATCTGCACAAAAGAATGGCAGTCTGGAACCAAAGAACAACCCATCGTTCCTCAAGTAAGCTTTTCTAAGTCCTTCACTGCGGTGATGCGCACAACCGGTGAACCTTCGCTCTTTCGCGCGTATATTTTTGAGTTATTCAGCCACACGAATTTGTACCCAAGTTCTTTGCCTTTATTTCTTGCCAGCCAGAAGAGTTCTTTGTTTCTCTGGGTAAGGTTATCGTTGAAGAATAGCCTCGTTCCCTTTTCAGACCGGGACAACCTCTGTAAACGGCCCCGTGCAGCCATCCAGGCCTCTTTGGAAGTCACAGATACGAACTGAATCAGTACCGGTGAGAGTGAATCCCGTTTTTGTGGTAGACGATGGATAGCAGCGATGTCGAAGGATTTAAATGACGATATGTTTAATTTTTGAGCAATATCTTCTGCGATCTTAGACAGATCTTCACCAGAACAGTAAGGGAGACCATGAATTTCCATGTTGCAACGTCGGCTATACTGTTGCGAAGTGTTTAGCTCCTCTTTAAGCCGCGAGATTTCCTGCGACTGTTCATCCATTGCAGTAACAACATCATGGACCTCCTTTTGCAAATCCTTTACCGACTCCTCATTAGCCGTTGCAAGCGCCAGTACTGCGTCATATCTCGTACTGTAGGAGTCGAGGGTTGACTGAAGTCCCGCGACAGTGTTGCGTAGCTCCTCCACAGCAGTTTGAAGGGTCAGCAACTGGTCCATCTTCGCCGAAAGTGGCGAAAGGTACTCAACACTAGATTTCAACGGAAGAAGCTGCTGAATTTCAGAATTCATTAACGCCAGTTGATTGCCAACAGAAGTGAGGCTAATCGGATCTTGCGAACTACCACCAGCGTCACTGAAGCTCTCCCGAGAAACAGCACCTCAAGCCCTTGCACCAGAGCGAGCCTCGCCGGGGCGACACGTTAGACATTTCCAGCATTCTCTGCGGGTAGCACCCATTCCTGAAAAAGTGATCTCCGCGACGCCAGAACATTGTTTACCGAGATGCTAACTACTCCGACACGATGTGCAGGTCAAGAACCCCCCATCGCCTGGAAGTGATCTGTCGCACCTGATGCACTCGATGACTAGTGTAAAGCAAAATATACTTAAATACGGTCCTAAAGCATGCCTCAAAAAATAATAATAATAAAAAAAAATCAATGTGCACTCGGCGGCGAAGAAACAGCAAAACTAAAACAAATGGAGTTTTCCTTCTCAGCTGTACAAAGTCCACTGATCAAATCCCGACACAATTTCGCCGCCGACTGCAGTAGATGCAGCTTGGACGACGGCTTTTATGGCCATCGGAGCTCTGGTGACGGAAGTGGCGTCCTCCAGTGGCAGACCCTCACCGAAGTGGAGCACGATGACGCTCGCAGATTACCAGGACACGTGAAACGTCATTCAGGGGCAGACCCTCAGCGAAGCCAAGCACGGTGACGCTCGCAGATTACCAGGGCACGTCTAGCGTCAATACTTGAAAGTTGTCGGCGAGCGGGCCATGCCTGTTCCTGTGGATCGACGACTTTCTTGAGTTCCTGTACAAAGTGCACTGGTCAGATCTCCAGGTAGGCCCCCCACCGCGATATTAACAATAATACTAATAATCTTTATTCAGCATTTGAAGTGGAAAAAAAAAAAAAACGAAAACGGGTCTGTCAAAGACAATAGGAGGCTTGAAGGACAGGACCCGGCTGTAGAGCGACGAACTACAAAGAAAAAAAAAAGTTCAGTAACAGGCAGATTCGAACAATTATGACGAAGTCACATCATATTTAAGCAAAAAACAAAACGTGACCCTATTGGAAAGACCAGTTTAAACTGGCAACCAGTTCAAACTGGTACCAGGTTCAAACTTGGATATTGCTCCAGTTTGACCAGTTTGATACTGGTTGAACTGGTTGACTGGTCATGGTGGTTGAACTGGTCATACTGGTTGAACTGGTCATGGTGGTTGAACTGGTCATGGTGGTTGAACTGGTAACCAGTGGCTTATTGCCACTGGTTAAATTGGTTGAACTGGACAAACAAACTGTGCATACTGGTCTTACTGTGAAACTGTACATACAGGTCTGACTGTGAAAATGTGTATACTGGTAATACTGTACCACTGCGTATACTGCTTCACTCCAAGCAGTTAAACCAGTTAAACTGGTAATATCGACAACACATTTCGTAAACAGATAAAATTCACTTTTTTCACAAAAAATACACATACTTCAGACCACAAAAATAAACAAAAACATATTTACAATTTAAAAAAATTGTCATGATATTATTCATTATAGTCCCAGCCGGTCGGCGAAATTTTCCACATCTTCTGGAGTGTCGGGGTCCCGGTGGTGGATAACATAGTACCTCAAGGCATCTGAAATAAGAATAAACATAAGAAACTAGAGCCATGGCAGATTAATTCGCACCCGTCTGTTCCGAAACGGTATGTATAACTAATTCCACGAATAAAAAATATGCACCATCATAAACAGTATGAGAGGGAATATGGAAGCGTGCGCCAACCGTACATGTGGTGCTAGTCTAGCGGCAATTAAGTATAAACCGCATGTAAGCGATTTGGCGAGCGACAAGAGAAGCGACGACGATCCGCTTCGCTGTCACTTGGTCACTCGCGCGCCGGGACAAACCGCATGAAAGCGACGGCAGCAAGCGACCAAGGCATGAGCGGCGATTTCTAGAAATCCAAAAACCGAGCGACGCGACGACCGACCGTGGGAAATCTCCGTCGCTCGTCGCTGATTCTCGTCACTGTCACCGTCGTTCGCTTAATCGCTTAGATGCGGTTCAGCCTTTACGCAAAGCAACGCCCAGGAGCGAAAAGATCCTGTTGTTACCCCCTTCCTGCCTCCCCAATCTGTCGTCCGCTACGCAACTCGCACCCATTATGGTAGAATATATCTCTGAAGCTGCATGCACACTGGCGGTTGTATTACTAGCATAGCTGTTCCAAATCGGGTAGCTGAAACGTTCAGTTTCACATGCATCTAATTATGAAAATGAATCCAAATGGTCGAGCCTGCTTACCTGGCTCGCTGGCGCGGAGGCAGAGGCAGCCATTGCCAGCGCCGCAATGAGGACGGAGCTAATTCCAAACACGCCGTTCTGGGACGCAGCCATTTCGCCCGCGAGCGAGTGGAACTCAGGTGGAGGACGTCGTCAGCCACAGGAACCATCGGCAGAGGCAGCACTCAAGGCTCCTGCTAACTAACTTATACAAACACAGCTTGAAGACAACTTGTAACCTCCCCAAGCAGAACAGCGGCCCCAAACAACAAAGATCCAACCGGCCCAACGTGCGCCCAACCGTCGCGCCAGATCCGTTTGTTCTTTT
The DNA here is from genome assembly GCF_016920785.2 of Ixodes scapularis. Lineage (NCBI taxonomy): Eukaryota > Metazoa > Arthropoda > Arachnida > Ixodida > Ixodidae > Ixodes > Ixodes scapularis. The sequence continues at coordinate 61,069,333 of NW_024609838.1, read as the reverse complement.
GTTTTTCTTTTTTTGGTTGCCGGAGCTGTCGTTGACGCCGACTGGCGCTTCGAGCGGGCGCGAGGGCCGCGCTGATTGGCCCGCGCGCTCCCCGTCCTGGCACGTGAGCACCTCTCCCCTTGCAAGGCACCCAGGGCACCCAGGGCACCGGCGCATTCCAGGGGCCTGACTCATACTGCCACATTTTCCCGCGCTTCTCCAACATCACAATAGAGGCTCCCTGACTCGGCCTCGGGCACTTGCGCTGGAGCCTGGAAGCGGCTTCTCGGTGCAGGCCAGGGTGGATAAAGGCCGTGGTAAAAAGCGGGAAAATTATAAAGTCCAAGTGGGAACGATTGAAGTCATGGCGTTTTTTTTTTTTTCATTTTTCGGACCTCGAGAAAATGGTGCACGTTACAATCGAGGGCGCGTTATATTCGAGTAAACTTGTCCCATCACCCACATAAAGCATGGTGCAGCAGTTATTAACGTTTTTATCTCAAGTTTTGTAGAATTTTAACTGGTTTAACCTATTTTTGGGAAGAAAATATTTAAAAAAAAACACCTTTAAGAATATCGAAGTATGTTGGCTCTGACTTTTTTTGGATTGATGAAGTGTTCTCTAGCTAAATAAATAAAGCTGACCTTTCGTGTGGGCGTTAATATGCCATGAATTCAGTTGCAAATGAATTAATTGTTTGTAGTACCATGTCGCCCTGTGACAATCGCGAGATGGTAGAACATATATGACAAATAAATAGCTTCAACACTGTTAACAGAACCTTTTATTGCAACTTTATTTTGCACAGTGAAGGTTACGAATGCCTCTGCGCTATCCAATTCGCACACCCCTACAAATTAAGTGAAAAAGAGGGGTCAATCTGGTAACCAGTTAGGCGAATCTAGTGACCAGTTTGGTCAATCTGGTTACCAGTTGGACCAGTTTGGCCAGTCTGGTGACCTGTTTGGTCAATCTGGTTACCAGTTGGACCAGTTCGGCCAGTCTGAGGACCAGTTTGGCCAATCTGGTGACCAGTTTGGCCAATCTGGTGACCAGTTTGGTCAATCTGGTTGCCAGTTCAGCCAGTGTGGTGACCAGTTAGGTCAATATGGTGACCAGTCAGGCCAATCTGGTGACCAGTTCGAAGGCAATCTGGTGACCAGTTAGATCAATCTGGTTACCAGTTCCACCAGTTTGATTTCCAGTTAGACCAGTCTGACCAGTCCAAATACCAGTTTGACCAGTTTAAATACCAGTATGACCAGTTAGATTTTCAAACTGGTCTTTCCAATAGGGGATATACAGTATTAAACACCAATACACGTCGCTAGGATGAGCGAAAGCCCATGCAGCATACCTAGATTGACATATTAGCAGCTTTTTCAGTTTCCATTTTGTGGTAGCTTGAAAAAAGAAATCGGGAAGTTTATTAAAATTGAAAGGTACACAGTAAGCACGCTCTCGCTTACCCTATCTGGTATAACAATGAGGCGTCTCGAAACGATTTGAGCTGCGAAGCTCCCTGCGTGCTAAAAGTGGATGTTTAAAATCATTACACCAGAGGTTGCGAAGCACGACACATTCTAAGAATAGTGAGCGGAAACTCGGCATTTGTTCAACTTCAAATATATCCGTATCCACGAGAAAAGCAAGCTGATATGCAACACTTTTCAATAAACCTTTCAAAATGCGGTCTACTTTATTCTGCAAGAGTTCTGGACAATTACCAAATAAAGTTATACAGTTTTTAAGTACACTATAAGCCAGCGCATGAGCGATAGATCGTTGGACAGCAAAATGTCATAAAAATACGGTTGTTAAAACGAAAACAACTAACAGTTCAAGTTTTGCCGCAGACGTGCGACAAATGTGTTGCCCAAGACATGTCATGTCATAGTCAAAAAAGACGCCTAAGTACTGGACGCTACTGACAAAATCCAAAGTCTCGAGAATTAGACCTATGCAGTCTCGACAATTAGACCTATGCAGAGCAGCTGATGTATCAAGAGTCGTACGCTTCAAATGATTTCGGAAGCAGACAAGTTTTGTTTTACCGGCATGAACCATGAATAAATTATCAGAAAATCGGTCGATTACTTGGTCTATGTCATGCTGCAATAACCGTGCAGAGTGGTGAAAATCAAGGTGACTAGAAACTAACACAGTGTCATCTGCGTACTGAAACATTTTGGAGGAATCAAGTCTTAGCGAGATTTTAATAACATAGAGATTGGACAATGAAAATGACAAAACCGAACCTTGTGAGACACCAGCTTTTAGCCTTACTTGAGTACATTGAAATTTCCTACTGACACAGTTTGCGAGCGTTCAGAAAAGAAACTTTGGAGTATACTAGAAACGTTTGTGAAGTAAAACTTTTGGGCTGACCGTGTCGAATGCTTTGGCCACATCAAAAAAAAAATAGCAGAAGAACTGAGGTTACGATCATATATGCGATGTAATAGGTCTGAGAAATCCTCAAGCAAAGACTACGTGCCCCCGCCAGTTACAGACCCATATTGGTTGCGTGACGCTATGTCAAAACTCTTAATATAAGTGGACATCACAATGCAAAGATGTTTTTCTAGTATCTCCTCGGATGCAGGGCACGATAGAAATAGGACGATAGCAATCTAGTTTATTAGGTCACCCTCCGTTGAAAATTGGTTTTACAAGTGCGGTTTTAAAGCTCGCGGGTATCAACCCAGTTATAAAAAAAAACATTTATCATTGTAAGAAGAACATGCTGAATGTGCTCAAAAGTGCGGCATAGGTAGGTAACACGAATTCCATCAGCACCTGGCGTTTTGTAGCGCTTTAGTGAAAACATAATTGCGCGCAATTGAGCTAGATCAAGGGGTGGTAAAAACGAAGATGGAGACACCCTATGACCTTCTGTGAAGAATGTGAGCCCCTCATCTTTAGTAACACCTGACGAGGCCGCAAAAAGATCATTGAAGTCGTTGACAAACGTCTGTAAGTTTAGGCCGAAATGCTTTTGTATGTGGTCGTAAAGCTATTTTTTTTGCAGCATGCCCTTTGAATGAGTTAATCAACTCCCATGTAACGGGTGGCTTTGATCTCGACTTAAAGAACTTTTTTTGAAAGTAACGACGCTTAGCTGATCTTATCATCGCGTTCGCTCTGTTCCTTGCGCTTTGATACTCTGCCCACAGGTTTGGGTTGTTTGGAGCATGGCGGGAGCTTAGACACGTGGCATCTTTATTTTTTACTGCAGCCATAATATTAGCCGTAATCCAAGGTTTATCTGACGGTTTCTTGAAATGAAAAAACTTCCTCGAGTCACGATAAAACACCTGAAAAACCTTGACAAAGTCCGCATAAATATTGGCGGGCTCAACAGAGTTCAAATATCCATCCCAGTCGAAGTTAGACACAAAGGCATCAAATTTTTCTGTATCCGTAATCGAAACAAACGAACTTCCTGGTATGCTACTTTTATTCCCTGCCGCCTGCTTACCTAATCGACAGCCGACAAAGTAGTAGTCGGCAAACTTGCGTGTGATGACAGCAGACTTTATTGTGGAATCGGGAGCACGTATGTTTATATGGTCGATGCAGGACACCACGAGCTTCCGAGGCAAGAGCTCTTCTCTTGTCGGTAGAGTGATGACATTGTCAATTTCATGTTCAGACAAAATATTTGTATAATCGCATACTATAGATTTGGTCGGCTTGAGGGTACCAATATTGACGTCACCTATCAGGCAATATTGTTCTTTCGAGCGAAACTGTTTAAGGACGTCTTCTAGCTCCGCCAGGAAAAGTGAAGCGCTTTCTGACGGAGGCCTGTATACTGCCAATAAAAGCAATGAAAAACCCGAGAGGGAAATGTTAAGAGCAAGAGACTCCGGATGAACATAAGACACATTTGGGCCTGTCGTGAGCCACTTTTCCCTCACGTAGATAGCAACACCTCCGCCTCTGCCCTTGTCGTGGGTGTAGAAATGTCTTGTGTAGCCATTTAAAGAAAACTGATTACATTAAAAACTTGAAATGCTGATTTCTGTAAGAATGAACACGTTAACCGGGGGTTGTAATTTGTTAGTGGAAAGTGTAAACTCGTCCCAGTGTTTGCGTACGCTCCTAATATTCACATGGATAACCGTTAGTGAGACTTCTGAGACAGGTCCTAACATCTGCATAAGAGAATCGCAGTCTGAAACCGAAGAACAACCCATCGTTCCTCAATTAAGCCTTCCTAAGTTTTTGACTGCGCTGATGCGCACAACCGGTGAACCTTTGCTCTTTCGCGCGTATATTTTTGAGTTTTTCAGCCACACAAATTTGTAGCCAAGTTCTTTGCCTTTATTTCTTGCCAGCAGAAGAGTTTGTTGTTTCTCTGGGTAAGGTTATTGCTGAAGAATAGCCTCGTTTTGTTTTCAGACTGGGACGACCTCTGTAACCGGCTCCGTGCAGCAATCCAGGCCTCTTTGGAAGTCACAGATACAAACTGAATCAGTACCGGTGAGATTGAATCCTGTTTTTGTGGTAGACGATGGATAGCAGCAACGTCGCAGGATTCAAATGAGGATATGCTTAAATTTTGAGCAAGCTCTTCCGTGCTCTTAGACAGATCTTCGCCAGGACAATGAGGGAGACCATGAATTTCCATGTTGCAACGGCGGCTATACTGTTGCGAAATGTTTAGCTCCTCTTTGAGCCGCAAGATTTCCTGTGACTGTTTATTCATTGCAGCCATGACATCCTGGACCTCCTTTTGCAAATACTTTACCAACTCCTCATTAGCCGTTGCAAGCGCCAGTGCTGCGCCATTTCTCGTACTGAAGGAGTCGAGGGTTGACTGAAGTCCCGCCACAGTGTTGCGTAGCTCCTCCACAGCAGGTTGAAGGGTTAGAATCTGATCCATCTTCGCCGAAACTGGCAAAAGAGACTCAACACTGGATTTTAACGGAGGAAGCTGCTGAATTGCAGAATTCATCAACGCCAGTTGATTGCCGACGGAAGTGTGGCTAAGCAGACCTTGCGAACTACCACCAGCGTCACTGGAGCTCTCCTGAGAAGCACCACTACACGCCCCTGCACCACAGCGAGCTTCGCCGGTGTCAAAAGTGAGACACTTCCAACATTCTCTTTGGGCAGCACTTATTCCGGAAAAAGTTCTCTCCGCGACCCTAAAGCATTGTTTACCGAGATGCTAACTACTCCGACACGATGTGCAGGTCAATAACCTCCCATCGCCTGGGAGTGATCTGTCGCACCTGATGCACTCCATGAGCAATGTAAAACGAAATAGACTTAGAAACGGTCCTAAAGCATGCATCAAACAATAAAAAAATAAATAAAAAAACACTCAATGTGCAGTCGGCGGCGAATAAACAGCAAAACTAAAACAAGTGGAGTTTGCCTTCTCACCTGTACAAAGTGCACTGGTGAGATCCCGACACAATTTCGCCGCCGACTGCAGTAGATGCAGCTTTGACTTGCAGCCTTTATGGCCAGCGGAGCTCTGGAGACGGAAGTGGCGTCCTCGAGTGGCAAACCTTCAGCGAAGTGAAGTACGATGACTCTCGCAGATTACCAGGGCACGTGTAGTGTCAATACTTGAAAGATTTCGGCGAACGGGCCATGACTGTTCAGGTGGATTGACGAATTTCTTCAGTTCCTGTACAAAGTGCACTGGTCAGATCCCGACACAATTTCGCAGCCGACTGCCGATAATAATAATATATCCATTCTCCGGAATTTTGGAAAGAACGTTCAAGTCGATGGGAACCTACGAGCGTGATAAGTGGATTTGTCGAACATGCAGAAGCCACGAGAGTAAGCTAAGTATGAGCTGTGTGAGTCAGGACGTGCTTCCTGCCGGGGGAGACGCAGTCGCCGCGCAACTTGCAGAGATAAACTCAAAGCTCGAGCTGCTTCACTCTCTGAAGGCAAATGTTGATCGACTCTGCGATCTCCCGGCTAAGGTGGATGACCTTCTTTCGCTAAAGCCCTCAATTGATGCGATTAGGGAAACCATTAAGGGGCTCGAGGAATCTGTGAGAAAATGCGAATCGCTGATGCAAACACTGACCGAAAATGAGAAGCAGGTGAAGCTACTCAGATCAAAGGTCGGTGTACTGCAAGCTAGAGTGTCCGACCAAACGACAATGATTGCGCAACTCTGGTCAAACATTAATACAAATGAGCAGTACAGTCGAAGATGCAATCTGCAATTACGTGGTGTGCCATGTAGGAGCGGTGAAGACCTGAAAGCCGTTCTAGTCGACCTTGCTCAAAAAGCAGATGTAGCGAGTTTTGACCCCGATGAAATAGTAGCCTGCCAACGCTTGCGCTCCAGGCGCAAAGGTATTGCGCCAATTTTGGCGCCATTCATCTAGGTATCCAGCAAGGAACACCGGATGAGCGCGCGCAAGAAGCTTGCTGCGCTTTCTCGGTCAGAGCACCAACAGAGGCTTTACTTCAATGATAATCTAACCAGAGGTAATATGGACCGCTTCTGGCAGTCTCGAAACAAAGGTAAAGAAAACGTTGTCATCTTCGCTATGAAAGATGAAACGTCACTGGCGCTCCGCATCTCTAGCACTAGATAATTAGGAAAAAAGTAGCGTAATAATGGAGGGCACATTACTACTTCCTGATTTCACTTCGTTTCTTAAGTGTTTTCTACGTAGTGCTAGTACACTTACGGTCCTACATGTCAATATAGGAAGCATTAGAAAATACTGGAATGAATTTCAAATATTTGCAGAAAGAGTGGGGGTTAGTGTAGACGTGTTTGTTTTAACTGAAATAAATGTTCGGGACATCAAAGTTTCGCAAAACCAATTTTTCTTACCTGGTTATGATGCCTTCTTTTCTACTCTTAGTAAATCCAGGGGAGGAGGTATAGCCATTTACGTAAAACGTGATGGTCGACGGTTGACTTGAACCTTAGTTTTAATCATGCCGAATGCTTTGCTCTAGACCTTTTTAACCATACTTCAGTTGTATCACTTTTGGCTATTTACAGACCGCCCTCTGAAAATATGCTTAGCTTCCTAGTGAAGTTGGATTCAAATTTAAAAAAAGATGGCAATCACCAGTAATGTTTGCCTGGTGGGTGATTTCAATATTGATTTACTAAAGCAATTCAAGTCTCAAGTTTGCGATTATTTAAATATTCTCGCCAGTTATGGCATATAAAGTCAAATTAATGCACCGACTAGAGAAGAAATCCTTCAAAACAAACTAGTAACGTCTTGCATTGATAACGTAGGTGTACGAAACTCGGGACTACCAGTAGCAGCTGTCATCATCCAGCAGAAGCTAGCGGACCACTATTTTATTTCTTCTAGATTCAGCTCCGTAATGGCTCAGACGAACTATTTGAACAGCATAGACAGATCAGCTTCACTGATTCCTGTCATCTTGATAGGTTGATTGCAGGCTATGACTGGGTCCCTTTCGTCATAAACACACCTTCCGAGGAGGCCTATTCAAAGTTTGTTGATATTTATAGGAATCTGAAATATCCAAGTACGAAGGCGGTTAGAGTAAGAAAGCGGAAACAGAACCAGCCATGGCTAACTGAATATATTCTTTCGGTTATCAAAAACAAAAAGGATGTCCTCTGGGAACGCTGCCGTCGTTATCCGGAAAATAGGGACTTCAAAGCAGCTCATCAAAGTAAAAGAAACCAATTCAATGCAATTGTTCGATCGCAAAAACGTAAACACATACACAATAAATTTTATCAGTCACGTTTTGACATGGCCAGGTCGTGGTCTCTGGTGAATGAGGTGAAGGGTTGCGCTTCTAAGTTATCTCTCGATGACGGGATTATTCAAAATTTTGGATCAGGCTCAAAATCGATCGCTGAAAGCTTTAACTGTTTTTTTTTTTGCTTCGGTGTCTGGTAGCTCGCGCGATGACGATGCAGTGCCCTTGAACCTAGACCCTTCTTTTAAGTGTTCCCTGCATTTGCCTGACATGACTATGCAAGATCATCGTATTTTGATATCTTCTTTTAAAATTAATAGAGCACCAGGGGCCGATAATATTCGCTTGTGTGATTTTGGTCGCAATTTTGATACTCTCGGCAATGCACTGGCTGTATATATTTAATGGCATTATAAAATCTGGGGTTATTCCAGACTGTCTTAAAGCCGCTATTGTAAGGCCGCTTTACAAGGGAGGTAAGTGCAATGACGTTGCAAGCTATAGATAGACCAATAGCTATCTTTCCGTGTTTAGCACTGATACTCGAAAAACATTTACTAAAAACAATGACCTCATTTCTAGATGAGTTTGATCTCTTGTCAGAAGGACAATATGGTTTTACTGCAGGGCGTGGCACCGATTCCTTACTTGAGGATCTTGCTGATACGTCGTACGCCTCGTTTGATAACAACAAATTTGCTTGCGCATTGTTTTTACACGTATCAAAAGCGTTTGACTCTATCTGCCACAAAATTTTATTGAATAGACTATTTGACGACGGTTTTCATGGGCCCTTCTTTTCGTTACTCAGCAGCTTTTTGTCAAACAGAACGCAACAGGTTTTTATTTGTAACACGAGAAGCAGATATGTCACTTTAAAATCGGGCGCACTGCAAGGCTCCGTCTTAGCACCGTTACTTTTTAACCTGTATGTGAATGATCAAGCAAAGGCGGTATCGGGATGTGAACTATATCAGTACTCCGATGATACCTTGTTGGTATCGCGTCACATAAATTATGCCAGTGCAATGACTGCGTTACAAACAAACGCTACACGGTTGATGGATTGGTACAATTCAAACTCTATAAAAGTAAACACACATAAAACAAAACTTGTGCGTTTCTGTAGTCAATTAAACGCAAGGTTCTTGATACTCCTTTTCTTCTACACTCATCGAGTTGCGTTGATTGTAGATGTATACCCATTAACCATGTTAGTACAACCAAGTATTTTGGAATGCTGTTTGATAGTGATCTCTCCTGGAATTTCCATCTGTGTCATATTGCTAAAAAGGTACGTAGTGTTTCATGTTTGCTTTATTCAACAAAAATGTTTTTGCCTTTCACAGTCCGAAAAATGATAGCAAATGCTCTGGTTTATGGTGTGCTGCGCAACGGTATTACCCTGAATGCTAACTGTTCCTTGGGTTGGCAAAAGAAAATTGACACTATTTTAATAGGAATTTCGACAGCTGTAGCATACGGTACCAACATCCCATCTGATAATCTCTTTTCTTTTTTTACATCTTCCCCGTTTTGCAGCACTCTTCGAGAGATCTGTCATAGAAAAACATTACTGGAATAGTCCTTGTAAAATTTCACGTGAAACTCGGCGCGAACTAAGGGACAGCGAACATTTTGTGATCCCCAGAGTATACACTAAATACGGAAAAAGAAAGCGGTCATTTTATGTTCCTGATATATTTACCAAATTGACTGTACCACTCCCTGATATAAACTCAAAACGAGAGTTAAAAAAAAATTCTGAGTACAAGGTGTTATACATCGCTACTGTGCTACCTCATTTTACTGTATTGGTTCGTTTCTGCTGCGTTGTCAGTATTAGAAATGTTTACGTTTTTGTTTCGTGCATTCTATGTGTGTTGTAGTTTTTTATTGTTGCTGTAGTGATGTATGTTTATATTCCGATTTCCTATGTTGTTTTCCTTTTACACCGTTGCCGGGTCACGTCCCACAAGCCATTACAGGCTTTGACGGACCCGTTACCGCTGATTTGTATGTCAAGAATGTCAATAAAATTATTTTTTATTCATAGTGTTATTATATTATTATTCTTATTAGACATACTGTCTGACATTAAATCTAAAGAGTTAGCGTGGAAGCGTTGCCGCCGCTCACCACAAAACCGGATCTTTCAAGTAGAATTTAGGACCATCCGCAAACGCTTATTCGATCGGCAAAGCGAATCTATTTTCAAAAACAGTTCTTCGAATATCGGAGGAACTCAGTCAAAACTTGTTAGTTGATTAATGACCTGCGAGGCGTTTCTCCGCGTTCACATGGCAGCTCATATGACGATGTCTTCGGACATGATTCACTCGCAACTGCCAACCTATTCAATCAGTATTTTGCGTCCTTCTCAGGTAAAGCAAGAAACCGCCCCCCTTCCTTCTTTCTTTCTTACTCTAACTCGGCTTCAGCTTTGCTTCCTTCGATGACTATAGATGATCTGGAATCTATAGTAATGAGCCTCAAACCCAACGAATCTCCAGGTTTTGACGGCATACGACTGAATGACATCCGTAGGAAATTCCGTTATATTCAAAATACAGTTCTCCTTCTGTTCAATACAATAAAAGAATCTGGCATCATACCTAAAGAGTTAAAACTCGCTGTTGTAAAACCTCTTCTCAAAGGGGGCCACCGAAGAAATGTCGAAAACTATTGTGCAATATCCATTTTGCCATGCCTTGTTCAGATACTAGAGAAATTCCTATATATTACAATGTCTTCGTTTATTGCCAAACATGATATTATGACTTGGGATCAACATGGATTTATCGCTGGTCGAGACACGCAGCCACTTCTTGACGCACTATCCGACGACCTGAATTTTGGTTTTGACAATAACCTGTTTACTTGTGCCTGTTTCCTAGATGTTTCGAAAGTATTCGATACCCAGTTAGCCCCATTCCATTCTACTACAAAAACTTTTTGCTAGTGGCTTTCGCGGCCCATTTCTGTCAGTGTTAAATAATTTCTTACATGGCAGCTCTCAGCTAACGGCAATCAATAATGTACATAGCACCAAAGTTTCTTTACAAGCCGGCGTACCCTACTGAAAAAAAAAACATCTGGCGCCTATATGAAAATAAACGGGTCCATACCGGTAACAGTTTAACCATACCAGTCACCAGTTTGTCAAAGGGGTCGCCCGTATGGCTCAAAGGGGTCCCCCGTTTGAGCCATAACGGTCACCTATTTGGACAAACAGGTCACTCCTTTGTCAAACGGGTCGCTCGTCTGGGCAAATGGGTCCCTCGTCTGGGCAAATGGGTCCCTCGTCTGGGCAAATGGGCGACTCGTTTGGGCAAAGTTGTCGTACGTTTGCTCAAACCGGTGACCATGTTGCAAACTGTGCCGGTTTAATCAAACGGCTCTCCGGAGCCCGTTTGATACTGAACGTACAGATCGGCGGTGTGGGCACACCTAGCGTTTCAGCCGTGGCAGCCAATGTTTCCGGAAGGCTGGGAGCGCCGGTTCATCGATTTCAGATCGTCCGCGTAATGCAAGTAATTATATTTATATTTCAATTGCGCTGATATTCGCTTATACTGCAACTAAAACTAACACCTTTTTTTTGTTGTTGTTGTTTTACGTAAACGCGCGACGTTGGTGAGCCGATATTTTTCACCGAACTTTAAAACTTTGTCCATCTTTGTTGCCTCAATTTACTTATTCAGCTCGAATCTCTCTCGCAGAAGACGCGACCGCGTGAAAGAATGTACGTCTAGACTCCGTTTCACTTTAATTCAAGACGCCGCGAAGGTAGCACGCGTACACGCGGCTGCAAGAACATCGAGCATTGCGAGAGCACGCCCGCCGTTGCAGCAGTCAAACTACGAGCTCGCGCTGAGTACTTTCTTCGCTCGGGCGCAAGCCGAGCTTCTGGCCGCCACGCCGCCATTTCCAAGGTTCGATCGTGCTAAAATGCGCGCGCGCGTGTTTTTCTTTTTTTTTTTTTTTGAGGTTGCAAAAACACATCTTACTGGAATGCCTGGGGAGAGGGAGAGGGACTGTCCCTGTGGTCTTCACCCCTCCCTCCTCTCTGGTCATCCATCACGTGACTCGCAGCCACGCGCGAGCTACACGTTGATAAGCATCGAGATCCGGAAGGGTGCGCCTAGCAGCCGCTTTTTTCTCTGTCTGCTTGTTGTCAGTTCCAGCTCGAACTTTGCGCGTCCACCTGCTTCGATCTGTCGCCTAACCCTGCGGTCTTATAAGGATGTCTCTCGACAACGTATTGTATGTGCACCAAACCTATCAGTGTTCAAAAGTCCTACGTCTATATTCAGGAATTCTTGCGGTTCGGTTCGGTTCGGCAACTGACAGCTTGTGCGCCACCTCGTGTTGAAACTTCCAAGAAGCCGTTCCCTCTCATTTGTGTTTGTGTGGTTGTCCTGCTTTGACCGTGTCGACAAATATCACGGATTACATCTTTCAAGTCCGCTATTTTTATGGTAAGTGCACTGCAACCTACTTCTTGGCAACGATTGACCGTTCTTCTACTCGTACTCTTCCAGATTATCTATATAATTATGCAGCCACTATTCTCGCGGCAGCCGGGCGAATAATTTCCCGAAAGTCTGCCTTCATAGTCTAGAATTACCTCGGTTCTTGTTTGGTTTGCTATCTTCTCAGTTGTATAAAAGCTTAGAGTGCCTCTCGCATTTCACAGATCGCTTGCACGTTTGTACTTGTCTACAGAAGACGTAAGAAACTTTGAGGAGAATTGAAAATAATCTTTTGTGCTGTTTTCCTGCCCATTTGCAAGCACCTACGTGAGCACATTTGTTCTACGTGTTTCCTCCATGTTATAAATAGGTTTATGAGTTTCGGAACGTCTTCAATAAGTTTAAGATAACCAACCTACCAGACGATCCCCGTTTAGGGCTAGCGCATAATTTCCCGATTTGAATGGCACGTTCAAACGTGTGGTCACGTGCAAGGTCGAACGGGCACCTGTATCAAACGGGCACCCGTATCAAACGGGCACCTGTATCAAATGGGTACCGTTTCGAGCGGGTACCGTTTCAAACGGCTACCGGTATCCCATAATCACGTTTGATCCAAACGGGTCGTCAAGTTTGCACCCGTTTGATTTACTAGTTTGCCACCCGTTTGAATTTCAAATGGTTTTTTTCAGTAGGGTACCCTCAAGGCTCTATCCTTTCACCACTTCTTTTCAACATCTACGTTAATGATATGGCTACTGCTCTTTCCAATTGTACTCTCTACCGATACGCTGACGACACTCTTTTAGTGACACGTCACATTTCCTACCCGAAAGCAATGGAAGCACTTCAACGCTGTTCTAACGAGCTGATGAACTGGTTTAACCAGAATTTGATTGCTATAAATATGAGGAAAACATAGCTGGTTTGCTTTCATAATCCTTTAAAAGTTGTTTCTTTGAACATTCCCCTTTACCTCCATTTGTCCCACTGTTCCCCACGTTATTGTAATAAAGTTCCATATTCCGACACTGTTAAATATCTCGGAATACATTTTGATTCCGATTTTTCATGGAACTCACATCTCACGAAACTGTGTGCTAAGTTACGAAGTATTTCCTGTCTGCTTTATAGTACTAAAGCATTCATGCCTTTCATTCTACGCAAGCGCCTTGCTTATGCATTAGCCTACTCCAATTTGCGGTATGGCATAACTACTTTTGGTAAATGCTCCAAAGTATGGCAAAAGAAAATCGACAGTGTCTTGAAGGGAATACTGAGAAGCGTGGGGCACAAGCGCGATTTTTCGCATTTATATCTTTTTGAAACATTATCATGCAATGCCAGCTTTTCGGTCCCTATTTCTAGAAAACGTTGTGCTCAATTACAACTGGAATGACGATTATAAGTCTCCACGCCCATCTCACGAAACTTGCGGAAAGCTTCAAGATTCCTCACTCCGATATGTTATACCCGCTACGGCAAAAGTATGCGTTCGTACTACGTCCCTCAGATTTTAACCTACTGCCCCCAAGACTTTCAGAGATTACTTCCAAAAAGAAACCCAAAAAGGCATTCCGCACAGTTTCCATCAATGAAGAGACCTTATAATATTTCATTTTTTGGTATCGTCATAATTGGTATTGCTTCCTCACATGAATCATTTTTCGAGTCAACATTTTTTGTGCAGTGTAATGCAGTAATGCCTCTGTACTTGTGTGCGCGCGTATCTGCGTGTGTGTGTGTGTGCATGTGTATGACTCCTTCTATCATCAAGTTCTTATACGATACGACTGGAACTTAGCCATACCTGTTCCTTTCCTTCTACTAAAAAATAGCTTATATTTGTATTGTATATTTTTTCCTTGACTCTAACAATAACGATCTGACTGACATTTTTGGTGTAGTTTTCACAACCTGAAGAAACCATGTGGTGTTTTTCTTCGTAATTTTATTATTTTCCGAAATTCTCTTATTTACCACTGCCAATTAGATTCAGCCCTACAAGCCCCTGCTGGCTTCGACGAATTTGCCTAGTGCCATCCTGAATACATCCTCCCGCAGTGGGCACCTGTGAAAGCAGGCGTTTGGAGAGTGGCGTCTCCACGGACCCCGAGCCATGCGGGTTCGCCCGCCCACGTCTGGCTGTGCGTGGCTTTCCCGTGTCTGGGGAAAAGAGAATCCTGGTGGTTGAGCTGAGCCCGGGGCAGGTTTGGACCCTTCGGGGCCCCCCCGGGTGAAGCAATACACCACTCCGGCCCCCGCTTCTCATAGACGGGAGGCCTGGTAAGGCCCGGCCAGGATGATTCAGTCTAGTCGCCATTTCTTCTACTATCCCCTCCGATCTCTCACTTTTACCTTTCCTGTTTCCTTTATTTCTCTCTCACTTATCTTATTCCTTTTTCACCCCTTTTTGGCGGCAAGGGCTAACCTTGGGTGGCAATGGACCTCTCTCTTGACCCACACTTGGGTATAGTTTCCCGGCAGCACTGTTAGCGTAACGTCTCCAGCCAAGCCCTTCTTGTTATGGTGCATTACCTAACCCCTTGTTGGGCTCGGTGGTGGGCGGCGCACCGCGGATTCTGAACACCTTTTGCCCTCCTATGGCGCCCCACCCCTCTAAACCCCGTTCAGGGCAAGCCTTTAAAGGGCGTTGTCTTGAACCCAAGGCCACTGACAAAGATCCTGAAATCAAAACATTTACAAAGTTTTTCATTGTTCATTCGCTCGATGAACATAAACCTGTTGGAAAGCTCCCTACTGAAAAAAAACATTTGAAATTCAAACGGGTGGCAAACTAGTAAATCAAACGGGTGCAAACTTGTCGACCCGTTTGGATCAAACGTGATTATGGGATACGGGTAGCCGTTTGAAGCGGTACCCATTTGATACAGGTGCCCGTTTGATACGGGTGCCCGTTTGATACAGGTGCCCGTTCGACCTTGCACGTGACCACACGTTTGAACGTGCCATTCAAATTGGGAAATTATGCGCTAGCCCTAAACGGGGATCGTCTGGTAGGTTGGTTATCTTAAACTCATTTAAGACGTTCCGAAACTCATAAACCTATTTATAACATGGAGGAAACACGTAGAACAAATGTGCTCACGTAGGTGCTTGCAAATGGACAGGAAAACAGCACAAAAAATTATTTTCAATTCTCCTCAAAGTAATTCTAGACTATGAAGGCAGACTTTCGGGAAATTATTCGCCCGGCTGCCGCGAGAATAGTGGCTGCATAATTATATAGATAATCTGGAAGAGTACGAGTAGAAGAACGGTCAATCGTTGCCAAGAAGTAGGTTGCAGTGCACTTACCATAAAAATAGCGGACTTGAAAGATGTAATCCGTGATATTTGTCGACACGGTCAAAGCAGGACAACCACACAAACACAAATGAGAGGGAACGGCTTCTTGGAAGTTTCAACACGAGGTGGCGCACAAGCTGTCAGTTGCCGAACCGAACCAAACCGCAAGAATTCCTGAATATAGACGTAGGACTTTCGAACACTGATAGGTTTGGTGCACATACAATACGTTGTCGAGAGACATCCTTATAAGACCGCAGGGTTAGGCGACAGATCGAAGCAGGCGGACGCGCAAAGTTCGAGCTGGAACTGACAACAAGCAGACAAAGAAAAAAGCGGCTGCTAGGCGCACCCTTCCGGATCTCGATGCTTATCGACGTGTAGCTCGCGCGTGGCTGCGAGTCACGTGATGGATGACCAGAGAGGAGGGAGGGGTGAAGACCACAGGGACAGTCCCTCTCCCTCTCCCCAGGCATTCCAGTAAGATGTGTTTTTGCAACCTCAAAAAAAAAAAAAAGAAAAACACGCGCGCGCGCATTTTAGCACGATCGAACCTTGGAAATGGCGGCGTGGCGGCCAGAAGCTCGGCTTGCGCCCGAGCGAAGAAAGTACTCAGCGCGAGCTCGTAGTTTGACTGCTGCAACGGCGGGCGTGCTCTCGCAATGCTCGATGTTCTTGCAGACGCGTGTACGCGTGCTACCTTCGCGGCGTCTTGAATTAAAGTGAAACGGAGTCTAGACGTACATCTTTCACGCGGTCGCGTCTTCTGCGAGAGAGATTCGAGCTGAATAAGTAAATTGAGGCAACAAAGATGAACAAAGTTTTAAAGTTCTGTGAAAAATATCGGCTCACCAACGTCGCGCGTTTACGTAAAACAACAACAACAAAAAAAAGGTGTTAGTTTTAGTTGCAGTATAAGCGAATATCAGCGCAATTGAAATATAAATATAATTACTTGCATTACGCGGACGATCTGAAATCGATGAACCGGCGCTCCCAGCCTTCCGGAAACATTGGCTGCCACGGCTGAAACGCTAGGTGTGCCCACACCGCCGATCTGTACGTTCAGTATCAAACGGGCTCCGGAGAGCCGTTTGATTAAACCGGCACAGTTTGCAACATGGTCACCGGTTTGGGCAAACGTGCGACAACTTTGCCCAAACGAGTCGCCCATTTGCCCAGACGAGGGACCCATTTGCCCAGACGAGCGACCCGTTTGACAAAGGAGTGACCTGTTTGTCCAAATAGGTGACCGTTATGGCTCCAACGGGGGACCCCTTTGAGCCATACGGGCGACCCCTTTGACAAACTGGTGACCGGTATGGTTAAACTGTTACCGGTATGGACCCGTTTATTTTCATATAGGCGCCAAATGTTTTTTTTTTCAGTAGGGCTGTCGCCTTTTGTTGTTGCCAAAGTACTGGAAAACCTTGTCGGGTTCTCCTACAAGGCTAAAAAGCAGCACACCGGAGACCTCTTAGTGGAGGTAACCACCAAAAAACAAAATGAAGCGATCCTGAAGTTGACTAGTTTTTTTTATGTCAAAGTGTCAGTTAGCCCTCACCGCACGCTCAACACCATCCGTGGGGTCCTCTCCGAGGACGACTTCTTGCACACTAGTGAGGAAGAACTCCTCGAGGGACTCCAAGGTGTTTATGTTGTTGCTGTTAAGCGCATTATATTCCGAAAAAATGGTGAGGAAATCCCTTCCAAACACTTCATTCTTACATTTGAACGACACACACTGCCAGAAACCATCAAGGCAGGATACCTTAATTGCCGCATCAGCCCCTATGTCCCCAACCCCCAGCGGCGCTTCCGTTGCCACCGCTTTGGCCACGGATCGCGCAGCTGTCGAGGGAGAGAGACTTGCGCAAAGTGTGGCAGCCACGACCATCAAGCCGACATCTGTGAAGATGCCATTTCCTGTGCCAACTGCAAGGGTCCTCACCCTGCCTACTCTCGCTCTTGCCCCTTGTGGCGACAAGAGGAAGAAATCCTTACCCTTAGAGCCAACCCTGTTGGAAAATCTCGATGATGGAAAGATGGCGGAAAAGGCTCATACAAGCGTAACCGTAATATGGGACATCCTATACAAGCGAAAAAGGCGGCTCCAGTATAGTGGAATAAGGCGGAACGATACAGGTGGGCGGAACCATACAAGCGTGTCGTATTATGGGACATCCTATACCAGCGTAGTGGATATAGGCGGAACCATGTAGGCGCACGGAACCATACATGCATTACGTAATATGGGACATCCTATACCAGCAAAAAGGCGATACCAGCATGGTGGAGCCATATGGCTCCAGCGTGTTGGTTTCGCCTTTTCACTGTTGTACAGGGCGATTTAGTTTTAAGCTTTACATATATGTTTAGAAAGGTCGTGAAAGCTATATTAATGCGGTTTGTGCAGGCGAGTTATACGGCCAGGCGTATGTAGTATAGGGACCTAGTCGTAACGATCAGTCAGATAATTAAATACAATTTGTTAATCAACTTTTGAATTAGTGAAAATGAAAATATGGTTTCAATTAGAAACTTGCTGAGTCATTGAAAACCACAAAATCAAGTTTTTTTTAGAAGGATATAATTCAGGGGTAGCGTTTTATGCATTCTGTAAAAAGCTTTATTTGGACGAGTTTCTAGGTTTCAGTTTCTTATCAGAGCTCATCTCTGCGCCCACGGTCCTGTTCCCCAGGGGCATAGACATGCAACACACATGCGCCTTGCTTCCCTTCATCCTACGAGGGAGGCGAGGGGGCGGCTTCGCACTGCGGTCGCCGGGCAGCTGGACCGCAGGTGCAAAGATGCGCTCTGGTAAGAAACCGAAGTCTGGAAATGCGTCCAAATTGACCATTTTTTTATAACGCCATAAAATGCTACTCGTCTTATATCTTTACAAAGAAAATTGATTTAGTGTGTTTTGATGATGCTTAGCAGGTTTCTAATTGGAACCATGGGTCTATTTTCACTGATCAAAAATTTCACGAACATACTATACTTAGAGAGAGGCTGAAGCAGTTTTGTATTTGAGAAAACACTTTTAAATCTTCTTCATTCGACCTCCAGAATCTCAAATATCAAAATTATTTGCTAATTTAATTAATCAAGGCTGCATAGTCATTTTTAAAGCGCTGTGAAAGCACCTCCCTAGAGAGCGACGTCACAACAGCAGCTTTCAAAATCTTTGTTCACGCATCTTCAGCGCCTATCAAAGCTATGCATGCACATGCTATTTTTTAAAAGGGCAGAAAAATGTGTCACGACTGGTGCCAGTGCCGGAGAATATACCTAGAAAACTTGCGATTGGACGCGCGGCCCTTAAGCGACACACACTTGGCGGCCGAAAGGTCTTCTTACGATGTCACTGTTGGTGGGATGTTTTTTGTGTTTTCTCACGTTTAGTTATATCTTTGAGGAAAACGAACGGGATATTCAGATTCGCGGGATAAAACTACGCTAGAATGAACCTCCATCTAGTTTTCTGAAAGAAGTCTGGCACATCTCTGTAATAAGCCGACGGATCATTACAAATTAGCCTTTTATACTATGCCGCCCTGGCCATATAACTCACGTGCACAGACCGCGTAAATGTAGCTTTTACGGCTTTTTTAAAAAAAATCTGTAAAACATAGAAAAAAAACTCTGTAGAATGTCCCCCAATACGATACGATTGTATGGTTCCTTCCCCGCTTGCATTGTTCAAGAAAGACTTGTGGACATCCAGCGTTTCATTGGAATGCTGGATGTCAGCGAGTCTCTACATCAGTGAGTGGTTTCAAACAAGCATGGTGTTTGCACACCAGTAAGCTCTTATCCGAGGCTCACCAGGACCACTAAGAGCAGAGGCGAAATGTCGTGACCTGGTAAATTTGGTTGCAGGTATTTATTTTTACAAGAACTGCATGCAGCAAAGCTTAGCTTTGCTTAAAAGAAGATTATTAAAAATCCAATACTGAACAATGGTGTCCCTTGAGCTGTCAGACCAAACTCCCACTCTTGCCACTCAGGAGTTCCTAACTTGTGCGTAGAGGATCAGCACAACCCAGATTTGTGCTGCGAGCGCACCTGCAATATAAAAGTTGAATAAACATGAGATGAAATATGAGACGTTTACAATTCTCTGTAACGTGAAATTAGAGCACAGATCTTGAAGAGGAGGATGGGAAGGTATGCCCCTCCTCCCCCTCCCCTCCTCCTCTTCTGCTCCCTCCCATTTAGCAGGAAACTTCCCTGAATTTAGCGGGAAAATTTCCCCACTAAATTTAGCTGGTTAAGTTTCCCACTAAATTTAGCGCAGAAATTGATGTCACATGACCTCAACACAAATGCAGTTTTTCCGCTAAAAGTAGCAGGGAAAATGACGTCGCATGACCGTGTCACGTCTGCCATAAAAAAATTCAGTTTCTCAGCTAGACTTAGCGGAAATATTAACGTCACATGACCACAACATTAATTCAATTTCCTGCCAAGTTTAGTTGGGTGGTTACGCCGACAGCGACGCCGCGAAACGCGGAAACGGGTGCTAAGAGCTGCGCTAAAAACTAAATGCATCAGGTGAAATAAAGTGAACATTAGAGATACTGTAAGAAAAAGAAGAGAATCTAAGATACCGTTCTCAGATCCTTCCTTTTGTCCGTTCTCAAATGTTTTGATTTCAAGAAATGTTTATCTCTTTATTCATACCCAGAGAACCCCTCCCAGTTTCAGCATGAATGCAATAAATCAATGCAGACTAGACCTTGTAAACTATAATCCACATGAAAATTAATGTTTGCCACATAGTCATGTATGAGTCAGTGGCTCAGATCTCTAAATACATTTGTATTGAGGAACATTCTTGAATAAAACTTCTGGGCTTCGAACTCAACAGTTTGTACTTCCATAAGGAACACTGTATGGCACTGATTTTTTTTTTTGTGACACATCAGAAACAGCACAGCACTGTCATCCTCGCATACCTAACAAGAATTTGTATTTTTTTTTAGCATGGCATGTGCTATTCTAATGCCCATACAGCATCCTTTAACAAAATTTCCTTTGTAGAGCTTTTTATTGGTTCTTATTTAGCTCGCACGACAGATTCGGTACCTTGAATTCTCACTCGGCATCAACAGTTTTATATATTGATGTAATAGCGAAAGACAAGATGTATGCACTTGAGTACGGCTCAGCAAGCACAGATGTTGAGAAAAGTACTGAAGAAAACTCAAATGTCAAAATAAAAATAAGCTGGAATGTTGAATTATGGACATGGACATGAATACAGTTAGCAGATTCAATATGAAGAATATGTGTTAGACGCATGCTCAAAGAAACCTGTTACATCTATATTCATTCAAATTACTTTGCAGAACCCAGCGCTGCAGTCTCAGGTGGGAGTTCGCTGAATGAGTCTACTGAAAATTAGTGTAGACGGAAAAAGCAGTTTGATCTGCGATAATGAACATTACATAAGTGACATGTCATTATTACTGTTACAGTGCCGAATGTTCCAAACTGTCAGTCGCATCATTCTGTGAGTTCCCTCCATACATTACAGGGTTTGGCTCTCTCGAATGCTTTGCGAGAAAAATGATGAACTGGAAATATCTAGAGTAGTTCTAGAAAAACTATTTCCAGAATCTTATCTCAGCATCGCAAAGAATATAAAAAGTTTCTAAAGACAAGGTTAGTGCAGGAGTTGAATAAACTAAATACTTTGTTTTTCGAAACCATCTTGCCGTAGTAAACGTATGAAGTTCCCCTAGGTAGAGCTAGTCATTACGGATGATTGTGCCCATTGCGTACCATAAAAATTTAATTTGCGACCTACAATATTTACAAACTCAATTAACTCTGAATAAGTGGACCACTTGGCATTAAAGATTGGCCTCACCATGACTGTCTGCCAACATCTACATAATAATTTCCATGAACCTATGTATTTCAATAAAATATTTGGTGCGAGCTGCTTAAAACACAATAGCACTTTTTAGCAAGTGCTGATTGTTGGGCAAGTTGGTATGGTACGTTAAAAAACATGATTGTGCTTTGAAGACGGGGACATAGGAAGGACAGACACCACAGAGTGCTAACTTTCAACTGATTTAATTCAAGAACCTCGGCGTAGAAACACACTGCGTCACCGCACCACATCTCAACCAATCCGTGGCAGGGCCACGGATTGGTTGAGACGTGGTGCGGTGACACAGTCCGTTTCTACGCTGAGGTTCTTGAATTAAATCAGTTCAAAGTTAGCGCTCTGTTGTGTCTGTCCTTCCTATGTCCCCGTCTTTCAAGCGCAATCATATTTTCTACCGCACTTTTTAACACTAATAGAAAGCCTGTAGTGGGCCACAACTTAAGCAGTTTTCACTTCATTATAAAGAGCAATTACACATACGTGAACCATGAATATAGGCCTGCACTGAATTTTTTTTCTTAAGCTGAACGTGCTATGCTCTGTTTACTATATAAATCTTTGCAGAACTGACAATGTGCAAGTTCCTGTTTTTTTATATTTCACATGTCCCGACTGGTGAGTGAGGTAGGGACATAAGATTGATGACGCCAACGAAACACAATGATTATTTTAAGAATTTGTTTGGGTATAGCACGAGCAAGGCGATCTGCGGGAAGTTATTTCTGTGACACCGTCGAACCTACATCCGCGGGCTTTAAGTTCACATGTTAATCATGTCTGCAGACTCCTTTTTGTAATTGGAATTTCATCCAACCCAAGATTTGAATATGTTTTTTTTTTCATTTTAGGCTTAGTAGTACTTTTGCTGTTCTATTAATAGGTAAGAAAAATGCTTATTTCAAGTGGCATACCTAACACCTGGTGGCACGAGGACTCCCGTGTCGTGACGCAGACCGAAAGTCACAGCCAGGGAGATACTGCGATGCTCTTGTTGCTGGGATTACCTCCCCCATGGTCCTGCCCAGACCACAGAAAAAGATTGAGCCCAAGCTTGTGGCCACTAGGATCTCCAGATCTTGAGGCACCCAAGTAGCTGAAAATAAAAACAAATCACAATCAAGTACTTGGCAGAGCTACATTAGAATGGCTAGCATATTCTTTCGTGATCAGCACATAGATCCTCTTATTTTAGTCATAGTCACCCCCCAGGACAAAGCTACGTAGGCGTTAAAATGATGGGTACCGAATTTAGGTGAATGATCAAATGCATTCATTTAACCCCCTTTCGCCCCAACCTGAGACTTCTGTCAAATATTCACATTCAACTGTAAAGACTACAAATAAAACTACTACTGCAATGCAAAGCCGTATAGTGGGAGAGTTTAGCCAGCGGGTGTGGCAACGAAGGCGCCGGAGAGGAGGGAAGGGGGGAGAACGCCGAAGGAGGGAGAGAGAAGGCAGCAGAGAAACAAAGAGGAGACGACCACCATTTTGACGCAAAGCTGTCTGCACGGAGCACTGTTGAGGCTATGTGTCGTCTGCTACGGGCTTATTTATTTTTTTTGCCTAAATAAAAGTGCGTTCAAACATGGAGGAACTTCTTTCTTTGGGTTTTTAAGCCACCGAGGAATAACACTATACCATTTTATTGCCAGAGCCTGCCAAATAAAAGGAAAGAACCGAAATTTGAATATCGATCCCATGCCGGGCAAATGAATGAAAATGGCGGCCCTCCCCGCTCAGCTGGGAGCAGCCTAGAGTTCACGCGCATGCGCTCACGCCTCTTGCTCTGTGCCGCGGGCTGATCAGCTCACTCGGAAGGGAGACGTTACGGCAGCGAAATCATAGACTGCCAGACTCTCCCCATATATGGCTCTGCTGCAATGGAAAGATTTTCCTACCCTCGTGCTCAGCGAGTGTCGACTGTGGATACAACTCCGGTTCATACACTCGCTGAACATGAGGGTAGAGTGTACCAGCAGAGGGCAGGTGTCTGTATACAAAGAGTTTAGTTGGCACACCAAGAGGCTAACGAATAAGAATGGGTACCACTCTGAGCAAAATGCCAAAAAAGCGTGGATCTCGGCTTGACACTAACAGCGGCACACAGTATCTATTTTAGTGACAAAGGGGTACTAAATCATTATTTTCAGCTTCCTAACTAAACTAAATATTCTTCCCGGCTTGCTTTTTAGGAAAATCTCCAAAATTACAAGAACTACTAAGACAACGTCTAAAAAAAAAAAAAGCAATGGCAAAACCAGCAATCGAATTCGCCTGCTCTCCAGTAGCACGACATCTATGGCAGGCAGACCTGCAGAATGAGCAAGCAGTTTAAGAAACAGAGTATGTCCTATGTATAATTTTTTTTTATGCTGCAAAGCAAGCGCTGGAAGGAGGTTTCACGACATTAACGAAATTTCTTGCAATCAGTTGAGAACAAATTAGAGCAGTGAACTTGTCCTTGCTTCTGGCATAACGTTTTAGTGTTGCCCATGGAAACTCACATAAATTTGAAAATAAAAACAAAAAAGACTAACCTTCATAAAAAAATCTAACTTTGGCAAAGAAAAGTTACCTTGGAAAAAATATGTACAATACAGTTGTACAGCGTGCATTTGTGTGCTTAACCAATTTTGAGGCAAATCGGCGACAATGAAAAGAAGACGTTTGAGTACAATTAAGGGAAAGACAGAAAGGATGCATACCTACAACAAAAACATTTAGAACGACCACGGGCAGGAAACTCTGGTGAGGCTCTCGGAGTGACTCCCTCATATGGGCCTGCGCAGACCACAGAACAAGATCGGTCAGAGCTTGCAGCCATAAGGTGCTTCATACCATAAAGTTACAGAAGCGGGTGCAATTGGAAGCAAAGTGCATTTCATTTCTCTGAAAAACGAAGAGTGTAATAGGTAGCTTGCATTCATAAGTCATGAATGCACAGACTTTTCAATGCAGCGCTATATCACCAACTTGTTAACCATGCCGGGCAACACTAAAAACTGAGAGCATTATTTTAAACTATCTCAGCTTAAAGTTAACCACGACAGAAGCTTCAAGCCATCCTTGCAAATTCAGTGCACAAAGCAAGCCATGTGACCTTCTAGTTGGACGCCATGGTACGTCGAGCTTATAATCATGCGTCATGCTGTTTTTGCTGCAAAGGCTTGTAGTTTCAAAAGTGGTCCAGCTTAAAGAGACTAAAAGCTTAGACGTTTATGAGTGGGGCCCTCATTTAGTCTGCAGGTACATTGCGAAATAGGACGTTCCAACCGGGATGTTTGCTGCCTGTAACCACACGACCAGCTTGTGCCCAGCGATTGTTCGAGCTGAATACATGTCCTCGACAGTGCCATTATTTGACAAGCATTTCTATGACTGTTAAACATGACTGACTTACAGAGAGACTCCACCTCAACGACTAATGACTTGGGATACCTAACTGAATACTGATATATCAACTAAATGCAAAACAATTACCTGGCAAGCATTAAATTTTTCAAGAGGCTGGGTCGACTCCGCATTAAGTTGAAGGAGTCGATGCGTAATAGGACAATACAAACAAAAATATGCCTTAGAATTCCTTTTGCACCCCCAAAATGATGTGTTTTTGAAGGTAAGGTACACAATGTTCTTGATTTAGAAAGTGCCTCAGCTGTACAAATGCATATGCAATAAGGGCACTTGCCAAGCCTATTCTACTCAGCTCTGTGTAGGTTAAGCTAAGTTAGAGTATAGAAGTACATGCTCACTGACACCATCAGAAAGGCACGGAGAAGTCTCCGTTGTTCGACCTCCAGCCCGTCTGCTACCTTCGATGACGTTTCAGCGCCTGATGAGCCTGCAGCGAGCACATCTGTCTAAAGCAGGGTGAAAAGCACAAGCATGTGCTGGAGGACGCCCAGCCATTCTCTTTTTGTCATCGGCTATACTACATATTTTTAGTAAGACATATTTTTAAGTGAGGAAAAGTACTGCAAATATGCAGTCCACCTTAAAGATAACAACAGTTGCCATTCACCATTTTCCAAATAAGTGCTCCCACGTACCGGAACATCTACACATGTGGTGCGTGAGTAGGTTCAGGACTGAGAGGCTAGAAAACGAAGCACTCGCAAGGCTTGTCTGGCTCTTCCAACCATGCGGGTACATTCGTTGCAAGTTCCCGATTTGTAGACAAAATGATTTAGAATGAGCAAATCTTGTCTACGCCCGAGGTAGAACATTGAATTGCGATTCCCCCATATTGTGCGAACCATCCTTCAAACTGCGGTACCACCTGCAAATAAACTATGTTGTGCTGCGGCACGCGTCCATGCTGCCTGCTTCAGAGGAAAACCACTGCTCGTGTTGAAGACGACATCCCACAGTGGACAGGCAACAATTTTTAACGAACAAAAACAAAATTGATATCATTCAATAGACACAGATAGGCTCACAAAGTGTCGGCACCATGATTGTTGTTGTTGGTTTTACTCTTGCATACAAACAAAGGTGACTTCCTCTCTCCTCCGATGGACAGTAAAACCCCCTTATCTTGGTGGCCCCTATTTCTTCTCGAATCGGTCACAGAAGACATAATCGCAGTCACTGAATTCCGCAAAATTAAAGGCCGCGAAAATTAAAGGTTCGGCAACATTAAGGGGTTTACTGTTCTTCTGAGTGTCACATGATGTTAACATTTCAAGGAGGCTGAAGGTATTGGTTTAAGAAAAAATTTACCTATGAAAAAAATGCCCTTCTCCAGGTTAGGCACGCGAGGTTCTTTTGCACTACCTATAAGGTGGCAAGTTTATTTCGGCAGAGCTTTTGGTAAAACGGAGTCACAAAAGTAGCTATACTTGGCGTCAACTATTTTGTGCTGCATTATAAAGCCAGAGTAGATTCCACAGTGCGTGCTTCAGCAGAGCACTGTTTGTTGCAAGAGCATATGTGGTTTAGTGTTGCATCCCATTTGCATAATCTAGAGAAACTAGCGCTGACAGAGTTGGAGCACTCCAAATATTAACAGCCGACTGTAGAAGCATTGAGAGATGCACACATGCGAACTGTGCATTTCTTAAAGGTGGGTTCGAGCAAAGGTAAAAACAATATCTATACTTACGGCGGCCATACTTGCCTTTCCCAAGCACGACCACTTTTCCCTCGGTAGCACCATCCAGTAAGAAGCACCAGCAACACGCCCATGAGACGCCGCCGCCTCCTGGATTGAATGACGACCCGCCTGAGGTCTTGGAAGGAGATCCGGAACACTGCTTTAGGCCAGATGTTGTATCTGGTGGGGCAGAGACTAAAAGCAAAAATTAACAAATTTATCTGAAGCGCTACATTCCTATAGGACAGCAGTATTTTTTTTAGGCCAGTGATTCGCTTTAATTAAACACAAATGGTTGGTTTATATGATGAACCATCAGCCCCTATTTTTCTTAAGTGTAACGCAGTGTCTAACGTTACGTCCGACGGAACCCGAAATAAAAATTAAAGTTACGCCCAACGTAACTGTCAAGCATTCGAGTTACGTCCGACGTAACCCAAAATAAAAATTAAAGTTACCGTATTTACTCGAAAATAGGTCGAACTGTAATTGTTGGACCCACCGAGAATAAAAAAAAAAAAAATTCAAATATAGGTCGACTTTTTTTTTTATTTTTAAGAACAGGGGAAATTTTGGGCAAAAGAAAGAAACCTTTATTTACATCACTTCACAGCTTGGTAGACATCCTCGCAAATTCGCAACAATACTTCACTGACACCGTTGTAAAATGACGACAAGAAACGAAAGAAGGTGCGAAGCGACGAAAGACAAACTACAAAGACGCAAACAAAGCCGCCGTGTCGCCATGAGCAACACGCGAGCCGAGCCGCCTCAAGCAACTAACAAAAGTAACATCTTTTTTTTTTTCTTTTTTTGTGCGCGTTTGCGAGGATGGAGGACAAAGCGCATGGCGCATCGCGTTCCTCTCCTTCCCCATTGCCCAGCAAGGGGAACGCTAGAGGTGCGATGGCGAAATCCAATGCCCCAAGAGGTGCGCGCGATAGCGGCATCGGCCACCGCTGTTGTTTTCGGTTGTTTAACAAAAGCCTTTGGAAACAAGAAGCGGCGCAGCTCTACGGCAACGCCGGCTCGGTGACTCGATAGCTTCATGCCTCCGGTACGGTCGCAAAATTTGGTCGCGAATGTAGGTCGAAATTCTTTAGTCACGATTTCCGAAAAAAAAAAAAAGAAAAGAAAAGAAAAAAAAAAGGTCGACATATATTTGAATAAACACGGTAGTCAGCTGCGCGACGAGACACACATTATGAAAGCGATTGGTGCGAGCGATCAAGGTGATGAGCGACGTTTTCTAGAAGCCCAGGAACCGAGCGGCGCAAGCAGCGAGAGTGAGAAATCTTCGTCGCTCGGCGCCGGCACTCGTAGCTTCTCGTCGTCGCTCGTCTCGTTGATCGCTATATTGCTTACATGCTGTTCAGAAAGGTGCTCTAAGTGGTTACCATTGCATTGGGACCAGCCTCGCATCCAACCGTAACCAGTCTTGACTTTTTTTTAAGCCGCCCAGGTAGAAGTTAACATCGTACATACATCGTTTTCAAGGGGTCCATATCACAAGAGCGAATGACATTTTAGCGAACGGCAACATTTGAGCGAATGGTCGTTTTAGCGAAGAACGGGGGCGCGCGTTAACCCATCCGTCGCGCTGCGCTTTACGCCGCTTCGCGGCGACAGTCTACGGCAACTCATTACAAAAATATGATCTCACTTGGCCCACCCGAAAACGCCGCTTCGCGGCGTCCGACTATTCGCTAAAGTGTCGTTCGATGAAACGTGGGCGTTCGCTAAAACGTCATTCGATCAAGTGAGTGCCTCCCGTTTTCAAGCATGGCTCCTCGTTCATTGCTCGATTTACTTTTTCGTAAATGACAAACCGCAATGAAGCACAATTATTCTAGTTCAAAATTGTCACGAACACTTGGCACGCATGCTTACACTGTAGCGCACCTAACGTAATTTAAAAGTAGAACGAAAACGGGACGAGATTCGCTTACCGCTTCACGGAAACAGAGTCCTTCGGATCCTAGGCCTAACGGCCGAAATCGGAAGTCGCCTGCGGTCCGGCGATCGGACGAGTTGAGCCGGCCGCGCTGTGCTGACCCCGGCTGACCACGCCTGGTTGAACCATGAGAGGCGTCGTCGAGTTGAGAGCCAGAGACGCAGTAGAAACGGACCGTAAAACATCTGTCCCGTAAAACGCAGAAGGAGCCAGCGCCAAAACCGCTACGTCTGGCTGCGTCGCCATCTCCGCGACGACCGGAAGTGTGTAAACCGGGACTGGCCGGGAAGTTAGAAAAGGCGCGGCAGCGGAAGCCACTGGGCGGAAGCTTTACGTTTCGGTTTCGCTTTTCTCCGACATCGGCCACGGTCGCGGGCTGGTATGTTTGCGGCTGGTTGCGACGACGCGAGGGGCCACGAAAAGACGCCGAGTTGGCCGAGTACGAGTCACGGCCCACGATACGAGCAACGGGCCATTTGCCCCTGTCGACCGGCGATGCGGTATCCGCGGCTTAGTGTCACGATCGGTTTGTTGCCGTGCACGTTGACTCAAAGCTCGAAGTTATGCAGTTCCGTCAGTTCCGTTCCGGCACCAGCCGCACCACGTTTTCCGGTGCATCGCACGTGGAGGCCTTTCGACGCATTCAGTGAACGTAAAGATCGCGCCCGCTGTCTTCGGTGCTGTGGAAGAAGTTGGGAGACGGAAGAAGCATCAAAACCAAGGCGTTTAGGACTCCAGTCCGGGCCGCCGGTCCACTCTGAACGAGAGGCGACGTGTGTGTGCACGCTTTGAGGAAGCCTCCACGTTTCGCCGCGCCAGACCTCGCCGATCGCGACCAGACCCCTAGTCCGAGAGGCTCTTGCGCAGCCAGGAACGGCAGCGAGGTAGGAGCTGCTCGTTCTGTGCAACCATGCAGTGCTCTACAGTGATCGGAGCTCTCGGTGTCATGCGTGCTTGCACCGAAGCCTTTGTGACCCCTTCGGACGCGCAAGTCGTACTTCGCAAAGGTTTGGACGGGGCCGCCCTCACCGAGCAGCTCCGCTAAATTCCGCTTACTTATGATCGCAATAAAAGCTTGCGTTTGTTCTCGGGAAAAAATTGCGGGACCGCTCTCCGCGCCGCCGACGAGGTTGGCCGCCACCATGTTCTCAGCTGTTCACTCGCTCCCGCAGCGAGCGCCTTCCGATAATCCTCCCCGTTCCAAAATGCGATGCGATCTTCGTTTACATGGGCTGAATGAATGCGCACTCGCCATCTCGATCCACCTCTGTCTAGCGACTTTAATGCGATGCGCTTTGCGCATTATGCCGTTTACATGACCGCATATTGAATGCGGCAACTGGATTCAATGGGACTAAGTCGCATTCATGTAAACGCGGCTTATGTTATTTTTCGACATGTATGATGTATGTAACGATACCGGTGGTAAACGATGGACGTTTTAGGTGGAAGATGGCGGTCGTCTTTCTGCATGTATGGTTTAGTTATACCGGTGGTCTTGTGGTATAGGCGTTTCGTTGGAAAGATGGCGGTCGCCTACGTCATCGGACGCAAAATCATACCAGCCATACCGAGTCATATCGGCGAGCAAACCGGCTGCCAGTATAGACGACCCGGAGCCATAGCGGTGCCGGTATCTCCAGTTATGGAGAACGCAAAACCAAACTAGCTGCATGTATAATAACAATAAATTATTGTGGTGTCATACCAGGACTGTACAAGCAGCAGGCTTGTTTCTTGTACGTTTTTCCAATAGGGAAAGAAAATATTTCATATCCAGAAGCTAAGCAAAGATTCTCTGCTTGGGAGAAGAGCGTGTTGGTTTTGGTAATAGATGAAGAAAGAATAAAAGATTCTCCTTTCTTTCAAAAGGTACGTACTCCGATGCGGTGCGCAGGGGCCCTCCACCGCGAACGGAATCGAAGGCCACCCAGGTCTCGCCTGAAGCCCTGGCAGTGGCCCTTCGGGCCCCAACCCCCCCGCAGGGGCAGCAGCTCCCCCCACCTTGTGGAGGGAGCACACCAGCTGCCCCCAAGTCTAAGGACAGGCAGGCAACGCCATTGCCTGTCCTTACTTCGTCGCTCTCCCCCCGTGAGAAGGAGCGACACTCCCGCCCCAACTCACTGGAGAGGGCCTCCTCCAAAGAGCGGCACAACTCTCGTGCTGCTCTCCCAGTATCCAAGGGGCCGGAGCAGGCAGAGTTGAAAGACGCTCTACCCAGCACCTCCGCTGCCTCTTCCGCTGGTCGCGGCCGGGGCCTGGCTCCCCGTGATCCAAGTTGGAAGAAAACACTGGCTAACACCAGCGACACGACTCAAGAGGCAGACTTGTCCATGGAGTTAGACGATTTGGCTGCTCCTGCTTCTGACCCGGATAGTATGGAGTGGCAGACGCAGACCCGTGCTGGGAAGAATAAAAAACCGGTTACTGCGCCGAAGTAATCCAAGTTGTCTCTCTCCCTAGTTTTAATATTTTACTACCGAGTTTTATTGATTTACATTTTCCGATATAAACAAATTTTATAAATGGCAAAAGTAAATTTTATGCAATGGAACTGTCGCGGCCTTTTAAGAAATATTGATGATATAAATCATTTCATGAATGAGCTTCGGCCGATAGCTCTTGCTCTTCAGGAAACTCATCTCCATGATCGCTCTCCTCATATTTTAAGACGTCACCGGGTCTTTAGGAAAGACCGTCTTAGTGATACTGCCTCTGGTGGCGTGGCAGTGGTTGTACAAGGTGGGGTCGCCTGCTCTGAAATCCCGCTCTGCACACCACTTGAAGCTGTGGCAGTGCGCCTTCTTTTAGACCGCCTCATAACTGTAGTATCACTTTATTTACCTCCTAATACTCCATTTCATCTTAGTGAATTGCAGGGTCTTGTAGATCAGCTGCCACAACACTTTATCATTCTAGGCGATTTTAATGCCCATCACTTCCTTTGGGTAGTATCCGTGAAGACTCTCGTGGAGGTGTAGTTGAACGTTTGTTATTGACATCTGGGCTATGCCTTCTTAATGGGAGAGAGCCAACATTTTTCAGTGCAGCTCACACCACATTTACATCCATAGATCTGTCGATTTCATCGCCCTCATTGTTTCCTTGCTTTACTTGGAATGTTCTTAACAACCCTTTTGGCAGTGATCACTTTCCGATTGTTTTAGAGAGCGTTGTTCAGCTGCCCTCACTTTTGAAACGAATCCCTAGGTGGAAGTTAGATAAAGCTGACTGGTCACTTTTTGGGTTACATTCCACTTTGGACCCTGCTCTGCTTTCTTCTATGTCACCCGAAGATGCTACACTGTATATTACTGAGCAGATACTAAATGCTGCTGAGGTGTCTATTCCACGAACCTCTGGTAATGTGCCAAAAAAAATGCAAACCATGGTGGAACAAGGAGTGTGCCACAACCTTAGCGGATCAAAACAGGGCTTGGGGGCAAATTTCGCAGATATCCCACATCACGTAATCTCGCAGAGTTCAGGCAGCGGAAAGCTAAAGCCCGTTGGACCATCAAACAGTCAAAATGGAAATCCTGGATGAAGTATGTTTCTTCTATAAATAGTTTTGTGCCAGCCAAGGAGGCTGGGATAGATACAGGAAAATAAATGGAGACTATAGGTGCTATACAATTCCTACTTTTGATGCCCCTTCTTCATCTTTAGTTGACATCGGCAACATCCTTGGTGAACATTTTTATAACACATCCAGCTCGGCAAACTACAGTGATTCGTTCAGTAGATTTAAATCTCGTGCAGAGCGGCAAAACATCTCCATGTCTGGAGGAGACTCTGAGCCTTATAACCAGCCTTTCACGCAGTGTGAACTTGAAATGGCACTTGACATAACGAGGGTTTCTGCTCCAGGGCCCGACGCAGTTCATTATGAAATGCTTCGTCGCCTTTCTCCTGAATCCCTGAAAAGTCTTCTCTTGTTCTTCAATTTATTGTGGGAAAAAGCCTGCTTTCCCCATGCCTAGAAGCATGCATATGTCATCCCGCTCCTAAAGCCACAGACAGACCCTTCACTACCATCAAGCTACCGTCCCATTGCTTTGACGAGCTGTGTCGGGAAAACATTTGAAAGGCTTATAAACAGGCGGGTAATATACATATTAGAAAGGCAAAAGGTTCTTGACAAATATCAGTGCGGGTTTCGCCGAGGTCGATCTACTCTCGATAATTTGGTTCGCCTGGAAACCGTTATACGCGAAGCATTTGTGAACAAGCAGCACTGTGTTGCAGTGTTTTTTGACTTAGACAAGGCATATGATACCACTTGGAGATATGGTATCCTGAGACTTGTATGCTTGCAATATCCGTGGTAGGATGTTGCAATGCATTAAGAACTTTTTAACAAACAGAGCCTTTCAAGTCCGGCTTGGCTGCACCCTGTCCAAACCTTTTGTTCAAGAAAACGGAGTCCCACAGGGGTGCATTTTGAGCGTCACTTTTGTTTGTACTGAAAATGAATTCTCTCGCACAAATGCTACCTCGGTCTATTTCCTACTCTCTTTATGCCGACGATATACAGATCTCCTCATCTTCTTGCAATCTTTCTAGTTGTGAGCGGCAGTTACAACTGGTTATAAACAAACTTTGTAAGTGGGCGGACGAAAATGGCTTCAAGTTCTCTGTTGCAAAGACAGTCTGTGCGCCTTTTTTCCTACGTCGCGGGCTTTCTTTAGGCCCAGCTTTGGAACTAAACGGTACTCTGGTTCCTGTTAGGAAGGAGCACAGGTTTCTTGGTGTTATATTTGACAAAAAACTTACCTTCACTCCCCACCTGAGATCTCTCAAGGAAATTTGCCTTCGTTCCACAAACCTTCTGTCTGAAAGTTTTGGCTCATAAATCATGGGGGTCGGATCGGAAATGTCTGTTGCATTTGTACGCCGCGCTTGTGCGATCTCGTCTCGATTATGGCGCCGTGGTGTACGGATCAGCTCGCCCATCTGCTCTCAGGATGTTGGATCCTGTACATCATCTTGGCTTGCGTTTGGCAACAGGTGATTTTCGGACATCGCCTGTACTTAGTTTGTATGCGGAATCAAATGAGATGTCGCGGTCTAAAAGACGTCAAAACCTCAGCCTAACCTACGCGTCTAAGATCCTAGCAAACCCTGATCACCCAACGTATCATTCCGTACAAAGATCTCAATTCTACCGTCTCTTTGAAAATAAGCCAAGCATTGTGAGACCCTTAAGTTTTCGTATAGAGCAATTTTGTTCCTCACTTCAACTTCATCTGGACGAACTTAACCTAATTCAGAACACAGCCTGCATCACGCCCTGGAATGGGGTGCGTGTTTTTTGTGACTGGACTTTAACTAAGTTCAATAAGAATAGCATATCAGCTCTTGTGATTCAGCAGGGATTCCTAGACCTGGAAGAGAAATATAAAGATTAAGCTCACTTTTACACGGACGGTGCCAAGACTTCATCGTTTGTCGGGTGTGCCGTGCATTCAGGTCGTTTTGTAAAAGTTAAACGTCTAGAGAAATTTGTGAGTATATTTACTGCTGAAATCTATGCTGTGTCTTTTGCATTGGATTATATTCTGAAGGCTAAAACTAGACGGGCCGTAATATGTGTGGACTCTCAAAGTGCTATTACTGCAATATGCTCTCCAAAAGCCACAAAGAATATGCTTGTGGAACAGGTGCGAAGTAAACTTAACGGAGATTTACGTAAGGGTCACAATATAATATTCTGCTGGGTTCCGAGTCATATGGGTATAAAGGGTAATGATGAGGCAGACAGGCTCGCTGCGTCTTCAGGTAACTGCTCTCAATATCAAGCTAGCTTGCCCTATCAGGATATCAAGTCATTAATTAAGTCGTCACTTTTTCGTCTATGGCAGGCAGAGTGGGCTATGGAGTCTAATAACTAGCTCCATGTAAGCAAACCA
This sequence comes from Ixodes scapularis, assembly GCF_016920785.2. NCBI lineage: Eukaryota > Metazoa > Arthropoda > Arachnida > Ixodida > Ixodidae > Ixodes > Ixodes scapularis. The sequence continues at coordinate 61,035,008 of NW_024609838.1, read as the reverse complement.
GTCCTTGGGTCTTGGGAGAGCTCCTTACTTAAGAACCGCTTTCACGAAGTTGTATTGTGCCGGCTTCGAATCGGGCACTCCTTCCTTACACACAGATATCTCCTTTGTGGGAAGGATCCACCAGTTTGTGAGCACTGTGGAGACAATCTTACTATTCTTCATATTTTGTGGATCTGCCCGGAATTCGACACTGAACGAGGCGCTCATTTTCCTGAGTTTTTTAGATATTGTATTCCATTTCATCCCGCTCTTTTGCTGGGAGAGCACCCTCTCGTTCCTCTTGATCGAGTTTTATCATTTATTACTAGTACTGGCCTTATACACCAGATCTAATCCCAGTTCTTTCAGGATCATCTTTTTGTAATGAGGTAACTATAGGAGTTTCATCAGTTAACTTAGTCTGGCGCAGTATGGCCTCCGTTGCTGTTGCGGCATAAAACCCGTAAACAACAACAACTGAATACATCCTGCGTAAATAAATTTATTATTTTTATTATTATATTATTATTAATATTATTATTATTAATATTATTGTTATTATTATTATTTGTGTTGGGCATTTGTGTTCACTCGATGTGGAAAACTTGAAGTGCCACCGACTGGAGACTCGCTATAATACCTACGCCTCTTTTCACGTCTCTGTAGCTGCCGAAGATTTTGAGAAACTCTCTGACCCTGCTTTGTAACCGAAGGATTGTATTTTTAAACCTTTCAGAGGCGGTCTTCGTCAAGAACTCATTCTCTCGTCTAAAGAAGCCCACAAGCCCAACACTAAATACAAAAATGAGTAACGTCGATTTGTTTTACCAGAATGTCAATGGCCTGCGGGCGAAAGCTGAATGTCTCTTTGCCAACATAACTCTCTTTAATTACTCAATTGTTTGCTTAACGGAAACTTGGTTATGTCCTAGTGTTAGTTCCTCCGACTACTTTCCGCCGTGTTTTGATGTCTACCGTCACGATCGTGATTTCTCTTCCCGGGGCCGTGTAGGAGGCGGTGTATTGGTCGCGGTTAACACTCTATGTAGTTCACGAAGATGTGAGGATCTGGAGAGATTTCCCGAGTCTCTGTTGGTGGAAATTGAGTGTTCTAGGAGAGAACGTATTTTAATAGGTCTGTTCTACCTTCAGCCTCAGATGACACCAGATGATTTCCAAAGGTGTCTCGCTGACATTGAAAGCACAATTAATGATTCACAGGGGAGCAATATCTTAATATTGGGGGATTTTAACGCTTCAGGTATTAACTGGACACAGTTCAATGTCCTTACTGGCAACTTTTATTGTAAACAAAAGTGCAACTATCTCCTCAACTTTACTTCCTTTTTAGATCTTAGACAGCACAATAACATTTTATACGATCAAGGTAATGCTTTAGATTTATGCTTTTCAAACACGGACAGTACACATGTGGCTCGAAGTAAACTTTCTGTGGTTCCTGAGGATAGCTATCACCCTGCGCTTGAGTAGTTCTTTCTGTTTTTGATCCTCCGGTCCTCAGTCCCTCTAAAGCTCCTTCCCCACACACATCGTACAACTATTCAGCGGGGGACTACACTGGAATGTATCACCATCTTTCGGGTGTTGACTGGGCTTCTATTTTGGAGTCGTCTGATATCAACGACCAAGTATATCTCCTCATAACTGTTGTTCAGGAGGCTATGGACATATATATCTTTCTTAAAACGTCTAAAAATGCCGCTTCCCTATCTGGTTCTCTCGTGAAATCAGAACGCTTTTAAAACGGAAAGATTTTTTGCACAGGAGGTTTAAGAAAAGTGGTCTTCCAAAGTGGGAAGTTGAATTTAAAATTGGCAGAAAGCGATGTAAGAACATTTTAAACCGTGATCGCGAGGCGCATTCTGACTCGGTAGAATTAGATCTTGTTAAAAATCCCAAAAAATTTTGAAGGTACGCTAAATCGCGCTTGGGGAAGAATATTGAGTCCGAAATCATCTTGAATCAGCATAGCGGCAGTGCGAAGGGCATGTCTGAGTTGTTTGCGGATCACTTTGCGTCAGTTTACATTAATAATATTAACTGCTTCTCAACTCTTTTGCCTCACTCGGACGTACTTGGTGACTCATTAGGTTCTGTGGTTGTCGATGAGGAATGTGTTAGGCTATGTATTAAGAAAATGAAACCCACATTGTCTGCTGGTCATGACGGGATACCCACTGCAGTTGTTAAGGGTTATCATGAATTTCTTACGCCTATACTGTGCACAATTTTCAATAACTCCTTCACGTCAGGGATATTTCCTGACGACTGGAAACTGGCAGAAGTTGTTCCGGTCCTGAAATCTGGAAATAGTGGTGATGTTTTTAATGACAGACCGATTTCTCTTCTCTCGTCTTTTTCCAAAATCTTTGAAATGGGATCTATCAATTCCTCTCCTTCAAGTTCTGTAGTATAGCCATTCCCAATCAGCATGGTTTCATGTCCGGTAGATCGACGTCTACCAATCTCGTATCTTTTACGTCTACTGCCTCTGAAGTAGTTTCTAATAGAGGTCAGCTTGACGTTTTTTATTTCGACCTGAGTAAGGCATTCGACATAGCCAACCACAACATCCTCCTATACAAACTTTCCTCTTACGGAGTATGTGGTTCGGTATGCAATTTGTTAAAAAGCTATTTGTCTGATAGGCAAGCCTACGTCCGCGTCAACAATACTACCTCGTCCTTGTACAAGGCTAGCTCTGGAGTGCCTCAGGGATCTGTCTTGGGCCCCCTTTTTTTAAATATTTTTGTGAATGATGTCTCTCGAGTTATATTAAATTCTTCATTTCTGCAGTACGCTGATTATATAAAACTTTACAAAAAAATATCGACATTAGAGGATTGCATCGCGCTTCAGAATGACGCATATTCCTTCGGTCGTTGGTGTTTAGATAATGACCTCCGTTTGAATCATCCTAAAACAAAAGTAATGACATATTCTCGCAAGACCCATGATATATTCTTTCCATATAGTTATCATGGCGAACTGCTGTCACGCGTTAGTGAACTGAGGGACCTTGGAGTTGTCTTTGATTCAACCCTGAGATTTGACACTCACGTTATCAGAGTGGTTCAATCGGCCTTGCGCGCGTTAGGTGCCGTGTCTCGCATAACGAAGGAATTCAAAAGCCCGTCCGCTTTTTTACGCTGTATTGTTCCTTAGTTAGATCCCAGCTAGAGTACGCCTCGGTTGTTTGGAACGGCATTTCCAAGACTAACAGTTTATCGGTCGAGCGAGTCCAAAACAAATTTATTTCTATCTTTAAATATCGTTACCTTGAGAGAGGTGATCCTTGTCTGAACGGTGTGCGTAACTCGCAACCTGTCAACTTGTTGAGCCTGCAGCAGCGTCCGTTGAAGGCAGATCTGTTGTTTTTGTTTAAGATCCTGCACGGCTCGATTAACTTTCCCAGCCTTCTGTCCGAAGTGAGGCTCAGAGTTCCATATGTGCCTACACGCCTACAATAATCTTTTTATATAGCTCGACATTTTAGCCCATTAAACTCGATCCAAAGATGGGCTGAGTGTTATAATCGCTACTCTGACACAACTGATATTTTTAACTCATGCGGGAGCAAGTTCGGAAATGCTGTTCGAATCTTCCTCGTGCAGGAAAAGGGCTGATCAGTTGAAGCGTTGATGTAGAATTTGCTTTTTGCTCTCACACCTGGTGATGTCTCTGTTTTGTGCTTTTGATTTCCCTTGTTGATTTGAGTGTCTTTCATACTTGTTAATATTTTTATTCTCAGACTGGAGAACTACGTTCTCCTTCTGCACTCGTGTGTATGTGTGATGTATGTATGTGTTTTTGCTCATTTTTTAGTGTGCCAGCACTAGGACCGATTGGTTGTTCCTGGACTCTTTAATAAACGTTGTTTGATTGATTGATTGATAATATATATTGTATAATTTTATATATCATATATATGTAATAACATTATATATTATTACAAAAGAAGAAGTCACAGTGTTCGGACATTTACTTCCTTTGTGCTGAGATTTTATCTCACTTTTAATGCTTAAATTAAGTGGTGGTCTTCGCCGAGTTCGTTCCATCCACTCAAGGTTAAAAGGTCATCTGGGCTAATCCCTCGATCATCTATTTCGGCATCAGATTTCATCTCTGCGAGCCTTGCTTCCTTGAGCGACGAAGACTCGTGACCACCCCATGCTGGCACTCCATACTCCTCTGACGACCCTCCCTTTCCACGCTTTGCGTCCGCCACCACTGCTCCGGTTTTTATTGCTGCGTCTTCGGACCAACACAGTAAGCCCGACAGCCGCCTTCCTCAACAAGCCCTTTACCCGGGTCTCCTGGCCATCGCAGTGAGCCCAACACCTGCCCACCGCAACAAACCCTTTTACCCACATTACTTTGGGACGCACCGGTCTCGTTGGGTCTTGGCGATTGGTCGCGTGTTAAGCTTTAGATGTGTTTCACTTTTGCGGGTGAGCCTGGAACTGTTTATTTTTTTTTGCATTCTGTTTGGTACTAATTTATCATTTCTACCTTCAACTTCTTCGTCGTGAACTGCGTACCATGCCTACACCGGAGCCCTGTCGTTTTATTAAATGTGTTGACTGTTCAAAAGCCTGCCACTAGGGAAAAAAGTGCTCGGGAGTGTCTGATGGTACATTCAAAGGGATGAGCGCTTCTAAACTAGAGAAATGGCGCTGTCTCGCCTGTGGTGGAGGGCTGCCCAGGTCCGACACTGAAGTCGAGCTTTCACCCTCTCAAGACGACCCCAGTTCTTTCGTTTCGCAACCCTCGAGTGTGAATCAAAAACTCGATATTCTTCTTTCGTGGAAAGATACCGTCGGTGCTCTGCACGAACTACATCCAAAGATAGATGCGCTATTAACGCTGAAGCAGACAGTGGACTACATGCGAGTTACCATCAATGAAATGCAAACATCTATGAATGTTTACTCCACTCAGTACGACTCGCTAGTGTTGACAAAGAAGTCTCAAGACAAAACTATCAAATATCTTCAAAGTGAAACGAGCGCTTTGCGCTCGACTGTAGCCGAGCAGGCCAACGAGATCCGTCAGCTCAGAACAAACCATAATGATTCAGATCAAACAAACCGCCTCCCTAACTTAGACATTCACGGCATACCAGTTTCGCCTCAAGAAAACATCGTGAACACCATGACAAACCTAGCAGATCAACTTAGTGTGGAGGGTTTTGAACTCGCGCATGTCGAGGTAGCACATCGCTTGCCGGCTAAACCGGGAACAGTCCCTCCCATCCTGGTCCGGTTCTCTACAGTCTCCCAAAAAGAACGTTGGATGGCTTGTCGTGGACGCCTCGGCTCCATACGCCAGGACGAATCTCATCCTAAGATATACTTTAATGATAACCTAACCGAAGCCAACAGGAAGTTGTTCTGGTTGGCACGAACTAGAGGCAAAGCAAAGGGTTATAACTTTTTATGGGTGCGCCACGGAAAACTTTTCGCAAAGCAAAACCAGAATCCTCCACTCCTTCGCATCCCCAACACTGATGCAATGGAACAATTGGTTTAGGCGTCTAAAAGAGTATTGTTAGATAAAAATCCTAGAATTATTTCTAGGAAGTTTTTTTCAGATAAAAAACCTAGACTCATGTAAAGAAATATTTAAGACAAGGGCAGGCAGTATTTTTACTTTGTTTCATGTCAATATGCGAAACATTCGAAAGCACTGGTTTTAATTTCAGTTAGCCATTGACTCCGTGCGTTTTATTGCCGGTGTGTTTGTTTTGACTGAAATAATTATTCATGATGAGGATGTAGGTCAATTTTCGTTGCCAGGGTTTAATAGCACGTTCTATACTCGTGACATAACGCGCGGCGGTGGTATCACGGTATTTTTGAGGGACGATTTGCTTTTTTCGGAAGTTAAGTTTTCAATGCGATCATGTGAGACCATTTCACTTCGTATTCTTACTTTTGTCTATAAAATATACCTGCTAGCCTGCTGTAGGCCACCCTCTGGAAACGTATCTGAATTCCTCTCTGACCTGGGAGACTGTTTGCAAACTTTGCCTAGTAATGCGTCCCTCTGTCTTGTAGGGGATTTCAACATTTATCTATTGAAGCCTTCGAGAGCACTGGTTTGCGAGTATCTAACTCTTTTGGCAGATCACGGCGTAGAGCCTGCGATTCAGGCCCCACAAGGGAAGAACTCCTCGGAGAGAAAATTGTAATATCATCTATTGATCATATCAATTTAAGATCTTCAACATCAACAACAAAGGCAGCAGTCATTTCATACAAATTATCGGACCACTATTTTATAGGATGTCAGTTGGAATTCCCAGGAGATGCGTTGGTGACAGGTATCAACAGTAAGCACCGCGTTGAGATTGCTGCTCGCCATTGTCTCGAGAACTGTATTTCTACTTATGAATGGCTTACATTTCAGCATTCTGTGTCACGCCCTGACATTTATCTCACTTTTGTGAAACTGTTTAGACAGTTTACTGAAGCGTCGAAAAAGATAATTGTTGTAAAACAAAGAAAAGACAACATACTCTGGCTAAATAAAGACATATTGTCTGTTATAAATCTCAAAGAAATAGCCTGGAAGCGATGCCGCCGGTCTCCGCATAATTTCATCCTTCAAGCAGAATTCATAACTATCCGGAACAGAGTCAGCGCGTTAATTCGCTCACCTAAGCGGCTGTACTTTCAAAAGCAGTTCTCTGATTCTAGACGCAACTCGGCTAAATCGTGGTCATTAATCAACGAGTTACGTGGTGTTACATCTCCTCACATTCAAAATTTTGACGATACCTTTGGGCTTAATTCACTGGCTGCGGCAGATTCCTTCAACAACTTTTTTTGCTGCCTTCTCGGACACTGCCCGGCTATCGGCCACAGCGGCCTTTTCTAGTCCCTCCCTGAACTCAGCTTCCGCATTTCTTCCTGAAATGACATCGCAGGACCTCGAGGCAATAATCTTAGGGCTCAAGCCAAATAAATTACCGGGTTATGATGGAATATGTCTTAGCGATCTCCGTAGGACTTTTAGGTACTTAAGACATACTCTTCTACTTATGCTTAACACAATGATCGAGACAGGTTCCATTCCCATTGAATTAAAAACTGCTATTGTTAAACCTCTTTTTAAAGGAGGTCAGCGTGGCCAGGTTGAAAACTATGGGCCAATTTCTATTCTACCGTGTATAGCTAAAATATTGGAAAAATGTATTTACATCACTATGTCTTTTTTTGTAGAGAAGTGCAACATAATATCTTCCAACCAATACGGTTTCGTGCCTGGTCGTGGCACTCAACCCCTTCTCGAGGCGCTATCTGATGAGATAAATTTGGGTTTCGAGAACAACCTGTTTTTTGCGCTTGCTTTCTTGATGTAAGAAAGGCGTTCGACACAGTGAGTCACTCTATTTTATTGCAAAAACTTTCAGCTGTTGATTTCCGGGGTCCTTTTTTGTCCTTACTAATTTCCTGCAAGATCGTTCCCAGCTGGTTTCAGTCAAAGGCATACATGCACAGCGTCAAGGTCTCTTCAAAATCTGGTGTCCCACAGGCCTCTGTACTTTCGCCTTTACTCTTCAATATCTATGTAAATGATATGTCTACCTCTGTTTCGAATTGCTCCCTTTATCAATACGCCGACGACACTCTTTTGTTAACAAGTCATCTTACTTATTCAAGGGCTATGAAGATGCTCCAGGAATGTTCTTTAGGACTAATGAACCGGTTCGCCCATAATCTTATAGATATCAATGTCTCAAAAACTAAGTTAGTATGTTTTCACAATCCCGTTAAGTTAGTTGATCTAAATACTAATCTTTTCCTCCACACGTCGCACTGTGTCAACTGCCAGTGCAGTCCCATCGCTTTCCCAGACACTGTGAAGTATTTAGGAATTATTTTTGATTCTGATCTTTCTTGGAATTCACACCTCAAAAGACGGTGTTCTAAATTAAGGAGCGTTTCTTGCTTAATATACAACATCAAGGCTTTTCTACCACTTAATCTCAGGGAACTCATAGTTCACTCGTTAGCATATGGCTCCCTCCGCCTCGGAATCACCATTTTTGGAAATCGCTCTGGATTATGGCAGGCAAAAATATAATATTCTAAAAGGAATGCTGCGTAATGTTTACTACAGGCCTACCACTTCCTCCCAGGATATGTTTCAAAAATTATCTATGCCCAACTTTGAATCTCTGTTTGTGGAAACGGTAGTCCTTGGTCACCACTGGAATACTGACTTCAAAACACATCGTCCGAATATCCGGCAACTGTGAACGGTTCCACGATTTGTTATCACCAAATGTTACACTCGCTATGGAAGAACTTGCGGTCCTTCTACGTTCCTCGGATTTTAATTCTTTACCTCCTAATTTCCCTGATTTCACTTCCAGAAAAAAGCTTAGAATATCGTTTCGCCTTCTCCTGTCTCCCGATGAGTCGATCTAAAAATGTATAACATTTTTGTGTGTGTTCTTTTTTGCGTTTTGTATTTTTTCTCAAACGCCCTTATTGGATTTCATTTGACAATTTTATTTTAGTCCCCACTAGTAATGTCACCAGGCATGTGTCTTTTGATTGGTGGATCTTGCGTATAGTCCAAAGGTGATTGATTAAAATAGTGCTTTTATTTATGGTTACTATTAATGACACAAATAGGGTGCTGTCCTCAATCTGCCTCTTTAAGGCTTTTCGAGGCACCCTTTGCGAAGACCTGCTCCATGCATCCGAGGCAGCCGCCGCCGCCGCCCCTTGATTATCGGATAAACCAAGGATGAGTCACATTGATTTATTTTACCAAAACGTTCGCGGCCTGCGTACAAAAGCCGATTGCTTTTTCTCTAATGTTACCTTATCCAATTGCTCTATATTCTGTTTAACTGAAACATGGTTGTGTTCTAGCATCGGCTCCTCCGATTACTTCCCTCCTTGTTTTGAGGTGCACCGTCACGATCGTGATTCTACCCCGCGGAGCAGAACGGGAGGTGGAGTGTTGGTCGCAGTCGACAGTCGCTACCGCTCTAGGAGACGCGAAAACTTAGAGAAATTTCCCGAGAGCGTATGGGTCGAGGTTGAGGCTGCAAAGGGAGTACGCGTTTTAATCGGTTTATTTTACCTCCCTCCCCAGACACCGCCAGATGAATTTCATAGTTGTCTTGTTGGCATAAAGAATACAATGAATGACTTAAAGGGATGCGAAGTCTTAATCTTGGGGGATTTTAATGCTCCTGGAGTCAACTGGCCGCAGTTTGATGTTTTTACGGACAACTTCTACTGCAGGCAGAAAGGCACCCAGCTATTAAAATGTTCTTCTTTCTTAAATCTCACACAACACCATCATGTTCTGAATCACCAATTTAATGCTCTAGATTTATGCTTCTTAAATATGGACAGTGTGCGTGTAGCACGGGTTGAACTCCCATTAGTTCCTCAGGATACATATCATCCTGCTCTTGATATAGTACTTTCTTTCGAAAATTCCTCTGTTCATGCTCATTCTTGCGGTTCCCCGCCGCACACCTCATATAATCTGTCAGCAGGGGACTATGTTGGAATGCATCATTACCTCAGGAGTTTTGATTGGACATTCATCTTGGAGTCGCCTGATGTAAATTATTAGGTCATGCTCTTTACGAGAACTGTTCGGGGGGCCATGGATACTTTTATTCCGTTAAGGACAGTTACTAAATCTCGCTTTCCTAACTGGTTTTCCAGTGAGCTAAAAACACTACTGAAAAGAAAGGACTTCTCTCACAGGAAGTTTAAGAAAAGTGGACTTTTAAAGTGGGAGGTAGAATTCAAGAACTGCAGAAAGCAATTTAAGACAATCTTAGATCGCGACCGCCAGGCTCATCGTTGCTCAGTGGAATCAGATCTTGTCAGTAATCCGAAGAAATTCTGGAGGTACATTAATTCACGTTCTGGGAGGCATATCGAGTCGAAGATTGTTCTGGATAATCACGAGAGCGATTTGAAGTCCGTGCCTGAGTTGTTCGCTGAGCATTTTAGGTCGATCTACAGAGATAGTACGCAGCGTTCTGCACCTGCGCGGCCTCACTTAGATGGGTTTGGTGACTTGTTAAGTTGCATTAATGTCGAAGAGGAGTGCGTACGATCGTGTATGAAAAAAATGAGAGCAACATTTTCAGTAGGGCCCGACGGCATTCCCTCTGCGATTCTCAAAACATATCACGACATATTCACGCCGGTTAGGTGCACTATATTTAACAACTCGTTAAGGTTGGGAACCTTTCCTGAAACGTGGAAAGTCGCTGCTGTTGTTCCAGTCTTAAAGTCGGGGAAAAAAGGTGATATTCTGAATTATAGACCTATTTTTCTTCTCTCTTCATTTTCTAAGCTCTTCGAAACGGTCGTCCATAAATTCCTCTCTTTCAAATTTCGAAACTTAGCAATTCCCAATCAGCATGGTTTTATGAGCGGCAGATCAACAACTACTAATCTTGTTAGCTTTATGTCTGCCGCATCTCGTGTGATATGTAACAGAGGTCAGTTAGACGTAGCCTACTTTGACTTAAGTAAGGCTTTTGACGTAGTCAATCACAATATTCTTCTATCCAAACTTTCCTCATATGGAGTATGTGGTTCAGTACATGACTGGTTGAGGAGCTACTTGTCAGAGAGGGAAACGTATCGACAAAAACCCTGAGACTGGGACAAAAAGGGACGGACAAACACAAAGTCTCAAACACAGCTGAAATTTATTTGACAAGGAAGGGTGCTTATATAGGCGTCAAATCCTACACAAATCAAAAGAGACGAAGGAAAGAGAGGGAGAAACCTTCACAAACAAAAGAGACGAGAAAAAAAGACGGAGAATTGGGAAAACTCGTGCCACAAGCAGTACAACAAAAACAAGCATTACAATAGAACTGAAAAGTTTATACAAAAACAAAAGCTAAGTAGAAGGACTGAAGTGCATTAGTCCCCAAGAGACCCCAACACTAGTGTTGGGGTCTCTTGGGGACTAATGCACTTTAGTCCTTCTACTTAGCTTTTGTTTTTGTATAAACTTTTCAGTTCTATTGTAATGCTTGTTTTTGTTGTACTGCTTGTGGCACGAGTTTTCCCAATTCTCCGTCTTTTTTTCTCGTCTCTTTTGTTTGTGAAGGTTTCTCCCTCTCTTTCCTTCGTCTCTTTTGATTTGTGTAGGATTTGACGCCTATATAAGCACCCTTCCTTGTCAAATAAATTTCAGCTGTGTTTGAGACTTTGTGTTTGTCCGTCCCTTTTTGTCCCAGTCTCAGGGTTTTTGTCGAAATGTTTAACCACCACTAGCTCTTTTGCGCCCTTACCCTTTGGAAACGTATGTCCGGGTCAACAACATGAACTGTTCGTTATACAGGACTCGCTCTGGCGTTCCTCAGGAATCTGTTTTAGGACCCCTTCTGTTCACAATTTTCGTAAATGACGTCTCTTTTGCTGTTTCAAATTCTTCATTCCTGCAATATGCCGACGATATAAAAATTTATTGAGAAATAGTCACTGAACATGATTGTGCTAAGCTCCAGGAAGATGAATGTTCTTTCTACCGGTGGTGCTCTGAAAACGACCTTTTCTTGAACCCGTTCAAAACCAAGGTTATGAAGCTCTCTCGGAAAACTCACAATATCTCTTTCGCATATAATATTCAAGGAGAGACTTTGTCTCGAGTAAGTGTGATGAAAGATCTCGGAATCATGGTTGATTCTGGGTTTCGTTTCTCTGATCACGTTGGTAGGCTGGTTAACTCGTCATTGCGAATGTTGGGTGTTGCCTCTCGCTTAACCAGGGATTTGAAAACCCGATGGCTTTTATCACGTTATACTGTTCGCTATCCAGGTCGCAGTTAGAATATGCCTCAGTTGTTTGGAATGGGATTTCTAAAAGTCACTCCTTGGAGGTCGAACGTGTGCAAACAAAGTTTTTTTCCATCTTTAAACACCGCTACATAAAGGAGGATGTTCACTGTTTAAAATATGAGTCTGCGTTAGAGCGTGTTGGTTTGCTTAGCTTGCACTGGCATCGGGAGAACGCGGACTTACTATTTTTCTTTAAAACGCTGCATGGACTCATCAATTCTCCGAGCCTGTTATCTGAACTGTGCCTTAGGGTCCCACGTGTGCCCACTCGTCTTCTGTCAACTTTTTATGTTTCTAGAACGTTTAGTCCGGTAAACCCAATTGTGAGAAAGACAGAGCGTTTGAATCATTACTCGGAAAAACTTGATATTTTCCACCCTTGCTACAGGATGTTTGTCCTTTCTCTTAAAAACTTGCCCGTGCGCGATGAGCATTGCTGAATGGCTCTGTTATGTCTAAATTTCGTCATCTCAATGGTGTGTTTTCTGGTTGTGCACTTGATATTGTTCGGTCTTGTGTTCCGTGTCTACTGTTACCGCCTCGTTTTTATCTCATTCTACGAATTACTCGTGTACTGGCTAGTATTGTGCTTAAAAATGTATCTAATTTTCTCGGAGATGTGTATGATGTATTTTTTTTATCCACCAGTGTACCAGCACCAAGACCTCAGGGTTGTTCCTGGGCACTGTATATAAACATTGATTGATTGATTCATTGATTGAGTATTATTTTTAATATTATTATTATATTTTATTTATTATGATGCCGCTGCGGAGATGCCGCCCAGTAAGGATGCATGTCTGATTTGCTCTCGTTGCTTTTACGGACGACAAAGATTTCTTCGCTGCACTGGGTGCCTACTTCGCGCGCATACGAAGTGCGTATGCTTTCCGGAGACCGAACGCACATTTCTTCAGCGTGAGTTGAGCTCATTTTTCTGCCAAAGCTGTGCCAAGATCAACGGTGGAGCTAGGCCTAACATCAGCGGCGTGGTCTCCGGTGACCCCGACGACCAGTTCGCCCCCTCTCCTCCTCCGCCATCGGCCTCCCCTACTCGTCTGGTGACGCTGCCCGCCTCCTCTCCCGATGGCCTCGACGCACGTGGGGACGCCAGCTTTCAGTCCCTTCAGTCCCTTCTCCTGGACGCGCTGGAAGGAATTTCTTTCCTCACCGAAGAGGTTGCTTCCCTCGGTGAGGACAACGAGCGTCTCCGTCGTGAGCAGAGACAGCAGGTGGAACTCCAAGCAGGCTCCATCGCCTGCCTGCGGGCGGAAGTTCGCAGCTTACGCGACGTGCTTGGTAAGCGTGCAAGAGTTGATGCTGAAGTTCGGGCAGGGGCCTGTGGAGGAAAAACATTTGCTGCGGCCCTGCGCTTCAATACTGCCTCGGCTCGTGCTGCAAAGTCTGCAGGTGCACCAGCGAACGGGACGACGAAAGATGATCCGCTGCCTGGTAAGCCGAACCCCATGAGCCCGCAGACACAGGTCTCTGCGCTGGTGAGCGTGGCGTCGGCAAGTGATCCACTGCCTGTTAAACCCAATCCGATCAGCCCGAAGACTCGAATCCCTGCGCAAGCCGGAGCGTCCGTGGCGTGCAAGCTCAGTCCTCAGTCCCTCTAATGGTCCTTCCCCACACACATCGTATAAGTATTCAGCGGGGGACTACACTGGAATGTTTCACCATCTTTCGGGTGTTGACTGGGCTTCTATCTTGGAGTCGTCTGATATCAACGACCAAGTATATCTCATCACAACAGTTGTTCAGGAGGCCATGGACATATATATCCCTCTTAAACATCTAAAAAATCGCGCTTCCCTATTCGGTTTTCTTGTGAACTCAGAATGCTTTTAAAACGGCAACATTTTTTGCACAGGAGGTTTAAGAAACGTGGTCATCCAAAGTGCGAAGTTGAATTTAAAATTTGCAGAAAGCGATGTAAGAAAATTTTAAACCGTGATCGCCAGGCGCATTCTGACTCGTTAGAATCAGATCTTGTTAAAAATCCCAAAAATTTTTGGAGGTACGCTATATTGCGCTTGGGGAAGAATATTGAATCCGAAATCGTCTTGTATTAGCATAGCGACACTGCGAAGGGCATGTCTGAGTTGTTTGCGGATCACTTTACGTCAGTTTACATTAATAATAATAACTGCTCCTCAACTATTTTGCCTCACTCGAACGTACTTGGGGAATCATTAGGTTCTGTGGTTCTCGATGAGGAATCTGTTAGACTATGTATAAAGAAAATGAAACCCACATTGTCTGCAGGTTATGACGGGATACCCACTGCAGTTGTTAATGGTTATCTTGAATTACGTAGGCCTATACTGTGAAGAAAGGTAAAAAACACAGGCGAGCTGGTGAATGGTGTTTTGGGCGTGGTTGTTTTGTGTGCGTTTGTCGGTTTAGGTTGAGGGTGAGGGTACTCTATGAAGTGGGCGAGGAGGTCTTTTGAACTGTTTTGGAGGTCGGTGACGGGTGTATATAAGACGATGGTTGTTAAATAAATTTTCAAGCTGTGTTAGAGACTTCGTTGTACTGTCCGTTTTTTTATTTTTCCTTCGTCTCAGGGTTATTATGGATGCCTATACTGTGCACAATTTTCAATAACTCCTTGACGTCAGGGATATTTCCTGACAACTGGAAAATGGCAGTGGTTGTTCCGGTCCTGAAATCTGGAAATAGTGGTGATGTTCTTAATTACAAACCGATTTCTGCTTCTCTCTTTTTTTTTCCAAACTCTTTGAAATGGTAATCCATCAATTCCTCTCCTTCAAGTTTCGTAGCATTGTAATTCCTAATCATCATGGCTTCATGTCCGGCAGATCGACATCCACCAATCTTGTATCTTTTACGTCTGCTGCCTTTGAAGTAGTTTGTAATAGAGGTCAGCTTGAAGTTCTTTATTTCGATCTAAGTAAGGCATTCGACGTAGTCAACCACAAAATCCTCTTATACAAGCTTTCCTCATACGGAGTATGTGGTTCGGTATACAATTTGTTAAAAAGCTATTTCTGTGATAGGCAAGCCTACGTGCGCATCAACAATACTACCTCTTCCTTGTACAAAGCAAGCTTTGGAGTGCCTCATGGATCTGTCTTTGGCCCCCTCCTTTTTAATATTTTTTTGTAAATGATGTCTCTCGAGTTATATTAAATTCTTCATTTCTGCAGTACGCTGATGATATAAAACTTTACAAAAAATATCGATCTCAGAGGATTGCATCGCGCTTTAGTATGACGCATATTCCTTCGGTCGTTGGTGTTTAGACATTGACCTCCGTTTGAATCATTCTAAAACAAAAGTAATGGCATATTCTCGCAAAACCCATGATATATTCTTTCCATATAGTTATCATGGCGAACTGCTGTGGCGTATAAGTGAACTAAGGGACCTGGAGTTGTCTTTGATTCAACCCTGAGATTTGACACTCACGTTATCAGAGTGGTTCAATCAGCCTTGCGCACGTTAGGTGCCGTGTCTCGCATAACAAAGGAATTCAAAAGGCCGTCCGCTTTTTTACGCTGTATTGTTTCTTAGTTAGATCTAGAGTACGCCTCGGTTGTTTGGAATGGCATTTCCGAAACTAACAGTTTATGTGCCGAGCGAGTCCAAAACAAATTTATTTCTATCTTTAAATACCTTGAGAAAGGAGATCCTTGTATGAACCGTGGGTGTAACTCGCAACTTGTCAACTTGTTGAGCTTGCAGCAGCGTCGGGTGCAGGCAGATTTGTTGTTTTTGTTTAAGGCCCTGCACGGCTTGATTAACTCTCCCAGCATTCTGTCTGAACTCTGAAGTTAGCCTCAGAGTTCCATGTGTGCCTACACGACTACAATCATCTTTTTATATAGCTCGACGTTTTAGCCACTTAAACCCGATTCAAAGATCTGCTGTGTGTTATAATCGCTACTCTGACACAATTGATATTTTTAACTCATGCGGGAGCAAGTTCCTAAATGGTGTTCGAATCTTCCTCTTGCAGGAAAAGGGCTGATCAGTTGAAGCGTTGATGTAGTATTTGCTTTTTGCTCTCACATCTTGTGATGTCTTTGTTTCGTGCTTTTGATTTCCTCGTTGATTTGAGTGTCTTTCATACTTGTTAATATTTTTATTGTCAGACTGGTGAACTACGTTCTCCTTCCGCACTCGTGTGTATGCGTGTTTGTGTGTGGGTGTTTTCTCTCATTTTTTTAGTGTGCCAGCACTAAAACCGATTGGTTGTTCCTGGACACTTTAAAAACATTGATGGATTGATTATTATTATTAATATTATTCCCGATGGAAGGCACATGTCGTGCGCAGACAGTAAAGGTGCTTGCCATTTGGGCCAGAGTTGTTCCGGTATCGCCGACAAGACGTTCACCACTACGGGTCAGTCTAAACGTGACAAGTGGAGATGCCGGACATGCCGTGGGAAAGAGAGTCAAGCGGGACCACCTGATGGGATCGAAGCCTCGCAGGGTGTGGAGAATCTATCTGCTCATCTGGCTGCCATGACTGAGAAGCTGGATGGGCTGCTCACCCTGAAAGGAAGTGTAGATTCCCTCCTGTCTCTGTCGGCGCAGCTCAACGAACTCTTATTGGTAAAGCCACTGGTTGAAAGCCTGAGGGAGACAGTCAACGAAATTCAACAGTCCATGGACTTCTTCTCCGCTGACTATGACCGTCTTCTCAAGCTGGCAACAACCAACGAGCAAACTGGCAAAGGTCTCCAGGACGAACGGTCGCAACTAAAGTCAACTGTGCAGATACAAGCAGCCGAAATCCAGGGGATCCGTGGCGCGCTCAACGACAACGAACAGCATAGTCGTCTCTCCAACCTCGAAGTGCGCGGACTTCCGCGCACTTCGATTTGTGCGAACAAGCTGTTTTGGTAGGCTAGACAGAGAGGCATGGAGCTAGGGTACAAATTCGTGTGGGCGACAAGGGCTAAGATATACGCCAGAAAGATGGAGGGTTCTCTCCCTGGGAGGATCAACCATAACTTAGACCTTGAAAAGATTATCTAGTTGCAAGAGAAACTTCGTTCAGGTTTCAGATTTTTCGTCTTTCAGAAAGTTTCTTGGAGTCTGTCATGACCACTCTTTTTCTTTTACACGTTAAAATAAGGAACATACGAAAGCATTGGAATGAATTCTAAAAAAGTTCAAGGGGTATTAGTTCGCTGGTAGATGTCTTTGTTTTAACAGAAATAAGCATTTCCTATGTTGCTACAGATCAATTTTCTTTACCAGGGTATATAGGTAAATTCTACACGCGGTGTTCCGGTCATGGAGATGGCATCGCGGTTTTCGTGACTGAGACGGGGTTCGTTCATTACTAATATTTCTTTGTTCTTCAATCACGCAGAGTGTGTCGCCCTTTCTCTAGGAAACGCGGCAACCTCGGTTCGTTTTTTGGCAGTACGTACCGCCTTCCACGAACGTTGGATCTTTTCTGGAAGAACTTGAAACTTGCATAAGTAGTCTCACCATGCATGACCAGTTATGCATTGTAGAAGATTTTAATATTGACATCTTAAGCACGACCAAATCTACGGTGTGCAAATACTTAACCATGACGAAAGTAATCCCTGGAGAGGGGAAACAAGAGGGACAAAGGACAAACATAAATCTCCAAACACAGCTAGCTGACTGGTGAGCGACCGAAAAAATCCGCCTGGTCCGGGTATTGAACCCGGGACCTCTCCATTACACGTGAAGCGCTCTACCAACTGAGCTAACCAGGGGTTAGACGTCAGTAGAGCAAACGGGTTTTATCAGCTGCCACCAGTCGAACACCAACAAGGGTGAGGCTTGCAATTTAAAGTTTTAATTATAATGCAATTAAATGCAAAGGTGCAAGCGAGCTGGACAAGAGTGACGAAAGTAATCCCTGGAGAAGGGGAAACAAGAGGAACAAAGGACAAACATAAATCTCCAAACACAGCTAGGTGACTGGTGAGCGACCGAAAAATTCCGCCTGGTCCGGGTGTCCAGCTGATAAAACCCGTTTGCTCTACTGACGTCTAACCCATGGTTAGCTCAGTTGGTAGAGCGCTCCACGTGTAATGGAGAGGTCCCGGGTTCGATACCCGGACCAGGCGGATTTTTTCGGTCGCTCACCAGTCACCTAGCTGTGTTTGGAGATTTATGTTTGTCCTTTGTCCCTCTTGTTTCCCCTTCTCCAGCGATTATTTTCGTCATTCTTGTCCAGCTCGCTTGCACCATTGCATTTAATTGCATTATAATTACTTAACCATCTTGTCAACGCATGGAATAGAGTGCACTATTAATGCTCCAACTCGTGAAGAGTTTCTATTAGACAGACAAGTTTGCTCTTGCATTGACCATATCAACAACAGAACATCTGCGTCGATCGTTAAATCGGCAATTATTACGGAAACACTTGCTGACCACTACTTTGTGGCCTGTCATTGTTCTTTTAGTAACTTGGCATCGCGCAAATTGCAGGGCCGTATTAAAATAACAAGCATAGGCAATCGGGCCTTTGATAAGCTAGTCTCGTCATATGACTGGATCGGATTTCTGGAGTCCGTCCACCAGAGTGAAGTATATAAAAACTTAATTCTTTTGTTTGATAATTTCTATAATACCTGTCGGAAAAAGCTATACATAAAGAATTGTAATACTGACCTCTTATGGCTAAATACAAATATTTTGACAGCAATTAGCGATAAAAATGCTTAATGGCCCAGATACCGTCGTTCACCTAACAATGTGCAATTAAAGTCAGACTTTAAATTCCTTCGCAACGAAATCAACGCAATGATTAGATCTGCCAAACGAAACTACTACCCGAAAAAATTCGCAGAATTTCGTTCAGACGCAAGAAAAACTTGGTCCCTAATTAATGAGTCTCGTGGAACTAGCACGCGCCCCTCTATCGACGATACGATAAAGCAAACTTTTGGCGGTAATTTATGCCATCTAGAAAATTTCAATGCTTTCTTTGCAACTTTTTTGGACAGGTGAGAGATCCACCAATTCCTATTGGCAACACTGTTATCTCCTCTGCGTTGCTTTTCCCACTCCAAGACACGGATCTGCACTCGATCTAGTTTAGCTTTAAACCAAGGAAGTCGCCTGGAATTGACAACATTAGTCTCTCCAACCTTCGTAGAAACTGTCAGTCTCAAAGCGGTACTTCTTTTTATGTTAAACGGCTTTATTGAGGCTAAATCGATTCCCGACGACCTTAAAAAATCAATAGTGCGTTCTCCATACGAAGGTGGGGCCAAAAACTACATCGATAATTATCGATCGATTTCTATTCTACCGAGAATCGTGCATATACTCGAAAAGCATGTGTTTCTGGTAATGACGTCTTTTTTACATAAATTTATTATATTGTTACCTACTCAGTTTGGATTCGTGCATGGGAAGGGCACACAGCCTCTTCTGGAAGGGTTTTCTGATTATCTTTATTCTGGTTTTGATAATAACCTTGTCACGTCAACACTATTCTTGGACGTATCTAAAGCGTTCGACACCGTTAGTCACTCGTTACTGTTACGTAAACTTCAGAGCATAGGCTTCCGTGGCACTTTTTTTTTTCTTTTTTTAAGAGCTATCTTGACAATCGCTCCCAGCAGGTATCTACTGGAGGTTTTGAAAGCTCAGGAACTAAACTAAAAGCAGGTGTACCACAAGGTTCAATTTTGTCACGCATTGTGTTTAACATCTTTGTCAATGACATCGCCAACTATGTACCAGGATCAAGATTTATCAGTATGCAGACGACACTGTGATCCTGTCGCAACATATTAATTACGTAGACTCGATTCGCCAGTTACAGTACCATGCGACTGGGGTCATAGACTGGTTTGAGAAAAACCTAATCGCAACCAAAGTAAAGAAAACAAAACTAATGTGTTTCTACAATCCACATAAAACAATCAATCTCAGCATTCCTTTTATTTTACACTCGTCTGCTTGTAATCAGTGCGCCTGCGTCCCCTTAGAGTACGCTAGTCGTGTTAAGTACCTTGGTGTATTTTTCGATAGTGGCCTAAAATGGCATGCCCATTTAGCATATATTTGCAAAAAATTAAGAAGCCCCAGCTGCATCTTATATAGATTCAAATGTCTCATGCCTCTTTCTGTTCGAAAGGTTATTGCTCATACTCTTGGGTACAGTATCCTTCGGTATGGCAAAACAGTTTTTGGTAATTGTTCTGCTTTCTGGAGAGCTAGAAATGACAGCATCCTTAAAGCAATCCTAATGGGTGTCTCCTATAACATGCAAATACCTGAGGACACCACCCTTTTCGACATTCTTCAACTGCCTGACTTTTCCAACCTCTATGTTCATACAGTTATTTTGCGACAACTCTGGAGCTCTGAATTCAAAACTTTAAGCTCATCATCTTGTGCCCTCCGACACGTGCAGCCTTTCCAAATACCTCCTGTGCATATCCTATATGGTGAAAGTACGCGAGCATATTACGTTCCAAAGATTTTCTCACAACTGCCGCCCGAGCTTCTAGGCCTTACCTCGCTCCGTAAACTTAAGAAATAACTTAGAAGTATGAGTTTTTGATGGTCTCTGCTTTACGTTGTTTAGTGTTTCCCAGTGTGGGTTGCACTTGTGTAGCCTAGACGTCATGGACAATCGCTCGTAGTGCGCCGTGTACTGCAACCAGACTTGTACACGTTACTGAAAAAAAGTAACTGATTACAATTACAATTACTACAGTCAAAAAAGTAACCGATTACCGTTACTGATTACTGCCTCCCAGAAGTAATTGAACAATTACTGCAAAGTAATTGATTACTTTTCAAGTTACTTTCACGTTACTTTTTATTGCGATGACAGAAATACACAAATACACAGTAAAATATTGCGTACACAATTTTGTTTGGTTATTGTTCCCTTTTTTGTTTTCAGACCCGGACCTTGTCGTGTAGCTGACGCGTCGACCTAAGGAACAAAGCCCACTAAAAAGTCAATAGCGAGTTCCCGCTTCCCGTCGACTTTATCAGCAATCTGCAACGAGATCCGGAACTCCCCAGCCAAGGCTGGTGGCGCGCTTGTAGAAGAGCGTGGCGTAAAAGAAAAAAGGATTTGCCGACTAATCCTAGTTTTATTTTTTTTAGATGTTAAAAAAATGTCAATCATTTTTGCTCTATGGCTGAGTGACTATGCTGATTTTTGTGAGAAAAAAAAAATTGTGGGATGAAAAATGTAATTGGTAATTGTGTAATTGATTTTGTAATTGATTACAGAAAAAAATTAATTGAATTACTCTGAGCGTTACAGCTTGACAAATGTAATTGAAGCGTTACAAAATTACACTTAACTGTAATTGATTACAAGTAATCAATTACTTGTAACGCGTTACGTACAAGTCTGACTGCAACTTCGTTTTTCGCCTATTTTTTTTTTCTTTTTCTTTTCCTTATCAGGCGCGCCAATTTGGTCTTTGTGATTATCTTTATTTTTTATATTAAGTTCTTTTAAACCTTATCTATGTACTGTGCTAACTTGAGCAGACGACATTCCAACGGGCAAAGAGAGCTTCTTTATTGAACGTGCTATACTTATAGGCGCTCGTCACGTGACATCCATGACCGGGGTGCGCACAGCCGATGCGCCGTGGTGCGCCGTGACTTGCAGCGCCACGCTGCTACATTCCTTCCCCCTCACATCAGCTTCGGAAGTCCTCCGGTTTGTACCTGTCCGGTAGACGCCGCACTCGCGTACTTCTTCTGGAAGTCGGTGCCTCAGTACAAGGCTCCGGTGTCGTCACTGGCGCACTTGTGGAACTCGGTGGTGGAAGCGGCTGCTGACGCGTCCGTGTAGCTTGTTGACTGCCGGCTTGAGAGTCCGCTGGCATAGCAGCAGAAGCAACTTGTGGCACCATCGGCTGGGTTTCTCGAGGCACCGGAACATCTGGGAGCGTAGGCTCCTCCGGCGTAGGCGGTGCAGTAAGGGACGTCGGGCTTGCAAGGCGGTCTCGGATGTGGTCGGCGTGTGTGAACCGCACAACCTGCGCCACTTTCACTAAATATGTCACAGGACTGACGACTTGAGTCACCACACCTTCTTCCCATGACACTAGCTCGCCTCGCACCGTTTTGACCAACACAGTATCACCCACAACAAAAGACCGGTTAGCACCTCGCGACGCATCACTCTGTTCCTTCAGGTGCTGCTGTTTGTTTTGCATGGCTTTTACAAAATCGGGTTTAAGCAAAGAAAGTTTCACTCGTGGCTGTCGCTTCAAAAACAGCTCGGCTGGAGTGCGACCAGTGGTACTGTTTGGGGTGTTTCGATAGCTCAGTAAAAAGCTATCCAAACGCTCGAGCAAAGAGTGTTTCTTGCCACTCTGTTTCTCGTCTAACAATTGCTTCAGCAGAGTTTTTTTTTTGTGGTCTGCACGAGACGCTCTGCTGCGCCGTTGGAGGCAGCATGATAGGGTGGCGTCTTAACGTGCTTGATGCCATTCACCCTCATAAACTCAGAGAACTCATCTGAAACAAACTGAGGTCCGTTATCACTCACCAGTACCTCTGGTAGCCCATAAGCCGCAAATACACTTCGCAATTTGTCGAGTGTTTTACCAGTAGTGGTGGAAGACATGGACCACACTTCGATCCATTTCGAGAAAGCATCCACCAGTACTAGGAAGACATGGCCTTCTTTAGCAGCAAAATCCACGTGTACACGTTGCCACGGCTTAGTTGGATAGCTCCATGGCTGTAACGGTACAGGTGGAGCAGCGTTCTGAACAGACCGACATACGCGACACCGTCGTACGTAGCTCTCGATTTCTAGGTCTAGCCCTGGCCACCATACAAAACTTCTGGCAAGCATTTTCATGCGGCTAGCACCTGGATGGTCCTCATGCAACAGTGCCAAAACCTGTGACTGCAGCTTTTCAGGTACAATCACCCTTGAGCCCCAGGTGACGCAGCCTTGCTCAAATGACAACTCGTCACGTCGTACATGGTACGGTTTTAGCTCTTCGCTACTTTGGGCAGGCCATCCATTCAGAACGTAGTTAGCTACGCGAGACAAGGTCAAGTCACGTTTTGTAGCTCTAGCTACGCCTTCCGCGATCAAGGGAGTACTGTCAAACAACAATAGACACTCAGCAGGGTCGTCGGCTGTTGCCATCGGTCGTGGGAGTCTAGACAGAGCATTAGCCACCTCGACATCTTTTCCTTTACAGTACTTGAGTTTGTACCTATAGGCTGCAAGAATCATTGCCCATCTTTGCATTCGAGCTGCCGCTAGCGTAGGTACAGGCTTATCGTGCCCCAGTATCCCAAGCAGTGGCTGATGGTCTGTAATGAGAGTGAACTCCCTACCATACAGGTAGCGATGGAACTTTTTCAGACCAAACATCAGAGCTAGCGCTTCTCGCTCGCACTGCGCATAGTTCTTTTCCGCTGACGTGAGCGTTCGCGACGCGAACGCCACTGGGCGCTCTTCCCCTTCTGGTGTTACATGAAAAATGACAGCACCAATCCCGTACGATGAAGCATCACACAGCAATGCAATTGGCTTGTCTACGTCGTAGAACGTAAGAACCTGGCTGTTTACGAGCAACTGCTTCGTAGCAGCAAAGGCCTCGCTGCACTTCCGAGTCAACGACCACTTTTCACCTTTTTTCAACAACCGATAAAGCGGTTCAGCTACGGACGAAACATTCCTGAGAAACTTAGCGTAAAAGCTTAGCATCCCCAAATACGCCTTCAGTTCCGTTACGCAGGTGGGCTCGGGCGCTTCCGTGATAGCCTTTGTCATTGCTTCTGTCGGGTAAATGCCATCGGCACTCACCGTGTGACCAAGGTAGGTCACCGAGCTTTGGAAAAAACGGCACTTGTCCGTTTTCAAAGTGACATTGTAGTCTTTGCTTCCGGCGTGTAGTAACGCTGTCTGTCGTGCCGTTTGCTCTTGATCCAATGCGATCTTGCATGCCCTTTCGAAGGTTAAGCTTTCTTCGGCGAATAGCGCACGTTGCGTTTCTTCGCGCCGTATTCCCGCCACAGGCCTGTCCCTCAGAGCATCTTGCAGAAACTGGCCAAAGTCACACTTCCTTGCCAAATGCTTTAGCGCTACAATGAAATCTTCAACGCTCTCCAGTTCCTCCTGTACACGTCTGTTGAATTTGCACCTTTCCGCTATGACCGAGCTCTTCGGGCTATAGTGGTTTTTCAGCAAAACTTTCACTTCTTCGAACGACTTATCTCCCGGTACTGCCGGTACGACCAAGCTTTTTAGAACTTCGTAAGCTCGAGGTCCTATAACGGTCAAGAACACCGCTAGCTTCTTTTCTGGTTTGATGTCGTTTGCGCTAACGAAGTGCTCGAAACGCTCTAAATACGAGTCAAAATTCTGTTGTTTTTCGTCGTATTCGTCAAGCTTTCCAAGAGGTGCCATATTTCGGCAAACCGACGGTGTACTTATCGCTTGCTGGCTTCCGTCCGTCGTGTCCGCTCCGTCCGTCGCCCGCTTGAGATGCGATGACTGCGCTGCTTTGGCTGTCGCTGTCCGTTCAGTTGGCCCCGCTCGTATGGTGCCCGTCTGCTGCCGTCTGCGACGCTTCCGCTGGGCAGCGCGGGTGCGTTGTCATCCTCGTCGCCAATGTGCTAACTTGAGCAGACGACATTCCAACGGACAAAGAGGGCTTCTTTATTGAACGTGCTATACTTATAGGCGCTTGTCACGTGACATCCGTGACCGGGGTGCGCACAGCCGATGCGCTGTGACTTGCAGCGCCACGCTGCTACATGTACTTGCATCAGTATTTGGAGGTGTGATTCTGTGTGTTGCATGCACCCAACTGCTGACTATGACCTTGAGACATTCTAAGGACGTGTGTATGTTAATCTTATTTCCTTTTTGTATACCGGGTAGCAGTGTTTAAAGTGTTAATTTTAGGGTAGCATCCCCCAAGCCTTGTATTGGCTTTGATGCGTCCGTCACGCAAACATCGCTGTGCTCCATACAATAAATGTATTATTATTATTATTATTATTATTATTATTATTATTATTATTATTATTATTATTATTATTATTATAGCACAGAATACATTTTTCGCATATAGTATTCTTGGTGAACCCCTGTCCCGAGTATGTGCAATGAAAGATCTGGGAGTTATGTTCGATCCTAGCCTGCGATAATCTAGTCACGTAACTAGCCCCGTTAACCCGTCTCTGCGCACGATGGGTGTTGCCTCTCGCTTAACGGGGGACTTCAAGCATCCTTCTGCGTTTCTCACGTTGTACCGCTCGTTGTGCATGCCCCAGTTAGAATATGCCTCAGTTGTGTGAAACGGAATCTCTAAATCCAACTCATTGGAAATCGAACGAATTCAGAAAAAGTTTATATCCATCTTTACTCATCGCTACCCTATAAAAGATGTTCATTGTTCAACTTATGACGCAACGTTAGAGCGTGTTAACTTGCTGAGCCAGCACCGGCGTCGGCAAAAGGCGGACCTACTGTTCTTGTTTAAGACGTTGCATGGGTCGATTAATTCAGCAAGCCTCTTGTCTGAAGTGTGCCTTAGGGTTCCACGTGTGCCCTCTCGGAATCAATCATCTTTTTATATTTTTAAAAAATTTAGTCTTCTCAGCCCAATTATTAGACTGACTGAGTGTTATAACCAGTACTCTGAGAAACTGGATACTTTTAACTCGTGCTACAGGGCATTTGTTATTTTAATTGAAGACCTGTCCGGCGGGTGAATAATGCTTGTGGTTCACTTTAAGATTGATTTCGGAGAGCACAAACATTGTTGGGTCCGTCCTTGTGCTACTGCTTCGTATATTATTCGCTTTGAGTGCGTCTCAAACTTTTTACATTACTGCAATTCCTTTTCATTGTCAAAAAGACCTAGAAATTTTATTTTGTTATCATTCAGCTCAGTGTATGTCGTGTATGGTTATAATCAGTTCCTGTATAGTGCATTGGTCTTCTGTATTTGTGTGTTTTATGTATTCATTTCCATTCAGTGTGCCAGTACCAAGACCGAAATGTTGTTCCTGGGCACTATAATAAACATTAATTATTATTATTATTATTATTAATAATAATATTATTATTATTATTATTATTTTCTTTCGCTGCGGAGATGCCGGCCAGTAAGGATGCATGTCTGATTTGCTCTCGCGTCTTTTACGGACGACAAAAATTTCTTCGCTGCACTGAGTGCCAACTTCGCTCACATACGAAGTGCGTATGCTTTCCGGAGACGGAACGTACATTTCTTCAGCGTGAGGTGAGCTCATTTGTCTGCCAAAGCTGCGCCAAGATCAACGGAGGAGCTAGACCTAACGTCAGCGGCGTAGTCTCCGGTGACCCCGACGACCAGGTCGCCCGCTCTCCTCCTCCTCCGCCATCGGCCTCCCCTACTCGTCCGGTGATGCTGCCCGCCTCCTCTCCCGATGGCCTCAACGTACGTGGAATTTCTTTCCTCACCGAAGAGGTTGCTTCCCTCGGTGAAGACAACGCGCGTCTCCGTCGTGAGCAGAGACAGCAGGTGGAACTCCAAGCAGGCTCCATCGCCTGCCTGCGGGCGGAAGTTCGCGGCTTACGCGACGTGCTTAATAAGCGTGCAAGAGTTGATGCTGAAGTTCAGGCAGGGCCCAGTGGAGAAAAAACATTTGCTGCGGCCCTGCGCTTCCGTCCCGCCTCGGCTCTCTCCGCAAAGTCTGCAGGTGCACCAGCGAACAGGACGACGAAAGATGATGCGCTGCCTGGTAAGCCGAACCCCATGAGCCCGCAGACACAGGTCTCTGCGCTGGTGAGCGTGGCGCCAGAAGATGATCCACTGCCTGTTAAGCCCAACCCGATCAGCCCGAAGACTCGAGTCCCCGCGCAAGCCGGAGCGTCCGTGGCGTGCAAGCTGAGCGTTGCCCCCTCATCTTCCCGCCGGAGGGCATTGTTTGTGACCAAGCTGGATCCGGTCACCACCTCTACTGACATCGTTGGGCATATGTGTTCCCTCGATGTGGAAAACTTGAAGTGCCACCGACTGAAGACTCGCTACAATACCTACGCCTCTTTTCACGTCTCTATAGCTGCCGAAGATTTTGAGAAACTCTCTGACCCTGCTTTGTGGCCGAAGGATTGCCTTTTAAAACCTTTTAGAGGCGCTCCTCGTCAAGAACTCCTTCACTCGTCTGAAGAAGCCCACAAGCCCAACACTAAATACAAAGATGAGTAACGTCGATTTGTTTTACCAGAATGTCCGTGGCCTGCAGACGAAAGCTGAATGTTTCTTTGCCAACATAACTCTCTCTAATTACTCAATTGTTTGCTTAACGGAAACTTGGTTATGTCCTAGTGTTAGTTCCTGCGACTACTTTCCGCCTTGTTTTGATGTCTACCGTCACTATCGTGATTTCTCTTCCCGGGGCCGAGTAGGAGGCGGTGTATTGGTCGCGGTTAACAAACAATATAGTTCACGAATACGTGAGGATCTGGAGAGATTTCCCGAGTCTCTGTGGGTCGAAATTGAATGTTCTAAGAGAGAACATACTTTAATAGGTCTGTTCTACCTTCCTCCTCAGACGACACCAGATGATTTCCAAAGGTGTCTCGGTGACATTGAAAGTACAATTAATGATTCACAGCGGAGCAATATCTAAATCTTGGGGGATTTTAACGCTCCAGGTATTAACTAGACACAGTTCAACGTCCTTACTGGCAACTTTTATTGTAAACAAAAGCGCAACTATCTCCTCAACTTTACTTACTTTTTAGATCTTAGATAGCACAATAACATTCTAAACAACCAAGGTAATGCTTTAGATTTATGCTTTTGAAACACGGACAGTATACGTGTGGCTCGAAGTGAACTTTTTATGGTTCCCGAGGATAGCTATCACCCTGCTCTTGATGTAGTTCTTTCTGTTTTTGATCCTCCGGTCCTTAGTACCTCTAATGCTCTTTCCCCACACTCATCGTATAAGTATTCAGCGGGGGACAACACTGGAATGTATCACCATCTTTCGGGTGTTGACTGGGCGTCTATCTTGGAGTCGTCTGATATCAACGACCAAGTATATCTCCTCACAGCTGTTGTTCAGGAGGCTATGGACATATATATCTCTCTTAAAACGTCTAAAAAATGTCGCTTCCCTATCTGGTTGTCTCGTGAACTCAGAGCGCTTTTAAAGTGGAAAGAGTTTTTCACATGAGGTTTATTTAAGAAAAGTGATCTTCAAATTGGGAAGTTGAATTTAAAGCTTGCAGAAAATGATGTAAGAAAATTTTAAACCGTGATCGCCAGGCGCATTCTGACTCGGTAGAATCAGATCTTGTTAGAAATCCCAAGAAATTTTGGAGGTACGCTAAATCGCGCTTGGGGAAGAATATTGAGTCCGAAATCATCTTGAATCAGCATGGCGGCAGTGCGAAGGGCATATCTGAGTTGTTTGCGGATCACTTTGCGTCAGTTTACAGTAATAATAATAACTGCTCCTCAACTCTTTTTCCTCACTCGGACGTACTTGGTGACTCATTAGGTTTTGTGGTTGTCGATGAGGAATGTGTCAGGCTATGTATTAAGAAAATGAAACCCACATTTTCTGCAGGCCATGACGGGATACCCGCTGCAATTGTTAAGGGTTGTCATGTATTACTTACGCCTATACTGTGCACAATTTTCAATAACTCCTTGACGTCAGGGATATTCCCTGACGACTGGAAACTGGCATTGGTTGTTCCGGTCCTGATATCTGGAAATAGTTGTTATGTTCTTGATTACAGACTGATTTTTCTACTCTCGTCTTTTTCCCAACTCTTTGAAATGGTAATCTATCAATTCCTCTTCTCCAAGTTTCGTAGTATAGTCATTCCTAATCAGCATGGTTTCAGGTCCGGCAGATCGACATCCACCAATCTCGTCTCTTTTACGTCCACTTCCTCTGAAGTATCTTGTAATAGAAATCAGCTTGACGTTTTTTTTATTTCGACCTGAGTAAGGCATTCGACGTAGTCAACCACAACATCCCCCTATACAAGCTTTCCTCTTACGGAGTATGTGGTTCGGTATACAATTTGTTAAAAAGTTATTCGTCTGATAGCAAGCCTACGTCCGCGCAAACAATACTACCTCGTCCTTGTACAAGGCAAGCTGTGGAGTGCCTCAGGGATCTGTCTTGGGCCCCCTGCTTTTTAAAATTTTTTGTGAATGATGTCTCTTGAGTTATATTAAACTCTTCATTTCTGCAGTGCGCTGATGATATAAAACTTTACAAAAAATATCGACCTTAGAGGATTGCATCGCGCTTCAGAATGACGCATATTCCTTCGGTCGTTGGTGTTTTGACAATGACCTCCGTTTGAATCATTTTAAAACTAAAGTAATGACATATTCTCGCAAGACCCATGATAAATTCTTTCCATATAGTTATCATGGCGAACTGCTGTCACGTGTAAGTGTACTGAGGGACCTTGGAGTTGTCTTTGATTCAACTTTGAGATTTGACAGTCACGTTATCAGAGTGGTTCAATCGGCCTTGCGCACGTTAGGTGCCGTGTCTCGCATAACGGAGGAATTCAAAAGCCCGTCCGCTTTTTTTACGCTGTATTGTTCCTTAGTTAGATCCCAGCTAGAGTACGCCTCGGTTGTCCTGAACGGCATTTCCAAAACTAACAGTTTATCGGTCGAGCGAGTCCAAAACAAATTTATTTCTATCTTTAAATATTGTTACCTTGAGAAAGGTGATCCTTGTCTGAACGGTGTGTGTAACTCGCAACTTGCCAACTTGTTGAGCCTGCAGCAGCGTCGGGTGAAGGCAGATTTGTTGTTTTTGTTTAAGACCCTGCACGGCTCGATTAACTCTCCCAGCCTTCTGTCCGAAGTGAGCCTCAGAGTTCCACGTCTGCCTACACGGCTGCAATCATCTTTTTATATAGGTCGACATTTTAGCCAATTAAACCCCATCCAAAGATCGGCTGAGTGTTATAATCGCTACTCTGACACAATTGATATTTTTAACTCATGCGGGAGCAAATTCGGTAATGCTGTTCGAATCTTCCTCTTGCAGGAAAAGGGCTGATCAGTTGAAGCGCTGATGTAGTATTTGCTTTTTTCTTTCACACCTGGTGATGTGTCTATTTTGTGCTTTTGATTTCCCTTGTTGATTTGAGTGTCTTTCATGCTTGTTAATATTTTTATTGTCAGACTGGAGAACTACGTTCTCCTTCTGCACTCGTGTGTATGCGTGTTTGTATGTGTGTGTTTTTGCTAATTTTTTTAGTGTGCCAGCACCAAGACCGATTGGTTGTTCCTGGACACTTTAATAAACATTGATTGATTGATTGGTTGATTGATTATTTTTATTATTATTATTAGTATTATTATTATTCACTTCACGAGCAGCATGCTCATCAAGATGGTGTTCATCATACAAGCCCCAGTAGGCTTTGATGAACCCGTGTTTGTACCTGGTTCTGTGTTCGTGCAATAAACTATTATTAATATTATTTTTAATATTATATATTATCATTAATATTGAAACATAGCAGCGTGAAGTCCTATGAATCTTCCTGAACACTGGAATGTACACTGTCATTGGTTTATTATTTGATTCGTTAATGTTTTTTTCGGTTATGATTTGTGAACGATGTCAATCGGACAATTCCACCAAAAATTAGAATATTCGTTTATCTACGAAAATATCACGCTTCGGACATACCTCGGGAAGCCAGACGTCGTAATTGTCCTGAAAATTGCTTCAGTTTAATTAACAATTAAAAAATTCTCACAGCCCGTCTACCAGTAAAACTGGCAGTTTTACCGGCTCAACTGACAGTCGATTAGTTCAGCCTCCGCTTTGGCGAGGCATTTTTTCAGTTTGTCCAGTTTTTCTTTATTTGAGCACATTAGGCAGTTAAGTCGTCAGATTGGCAAGTTTTCTTTTTCAGCCTCCACAAATATTTTGTTTATTTTTTCCATTTTTTTAATATTTTGACCACGATTTGCGCAGGCCTTCTAGCAAGCCATAGCCAATGGGCAGACCGTATAGAAAAAGCCATAAAAATTATGCAATTTCCAATAAAAAGCATTTGCACATTAAGTGGAGAGGTTAAGTTCATTGTTATTGGACTGATGAGATGCACGTACAGGATGTCTATGTCCTTGACGAAGTGTTGTGTTTTGAAAAACGAACGCCTCCTTTTTGTTTGCCGTGATCCTCTGCAACACGTCACATAAAAGGAAAATAGTCACATATTAATTGTAAAAAAACTGCTCGAAGAGTTTAAGTGGACCAAGATTTTAGTAAATGGAACAAATTTAGTGGTAACAGCTTTTCATCCTGCTCCGAATTCACGTGTTCCATGTAAACAAATCAATTATAAAGTGAGAAAAAATCCTTCTACTTTAAACCATCCGATTTGCTGAGCATTGTCCTCGGCTCCGTCGAAGTTAGTAAAACACCCGCCTGATGCGGAACTTGATTGGAATTAAACTGAGTGGAACAAGATTAAGAATGCGGGAGCATGCTCATGTGTGTGTGTGTGTGTGTGTGTGTGCAGCTCTGCAGCTGTGCGTAGGTGCCTGTGTGCTTATATGTGTGGGTACGTGGGCGTGATTGTGTATGCGAGTGTATCTGCGCGTGTTTCCAATTTTAAAACACTTTATATGTGTGTGTGCCTGTGTTCGGACGTGCATTCGTATGTACTAAACACACTAGGCTGGTCTCACGTGCACATTAGCATACACTAGTTTGGTGTAGTGTCACACAAGGACAGAGTAGCTGGTTTGTTGTGCATATCAGGACACACTAGTCTGGTGTAGTGTGCACACAAAACACATACGATAGGTAGGATGTGCACACCAAAACCATTAGTTTGGTTTGATGTGCACACTAAAACATATTAGATGTGTCACTTATGTGCACACCAAAAACATTTGGCAGGTCACTGATGTGCACACCAAAACAAATTAGGTGGGTTCCTGATGTGCACACCAAAACACGTTAGGTGGGTTTGATGAGCACGCCAAAACATATTAGGTGGGTTTGATGTGCACACCAAAACGCATTATGTGAATCTGATGTACAATCAGCACGGAATGAAACCCGAACGCCGGAACGCGTGGCCATCGGTACAGGCTGCTCCACCTGGAGGGCCTCTGAGAACTAATGAAAAGGCACGTGGGTGAGAGGGTGCGGGTTCTACTAAGATATCCTCAACCCTCGCGCTGGGCGTGTGGGACCTTTGCGTTTCGCCGGTGGCGCGCTGTAACCGCCGTCACTCGGGGGTCTCCTCTGTCGCCGCACTGTCGCCCGGTCAACCTTAACCTGGCTATAGCTGTTTGCGATAGGCCCTGCTCAGACAGAGTAATGAATTTATTCCACTCCGGAATTTATATGCCTGGCCTATCGGTGGTTACCGAAGAGAACCTCAGCGAGCAATTTCTCGATTTTTTAAGAATCGACTGATAACCTCGCACGAAACAATGAGCATTGCTCTAAAACCGAGGCATCCGCGTCGGTCTATTGCACTTTTTTTCATAAAGAATATGGATGTCGGCCGGTATCGGGACTATGTCGGCCGGTCTCGGTAACAGGATGGCGGCGCCCGGCCATTGGCGCCTGTGAGCTACCGGCCCCGGCCGACGTCGGGAATGCGTCTTGCTCACTGGCCAGTTCAGCCGAAGAAGTTACAGTGACTGGCCGGCATCGGGTTTTTGCTGTCTTTGCTGGCCAGTCTTTCCATGAAGGTTCCAGTAACTGGCCGGCATCGGCATTTTGCTGTCTTTGATGGCCAGTATTTACATGGAAGTTCAGTAACTGGCCGGCATCGCTACTTTGCTGTCTTTGATGGCCAGTATTTACATGGAAGTTCAGTGACTGGCCGGCATCGGCGCTTTGCTGTTCAGACTGGCAAGCCCCGCCATGGAAGTTCCGTTTACTGACCGACATCGTTTTATTTTATTTTTTTTGCCGTTTTTACTATGCAGTCAAGCCATTAAGATTCTGACAAACTGCAGCAATTCATGAATAGCGAGTGGAAATATTCGCGTTGAAAAATCCTTCGTAAATGACCGCCGACGCTGGCGTACTTGATCCCACCATGGCAAGGCTGAGGTGTTTTATCGCGAAAACGCAAAAAAAAAAAACAATGCGGCGAGGAAAATTTGCAGCTCAGGATTCGAGAATCTGACCACCTACGTTATTAAAAATAAATCGCACAACGACGAAGAATACTTCTTCAGGAAGCTAGTTTAATTTGATGTACTATACTTAAGGTCGGCGGTATGCGCACGTGTTTGGCTCTGAAAAAAAATAAAAGCGGTACAGCGGAGAATCTGAATGAAGAAAAACAACAACAATTAACAAACACGTGGCACGATGAGCACGTGCTTTGAGTTACAAAAACAATAATACGCATTACTTTCCAGAATCTGGACAAGAAAGAGATGTGTGTATTGCTTATGACGCTACGAGAGGTTCAGAACTATCCTGAGATCATGTTATTGGTGATTTTAATTGAGTGTGAAAATATGCTATTTCAGGCAAGAATCGACTATTTTCGGTGGTAGTTACGACCATCTAACAGAAATATTTCAAATATTCACATAGCCAGACGATCTGTCCCCCGATAGCTTATGTTATACGACATACCGCACCAAAAAAATGTAAATATAAACACTTTTGTTTTGTTTTTTAGCACGATAAAACGGGAAACACAAATGAGTTGTTGATGTTTAGACTGCCGGGTTTGTGAATGTGACCCCTTGACGGCTTCGAGACATAAATGTTATAACGCCGAACGATACCGTTTCTGAAAGCTAGTTTAATTATCCACACTGTTCTTTGATCTGAGGAATAAAAACATGGATAGGCCTAATAAAAAAGTAAAACTGCGGAGCGCAACCTCGATAACTAAAACCAGGCGGCAAGCGAGGGAAATCACTGATGTACCAGAACAAAATTAAGTACTACTTTCCGGAAGTCAGAAAATTAAGAGACTTCTTAATACGGAGCCCGCTATGAGCTCAGGTAAATAACTGCCTTAAAATAGTGGTATTTTTGTTTTAATAGTGGGTAAAGGTGACCGCCTTCAGACAAACTTCGGCTGCATCAAGTTTGACCACTTACACATTTTCCCATTTTGCTCTCATTATTCCCATTATTATTAGCTTCTTTACTTCGTTGAAAGCACTTGCGCTGTTTGCGTACTACACCAACCCACCTATTAGCAGGGAAGGAGGGATTTATCCCGTCAAAACAAGAGGGCCACGGTTTGTGCATTGCATCAATTCAAATTTGGAGTCGCACTTTCTATTTTCACATTCTGCGTGAGATTTACCCTAAAGTAGGGAGCCGGAGACTGCAAAAAACATAGCAAATAGTTAAAATAATAAAAAGAAACAAAAAGCGCAATAAAATGTAATAAAAAAAAGTTCACTTCACCGGGATTCCAACCGCCGACCAAATCATCAGTAGCAGGGCGCGTTAACAAACAAGGCCAAACCGACAACGGGAATTCCGTGGTTATTAAAAACTTATATGTCTGCCCTATTGAAAAAGACCAATATGAACTCGGCTTATTGGAAATATTGTATTTCAATGAAGTTGATGGAAACCAATAAAAACTTATTGTTATCCGATTAACCCAATACGCACGATGGAAATTTATATCGGAGCACAATATCCCGATATAGTATGCGATTATCGGTATACAACAGGATATTGGAGCACAATATCCCGATATAACTTCCGTTATTGGTATACAACACGATATCTAAGCACAATATCCCGACAGAACTTACGGTTATTGGAATAGAATACGACACCGCGTGCATATTGGTGACCGACATGGACATACTGTGAGGCCACACGATATATAAATATCGGTCGTCGATCACGGGCCCAAAGGAGAATACAATATCGCGTGGATAAATCTCAGAACGAATTCCAAGTTACCAACATGAATTACGTCGGCATATACCGCGGACTAAGAGGATTCGTAACACAGTATTGATCACCCGTGAAGCAACATGTGGATATTGGTACGCCCACATATACGACATCGCGACAGCAGGAGTTACCATACGGCAATACGAGAGAGAACGATATTGGAGGTGGATACACGCAGAACACAAACGTTCCGCGTTGCAAACACATTCACATTGATCGAAAGCGCAAGTGTACGTACGGCACACAGTACACACAACCTCGAGCGCTTGAAATGCTAGACAACCACCAAACCATTCAGAATAACTAGCTGGGACACCCGCGACCTACCTTTGAATGAGAGAGCCAAATAACGACGTGCTCATTGGAGTGATCGTTTTCAAACAAATGTTTATTGCAGTTTTAATGCAACAAAAGTTAGGTTCCCTATTGAAACTTCCATCAAGCTACGTAATTTTGGACACTGACTGCCAGTCAGCAGCGTTGGTGGAACGTGATGGACCATCAGACGTCATCTGATGGTCCATCAGATGACGTCTGACTGCTACTGCCAAGGGAATTTCATCAACAAGGGCAGCATTTATATAAGAGTAAAGCTATACGCACTCATAAATATCGCCAAATGCCTCGATAAAACAAAATGTTCGAGAAATAAAATTAAAAAGCAGCTCCACCGCGCATCGAACCCGCGACCACATGCGTACAAATCGGATATCTTAACCGCTATGCTACGCCACCGTTAGAGAACTTTGATTTGACTATTCGTTTTATACGAAATGCTTTGGCTGCAAATTCAGTTAAGTCGTCAGCATGTTATGCAAAGCACTCGTACATCACTCGCCGTACTTCAGTTCTACTCACCTGCTATGTAGAGTACTTTCGCGTCGTAGAACGATCCTTTTGTTCGCGCATCACTGGCCCAGTAGACCTGGTACACCCTGTCATCTTCAACTACACCGCTAAAGTCCCTTACATCGTTGGAACTCACAACAGGCTGGGTCTTGTCGAGTAGAAATTCTACTAAAACATAAGACATTGTAGAGCCCGGGCAGGATCGATAGGTTGGGGCGAGCGGGCAAACAAAACGAGTCGAGAGCGATCGGTCATGAAAGCTCGGCGAAGCCTCTATGGGCGAAGCGAAGTGCGAAGTGTCGTGTTCGGCGCTTCGGCGGGCTTCTGATCAAGGTTGTCGGTCGGTTGCGTGTCATATCTCTAACGTCAGCGGTTTTATGGGCTCACGTCCCAAAATCGTTTTCTCGTGCATAGATTACTTTTCGTATTCATAGATTTGACGAAATAGTGGTATCCGAACGAACTTTTCGTCCTGTGGCCGTACGTCTGTCTGCACGTCAAAGCTTTCTGACGTACAGTCAGAGACAATCGATGTAGAGTCAGAATCACCACCAAGACATCCTGATGGCATTTCGCGGCGGCCGACTGCCACCAGGAAACCATCAGAAAGCCGACAAGCGGGGTCTGACTGGAGTTTGACTGTCGGTCAGAGTAACTTGTTTGCCAATCAGACATGCTTGACGTACAGTCAGGCACAGTCAGCGATCCACTAGAAAACATTGACTGCCAAACAGGGTTACATTGATGGATTTTTCCTTCGGGTTACCGATGTTGGGACTCAAATCGAACGCGACACGTGACAATGTCAGTTCGCACGATAAAATAATGAGAATTAATGGGCTTGGCACGTCACGTGCTTCTTACCCGCACATTTATCGATAGAGTAAAGCTATACGCACTCCGGAGTGCATTTCGGACGGAAACTGCTATACGCACTCCGCCTTTCTCGTATAAAACGAGTGGTCACAACCAGTTCTCGAAGCGGTAGCATGGCATAGGGGTCAAGGAGTCCGCCTCATACGCAAGTGGTCGCGGGTTCCTTCCGCGGTGGGCATACTTTTTTTTTTTTCTTTCTCAAACATTTTGTTTTGTCGAGGCTTTGGCAATATTTAGATTTATTTTTTTGCGATGAACAGTAAAAAAAAAAGATAAAAAAATAGGGAATGTTGTCGAGAAACTTTGCAGAACTAAATGGTATGGGACTCCCTTTCCGGAGGTGCGATCGGGGACAGCGGGGCTTGGATTGCCGTCTGTACGCCGCGAAGCGGTGTGTACTGGTTACGTTTTGTAATTAGCAGCCGATACTGTCGCCGCGAAGCGGCGTGAACCCAGGCGCGGGGCTGAGTTAACGAGCTCCCCAGTGATTCACGCGCCGTTTGAAAAGGGTGGCCCGAGCGGCATGATCTCTTGGAGGAGTGCGTATAGCCATTTCCGTCCGAAGTGCACTCCGGAGTGCGTATAGCTTTACTCTTATCGATATTGACCCACCTTTCTGGGTAATCCTACGTCGTACACAAAATCCACAACCACACACGAGCACATTTCACCCACCACTGTTCGTCGCCTGTTTTGCAAGATTCACACACTGTAAAAAACGACGGGAAAAATACGTGCATTTGCGCCATCAAACGATACGTTACAGACTCGTTTTATGAGAAAAGTTTCCATCGTCAACCCGCGCGCGCGAAAGCTCGAGCGCTCGAGCTTCGGAGGCAGTTCGAACTCCGAAGGGAGGCGAGTCGAGCGAGCCGCGAGTAGCCCATCGAGCCAGACGAGCGGCGGAGCGAGCCGCCCAATGGCCGAATCCGCCGATCCAGCCAAGCCTAGCCGAGCCGCCGAGATTGCGCGATTGCGCCATTGCGCAGCGACCGCGACCGCGCCAACCCGGCAAGACGGCGGCGATGGCGGGACCGACGGATGACAGCTCGTCAAGTTCGTCGCGCACTTTGCCTGTGGGTTCCAAGTGAAACCAACGCACTTTCAATCGCTTCGTAAGGTACGTATAGACGACTTTATTACTTGCAGCATTGAGTGCTTTGGTTTTACACAGATCAAAGTGAACACTGAAGGACAGAAGGGAGACATGATGTTTTGAAATCGCAGCTTATTTGAACGCATGCGTCCCCTGCTGAAAACGTCTGGCTGTGCTCTTTTGCAGGTGTTATTTCGACTGCGTGTACTCTGATGTAACGTCAGTCAGTGTTTACACTCGGCTAGCTTCGCTATCTTGTTATCTCATGTGCGAAATAGACGTAGAAACCAGCGCCTCGTGTCTTTCGGATATTCAACCTCCAGCCCCCTGGCTCCCAGCGTGCTTACCGGCACAAACCGTTCGAGGTGTTGGATTCGTGGGCTCGTTCGAAGAAGCGTTGTTTAACGCTCACGAGTCGCCGAAGTGTTACCGGAGCTTCTCATTACGAAAGTCGCGATCGACGCTGGGCTCTGAGCTCGTACTTTTTTCTTCCCTGGTAGACTAAGAGTGCCGACCATTCATCTGTGGTGCCGACTGGCGCCGTACGAAGTTGAGAAAAGCTTGCGAGTCTGTCAGATTTTCGTGACGCCGCCCAACTGCTCTGCTACTAGCTGCGCTGAACGAATAATGTAAAAAAAAGCGTTTTCTAATTTTCAATTTTTTTTGGCCATGTTTCGTTTTAGTCGCCGCAAAGTAAATCGCGGCCGTACGTCGGTTGACTCCCGATTACTGTCTCTACATCGTAGATTGTCTCACCACAATGGTGCCTCGTTGGTGTGATCTTATTCTGATATCGTTCCATCTTGCTTTTTCATCTTGGCACACTTCTAGACGACCTTCTACACGTTGCACTCCTTGTCGACATGTCGCTGGTGTTAGAGACAAATCTGAAGTCGCTGTTTGCTCACTCCTTGGTGCGCATATTTCATGTTCAACATCAGGTATGTGAAGGAGGCGCCATGAAACCCTGGAGTTTGTTTAGAGGTACCTCAACATACTGTATTCAAGTGTCGTTTTGTGTGTTATAGTTTCCTACAAAACCAAATTGCACTTTGTTCGTAATATACCCTATAACTGTTCACTACAATTAAAGTTGCTATGAAACATTGGTTACGAGAGGTGACTCGGCCAGCGCAGCCTAAAAATTCCTCGCATAATTTTCTTCATTTGTCATTTTGGACATTGACAAATTTTCTTGTGAATAATGAGTGTTATGCACATGTGTTGTACTTTTCGTACAGGTACTTCAGTTAGATAAACCCCAGCAAAGGCAGCGAGACAGTCTCATGGGGTCACACCAAGGATAACTGCAATCCTGCTCGAGTCCCGAGTCTTGTCACCAAACTTCACTGAACATAATGGTACATTCCGTTTCCTTAACTTTTTCTTCTGAAATGTTTTTTTTTATTGTTGTTTTTTTCTATTGAAAAAAAGGTAGTACAACGTTTAAACACCCAATGTTTGTTTTTTTCTTTTTGTAAAATATGTAGTACATCGTTTAAACACCCAAGCGTTCATAAATGGTCTCTGTACCAGACAATAGGGTGTCTTATACTCTGTTTCATACTTAGCGTGCAACGCTGTCAAAGGTACAAAAGTGGTGCGCATGAAAAAATAGAAAAGGTGTTACTCCGCGCGTTTCGTGGACGAGTGGTAGAAGGCGCTGCTCTGGCGATATTGTTGTCTCGGTGGCCGTGGTTCGAACCCATTTTACGCGCAAAGTTTTTTTTTTTTTTCTTTTTTAGACATACTTTTCTTGCAAGATTGTGCGCATTGACGAAGTGCATGTTTCAGTTCCTCCTTCTTGATTTTAATTTATAAGTCGCCGAGAGGCCAGATTTCTACCATCTGGTCTGCCGCTTTGCAAGTGTTATTTGCCTCTGGCACCGAGTTATATTTTTCTTTCGTGCAGCGTGGAATGAGGAATCGCCCTGATAGCGGCCTTGTCCCAAAATTTATAATAAGACATTAATCGGCAATAGTTGTGGCCTGTACAGTTTATTTTGAAATAGCTGTCAAGGGTAGGAATCTCCCTCTCGGAGCACTTGCGATGCACCTTCACGCGAATGGCGTTCTGTGTGAACTCGTCATGCTTGACGGTCCCCGTGCTCGAAACTTTCACGTTGCGAGGTCTTTGCATCGGGGACGCCACCTTGCAGATAGGCACTGCGCCTTGCACTTCGCGACAGTACAGGGCACGCTCCAGTGTCGTTACTGGCCGTCTCCAGGACTTCACGACCGAATTCTCCGTAGAATGTGTTTTTATACTCCCGTACACATTGGCGATCATCTGCTTGCGCTCTTTCAAGATTTTCGCACAACGAATCTTCGAAAACATCCGAGCAGGAGAGGTATTTGAGCTTGCTGCGTAAGACGCCATCTTCTCAAAACCAGCAAGTGCCACACAACCCGAAAACCCACAGCCGCTGCCACACGGATGAACACGAAAACGATTTAAGGTGGTTTACATTATCTTTTCCTTTTTCTTGAAAAACATTTGTGCTCTGTTGAAATTATAACGCCACTATCAGTTACTAGCCCCGAGGAAACACATTTTCCGACTTTGTAAAATTTTTTTGCAGGGGACGCACTATCTTATGGGGCGAACGTAGGCACGGTCAACAATGCAAACCGGTGCGCTAGCTTTGACTGCGTTGCACCCTATATATGAAAGAGAGTATAGGATCGCTTCAGACGGGGCAACCTTTCCAGCAATTTTGGGGCTGCTGGAGGGTTGTTCCCTAGCTTTCCCTAGATCGACACGAATTGCTGAAATCGGGACCGGCTCGAAGCAGACGAGCAACTCTGACTGCTCGGAGATGTTTGAAGCGGCAGCAGTCAATCAGGAATGCAATATTTTCAGGTGACACCCCTGTGGTCGTGATGATAAGAACTGAGAACTTAGTTCTGGTTTGAAATGGATCATTTTTGAAAATAAACTGTTTCAAAAAGATGAGTTAGTATTCTCAGCGCAATTTAAAGGTATAAAAACATGTTTTTAGGATATAACTGTGCGTCTAAATACTGAAAGAAAAATAAAATTTCATGATGATGATGGCAAGTCGTAGCAATTTGCTACGACTTGCCATCATCTGCTGCATGTGAACGCGGGCGGCCCGTGTTGCTGGTGTTGCGACATGAAGGTGCTGGGCGAAATTGTTCTGTCTGAAGCGGGCTTTAGGGAACTGAATTCAAGGGCCGTGGAGCTCTGGGTGCAAGCCCACCTGGAAACATTTTTTTTTCTTTTTTGCCTTTTTTAGTATTTAAATATATATATATATATATATATATATATATATATAACGAAGTGGAGAACTCACGGTGAAAAACAACAAACAGAGGAAGTTTAATCGACAGTTTCGCCGAGAGACTCGGCTTCGTCAGGAGATGACATCTCCTGACGAAGCCGAGTCTCTCGGCGAAACTGTCGATTAAACTTCCTCTGTTTGTTGTTTTTCACCGTGAGTTCTCCACTTCGTTATATATACGCCTTCGGCCCCTTGGCTCCTATGCCACCATGCCCACTATATATATATATATATATACATATATACCTTTTTTAAGTTTTAACCTATAGAGGCGTTATTTACACACTAATTCATTTTCAGAAGCGCTTTTATTAACACTCTGTGCCTTTCTAGTGCTTGCAATAGCTTCTCGGTGGGCTAATGCCACCTCTGCAAAGGGAGAGGGTTCTTCCCACGCTTTGCAGGCTGTAAAGCTGTGGCTTGCACAGCTCTAGTGTGTCACACCTCGCTCACTGGCTCCATCACGAAGCATAGGTGCTGCATGAGTCGCGCCACACCGTAAGCCCATATACGGTCGGGTGACAAACCAGGGACCATTTGTCACTGCACTCAGCTATGGTATGGTGGCATGGTCGGGGCATAAAGCAGGGGTGCAGCTTGGAAATGCTTATCTTCATGACATTTTCAACACATTTTTCATTACTTTTGTGTCGAGTTGTCAGCATTCTAAAGGTGAGAAAGCAAGCAGCAGCGACAGCAAGAAAAGAAAAATTTAAGACCGCTTTCACCAAGAATCAATTACGAGCACTAGAAAGGCATGGAGTGTAATTAAAACGCTTCTAAAGGTGAATTAGCGTATAAATTAAGTACTTGTGCCTGAAAAATACAAAAAAACAATGTAAATATAGTTATAAAGATAAAAAAATACACCAGGAGGACTTAAACCAAAACTACAGTCTGTAAGTTTGAAATTTGACACCTTAAACCACTTGGCCACCACCCAATTTTATTTCCAGGTCGTTGATCAAGGTATATGAATTTTGTTTGCAGCTGTTGGCTGCAAGAGAGATTGCCTTATTTTCATTTACTTTACTATTCCCACCAAATATGACAAGTGATAAAGAATAGAACCTCATTTGGTTGGCCGAGGCACTGCGCTTGCATCAAGACAAACTAGCCTGTCTTGCTGGGTTCATATTTTGTTTCATCACCTGTCCAGGATTCTGTTGTCGCTCATCAAAAGAAGAAAAAAAAACGGACTAATTATTAGTTATTCTGGTGTGCAGGTACCCTTGGCAGTAAACTCTGCTAAATGGGGCAAAATATAGACACTTTTTTTAGCGAAATGAGCTACACTATTTGACTAACGTGAAACAGAACGAGCCTCTCCACTTGGGTCTTTTTTCATCTCTCGCAGACACTATTTCCTGCTTTTTGTGGTTTGTATCAGACTTTTGTATTCTGTCCGGCCAAAGCATCTGTGTTACACTAAAATTGGGTTCTTTAGGATATCTACAAGTATTCTTGGCAGCAAATGGCTTCCAATCAGGAACACGAGTTTGTTCTCGGCCACCGAGAGCAAGTATTTTCAAAGTGAGCTGTTGCCCGCCTATATGAGTTTTGTATTTCATTCCTCTTGAATGCCATAACCTATGTGTAGTGGTCTTGCATTAGTATTTTGTTGTCTCTCTTCTGCAAAAACACCCAAGTTTGACTAAGACCGGGTTCTTTTTTATACATGCAGGTCTTGGTGGCAA
This sequence comes from Ixodes scapularis, assembly GCF_016920785.2. Taxonomy (NCBI): domain Eukaryota; kingdom Metazoa; phylum Arthropoda; class Arachnida; order Ixodida; family Ixodidae; genus Ixodes; species Ixodes scapularis. The sequence continues at coordinate 60,992,433 of NW_024609838.1, read as the reverse complement.
GCACCAGCCAATCAAGGCCAGAAGTTTGCTCTTTGCCGCACATGGCAAGTGTTTTCAAGGTGAGTGATTGACGCCTATCTGATTTGTGCGTTTTATTCCTCACAGTCACTCTATGTCCTGTCTTTATAGTGGTCTTGTGTCAGGCTTTTGTGTCTCTGTCCGGTCAAAGCATCTCTGTTAGACTAAGACTCGGTTCTTTGGGATATCTGCAGGTATTCTTTGCAGCAAATGGCTGCCAATCAGAAACACGTGTTTGTTCTCGGCCACTAAGAGCAAGTATTTTCAAGGTGAGCTATTGCTTACCCAGGGTTGGGCAGAAATACTCAAAAATGTATTCGGAAATACAAATACTGGGATACATTAAAATAGTAGCTAAAATACTGATACTAAGATACTTCTGTAAAAATGTATCGCGATACGTATCGAAAATACATCTTTAAAAAAGGCAAAAAGTATTTAGAAATACAAATACAGGAATACATTTTAGGGAGGGCAGAAATACAAAAACAGAGATACAAATACAGAAATACTGATAGCGGAATACATTTTCCAAGTTTTTTGAGACGCCAACTGAGATGAAGCTTGAAGTTTGAAGTGGATGTTTTCGATCCCGAAATTACTTTCCTGTAGGCTTGGCACTTTGCCTTAAAGATAGTGGTTTCGGACGACAAGGAGCCTTCAATGGGGCCAAAAAAATGTCCCATCAAGGGCTGACCGCGGTCCCTTCCATGACATCCTGTCTGTCTGACGAGGGAATCCTGTCAACATTGATCACATGATGTCACGGTGGAATGAACTAATATTGTTTATTTGTACGTGTGGCATTGAACGTAAAGCTTAATCATGCTGCTGTCTGAAAGGGCAATACGTACTTTCGTTGTACGTTACCTACTTAAAGATCGTGCATACAGTGTCATTTGGAATTTTGAGAATAGTGGACCACCTGAAGCATCTTGGAATACATGTCCTATCTTCTGTTACGGTTGAAAAAACGATACGGTAGCATCCCTGTTCTGAAGGTCCTTACTACCAACCCTCCACCACTGACGCACGGATTGCAGTCCTCAAGTTTTGCCTAGCATTATCGAAACAGAGACCTCGTGGATTGCGAGCAGGTATTGCCGGCACAGGTGCGAGCTGTCCGAGAAACAGCGGTCTCGAGACGAGCCACAGGAGTGAGTAATCTGGGATAACACAGCGAGGCCACTTCTGGCCTCCTTCCTGGGTATCGGATCACCAGAGCAGCGGGTCAACGTTCACGTTCGCTGATGACGTACCCTTGAGCCGTGCAATGTTACGGGCGCAGCCGCAGATGAATTCGAATATGTGTTGAACTTCACAGCGTGAGCCTTCCTACTATTTCAAGTCAACCACCGCCAGGCTCGTGCTGCAACGGAATGTGACTCAGCTTTGCCGGCTGGGCGTACTCTGTACGCTAAGGTGAAAGAGACGGTTAGCAGCGGGCATTGGATGCCAGCAAACAATGACTCATGAAATCCCTACCTAAGGACCTGCGGCAGACGATGCTCTGACTCCACTCTTAACCCGCCACCTGGTCCGAGTCCCCCACTAGGCAATACTTCGCAGAAGAGAGAAGAGGACGCATAGAAAAATAGTTTGGAGAATCAAAAGGAACCTTGGTCAGCGTAGTAACAATGCCCCCGCATCTCCTTGACTCGGATGCCCTGAGAAGTAAAAAAAAAAGCGCTCGGACTTGCTTTTTTTTTTTTTCGGGGGGGGGGGGGGGTATTTCTGTAGAAATGTAACGAAATACATTTCATCCTGATTGTATCGCGATACAAAGAAACATTCCAAATGTATTTCGATACAGGAATACAGATACTGGTGAAAAAAAATGTATCGCGATACAGAAATACAGATACGAAATGTATTTCTGAAATACTATCGCGATACGTTTGTATCGCGATACTGCCCAACCCTGTGCCCACCTATATCAGTTTTGTGTTTAATTCCTTTTGGATGCCATTTCCTATGTGTAGCGGTCTTGCACTAGTATTTTGTTGTCTCTCTTCTGCAAAAGCACCCAAGTTTAATTAAGACCGGGTTCTTTCTTATACATGCAGGTCTTGGTGGCAAGAACCAGCCAATCAAGGCCAGAAGTTTGTTTTTTGCCGCGCATGGCAAGTGTTTTCAAGGTGAGTGATTGATGCCTATCTGAGTTGTGCGTTTCATTCCTCACAGACACTTTATTTCCTGTCTGTATAGTGGCCTTGTTTCAGGCTTTTGTGTCTCTGTCCGGCCAAAGCATCTGTTTTAGACTAATCTTTAGGATATGTGCAGCAATTCTTGGCAGCAAGTGGCTGCCAATCAGGAACACGAGTTTGTTCTCGGCCACCAAAAGCAAGTATTTTCAAGGCGAGCTATTGCCCGCCTATATGAGTTTCAGCATTCATCGAGGAGCGCAAAATCAAAGCCCGGGGGTTGGCCCTTGCAAAAATGTTGACTCGGAAGCGCAGAGGGAGGAAGCTTTATAAAAGTATCCACCTGCTTCTACAAGACAAACCAAAACTAAGAATGTGGGTTCCATTTGAAAAAAAAACAAGAAAACATTGTGAGCCCGAATTAACTCGGGGGCGGCACTGAGCAAACAAGCCACGGTACGAATATGCTTGGTTCAGGCGTTTGTAGGGGTGTTAGATGACTCGGTGTTTTCTAAAAAAATATTTTTTGTTCTAAAAGTGTGGTGGTCAAATATTCAGGGATGGGCATTGAGTCGGGATGTTAAGGTAAAAATTTCATCCACATGCCGGGATTCATGTGCCTTGTCCGCCTAGCGAGGGGGACAAGGCCTTCAAAATTTTGGGTTCGCAAAAGGGTGCGTCAGTGTTGACGTCTCATTTTACATCATTCGTCTCAATTTAAAACGCACTATAAATGACATGCCTGAGATTCGTTTGGGTGTACTTCTTCTCAGCAAGTATATGGTTCTGTCTCAAAAAGGTCTAATCTGATGTTGACCGCTCCTCAGGTCTCCACCGACGATACACACCAGGACGAGACCCAACCGGGACACTAGGGAGGAACGGCTTAAGCAAGGGAGGCTACATATACGACAGCTTCTTGCGGACAAGAAACGAAAATAGATAGATGGTGGGTGTTTCATTTGCAATGCCTTTTGGCGTGCACATTATGTTTGTTATGTTTCAAGATTCCTGCAGAGTTCGGTTTCAACTATTGTAAAATACCGAGCATGCGCCCAGGTCGCAGAAGCGCCTACCATCTGATTCGAAACGATCCGCAAATAAGCAAAGGGCATACCAGACACCCATCCACCTGTTTTGAGCCGTGCTCAAAATATTGAAAAAGCACATCAAGCGCCAGGTGCTAAGGCGTCTATGCCACAATAGCGCCAGTCGCAGAGCTGACAGATCCGTGACTGGCGCAAGCCATGGCATGGCCTTTGGGAACAAGGGAATCGAGATTAAAGAAGTAGCGCAGAAATTGGAGGCGAGTGGTGAAGGTGAGCAGAGTTAACAGAAAACAAGGACGAAGGGAGTTCCGTCGCATGAGGCATCTGTGTCCCGTGCATGTAATTTTGAGTGTGCTGTAGGTGGCTACCCAAAAAAATTGTTACTTGGACGTACCTAATCGCAAATCTCTCTTGCAGTTTCCATGGCCCACAAGTCAGCCGGCGCCAGTTTGTTCTCGTTGAAAGGTGAGGATTCTAGATTTTCTAGATTGCTCTGAAGCAGCAATACTGAAGCCAAACAAGCGGTACGGCATATTTAATTGACAGAACGACTGGGGACGCTTTCACTGAAGCTTGTTTTGCTGCAATGCACGTGTGTATTGCAGCAAAACAAGCTTCAGTGAAAGCGTCCCTACTCGTTCTGAGCTCCGTCAATTAAAGGTGCCGTACCGCTTGTCTGTTTGGCTTCAGTGTTGTTCTAGGCGGCAAAACGTATGCCCAGTTTTGTCACAAGAGGCATATTATGTCACGCACATGTAATTTTGAATTTATCCGGCTTAGTGTGCTGTAGGTGGCTGGTCAAAGAAATTGATACTTGGACGCAGCTAATCGCAAATCTTTCTGGCAGTTTCCACAGCCTAAGAGCCAGCAGGTCCCAGTTTGCTTTTCTTCAAAGGTGAGAATTCCAGATTCCCGAAGCAGGAATACTGAAGCCATACGACCGGTACAGCATTTTGAATTGACGGAGCTCAGAACGACTGGGAGCTCCTGCATTGAAGCTTATTTTTCTGTAATACAAGCGGGCGACATTGACACGTGCCCAGTTACGTCGCAAGAGGATATCTATGTCCCGCGCATGTAATTTTGAATCTTTCAGACTTAGTGTACTCTACGTGGCTACTCAAAGTAACTGCTACTTGGACGCAACTAACCGCAAATCTCTCTTCCAGTTTCCACGGTCTACAAGCAAGCACCAGTTCGTTTTTCCTCAAAGGTGAGCATTCCAGATACTCTAGTTAGGTGCGAAGCAGGAATAGTGAAGCCAGACGACCGGATACGTATATTTTATTAACCGAGCTCAGAATGACCTGTGGCGGTAGCATTGAAGCTTATTTTTCCACAATGAAACGCAGACGTAATTTTGAATCTACCCGCTTGGTGAAGGATTGCTACTTGTCGCGAACTAATCACAAATTTTTATTTTGCAGTTTCTATATGGCTACAGCTAGCAGGTGCTGTTTTCATTAAGGTGAGGATTTCACATTCTGTTTTCAAACATCAAGTTTTTGAATGAGAGTCCTAAACAATTAACTTTCTTTTGCAGTAAATGCCAGATCTTCCAGTTCAGGAATATGTTGAATATATTTGGTATGGATAAGTCCAGTGTTTTGCTTCTTTATTCACAATTTGACAACAGCAACATTTTTTTAAAATTTATTACTCAGAAATACACACAAGAAGAGACTGCGTTGCAGAGAAATGTTGCGCTGAACGTGATATTCCAAGTCGTATATAGTTTTATTGGTAGCCGATATAATATATTGGATTCCAATGTCCATGATACGCTGAGTATATTGGAATCGTAAACCCTTATTGGATCCCCATACGACACATGGGGATCCAATAAGGGTTTATACGGTATTGGATTCCAATATTTTCAGCGTATTATGGATATTGGAATCCCATAAGAAATCCTTATTGTAATACAATACAATAAATGTAATATTTTCCAATACACTGTCTATATTGTATTGCAATACAATAAAAAGATATTGTTTACCAATATCCATAATACGCTGTTCATATTGGGGTTTTCCAATAGGGTGCTTAATGCGTTTGGAACCATGGTGCTGTTAGTTTCGTAATTAATTTTGTGCTTCGTGGTCAGGACGCATTTCTAATATTGTGGCAATGTTTACATGCTCAATAAGTTATTATTACTGCTGCTCCTAATAGTTATTTCAATGCGCTTTGCTTACCGTTTTATTGCAAGCGTGAGTAAGATACGGGAACTTAGCTTCCGTAAAGTCGCTAGACATCCATAATAGCCAACGAACGCAATCCAATCGAATCCACAGCCCTTTTTGCACGTTTTGCCGGCGGTGCGGGTTTTCATATCTCTGTCTTCAGGTCAATTTACTGATTAGTCCTGATGCGTGGAGTTTACCTTAGTTTCAAATGTGTCCAGAAAAGAAGGAAGCGACAGTGACCCGTGGACCTACGTCAAATCTGCTCAACCGCCAAGATCATGGCACGGTCGTTCCAAAGTAAGTTCCTTTCTTTGTTTGTTAGGGCTAGATTATTCTTTCCTCCGTTCAAAATGCTTGTAATTGCCTAGATCGCTTGCTTTTACCAGTATTACTAATTGTGCGCGAATGGTGCTATGCGAGGCTGTTTTGCTTCGTTCACAAATAGGCTGTGTACTCGGTTTAGGTCCATGAATAGCGGCGGAACTTTTTGGGAGATGCGGGGGGGACGACGGCGCCGGCGGCGGTGGCGGCGGGCGCGCGGCCGGCCGGCCGGCCGGGGCGCCGGCGTGTGGAGGCGGAAAGGGGAGGGGGGGGGCGTTTGAATTGTCTCCCTCCACCGTACTGTTCACTGGTAAATTAGAATGTCTGGAAGAGCGGGGTGCCCCTCCATCGCCTAAGCTCTAGGCTAGACACTACGGGCGGATTTTGTGTGCATATTTGCGTCCGGAGAGTCGGGCCAGGCAAAAGGAAGAGATTAATTAATCGGGCAAGCCGTAGCTTCCGCTGCGCAGTCGTCTGCCAACGACTTTATTTTCGTGATTCGTTATAAGAAAATAATTGTCAAAAATTGGTGCCGCGATGAATTCATCCCAAGGTGATTTGCATAGCCTACCGCTCCTGATCGCCAAAATTTGTGCCCACGAAATAATTTTTGATGCCACTTCTGGGGCTTCTGGGGAAATTTACAAGCATGTCCTGAATTAAAGTAGTGTCTCGCCAGTTTATGAGAGGTATATTTTGTTCAGTGCAAGTATATAGTGTTAGACATACCTCACCCAATCCCTGTATTTTTTCGTTTGGTACTGCCTTGAGCGAATGGTGTAGGTTTTAATTGTTTTTAGTTTTTGCATGATTGTAGTAAGGTGGTGAGCTGGTACTAATTGAACACCTTGAAAAACAGTTCACCACAAAAAGTCAAGGAGACAAGCAGAGTAACGCGTAAACGACACGCAAGCGCAGACTCTCAACTCGCATAAACAGAGAAGAAGGAAGAAATAAAGAATGTGGAAGGAGCTCAAGCACAGGCCCAAGTGGAATGCGCTGATTCACCTATTAGCAAGAGCAGATTTTAAAAAACATAATTTCCTTGTCAGTTAAGGCAACAGATTAATGGCTAATACATAAAGAAAGCTCAATCTCTCTCTAAAATCTACGATGAATTGTCACCTACTTATGCACTGTTTACACTGCTCGTGTATATCATCCTTAAAGCCGCCTCCCACTAAAGCGACAGAGAGCAACAAACGACAGCGACACACGACGAGCGACAGACACCGACAGACAGCCTGTTTGTTGGAGTCTGCCGTCCCACCTGGGCGGACATGACGCAGGACACGGGGACAAGCAAACTTGTTTCCTGGCGGGACTGGAGTTGTCAACAAAACACTTCAGCATACACAGACAAACGGAGTCTGGCGACGCGGTTTTCGTGTTTTGCTCTTTTGGCATTAGACGCGCTGACAAACACGGTGAAAGTGGAGACAATTACTTTATTTCTTGATTAAAGCTTGCGCTTCTCTTCATTTGCCGTTGGCGACTTTCCGCAAACAGTCGTGACAGTCGACACCAAACTTTTTCCGAACTAGCATATCCGAATCATTCCTTTTTTTGGTCGTTTGAGGTATTCTAGGTGAGCACCACGGAATTTTACCCCAATTTTGAGGATGTTTAAGACTTCATATCCGAATGATTTAGGGCAGGCGTTTTTTGGTGGACAGTACGGCATCCCGATTACCACAGAACGTGATGACAAGTCTCTCGTCTGCCGGAAGGGCTTGCCGTGGAACGTCGTGTCCTACTTCATGGCGAGCGGTCTTACTTTAGTCAGTCCTGGAGCATGGGTGTATCCATCCTGATGCAGGGGCGTAGACCTCGGTGTTTTGAAGCACCAAATCGCGCACCAAGTTTTTGTGTGCAAAACCAGCCCACTTGGCGGACATGACGCAGGACACGGAGCAAGGAAACTTGTGTCCTAGTGGGACTGGAATTGTCAACAAAACACTTCAAAATACATAGACAAACGGCTGCGCCGGTCAACACGACTGCCCGGCGCTAGTGGCGCGCCCGCGACCACTATGCGCAATGGATCTTTTACAAATACCGACGGCACCAGGCGGTGGCTGCACGAACTAGAAATCGAGGAAGTGCCCTACCTGCGCTACCAATCGATAATGGGAGCTAAGCTACCAGTTGCTTCGCTCTCTGAGCTGCGTCACGTGCCCAACTACAGTGTACTAGAATACTAGGGCCCAACGTGACTTTAGAGAGGGAAATCCGTAGCGTCCACCCAAACGTCGTGTTTTTCTTTCCGTCGACTTTCTTTTTTTGTGTAACACAATTATATATATGCTGCAATTACGTGTTCTACTCGTCAATCTACAGCCTCATTCCGAATTTCCTCGATTTTTCAAACCGACTTCCACCGCTTGGCATCGGGCGCTCGCGCGTGCGCAGAACGCTTCTCGGAAAAGGTCCATTGAGGGACCGGAACTGTGGGAATGAGGAGAGGCCGCCAAGGGCTTCTCTGAAGATTGAGCGGCGGAGCAAGCCATGGGAGGAAGGGTAGAAGGGTGGAAGGAGAGGCAACAGAGGGCACAAGTGGGCGAGGCGGATAAGTTTGTATCCGAGAGTTGCTCCTCGGCGGGACTGCTTGCTGCGCTTCAAGTCCAACGACAGACAAGAACTCGTCCGTCGTCGGTGGTTTGTCAGTGCTTGTCGGTGATTGTCGCGGGCGTTGGTCGTTGCAGTGGGACAGCATCGGCAACACGGAACTTTGTGGTGTCGTCGGACAAAAATCTGTGTTTGCCGCTTTGGTGGGACGAGGCTTTTAGAGAAAACGTGAATAATCAGCAGATACTATGAAAAACATACAAGGGGATTTTTTTAGGCCTTTATAATTCGTAGTATGGGCAACCGTTGTGTCTGCACATCCGTCTGTTATCTGAGCTACCAAGAAAATCGTGTTGGGTGAAGTAGCATGTTCCACTTGGACCTGTTCGAACTTTTGCTAAAGCTCCTTCCGCATTCTTTATTTTTTTTCTTCTCCAATTTATGTGAGTTGGGAGTCTGCACTTGTATGTAGTGTATGTATTCCTCTCCTTTATTCCTTGTTTTTTGTCTTATTTCTCAAGATGTTCAATCAGAATAAACTCATCACCTTGTTACATGGAAAGGCTGTTGTTAATTCCAAAGCGTCTGTAAAACAATCTACCTGACATCTTTGGCTCACGCTCAGGTTTCTGAAGCTCACATTCTCCGAACACATCCTTTCTGATTTCTCTGATCCTTTTTCTTTTTTTTTATGATCAATAGATCAAGTTGTGAGTGTGCACCAGTCTGCGTCCTACTTGTTCCTATCCTTTTGTCCTTGTCTTTTTGTGCACTTTTTTTTAAGTTGGTCCATGATATTTTTTACCGTGTATTTTAATCTGTGTTTTCATCTATATACTTACTGCAGCCCATACCAAGTAGAAGTTGGCATTCACTTTCGCCATCCTGATGTGAGTGTTCTGGGACGACATAGAATGACAGCCCCTTCTGCTGAAGGCCAGGCTTCATGGAAGACTGCCAAGGCTGTTTATGGTAAGGTGCTCTATATATTGAGCGATATAATAGCAGCTTATTGCTGCTAGGATTGTTTTTAACACAGACTGTGTTTATGGACTGGCCTTTAGCAATTCCGATGCCACTCGCGTGGAATGAAACCCTGTAGGGGAATTGTGCATTTCATTTGTAAAAGGAATGCTGAGTTTACAACAGAAGTGCATCTCGACTTGCTGCCAGTATTGCTGTGTGTTGTGTTTGTATTTTTATTTGTTCATTTAGTGTTCCCAATAATAGCTGAAGCCTTCCCGTTGGTTCGTTTGTTAGTGGCAACACACAAACAGGAATGAACGGAAAGAGTGGTGAACAGTGCCACTCATGGTGTTCGCCACCGCGCCCATTGGTTTTCGGACAAGTTTGCAGTATTGGTCTATGGTATTTGGTCATATATCGCACATGAACACAGCCAGGGCACTGTGCCTACAATAGACCTTTTGCAAAATCCCCCAAGCGCCCCGGCCCGCGCGCGAGGAATCGTGAGAGAGACTGTCCCTCGCCTGGCCGCTCTGCCTTGAGACCACATTCCCTTGTCGCTTGTCTTCTTTTAACCCTATTACCTATTTTTATCTATTCCAGTGTATTTTTTTATTGCTTCTAAGTGTTTCTATTTTCTTCTGTGCGCAATATTTCTTGTATATATATAGTATTTGTATCCTTATTTCGCTTTTTTCGACGGGAGTGCCGACGGACAACACGCAGCTTCGCGCGTCGTTTCCCGGGTGAGTACTACCGTTGCTATCGATTCCCATCGCGCTGTTAGCTGTTCATTTTGGTATACTGGACCCGCGGGCAGTTGAGAGAAGCCGTTTATGAACACCCGCGCACATTTCATAGGGGTAGGCAGAGCTCTGAATGAACAATCGCGATGCGAGATCCCAGTGCGCTGTGATTGTGTCGCTCACGCTCGCCCCATTGACTCGCGCTGTAGCGTGTGCCTTCGAGTGCTGCTTACTTGACCAAGGTACAGCACGCCGCTTTGTCGCCGCGAACCATTCGTTCGAATATTTGCAAAGCTGAGGCATATGCAACGCTGCGGCGCCTGACAACTGCGCGCTGCGGCGCGATCCCTTCGCAACCGCCGACAGCTCAATGTCGCGGCTTGAATGCGCCTATGGCATGCTTTCGTAATCTATCTGCTAAGCGGTTGTCAGTGGCCAACGCTCTTTTTTCAAGTGCAGAGATGTGTTGCCGCAAATCATTTGTCCGAATGCCTGCGAAACCGTAACTTATTCAACGCTGTGGTGCCTGATAAACTGCGCGCACGGCGCGAGCCCTTCGCAAGCGCCAGTGGTTTGACGTTGCGGCTTGTATGCGCTCATGGTATGCCTTCTTAATCCATCTGCTAAGCGGTTGTCAGTTGCAAACACCCTTTTTAAGTGCAGAGATGTCCTGTCACCCAGGCAGTCACCTTGAAACCCGTAGTTCCTTTGATAATTTTATTTCTCGAGTCAAGGTGCCAGCTGATGCTCGAGTTAAGGTGCCAGCAACTGACAACCGCCGAGGAGACTGATCATGAATGCATGCCAAAAGCGCATACAAGCAGCAACGTTGAACCACCGGCGCCTGCTAGGGGCTCGCGCCGCTGCGTGCAGTTGTCAGGCGCCGCAGCGTTGGATATGACGAACGGTGTTACAATTTTGCAGGCATTCATTCGGACATGATTTGCGACGGCAAAGCAGCGTGCTGTATCTTGGTCAAGTTAAGCGGCACTCGAAGGCATACGCTACAGTGCGAGTCAACGGACCGAACGCGGGCGGCCAAATCACAGCGCACTCGGCCCTTGCGTCGCGATTGTTGATTCAGAGCTCTGCCTACCCCTATGACATGTGCGCGGGTGTTCATAAACGGTTCCTCTGGACTGCAGGCGGGTCAAATAAACCAAAATGAACAGCTAACAGCGCGATAGGAATAGGTAGCAAAGGTAGTACAGTCATGTCTCGTTAATATGGACGCCTCCGTTCCCCAGAAAAATCGTCCATAATGTGAATCGTCCATAATAACGAATCAAGGTCAAAAACACAAACATTAGGTAATAATTGTTAAAAAAAAGCATTGTTTATTTCGCCAAAGAACGAGGAGATATGAGTTTGCACTGACGCTTTCGATCCCACTTTAGTGTCCAAAAAGCGCAACACTTCGGCCACTTGAAGTGCACGTTCTCCGTTCCCCTCCTGCTCAAGGTAGGCGATCGCTGTCTCCAAGCCACGGCGAGCTTCACATCGAGTAACGGTTGGTCTCTTTTCTTCATCGGCTGTTTCTGTCGGCGCAAAGTTTTCGACAAGTTGATGGCCCTGTTGAGCGGATTCACCGACAAGCGCCATGATCTGCTCGTCGCTCATAGGCTCCCAGCTGTTAGTCTCTTCGTCTATATCCAAGAATGCCGATGCCTCTTCATCTGGGTTTTTCTCCCCGAGTTGTCGAAGAGCTTCACGAAGGGCCGCGAGCGCAAGTTCATCCATCGGATCCTCCACCTCCATAGCAGAGCTGTTAACAAGAATACCTGCGTGACGCCAGCAGTTCACAATGGTTTGAGGCCTCACCGCGTCCCACGCCCTCTTCAGCTTTTGAAGGCACCACCTCAAGTCAACAGTTTGCGGTTCGTTGTCTTCCGCGCAAGCCATGTAGTGCCGCACAAGTTCATTTCTGTAGTGTGCCTTAACCGCGCGAATAATTCCTGCGTCCAAGGGCTGTATTTTGGCAGTCATGTTGGGTGGAAAGAACTTCATGGTAAGGTTTTCATAGTCCGCACGAACAGAATGGCATGATGCGTTACCAACCAACAAAACAGCCCTCCTCTTCTCAGCCTTCAAGAAGCGGTCGAATTTTGCCAAGAAGATTTCAAATATCTTTCCTGTTGTCCAGCCTTGCCTCTTGCCTCTTATGCACAACGAATGTGATTCATCACGTATGCCAACCCGGAAGGAGATGGCATACGTTTAAGCTTAAAAGACAAGAAACAAAAAAAAAACAAAAAAACGACCACCTTCAGGCGCGCAGGTCTTATCTCAAGGGCGGAGGACAATAGTGAATTCCGGGTACAAACTGTGACCTCTACGATTCACTAACCTATTCTTCTGTCGGGTATGTGGACTCGCCTTCAAAGTAACCAGACGGGGAACAAAAAGGCAATGGTGAATTCCGAGTAGTACACACTGGGGTCACTAATATTTTTTTTTTTCGTGGACACGTGTCCATATTAACTAGACAAAAATGCCTGTATTTTCCCGTTTCGTCCCCAAAATAGCCGTCCATAGTCCGGATTGCGGGTTTCTGTATTAACGGGACAGAATTGCATGGCGGGAGACCGGTCGCCGAAAATTTCGTCCATATTGCGGGGTGTCCCGATTAACGGGGTCCATATTAACGAGACATGACTGTACTCACCCAGGGAACGACGCGCGAAGCGGCGTGTTGTCCGTCGGCACTCCCGTCGAAAAAGCAGAAATAAAGACACAACTAATATATATATATGCAAGAAATATTGCACGCAGAAGAGAATAGGAACACTTGAAGCAATACAAATACACTGGTATAGATAAAATAGTTAATGGAATCGAAAAACAAAGGATTAAGAGGAGGCAAGCGACAAGGCAATGCGATCTCAAGGCAGAGCGGCCAGGCGAGGGACAGTCTCTCCTACAATTCCTCGCGCACGGGCCAGGGCGCTTGGAAAAATTGCAGAATGTCTATTCAACGCTCGCAAGATTTGCGTGAATACACCCTGTAGCTGGTCGCACTTTCAGAGTCATTTTGATGTTGCAAAAATGAAGAATGACATTGGCATATTTCTTGTGCAAAACCCTTCACACCTGTTGCGAACTCTGATCTCCACGAGATTACAATAGCGTCGTTTCTGTTGTAGTGGCACGGCAGCCTCCATAGTTGTTTTGCTTCAATCTTTGTAAGGGGGTTGCTTTAGTCCAATTCTACTCATCTCTGGTGTACTAGATAGCAGCATATTTGCAGAGATGGTCTTCAGATTTTGTAGTTCCATCGAAATATATTTCAGCTTATAAAATATTTGTTATTTGGCTTGTAAATTTTCAAGCATATCTAGATTGAAGGCAGCAAATATCTTACCTGCAGTCATGGTATGTGTCCGAAGTATATTGCATTAACATAATGGACCCAACCTCCGATTTTCGTTTTCACTGCCTCTAGCGAATTGTTAATGCTAGGATTACTTTTGTTTTTTGTTTGTTTCACATAATCTACAACACCTTTTCACCTTTATACTCAGTGCAGCCCTCGCCGAACGGAAAGTAGCATCGACTAGGCCAATTCGTTCCTGCATCACCAGCCGAGCCAAGGATCATGTCCATGGCAGTCTGCAAAGGCTCTTGATGGTAAGCTGCCTTATATATACAGCTGTGTAATAGCTTGTCCTGGATGACAATTTGAAATGCATTTTTATGTTTTAGAAAGTGAAATTTGCATGGGCATACTTGCAACGTGAAACCTTACCAAGCCTGTTCTGATCTTTCATCCATCTTGAGATTTCAGTACAGCCGTTTCTGCTGCACACACACTAGCTACTTCGGCCAGGTAGGGACTTGATCCATATGTAGGTAAGCAGGTGATTATCAACTGCTCAGTGCTGTCCGTGGTGACATTCTCTCCTTATCAGACGACTTACCATGCTTGGTTCGCAAGGCAATTTAAAAGGAGAGCAAGTCAGCTGGTGTTTAATGCGCCCAGTACTGAGCAGTCGACGATCGCTTGTTCCCACTCGTAGAGATCACGACTGGACTTCAAGCTCGGCAAGTGTGACACTTATATGATTCAGCCTAGCTGTGGTGTGCTGAGCGGTATGTATATAGCTAGTTCACTTGTGTACACAGAGTGGCTGTGCGGTATAAAACGCGCCCAATTGGCAGCTTTAGTGCAGTCTCCTGTAGTCCCATTGATGTTGTCTTTTGGCGTGCACGATATGTGTTCACACTTTTTTTCCTCGCTTACCGACAGTCCTAGCTGTCTGCAGAGAGTGAGTGTGAAACATGCCAGCAAGCCTCTAAAGCTGTATGCAGTGCAATTTTGGTCTATTGTGCAAGCGAGAAAGAAGAGACTGCATGTTTGGCTGTTGAGGCTGCGACATAGACATTACATAGTTTCATCTGAGCATTGTTAGACCCGCTCCACTCAAAAGGAAAGCACCTGCATGCGCACAACGCTCAGTCAGCAACGACCAATCGGAGCGCAGATGCCGATGGAGCAGACAATTCCTGCACCCCGATGGCCACTGCCGACTGAGCGTTACATGCCTGCCTGGTTACTTTCCCGCTCAGTGACTGAGCGGAGCGGGCGGCAAAAAGCACTCAGCTAAAACTTTTTCTGATAGGGGGTGGCTGACGCATAGATATTTCAGACAGAAGGATGGCCGACACTGCTCACATCAATTCTCAGTGTGAGCAGCTCTCTTCGGAATACGGAAATTATTATTAAAACTTCCTCTACCCGTTTCTGAAGGTTATGGGACATGTGCTCCTGGCAGTATTGTCGGGCTAGACATAATTATACCCAGATCCACTCCAATAAATTCTAAGAGGATGAAATCAGTTGCCACATAGCTTCTGCAAAACTAAATCTGGAACTCACTCCTCCTTCCTGCTTTCCACTGTATTGAGAACCTTGTCCCAGTATGTGATGGGTTTGTGAAGAAAATTGATCAGATAAACAATATCGCTTAGAAAATAGATGTCCCATGCATAATAACCTGCATCTACCAACCACTGTACACTGCCTCACTACTGATTTGGTATCTTTCAATTGATTTGCCTGAACTGTTCGCACCTGTAGTCATCTTAATGATGATCACGAGGGAATGTTTCTTGTCATGTGATGTCATAAGCTTAAAGTAAGTGAGGCTTGCGAGCATTTTGAAGGGCTATGGGGCATGCCGATGAAAAACACTTAATGTGAGTTTGATGGTGGATGCTGGCAATATATACTAGTTTGTGTGTAAGTCGCTATTTTTTATTTTATGAAGTCTGCAGATGACTTTTAGTCGTCAAGTTGCCATTATGTGGGAACCGGGGGGTCATACTTTGCAATGCATTACATGTTTACCTGTGTCTACCCAATCTCATTGGTATGTGTGCAACAGGGAGCTGTATATGTCAAGGATATGATTTGTCATTGTCTCAGTAAGGCTAATGAATCGCTATATTATCTAAAAATGCTGAATGTGGATATCGGGGACTGCTCACCTATCGTAACAAACGTCAGTGTTAAACTTCATGTCAACTACTCCGCCAAGCTCGCTCATCTCTCGACATGCCCTTTTGAATTAAAATAGATGATTTCTACAAGCCTTTCTCTGAAGTGGGACTTTTTCATACAAATAGTTGACCTTGAATATGAGATAACTGGACCATTTTTGCCCCTCGGTCGTCCAGTGTGTTGTTACAGGTGTGTCCCTTAGGGAAATAGAAGTATTTTTGTTTTGATATACACGAACTCATCTCTGTTACGTCACGGCGCGGTGGTGGCGCGTCGGTCGCACTTCCGGTCTGGAGCTGTGGGCAGAAGTCCCCATAGCCAGACGTGTATTCCTGCGTTGTTTTGAAAGGAACGAGACAAAAACTTACCCTATCGTCAAAACGCCGCGACTGGGGCCGTACCAAAAGTGTATAGAAAGGTTTGAAGGCCAGTTTTCACGTGCTCGGTTCGTCCGAGAATATGGATATGTGCCGTGAAAAGGGAAAAGCAAACGCCGTCGGACAACGATTGCTTGGGCGGGAAGCATTTTGGGTTGAATTCACGGATACTTGTGGTCATCAGATTTATTTGTTTTGTTCCAACATGAACGCCAGAAAACCGTCAAGTTGTGCGGACCACCTGCGGACTACGTTCAGTGAGTCTTCAAGTTCAAACGGCCACTTGATCGTTCGAATTGTCGTCTGCTCTTTCAAACGCTTCTGCTTGTCGTCTGCTCTCTTAGACGACGCCGGCCCGTAGACCAAATCTTGGCCCGGTACTTGCGATAAGAAGGAAGTGCACGCCTCAAAATACCTAAATTTGAAGGTTGGTAAGCAGGCTCGATGTAAACAGCAGATACAAGGATATGTTGATCATTGTTATCAGTGACCATCACCGACTTGCTAGGCCTGATTGGCATGGTCCGCTTCTGCTTTAGATTTTCAGTATCGACGTCGACCATCTCAGCTACGGTACACGCTTTTGCAGCCCGAGCGACGTTGCGACTGAACATTGCGAGCGAAATCTCATCATGTGAATCAGGCTTTACCGTTCGTTATGCGGCGTCCACGCGGAATGAATCGCCGCATGCCAGATTATTCACGCGAATTTTTGCGGTGTAACGAGCCTCATTAATTTCGCTGACGCTGCTCAAGTAGTCAGACATCGTTAGGAGGACGTAGAATCAACAGTTTTAACGCGAAAAAGAGCGCGGGGACTCACACCGGCGCCGACAACATCCCATTTCAATGGTTTGTTTATGGGCGACGGCGAGCTTTTTGCCCACACCCCCATCGCGCATGCGCGGCGCCGGTGGCGTCCGCTAGGGGCGCTCCGGGCGCTCCGGTTTGTTTGTAAACATGAGTTGGTGTATAGTTTCCAGATTGAAAATAAAACAAAGACAATTAGTGCATTAGCTACAAAAAATTTTCCTTTTACATGGGCTGCTTGTCTCATGCCCCTCACCTCAGTTTGGAATTTCTGGATTGTCACGTGCAGCTGGTATTGATTTACCCTGTCATTCTACTGTGGTGTCGATTCTCTTTACAGGTGCTGCAATGAAGGACTTGCCTTCCCGGGTGCATGGTCGACTTGCATCACAAGCTGCATGAGAAGTGTGAATAAAATTTCTTAGGCCCGTGACATGCAGCCTCTTTCGTTCAGCGCACTCCTCTGGCGACAAGTGCATGATTACCAGCCGAACTGTAGCTTCACTGCAACTGACAATAAACAATTACGGTAACAATTTTGTATGTTTCATTTATTGTTTACACACATTACGTGTTAAAATTACCCTTGTTATAAACTACGTAATTTCTATTCAGGTGTGAATTGCACACAAATCCAAAGCTAGCCTGGAAAACAAGACCGTGAACTGTACGGTTTTAGCCCGCTAGCCTGGGGTCTTGCTGGTATATTGCTGTACTGCTGGTACTATGCTGGGGATTTGTGCTGGCAGCAGCCCGGGAACTCTCTGGGACAAAAGACCAGGAACTGTATGGCTTGAGGCCGCTAGCCTGGGGTCTTGCTGGTATCTTACCGTATTACTGGTACTACGCTGGGGATTTGTGCTGGCAGCATCCCTGGAACTCACTGGGACAAAAGACCGGGAACTGTATGGCTTGAGGCCGCTAGCCTGGGGTCTTGCTGGTATCTTACCGTATTACTGGTACTACGCTGGGGATTTGTGCTGGCAGCAGCCCGGGAACTCGCTGGGACAAAAGACCGGGAACTGTATGGCTTGAGGCCGCTAGCCTGGGGTCTTGCTGGTATCTTACCGTATTACTGGTACACACTAAACTTTTTTACACCCCTTAGGGGTGTAAAGCACTTGTCCCAGTACGAGCACCCTTTGAGGGTGCAAACGAGCACCCCTGTACCAAAGCACCCTATAGGGGTGTGAAGTGTATAGGGTGCTAGGTGCAATGCACCCCAATCCAAGGGTGCTGATGCTGATTTTTATGAGTGCTCGAGGATGATTCATTCTAATCGAAATAGACTTTTGTAAAACAAAACTTATCTTATTTACACAGATGATCTCGTTACAGATGAGCACTTAGCCAAGCCGACACTTTGTACAGGCAGGCTGGCACTAAAAGTGGACTATTATCTAAAATTAGTTGATTAACTTTTTCAATTTCTGGTTCGACAGCTGTTTCGAACTTGAAGACAATCACCTCCTTAAACCAGTCAATTTTTTATAAATCCTGAAATGAGCACACAGGCCAAAAAAAAAAGAGAAAATATAATTTCACCAAAGGCAGCGGTAATGTAGCGGTCCAGAAAGTACTGTATCTCACAACCCGTTTTGTGTGCAAGAATCTTTCTCAGTCGTTTTTCTAAGGTTAGTGCTCATTTCACGAAAAATAAGCTGGTCTAAGGTGACTGCCCCATTTTCACAATATGTGCTGGTGTCATCAAACCAGTCACTAAAAAGCTAATCCATGGATTTTATGCAATAAGTCCACTTTTAGCTGTCATCTTGCCTCTATAAAGTGTCTGCCAGGACCACTATAACTCAACTGTAAAAAGATAATTTGCATAAAACTGAAGTTTTATTTTACAAGAATCTGTTCCAATGAGAATGAATCACCCTGTATCTCAGCACCTGTCAAACTGGATTCAGTATACCAGGTATGGCAACCAGAAAACCACGAAGTATGCAGACCAGATAAGTGATGAAGTAAGGGGATGCAAAAGTACAGTGCCAGCATAGGACCTCGTTACAGAAACTGGATTCATTATTTGATATGTGTGCGATGCATCAGCACACATGCTACTTGAAGCAGCTGTGCCTAGATGCACTGTCCGATAATGAAGGCAAGATGTGCATGGCAGAAAAGGTAATATTTCAATGTGAAGCTTAACTTATGTGCAAACGGAAGTTACAGGAAAATCTTGCGTGATTTAAGTTTTAGTTCCCACAAAATTTGGAAGGAAAATAAACAAATATCCCAGAATTTGTTCCATGGCTAAAGCTTCTGAATTTATTAATTGCTGGATGGTCTTAATACTCGTATACTAGAAAAGATCAGTGGGAGATATTCTCAAACATCATATTAAAGAAGGAGTCTGCCACCAATCTCAATGTGTCATTAAAAGTGTCCAATTGTCAAACTGCCAACACAGAAGTGTGATATGCATCACATGCATGATCAGCACTTGCTCATGCAAACTATGCAATGTGAGAAAGTGTATGGTACAAACATAAACAACAAGGAGCTTAGCTTTTTCAATCCCGATACTTGGTCCTTGCATCCCGCTCTGGCTCGTCGGTCATTTGCCTTGCATATGAGGTGGTTACGAGTTGTCATACTTGGTATGCCGTAGTACCTTTACACTTTCGCCCAAGGCATGGCGAGTAGCATCAGCCGCATACAAACAGCATGTGATTAGGCTGCAAGTAAATAAAAGTTGTTATAAAATGAGAAACAAAAAACTGAAAGGAAAACTATATTAATAACTATTTATTGAGCTATTATGCGACCACAAAAAAATAATGAGGTATGTCCTCCACACACATATCAAAATACAATACTTGAGGCATTCTATCAAATATCACAGCATATATAGGCCTAGATGCTAGTAAAAATCGAGAAACAATCGGGGGGTTTGAGTCAATAAAAGCCAAATTAAATGAATACTCATTTATTGAACTATTATGTGAGCTCAACAAAATAACCAGCTATGTCCTCCATACAAGTAAGCAAATATATTTTCTTTAAATATCACAGCATCACAGCACATCACAATGGTTCTTGATAAAAATGACTATAACAGAAGAACAATCTAGATGCCTTCCGTTTCGAGTGTATACTTTTTGTTCCATTGCACATGCGACTTTCATTCAGGACCCTAAAGTTGCATAAAAATCAAGCTACACTTCTTTTAGTTTAGGACTTAAAACATTAAAACAAGCTACCATATTTTCCAGACTATAGTACACAATCCGTTGTATAATGCGCAAGGGTAAATTTCGGCTAAAAAGAAAAAGTATTTTCTTAGATAGTCCGCACTCGGTGTATAGTCCTTGGGGAAAACTTCAGGCTGGAGAACTCCACAAAAGGGATATCTGCGAATGAATGTCAGGGGGCTTTCTGTGATCCGCTCGTCAGCCAATCGCAGAGCTCCTCAAGATTAAGCTTGACCCGAGTTGGTTGCTTGCAGGCTCCCAAGCAAACATGTCAGATGCGAGGTATCGAAAGCCTGGGAAACAGACTAACAGTAGGAGGTTGTCTTGATTACTTTATCCCAGCGTAAAATATCTAAAACACGGCAATCTGGCCTAACCAGTTTTGTAATAATGAACAATCTTGAAACAAAAATTGTAGAGTCCACACCTGTAGATAGACTGTACGATGTAAAATATCAACTTTTAGATATGCATAGTTTGTGCACTATAGTCTGGAAAGTATGGTACATTTATTTTAGTTTAGAGTTAGAAAGTTAAAAGTTACCTAAATGGGTGCTGGTACTGAAATTTGACTTCACAAAACAAGGCACCAGAAGCACACAGTGGGATGCTACAGACCCCAAAACACCACTCATGCAGCAGTATCTCAACTGGATGGGCATATTTTCGAAAAAGAGAAGAGGAGAATACAGATGTCGCAAGCTTTGTTCAATCATGCTCATATTTTCCAAAAAGTACTGCCATCCATTAGAGATACCGTCATATGAGTTATGTTCTAAGGTTTGCAGCATCCCACCTAGTGCTCCTGCCTGGTTTCGTGCCATCCAAATCTCGGTTCAGCAACCCTTTGGTACTAGAATGGTTGTTTGTCGGCCTCATTGATTTTACGCTCTTGCAACCTTGTTCAGGAATTTCATCACAACTGGCCTCGGAGTAGTGCTGCTGAGGCCGACAAACAACCGTTCTAGAAGAGCAACTGTGTTTGCTGCCTTTTTCAAGTACTTATATTAAAAAGCCAGTAAGCCACCATGATGGCAGTGATGTCGTCCTCTGCATTCTTCACGGACAAAAACCGCTGCTTATCGACAGCGAGGTAC
Organism: Ixodes scapularis; assembly: GCF_016920785.2. Classification (NCBI taxonomy): domain Eukaryota; kingdom Metazoa; phylum Arthropoda; class Arachnida; order Ixodida; family Ixodidae; genus Ixodes; species Ixodes scapularis. The sequence goes on along the minus strand of NW_024609838.1, from coordinate 60,971,445 downwards.
AAAAAGTCAGCCCCCTCGGCGTCATTGCCAGAGTACACGACGCACGGCATTGCCGGGATGTCTTGCTCCTGTGTTAGCAAACAAAATCAATGCAATGTAAGGCAGGCACCATGCGTGATAGTCTTCTCTAAATCATCACAGTTAATATATTACTATCTACCAGCGAGCTAGTCCACTGTTATTTGCTATAGTCACTTGATCTATGTTAAATATGTAATACCCCCACCCCCTGCAGGCCCGATTACACTTGTGCAGAACGCAACTTAGACAAGTGGCAGTAAATCATGCTTTCCCAGCACTGAAAAATATGCAAGATCGTCAGTGCAACAGGGACACCTGCATTATCTCTGCGATTAGTAAAATTTCGGCAATGCTAGCCAGAAGTCTGGTTCCACATAGAGACGTAAACGTTGCTTTGGCTTGCTCATTGCAAAAAAGCCAGAATCAGTCAACAGGAGCCCACATTCTCCTTGTATGATCTCCTGATCTGCAATTACTTCACCTCCCATGTACATTTTGGCCAAAATATTTTGCTTTAGATGGTTAGAAATCTTGTGGAAACTACTTTTGGCCATGATATTTCCAACCATCAGTGTGTCAGGAAAGACAGCCACTGGATCTTTTGTACCTTTCTAGAAGAGTGTGCCGTGCAGTGATTAGAAAGCTTGTTTGTCGAAGTTGTAGTCAAACATGTGAAGCAGTGCCATCAGCATCATATTGGCTCCCCTGAGACCATGCGACTTCTAAACATCACCTCCAACTGCATAACTTTGCTAAACTCTGATCTAGATGAAGGCTAAACTAGGTACAAGCATGGAACATGGCTCTATCTGTTGTGCAAGAAAGGTGCTAGTTTGTAATGTACTGCATGCTTGGCTGCCATTAAAAAAAAAGAAAATGGAAAACTTTAATAAGATGGGTACATTCACAATTGCATATGGATGTTTCCACGTCAGTTCATGCAATGGTGGTCCGGGTCATAATTTTGATATTTTTGTTAAAAATATATATGAAAGCCATGTTCTTGGGAGGAACATTCCGCTATATATGAACGCCGTAACGTTTTTTTTTCGCTGAGATATAAAATAGAGAAGCTCGAGGCGTGGAAATTGAGAAGATTTCACTATGCTACTTTGCACAGTCGTCATTTTCTCATCGAAGCTTTCACGTTACCATAACTTTTTTAATAAATTTCACAAGAGATATACAACACATGCCCAAAAAAGTAAAAATATCAATAACATATTTCTATGCAAACAAAAAAGTCAAACATGGCATAAAAACACGTTTTAGAGACATATTCACAATTTTTTTTGCAAATAAACTATCCTCTATAATACTTCACGAAACATATCAAAATGCGCGCCTTTGAATTATCCTTACGAATGTATAAAGATAATATGGGCCCATCCTTAATTGTCTTCTTGTTATTAACGCGGAAATGCGGCTGATTTCACAAAATGTGTCAAGATTGGGCGTCGATATTTAAAAAAACTCCATCTTTTATTTTTTTAGAACTCCCCTTGGCAGTTTGCAGTGACATGAACTAACCTGTGATGGCAAAACATTGAGTAACATATGACCTCCGAACGGGAAAAGCTGCGACAAACCTTCACTCAGAACGAGCCGACGTCTCGTTATAGCGGCTTTGCCGCATAACGTCCCCTTGATGGAAGCGTCAAAAGCTGGAAAGCGGGACTCTGTCGTAGAGAGCGGAAAGTCGTGCTGTTCCAAGCATTGTTTTATCGTTGTGTGACTATACCCCCCCCCTTCCCCCGCCCCTTAACATGAGCAAGAAACGCCTGCGAACGTCACTGCTTGCGGTAGTTAGTAATCGTAAGCGCATCACATTGCCTTGAAACCAAAGCTGTGAAGAGTCAGTTACGGCAAAATAAGGCGAGAGTAGTTGTAAGGAAAAATATACATGTCAGTTGGTCAGGAAACATTTCAATCTAAACCCAGAGACGAGGAAAAACAAAAATAACGGACAGTGCGAAACGAACTCTCAAACGCAGCTGAACTTATTCACAACAAGAACGACAATAAATGCATGTCCACGCGGAAAGAAATAAAATAGGGAAGATCAAGACATGCGACCGCAAAGACTTGACCGAACCTAACCAGACAAACTAAATCACTCCAAGGTTAAGGACAGCAACGGGCACCTCTCCCAAGGACCTGAACAGATGGGTTGCACCACGCTATGCGAACCGACCAAGACCGAACCCCTAACCCTCTCTTCTATTTTGCTGCCGTAACCCCCTTCAACAAACAAACAAACAAACAAACAAACAAACAAACACACACACACACACACACACACACACACACACAAACAAACTACACTCCACCACCGAAAACCCCAAAAACATTACAATATAAAAAACTTTTAGAAAAGAAAAAAAAAAGAAAAAAAGACGGCTGACTATCGCTATGCTTACAGGAGACTCGGTGTCTTTGGTGCTCAATAAGTGGTACTACAAACAAACAACACCAGCTTAACCATGCGCGACGCACCGATTATATCTACAATGGAAGACAGAAGTTGATAACCACAAGGACATTTTCTTTCCGAACTCTGACCGGATATTCGGAGCCGGGAGAGAGGAATTCAGAACCCCTCAAATAGGCGTTTGCGAGGAGGTTTGAAGTTCTGTCATTTACGAAGCGAGTAAGAGTCTAGTGTCAAATCGAACAGCCATGGCCCAACGATTCAGCACCGTGCGATTGTCCTGTGTGGACTATCTACGGAGACACAAGAAGAAAGTGTATAGCGATAAGCACCTCCTATCAATAGGGAGATTCAACAAAGTGCGGTTGGAAAAGCTACTGGCTCCACGGACAGTGAACGAATCTGACCTTTTATGCCAACATTGCTACAAATACCTCCAGAATGAGATTGCTTCTCCTCACAACGTGAGTACATCAGACTCTTCTTTCCGGGACTCTGATGAAGTTCTGGCTGAAGTGAGTCAAGAATTGTGTGCTGCTAGTCCGTCGGTAACTCCATTGAAACCACGTAAAACCATTAAAAAAAAAGGCGCGAAGCGTATTTGAAGAAAAAACAAGCTCAAGTGAGTTCTTCCATTAGAAGAAAGCTGTCAGGCATTTATGACATGAAAACCGGCGAAGACAGTTGTGAGCACCGCGCGGAGTGGTTTGACGCATTCCGCGAAGCACTGAAGGCTTGCAGTTCCCACCAGGAACGCAAGCTATTGTACACGCTTCTGCCACCAAGCATCTCGAAAAAAGAAATATTGCGTCTGGTGCCAGAAGCGACTGCCTACATGATTGATCAAACGTAAAAACTGAAGCGTAAAGGTGGTGTATGGGCAACGCCTGATCCCTACATGGGGAAAAAGGCGAATGCCGAAGACGTGAGAGTTGCACTTGAGTACTACACACGCGACAACCTCGCATGCTCTATTCAAAGCCCCAACAAAAAGGACGTCGTCAAAGCCATGATCAACGACAACAAGACCAAAGTCGTAAAAAGGTTTATGACCCGCTCTGTTAAGGAAACTTACCAGCTGTTTGGGAAGGACCATCCCCATCGAGAACTAGGCATCTCTAAGTTCTATTCCCTACGACCAAAATGGGTAAAAAAGAGTCCCGAGCATGAGGTGTGCGCTTGCATATGTTGCGTCAATTTTCAGTTGCTTTTAACGGCAATAACAAATGCCTCACAGGAGACATTTACTGAAGACGACTTCAAGCGCATCTACCTCTGCAGCCCTCCACAAAACGATTGCTTCCTGCGCCGTTGCGAAAAGTGCCCAAAAATGCAGAGCATCTCGCTGCAGTCGCTCCATCTCGACGAAGACGAAGAGATCTGTTACGCGTTATGGGACGCCGGCGAACTCGTCAAAAAGGTTATGGACACTTCCGCTTTCCTAAAGGAACTGGAGTCATGGAGCGAAAAGTATATGAGGCATTCTTACATCCGTGACCTTCAACGAAGCCTGATACGTGACACAAGAACCGCCTTACCACCCAAGGCAGTGATGTTCCACTTCGATTTTGCGGAAAATTGGACAGTCATCTTCCCAACCGAAGTGCAGAGTTTTCATTGGAAAAAAACTCGAGTGTCTCTCCTCACATGTGTGGTTACGTCCACGCAAGGCACGGAAAGCTTTGCCGTTGTCAGCGATGACACGATACATGACACAGCTCACGCTCTTCTAGCCACAAAAGCCATAGAAGAGTATGTTGATGAACATTACCCGCTCTTTTCTGAAATAATTTTTGTATCAGACGGAGCGGCGGCGCATTTCAAGAATCGCTTCCAATTGCACGAATTATCTCGGAAGCCGTACTCTTTGGCAAGATGGATCCTTTCAGCCACTGGACATGGAAAAAGCGCTTGTGATGGAGTAGGTGGTGTTCTTAAACACCACGCAACGCTCACCAACTTGAGATCTTCGCTCAACTCAACGATTGTCACCGCTAAAGACTTTGTGGAAGTGCTGCGTGAAAAAGTAACAAATGTCTGAATGTTCCACCTGTCTGCGGAACGGGTTCGAGAGTTTCGTGTGGTGAAGCAAGTAGAGTGGGCCACCGTAAAACCTGTGAGAGGAATCCAGGCATCTCATCTGTGGAAGTCATCATATGCCGAGAAGCCGGATGTATACATGGCCACTTGCGCAACTGAGAGTTTTAAGTTTAGGTATGCATAGTTAGCGAATTTGCAGAGTGGGGCCATTTTGTTTTTGTGAATTGTAAACTCAGTAATGGTATTCCAGCCCTAAGTACATTTTCGTGTCAGTTATACTAACCCCTTCTGAAAAAAAGAATTTGAAAAATATAAAATGCATGCCATAACTAACGCTCAAAATATTTGGCGCTGTGCGGCAAAGCCGCTATGACGAAGACGTCGGCTCGCTCCGAGTGAAGTTGTGTCGTAGCTTTTCCCGTTTGGAGGTCATATGTTACTCAATGTTTTGCCATCACAAGTTAGTTCAAGTCACTGCAAAGTGCCAAGGAAAGTTAAAAAAAAAATAAAAGATGGAGTTTTTGCAATATTGACGCCCAATCTTGCCACATTTCGAGAAATCAGCTGCATTTCCGCATTAATAACAAGAAGACAATTAAGGGTAGACATATTATCTCTATACATTCGTAAAGACTATTTATAGGCGCGCATTTTGATATGTTTTGTGAAGTATTATGACAAATGGTTTATTTGCAAAGAAAATTGTGAATATGTCTCTGAAACGCGTTTTTATGCCATGTTTGATAGTTTTGTTTGCATAGAAATAATTTATTGATATTTTTACTTTTTTGTCTATGTGTTGCATATCTTTTGTAAAATGCATTAAAAAAGTTATGGTGACGTGAAAGCTTTGATGAGAAAATGACGACTGCGCAAAGTAGCATAGTGAAATCTTCTCGATTTCCACGCTACGAGCTTCTCTATTTTATATCTCAGCGAAAAAATTTGTTACGGCATTCATATATAGCTTAATGTTCCTCCCAAGAACATGGCTTTCATATATATTTTTAACAAAAATATGAAAATTATGACCCGGACCATCATTGCATGAACTGACGTGGAATCACCCATATGTGCCCCAATGTTGCCTAAACATTTGCTTAGAAAGATTGTGCACAAGGGAGTTCATAAAAGCGCTAGGTTACATTTTGCAACCTATGCTAGAAAGGATAGTTGAGAGATTACCTCCTCTCCAACAAACAGATGTGACAGTGCCATGGTTTCCTTGACATTGTAAACCACGATCATCGTAGCCGCTACTGCCAAGATGTCTGAAAAATAGTAGCACCGTTCCAGTATAAGGTTAGTAGAAATTCTCTACAGTTTTTATGCCCTTGGCGCCGTGGAGGGCTCGCCTTCCACGGCGCTTGCCTATATGATTTGCAAGGTCCATCGAAGTTGGAGCTTCGGGCACTAAAAGGAGTGTGGAGCTGGATGCAGTGCTGTACAAGCATACTTCTTGTAAGCGTCTAAAGCGCACTAGCGAAGACTCTTGGCTCTAGCCGATATCAGGGGCAGCAGAAGACGACCAAGACCATGCTAATGTTCCGAGCATGCCTACTTACAGCGCCCGGCGAGTCGAAGGCACAGATTGGCGAGCATTTGTTGCATTAGTCCCATAACCACCTGTTGCACAAAATTAAGGAGCTTGGTTCTAAGCAAAGTTTCCTGCGATCACACAGGTGTAATCGCAGCCACTGCACAGCTGTGACAACTGCTCAAGTGCCCCTTTACTGCTGAGAGCTACTGTGGTGCACCCCCTGTTCCACCGCTTCATGGCGGGTGTGTTGATGATTTGATGTTTTCGTTGCTTTCAGATGTTCCTCGTTTATCTGCAATATTAAATAAAAAGTACCTTAATAAATAACGAGCAGCTCCGTGATTATAATATTCATTTTGCTTTAAAAAAGACATAGCAGGTCTGACCCATCGTAGTTGCTTCATGAGGCATCGCCAATGCGTCGCAAGTCACGTGCATTCGGCATTATGTGACGCCACTGCAGCACAAGCTGGTTCTGCCTTGTTCAATTAAAACATAATGCACTAGTAACATAATTCTCTCCTTATTGCCTAGGTTGCCCAAACCACTAATACAGGGATTCTAAGGATTCTTATCTGAAGAAGCTGAAATGGAAGGTCATAAATAGCGACAAAAAAATGCTCCTTCATCGTCTTTTGCCCAGTACAAACTGACATGTCTAGCTAATTGCTTCAGGGAGCCCAACGACGTCACAACGCACAAAATGAAAGCAACTGCATGGCAACTCCATCGGTAGTGGATTATTCTTTCCGTCTTGTTTTTCTGTATTATTGTTCTGTCGTGTGTGCATTCAATTTTGTTATCCTCAGCCTGCATTCCTCCAGGGCAATTTCTCGGCCACTAATACATATTATAGATTTTTGGATCCAATTAATTTGAAGGATATGAACTCCAGCTTTCCCAGTGGCACAGAGGCATTGCCAGCGCCTGTCCTACTCAAAAGATAACAAAAGCCCATCCCCTCTCCGCTTCCCTCCCCCCCTCCCCAAAGTCTTCCATTTTGCTGGGGCCTCTTCTCCCCCATCCCCCTCATACAGCATTTTGTCATGGGTGCCGCCGAATCAAGATTTTGGTTACGTGCCTGGCTTGCTCCCATTTTTTTGTTTGTTCATTACTGTAGGATTTAACTGTAAGCACAGTGTTAATGCAGAGTAAAAAATAGCAGCATACTCTTGTTGGCTAGTGCTGATGATTGGGCCAGTTGGTAGACAATTATTTAAAAAAAATTGTGAAGAATATGGGAACAGAGCATACGGACATGGCACAGCACTGTGTTCATCTCCTCCTCCTTGTCTGTGCGACTCCCATTCTTTGTTTCTAATAATAATTCATTTTTAATGATTTTCTGTTTGGTATCATCTGTATGGGGGTTCACTGTAACGACCCACCTGCCATTGCATTCACTTTGGGGGCAGCTCCCTCTTCCTTATGGTGCCATCGTAGAGGAAGTGCAGGGTGGGCGTCACTCTCACCCTTGTGGTGCAGTTCTCCAGGTTCCCATAGGTTGGAAGCTGCCAGCCAAACTGAGTCAGGCCTGCGGGAAATGTCAATTCCACTCTTTTAGACATAGACACCCACGTTTTGAGTGTACCTGAAAAAAAGCTTTAATAGAGAGGAAACAAAATAATTAGCCCTTTTTGAATGCATCTTTTTCTTTCGCTCGGAACATACATAAAAGTCACAAGCTATTGTACATTCAGTGGTGTGGCTTAATTTACGATGAGCATTTTTTATATAACTTCAAGCATTTAGGGAAAACATACAATATAATGGGTCGGACATAAATTGTTCCTGTGAACTATCCTATACATTTACACATTACCTGATATCATGAAAGCAACAGAGCAGGGAAGACTGAACTGCATGAATTACACATGATTTATAACCAATTAGAAGTTGGTATTTATTTCATTTATTACTATTGGCTATCATTTTTTTACAGAAAGAATAACTGGGCGAGTCGGTACGTTGGTAGTCTTTCAACACCATCGAATATTCAGGACCTTTTCGCATTTTTTCATACTTTTGCTTTTTGTAGCGGCTTTCGCTGCACCGTAAAAACGCGACGTCCAAACTCACTTTATTTACATCGCACAATCGTAAACTTCGAAAGCGTGCCGCTTCGGCATACGCGAAGAGACAGCGCGTCTCTGCGGCACAGGCATAGGCAAGAAATCATGCTGCTCGCTCTTGTAACGTTTTTTCTCGCTCCCGCTTTACGAAACGAATCGGTGACGAGCGGCTGTTGAGACCACACGGCAGACTAGCATGACCTGTGATTGCTTGAACTGCCGTCAGACTGCACTTGAACGCTCCGCAAAATGCGTCATCGGACGAACGTCGTAGAACGGCGCCCAGAACAGCCTCTCGGCTCCGCCGCACACGAATCTTTCTCACCCTGCGGAGCAAGCCATAGGTTTTGAACAACGTACGCTCTTTTTAATTAACGAAATAACACCGGCCAGAAGCATCGTTAGAATCAAGCATAGCTTAGCAAGCACATGGTACACGACAAAGTTTCAAAACAGCGAGGCAGTTCGCAAAAACAGAAGTGCTCACCGGCGTTTGCAGCAGTGTTGATGGACTGTCCGCAACTTGCGTTGGTAAGACGCAGCGTCTCCCAGCTCTCAGTCATCCCTTGCTACGCTTGAACACGTTATTCGTAAGGAAGATATCTAAAATATCGGCTAAAACGTAAAAAGGAAGCGATCCTCGAAGCCTGCCTAACTTCCAACGGCTGCCAACGGTAGCTGAGTGCAATAGCGATGGGCCTTGCGCAGTCTTCAAAAGGCTCTTCTTTTTTTTTTTTTTTTTTTTTTTTGAAAACAAAATTCAGCAAATAAGTATTATATTACTATTAATAGTGTCACTATAATGTTGTAGAAAGTTAACAAAAATTTAGCCTATCTTAGGTTTTATCTAAGTTTTAGGTTTTCTTTTTAAACACGAAACCGAAACTATAGCTCAAGCACGTTTCGTTCGTCGTATTCATTTCCGTGCGTGCGTGCGTGTGTGCGTGCATGCTCCCGTGCTCGTGTGCGCGTGTGGATACGTCCGCGTGGTTGTTTGTGCGTGCGTCTGCGTTTGCGTGCGTTTGCGCGTGTACATGCTTGCGTACGCGCGTGCGCGCGTGTATGTGTGTGTGCGCGCGCGCAAGCATATCTGTTTATGCATTCTATTGAACTACGCTAGCAAGAAGGCCAATAGACCGATCTCACCAAGCGTTCCACGCATGCGTGACGCCGCCATAGCTGTAGTTTGTAGGAGGCAGACGCCAATTCACGAGATAGCTCATGCCGCCTCGTGCTCTGCTCGCGCAGACCTCTTGCAGGGTTGTCGCGTGTGCAGAAAGACTACAGCTCCCACGATGCATGTCGGCAGCGGTGGCGTACTCAAACTAGCTGTGGGATCGGTCTATTGAATGTCCCTGGGCACTGCAAAAAACAATAAATGATTTTATTTTTATTGTTATTATTGAACTATGCCAGCGTGAAATCCAGTGATTCTTCCTTAACTCTGCAGTAAATACTAGTTGATTGATTGATTGATTGAGCTTTATTTTTGCTGGTCGTAATTTGAAATAGATGCCGATCGGATTTTCGGAGTATACAGATTTTGGTTGATTAGCTATAAATAAAAATAAAATGAATAAAAAAATATACTGTGGTTCATCAATTCATTTAATGTACGCTGAGCCTAGTTATATGAACTGAAGACGACATACAGACATCTATCGCTTCCTTTTTTTTTCTAAATTATGCTGTTAAAAATAAAGAACACCCTTGACCCAATAACTGAGCACCGTTCCAACACCCTTCCAGCTCTCAGCACCCCTCACAATGAATCGGAAGGGTGCTCGCGCAAAAGCACCCTCGCGCTCGTCGTGAGGGGTGCTAACCCTGCAAGAAATAGGGTGCTAGACGGCTAAGTGAAGGGTGCAAACCCCCTGCAGCACCCCTAAAGGGTGCTGTAGCACCCTTAAAGGGTGTAAAAAAGTTAAGTGTGTACTACGCTGGGGATTTGTGCTGGCAGCATCCCGGGAACTCACTGGGACAAAAGACCGGGAACTGTATGGCTTGAGGCTGCTAGCCTGGGGTCTTGCTGTTATCTTACCGTATTACTGGTACTACGCTGGGGATTTGTGCTGGCAGCATCCCGGGAACTCACTGGGACGCCCAGTGCCGGGCGTCCCTGTCAGTCCCAGTCGCTGGCCAGTGACTGGCAATCTCACTGGCCCGTTGTCGCCCCATGGGGAGTTTCCAGCGTCGGGCCAGTAGGATCTTGCCGGCAGACCGGTACCGCCACATTCCCAAACCAGCGAGTTGTGCTACTTGGGTCTGTGCATGAAATCGTTTAACTTTAATTTCGCCCTTGCGATACGCAAAGCGATAATGAATGACAGCGCTGAAGAGATATCGCTGGGAATCCGATACACGAAGCGAGTAACAGTGCTTTTTGTATCGAGTGTGACCGCGCTTACAGCGCGCCACCGGTGAAGCGCGGAACTCCCAGACACGCCACGCGATGGTCGTGCTCATTTTAGTAGGCCCGGCACTCTCGAACCCCGGTGCATTTCCATTAGTTCTCAGGGGCCCTCCAGGTGGAGCAGCCTGTATCTGCGGCCACGCGTTCCGGCGTTCGGGTTTCATTTCGTGCTGATTGTACATACCAAACAAATTAGGTAGCTATGGTGTTTACTCCAGGACACAGTCGGAAGGTCTGGTGTTCACACAAGAACACAATCGGATAGTCTGGTGTTTACACCAGCAAACAGCAGAACACACCTGACCCGGCTCGGTGTATTTTTCATAGAGTAGCCCGATTGCCCCTGCTTCTCGGCCATCAACCTGTTCCTCTGCATTCAACGACACACCGTTGAGATTCGGAAGATCAGCAAAAGCCCGTATACATTGGTTGAGTGTTGAAAGCATGTGTTGTTTGTATCGTCTTTTGTGTCCCTTTTTCGTTTTCGTAATATTTTTGAAAGATTTTTGAATCTAAGACTTTCTAGCAATGAAAACAAAAACGCATTGAAAGCCGCACGAAAATCATTTGTCTAAAAAAACAGCATGCGCGAGAGCGTCGAACGTTCTATGACAGAACAAGTTATACTAAAATTAGCGCCTTTAAAACGCATCTTTGTGTGATTCAAGTTTTCTATTGTAGTAGATCTGTGATTCACATAATTTTGTATTGGGTAAGGTAATGAAATACGACCGTGTCTTTTACCTCAATATAATAGCGGTAAAAAACAGTGGCACCGACAACTGCATCCCGATTCCAGAACAATATATAACACGTCATCGAAATAATTATAATATTTCCAATTAAATCTCACTGCCGCACTTCACTCCGAGCGGACGATACAGCCATGACCCCAGTGTTGGCGACACTGCTCTGCATTGCAGCAGTCCTTGTGGTATTTTCTGGAGGCCAGGAAAGAGAGATTAAACTAGATTGTATATACCGTAAGTAGAAAACTTAACTCAAAGCTTTTCCATCCCAATTTATTCTACATAAAATAATATTTATATTCTCGAGCAAAAGCATCGCTTCCGGAAGCCATGCTATGCATTCTTAATATTGTTCCCATCAAGTTTTGGTAACACCCAAACATTTGTCGGCGAAATGTTCCACTTAACCAGGAGAAACTGTGTTTCACAAATGGGGCAGTTTATAAAGAGCAGTGTTCTAAATATTTGTATGTTCCTCATAGGTTACACAGAAATGTGTTTTAAGTAATTGATTTGTAAACGATAACTGTAAAAAAAAACCTTTCTGAAAGTATTACCTGGAACAGATTCAGGATTAAGTAGAACATAGTATGTTGAACGGAAGGAAAGTGGGGCGGCAATCCACTTTGCATCTCCGTGTTCCAGATTTGAAAAAATGAAGCGATGAGAACTGGCGTTCCAAATGTAATTCCCGATCCTTATAACATAATTGACTTTCAGCCTTCTATAAAATCAGTCCGATCATTTTTGTGTTCATAGGAAATTATGTGTCAAATGCCGGTTGCGTTCGCATTATTTTTTCTTTCTTTTTACTTGAATAAACGATAATATGCGAATTGTCCCTCCACTTACATGGTGGTTCACTTACTCCGCTAAACTCCACTGAAGCAAGCAATTATCCACGAATTAGGAAGAGTGCTGGGAATGTGCTTACTGGTGTCGCGGACGTTCGTCTTATCTCAATGCGCGTGCTAATAGAATCAAATTGTTTTTAAGAAACGTTACTATTGCAGACACCAGTGCTACAGTTACTTTACTAGCATCCATATTCTCCTTGATATTGAAGCAATTTAGCGAAACTTCTATGAGCCTTTCCAGAAAAGCGCGTCTGGTCAGTGCCGTGTTCAGCGTTCGTGCATGTGGCGCGTACCTCACTTGCTTTTTGAAGCGACGAACATGCGCATGCTAAACTGTGACCTTACAAATGTGGACTGTGATTCTTGTAAACAAGAAAAATTCTAAAATAAAATGAACCGCAAATTGTGTGAGAAATTGAGTAAGATCGTGCTAAAATGAAAGTTATAAGAACTCCTCAACCACCAAGCCAAACATCATCAAGAAGCAATGACACGCGTATAACATACAGAAATACACTATTCATCTTGAAGCAAAGAATAGTTGCTTGGAGATTAAATAATGCGTAAAGTACAAAGTTTCATCATAAAATTCAAAATTTAGAATAAGGCAACAGAAACTGAAGGATTATTGCAACCCTTTTTTTACTGAAGGAGCAAAATGCAACGCGTTCAAACAGTCATCCATGAGAGCACATCGGGGAAAGTGCTAATTCCATATGAAATTTGAAATTTTGGATTCTGCACAACTTTTAACAGTGGTAAATTTACGTGGCAAGGTTTATATTTTTATATTAAAAAAACCTTTTCAACCCTAGTTGTTATGTCGAAAATGTTTTTTTTTTAAGCTATGAACTATTTAACACTACCATAAGATAAAGGCGTTTTTATTGTCTCTTCTCCGAGAGACAATTGCACGCCGACGATTCATAAACATGCCAGGCAACGGCTCTATTGTAAAACAATGAATCTCAACACCTGCTCCCTAAAACTCTCTAATACTATACACAAATAGCAGTGTCTCGAAAATCATGTCTAAACAGAAACTTCAACTTCGTTTACACAATTCACTTCTCGCATTTAACAAATATAATGCTTGATTGGAACGACGGGAGTAGGCCGAGCTAAATGCGACCGCTTCCGCTGTTCGAAGCTCCTGATTAGACCCATACTAAAGTGTTTATGAAAAAACAAATCACTGAAGCTGCTCTGAAAAACCTGCGTGGCTGTGCCAAAAGACGGCTAGTGTTAGTCTGTGAACTATTATCCTTGATTTTATTAACGCTTGTCTGGGTGGTACATAACCGGCCTGAGTCAGCGATTGCCACTCTTGAAGCTTTCTCGACTACAGAAGGATACTCGATTCTCGGCACGCGACTGTAAAGTATTCCGACCATAGAATCGAATGTTTTATGTGACACTAGTTCTCTCGGCACACAGCTCGCGTGAAACCACATTGATGTAATTCGCCCCCACTGCCGGCGGGGGAGCAATGGTTTCTCCACGACAACTAAAAGAAAAAATAAGCTTTTTTTTCCTTCTACGTTTGTGCAAACTACCTGGGAGCACAAATTGCTACCTATGGCAGAGGAACTTCTGACATGGAAGCTTAAAAAAAAAAAATCTCGATCGCTGGTGACCCGGAAAGCTGCTTCGCGGCTTCCCGGGTCACTCCTCCGCTTTTCTGAAGCTGATCGTACACGGGTAGTCACCCCCCAGGGGGCACCAGTGAAAGCAGCTGTTTGGTGAGTGGCGTCCCCACGTACCCCGAGCCTCGCAGGAGGCGCCTGCACCTTATGTGTTTGGTCCTTAGTGAGTAGCGTCACCACAGGTTCCAACTATGTGGGCCACCATACCCGCACGCAGGGGGCACCTACTTCTGTACGTGCTTGGTGAGTGGCGTCACTACGAACCCCGAGCCATGTGGGTTCGCCCACCCAAGTCTGGCTATGCTTGGCTTAACCCTCGGGGAAAATGGGGCCCTGGTGGTTGAGCTGAGCTTGAGGTATGTTTGGACCCTTCGGGGCCCCCCGGGCGAGGAAATATACCGCTTCGGCTCCTGCTTCTCGTAGACGGGTGTCCTGGCTTGGTCCGACAAGGATAATTCCAGTCAGTCGCCTCTTCTACCGTTCTCTCCCTTCTTTCACTTTTTCTCCCACCTCTTTCTCTGGCGAAAAGAGGTGTGAGGACACAGGTCCTGTCCCTGCAACCACACTAGGGTATAGTGCCCGGGCAGCACTGGTAGGGTAACTGTGTCAGCCAAGCCTTTCTTGCTATGGCACATTACCTACCCCTTGCTGGGCTCCGTGGTGGGCGGTGCAACAGGGCACTGAATTTTCTTCCCAAATGTATGGGTCTGCAAACTAAAAAAAGCTCTGATCGGGCCCCGAAGAGGTTCCGCACCGAAGTAAAATTCCAGTCTGAAAAGTCCTCTGTTTCCGAAAAATGTTCAAGATTTCCAGTTCATTTTGAGAAAAAAAAAAGCCACCGGGCAAACTGTTCCTCTTTCTTGTAGCTAAGGCACTAGAAGGAGTTGTTGGCAAAAACTTCAATGCAAAGAAAATGGCGGCCGGAGACCTCGTTGTGTAAATTAGTACAAACAGCAACGTGATGCCCTCTTGGGTCTTAACTTTTTGTCGGACTATAAAGTCAGTGTTACCCCTCACCGCAAACTGAACACCGTCCAAGGAGTAATTTCCGAGGACGGCCTGCTGTTCACATCTGACGCAGAGCTGATGGAGGGCCTCTCTAGCCAAGGAGTTGTCGGTGCACGACGAGTCACAATTCGCCTTGATGGCACAGAACTCAAAACAAAACACATAGTCTTAACGTTTGCGTCCGTCACACTTCCAGAGGCTGTGAAAGCTGGCTATCTCCACCGCCAAGCCACATGTGCAAAATGTGCCAAAAATGACCACCCCCCGACCCTTGCATCAACGACACGCACTGTGTGAACTGCGGTTGATCCCCACCCTGCATATTCTCGATCCTGCAGAACGTGGAAGGGGGAAAACGAGGTATTTGCACTTAAAGTCAAGGAAAACCTCTCCTACCCAAAAGCACGCCATCGCTTCGGATTCTTGCGTAATGACAGATTTGCGCAGGTGGTGCAGCGGGGACCTGCACCACTGATGGTAGCGGTGGCCACCCAGACGCTCTTTTTGGACTATGGGAGGCCACTGCAGTCCCCCACACCCCATCTGACGATTTGGCTTCCGGGGCGTGCAATCTCGGCTGGGAGATCCACAGAACCTCCCAGACAGAGGCGAACCTTCGCAATCCAACGGGACAACAGCCTTTGTCCTCGCAGCCTGTTTCCCAGACCCAGGTTTGGCCGGTGGCTACCGCAACCGTGACTCCTCCGCAGTCTCCTTCCAGGGAGAAGGGTCGACACTCTCGTCCACACTTCCTGGAGAGATTATCATCAAAAGAGCGGCATGTCTCCCGTGCCGCTCCTGCAGTGCCTAAGGAGCAGGAACGGGTAGACCAGGGTGACGCCTCGCCCAGCACCTCTTCTGCCCCTTGGGCTGGTCGTGGGCATGGCGCCCCGTTCCCCAAACCCGAACATACCTTAAATTAAAAGCTTTGCTTCAGGAAATTGAGGCCATGGAGGAGTGTAAAGAAGTTCCACTCATGCGTCTGACCAGGACGACATGGAGTGGCAGACTTCTAAGACTAAACATGAAAACAAAGCGCCTGTGATCACTTCAACGTGAGATTGTAAATTAATTTTTGCCACATGCGGCAGCTTTAGAACTTTCATTTATTCGCCTAGTGTTTCTTCTTTATTCATATTTTAACTCATTTTATAAAACAATTACTAATTTTCATTTTATGCAGTGGGTCTGCCGACGCCTAATCAAAAATATATATGATGTAAATTATTTTTTGGACGAGTTGAGGCCAATTGCACTCAACCTGCAAGAAACACATTTAAATAACACTCATGCACAGATTTTACGTCGGCACCAAGTTTTTAGAAAAGATAGAATCTATCCTGGTATGTCGGGAGGAGTGGCATTAATGCTGCAGAGTCGTGTTGCTTGCTCGGAGGTCCCCCTTTCTGCGCCCCTTGAGGCTGTAGCTATGCGCCTTCTTGTTGACCGTTTGATTACGGTAGTTTCTCTTTATCTGTCACCTAACTCTCCACTGCATATCAGTGAACTTGAGTCACTTGTAAAACAATAAGCTCAAGCTTTTTTTTAAATTTTAGCCGATTTTAATGCCCACGCCCTTAGTGAGGTAGTGCTTACCAATATTCACTTGGAGCTATCATACAGTGGGTTTTTTATCATCTGGGTTGTGTCTTTTTTAATGGGAGGGAACCCAGATTTTTTAGTGGAGCTCATCAATCATTCACACATATTGACAATTCTATTCGATCAATAATTCTACTTTCATGCCTTTCGTCGTGGAAAGTTTTAAATAACCGTTTTGGTAGTGATAATTTCCCTATTGTTCTAGAGAGCACGATGCCCATTCTTTCTATTCCGACACGACTTCCAAGGTAGAAATCGGAAAAGGCTGACTGGTCTATTTTTGTTTGGAGTTCTTTATTGATTCGTCTTTTCTTACAAACATCAGCCCTGAAGATGCCACGCTGTATGTTACTGAAGCGGTTATAAATGCCGCATCACGCAGTATTCCCCAGACCTCTGAACGGCTTCTCAAGAGGTGCAAGCCATGGTGAAACATTGAGTGCACTACAACACGCAAGTCGCAAAATTAGACGAGGAGCATATTCAGACGTTATCCCACCAAACCAATTCACTTGAATTCAAGAAAAGAAGAGCGAAAGCTCTCTGGACACGAAGGAAGGCTAAAGGTAGTTCTTGGGAAAAAAATGTGTCGCCTCTTTGAGCAGCTTTGCTTCTTCAGAGGAAGTGTGGAATCGTCCCGGGAAGATCAGGGGAGACTATGGGCCTTTAAGAATACCCATTTTTCCATCAGCAACATCACTGAAGGAACAAGCAAATATTCTTGGTGAACACTTCCATGAAGTCTTTAACTCAGCCAACTATAGTGGATCATTTAAGAGGTTTAGATCGGCAGCAGGAAACCAAGCTATTTCTTTGTCTGGTGGTCAAGGTGTTCCTTATAACAAGCATTCACAGGGTGTTAAGTTGAATTGGCTCTCGGCGTCAAAAAGAATCTGCAACTGGGCCGGATAGGATTCAATACGAGATGCTAAGAAGACTGTCGCATGAATCTCCAAACAGTGTGCCCACTTTTTTAATTTATTGTGAGATGCTGCTTCTTTTCCTGACTGTTGGAAAATGGCACACATTATTCCTATACTGAAACCCACCAAAGACCCATCTTTACCGACGAGCTACCGCCCAATAGCACTCACAAGCTGCCTGGGCAAAACCTATAAGGGAGTCATTAATCGCTCTCTTGTGCATTTTTTAGACGCAGGTGTGTTTGACAGAAATCAGTGTGGCTTCCGAGCGGGCCGCTCCACGGTAGATCACCTTGTCCGCTTGAAAACTTTTATTCAGGAAGCATTTGTCCATCGCCAGCACTGTGTTTCTCTATACTTTGAACTACAAAAGGCTTATGATACGACTTGAAGATATGGAATCCTTCGAGACTTGTATTCACATGGTGTCCGAGGTCGCATGCTTCGCTGTGTTCAAAGTTTTTTTGACGGGTTGGACCTTCCAAGTGCGATTGGGCTCCATCCTTTCGGATGTTTTCCTCCAGAACAGCGTTCCTCAGGGTGGAGTACTAAGCGTTACCCTCTTTGCCGTAAAGATTAATAGTTTGGCTAAGGTTATGCCACCATCTGTATGTTATTCAATGTACGTGAATGATTTGCAGATATCGTTTCCCTCTTATAACCTGTCCAGCTGTGAACGATAATTGTAGCCCACAATCAATAAGATGAGCAAGTGGGTTCATCTCTCCCGAAAAGACGGTCTGTTTCCTCTTCCCTCCGCCATGGCCTGTCTCCAGATTCAGTGTTGCATTTGAATGACGTTGCTCTTTCTGTAAAGGAGGCGCACAAGTTTCTGGGAAATAATATTTGATACTAAGCTCACTTTTATACCCCACTTGAAAAAGTTCAAACAAAAATGTCTACGTTCATCGAACATACTCAAAGTGCTGTCGTATACGTCCTGGGGGTCTGACATACCCGGGGACGTATTGCATCCTGGGGCCCTTGTGACTTTAGAACTCCTTGCTGCGGTGCCGCCTGGACTATGGCGCGATTGTTTATGGGTCGGCACGTCCGCCTGCCCTAAAAATGTTGGACCCCATTCATCACCTGGGGCTGAGACTTACCACGGGAGCATTCCGAACATCACATGTGCTTAGCTTGTATGCTGATACTCATCTGATGTCCTTGGAAAGACGAAGGCAATATTTAAGTCTTTGCTATGCTTACAACATATACAGCTGTTCTCAATATCCCACTTTTGATGCACTTCAACTTCTACGTCCTTCCGACTCTTTGAAAACAAGCGGAGCATTGTTCGACCCCTGAGTTTCAGAGTGCAGAGCATGGCAACATCGCTCCATCTCCCCCTTGGTGAGGCTACTTTGCTGAGGAGCAACAAGAGAGATATGCCTTGGGACCTTCTGACAATCTCGTGTGACTGGTCACTGTCCAAGTACAGAAATAAAGCTATTTCTTCACTAGTTTTCAGCAGGACTTTGCCGATTTAGAACCAAAATACAAGGACTACTCACGCTTTTACACTGATGGATAAAAGCAAACTTTTGTGGGGTGTGTGTTTTATTCCATCACCTTCAGGAAAGTTCGACAACTCCACACTCTTGCAAATAATTTCGCTGCTGAATTTTACGGTATTTAATGGCTGTTGAGTACTTACTAGAGAATATTATCATGGAAGCAGTTCTGTGTGTCGAATCTCAGAGCGTTCTTCTAGCCGCTTCGTCCTTAGCAGACAGCAACAACCTTCTCGTGCAATGTCTTTGGGTACGGCTAAACCGAGCACTTGAACTAGGACACCATATGAAATTCTACTGGGTCTCAAGCCACGTGAGTATTTCCGGAAATGAGGAAGCAGACTTGCCTGCTGCCTCTGCAAAAGAATGCCCAAAACTGCCTCTTGGCGTGCCACACCAAGACCTGAAACCGATTATACAGAAATCGATTATGAAGTCATGGCAGTTGGATTGGGATTTGAGAAAAAGAGAACAGGCTTCACAATATCAAGTCCCAACCTGGGAGTATGAGAGAGTTCCTTCCATAATGTCCGTCGGGTTGAGGTTCTCTTTTGCCGCTTAAGAATTGGTCATACGCGTTTCTCATTTGCACCTTCTCTGTGGTGCGGATGTTAAACTTTGCGAAAAATGTGGGAACGATATGCCTGTTTTGCACATCCTCTGGCATTGCAAAGCTTTAAACCAAGAGCACCGATCATGTTTTCCAGAACTTTTTCAACATCACCTCCCCTTTCATCAATATTTTCTGCTTGACGATCAACCACTGGTACCATTCGATCGAGTTTTAAATTTCCTTCATAACACTGGCCTTTTACACCAGCTCTAGCTTGCAGTTCTTATAGGTTACACTCCTAAGCCCATCGGAAAAAAATTCTTTGTTTGGCGCAATATGATCTGAGTTGCTCTTGCGCTATAAACCAGCACTCATCATCATCATCACGGGTAGGAAAAAATAGGGATGTTTCATTTTGCCAGTACAAAGTCACGTCCTGAATATTTTGCTGCCGGCTTAATTTGAAAATTTATCAACTTCACGGAAAATATTTATTTTATAGTGTGCTAACGCAACCAGTTGATAAAACGTTATTGATGCGGCCTGCAATAAAATGGATGATTGCGCCTATCGAGAGGCCATTTTAATCAAGCTGAAAACGCGTGATATTGTATGAATATGTACTAATATTGCACAATACTTCATGTACCCCCTGCATAATGCCTAACGGTGCGGCAGGTATTCATGCAAATAAAAAATAATATTTTAATTGGCTCATGCTTTAAAGTAAAAAGCTTTTTCGTACACTTGTTATTAAAATTAAAAAAAGAGACTGACAATTTCTACGCATTTATTTGTTTATATTTTATTAAGATGATTGTTCTGAAAAATTTTATCTTAGAAATCTACTGCAGCCAGTGAGCCTCCCAACAAGTTTCGCATGGGAATATGTTTTGCGTGATGGCGTTCCTCTACAGGCCGACCTGCAGACTTGTCTTTTGCCCTCCAGAAAACCGCTCCTAAGTTTCCTTTTCTAAATTCCCTCTCGTGCTTTTGCTCCTCCTCTCCACACAGGAACGGATATCTGAGCTAATCTCCGCAGAAGAGAGGAGAATATCTCCCTCATTATCAAACAGAAAAAAAAACAAATATGAGAAAGGGTTTCCTCCTCTACGCTTGTTGGTCGGACTTTAATGCGTTAGCACTAGAACGCTCATTCTGACGAAACCCTGGCAGGGTCTCTTGTTTGAGGGCGCCTGGGAGAGAGGAAGAGGAGGCGTAGATGGTTACGCGTGCCATGCTCCCATTGGTCTGAAGCACTGACGTCAGCCAGCGTCAATCTCGCTGTGTCCTCGGCGCTGACAAACTGATAGACACCGCCGAGTTTTTGTCAAAACGAGCCCTTTCGTTTTCATCAAAGTCACACTCACAACTGGCGCGTAGCCAGAGAGGAGAACTGGCCGCGGCGCAATAGCTTGCAGGTTTGCTCAGTCATCACCTCCCAGATAAGAAATCATAAGTGTGGAATTTTCCTGGGTCACTAAAGAAGGCCACCGTCGGGCACAGATCGGACACGACTACAGCATCAGCGTTCGGTAAGGAGTCGTGTTCTTACGGTTTGGACACAAGTTACAGCCGAACGATGAAGCAGCACTCGTTTCCAATATATGGACTATAGTGACCTTCTGTATTGGCGCAGTAAAATACAGCACTTAGGATTTCTCATCTGCGAGGTGTTGGCTCAGTTGCCGCTCTGCCGCGGCGTTTTTTCTTTGAGATGTGTTTTCGTAATAGCGGTGCGTGGGCTGTGATGTGTGTGTGCAAGTAAAATGATAGATGTGGTTTCCTCCAAGAGTGATAGGAATGCGGTTCCTTGCACGAGTGGTATGAGTGGGGTTCCTCCCACGAGTTATATGAACGACCGTATTCAAGGGCGGCGACGTAGAGTGCAGAAAAGGGGGGAAAAATTGCAAGGTTCATTGGTGCATTCCTAGGAAATGCGTTAGTAGGACTCTTGGGAAACGCTAACACAGACCCCGGGCCGACGCCAAAAAGTGGCTGCAAAAAAAAAGGAAGAAGCAGAAGAGAAAGCCATAACAGAAAAAGTGAAGGGGTCAGCTTTAGCGATTCCCAAAGGAGGACGTGCGTGGTGTATTTTCAGTGCCATGCCAGCACATTCCCCATGAATCCCCCAATGGATCTTAAAATGTTTCGTCCCGTGGATGACGGAAATTGCGACCCACTAGAATATTTTGACGTTCTTGTTCATCTTTTATTTTGTAGCGGCGCCGATGATTCCCGAATATTTATTAGATCTTAATAGACACAGTCTCCAAGACTCGTTGCAATACACCCTTTTTTTAAGTGAATCAGGCAACAATGGCGGTCGCCATTCCTTGTGTACAAAGCACGTTGTCGTGAAATTCGTGATGTTAGAAAGAATGACAGAAGACACGAGGATGCGTTATAGGATAATTCAAATTGCACTGTAGAAATATGGAAAGGGAATATTTACAAAACTATTTACACCACTTCAACAAATGCTAAGGTTCGAGTGTCCACTAAAAATTCTCTCGCTGACGACTTTTCAGTCCTTGCGGCGTAGTACCCGTGGCAGCCGATGATCAGGGGTCTACCGACGTCCGGACAGAGGGACGAATTGACGAGGGAGTTGATCGATGGCCTAAGGCTTGAATCAGGCCCCGCATGTTGGTGGCAGCCTATGACCAAGTGTCCACCAAGGTCAGGGCCGAGGGACGTAGCGACGAGGTAGTTGGGCGTTGGCCGAAGGCTTGAATGGAGCCCAGTACGTTCGTGGCACGGCGCGGCAGCGGGTGCTCAACTGCGCCACGCATGCAGTCTTGTCTAATTCCGGAAGGTTGGCGCCCGGACTGTGTCAGAAGCGGGTTGTAATTCGGGCCTCTTGACGTCTGATCACGCCGACGGGGGTCCGGCCTGGTTGCGTCTGCTGCCTCCAAGAGGTTCCCCGTCGAGTAAAGAGAGTCTGGTCGGTGCCATTCTCGGCGTTTGCGGAAAGGACGCTATTTGTTTTCGCATGAATGGCATGCATCTTCCACGTTACCATCACGACAAATAGTTCTGTTGATCTGACACATACAATAGCCCCTGCCTGCCCCGCTCTAAAAACCCGCAGACCTATGGGGTTCTAAAACCGTGTGGGTTCCACAGAAATTGTGTGGGTGGTCGGGTCCCTATGGGTCCCCGCAGAGTTCGTCTGGGTGTGTGGGGACACACAGCTTCCAGAGAGTTTGTGTGTGTGTGTGTGTGGGTGCGGGGACCCCATGGGTCCCCGCACAGTCTGCATGGGTCCTGCAGAGATCCTATAGGAGTTGTGTAGGACCAAAGTCCTGTGGGAGCTGTGTGAGCAACCCATAGGGTTTCATAACCCCATGCTCTGTGGGCAATATATGTGGGAATCTGTGGGGGAATGCATGCTTGACACCGTATTTCACTGCAGACCATTGCCAAGAACTGGCTGGTTCTATTTCTATTTACTGCTTGGCTCTTCATTTCTCTTGCTTTCGCCGGTCGTTTATTTTTTTCTCCCCGTATGTGGTTCACTTTTGCTGTCGTCGACATAACAGCAATGACATCCCCATAATGTTTCGGCCACGGAGCTTCATCACTAGGCATCCTGCATAATATGCAATGACGAAATATTTAAAGGAGCACAGCTTGTAGAGGTAAGGCTTCAACAAATGTTCATTTAGACCACATGGCACATCACTTTCATGAACAGTTTCATTTAGAATAGCCTTTAATAATGACGCACTTGAAAGTTGCAATTGCGACATGTTTTATAAAATCAATAATTAACAAGTGAATTAACAAATGCTCGTTAATTAGTCGACATATTGCCACGGTTATACCCTTATCTATGTCCGCCGAGGCCCACCAATACACAGTGAAAATGGCATCCACGTAACTCCCGCCCCATATTTTTAAAAATGATGTTCGAATTAAAATGTCACATTTTGTATGATGTCAGACCCGATTATATCAAACTATCTCTTGTATCAAACTCTTTGTGAACAGAGTAGTAGCTGCAATAAAAATGCGTAGCGAAAATGTGGTTACTTGAACGAAAATTGCAGCGTCTCCCGATAGATAGAACTGCCAAGAGCGCCGTTTAGCTCTGCAAGCTGGCTTTCCCCCAACGCGAGGAAGTCATTGGGGGAAAGCAAGCTTGCAGAGAAATCTGGCTTTTCTTTCGTTTGGGCAACCGCGTCGACCGCCCGGAAGTGGGGAGAGGATGAGCCGGTGAGATCTTGAAAAACGAAGAAGTGGCCACTGAATAGCCCCATGGAGCGTCCCTTACGACGTACAGACGCTCGTTTGTGAGTAAACAACTTTCTAAATATGTCGTGTTTGTCAGTCGTCAGATTCATTCAAACGTTCATGCAGAATTACCCGCTATATCGAAATGGTAGACAGTTTTTTGTAAGTTGGATATAAGTGGGTTTGACTGTATATCTATTAGCAACCATCTCCATTTGAAAGCTTTTTACGAACAGTTTCTGGCCTTGACAAGTATTGGGCTCATGAAAAATACCGTCACCATGTCACCGCTTTCCACAACCAAAATCCCTAGAAAAAAGTGCTGGTTATACCCTTAATGTAATTCTTCTTACACTAAGCGGGCCGCGTATTTGAAACCCGATATATCGCGCCTGTAAGCATTGACGAGAGCTCCGCGGGTGGGCCGTTAGCACCAGGGAGATTTGGCTGGGGGGAAAGCGCTGTTGTAAACACTTCCCCTGGCGGGCGACCTCGAGAGACAGGCGTATTTTACGACGCGAGGTTCGGAACGCGCGTTTTCTGCCGAGAGAATCGGAGCGTGCGTTCCGGGCCGGGAAAATAAAGTTACACCACCACCACCACCAGAGCGCAGTGGCTCTGGCCGGCGCTGTTTACACGGCGCGTTTACATCGGTTTAGTCTTTCTCGCCCCAGTGTGCGGGGTCGCGGCAGAACGGCAACGTCAGACCGCCTCTGGCAGAATGAATTGCGGGATGGCTCACTTGGCGCTATCCACACTGGAGTCGGTTGTCCGCTTTGCCATGCGAGAAATGGTTTTGCTTGCATCCGAACCAGCCCGACCTTTGACCGTGAGATGTACGCAGACCGCGGGTTCCCACCCGGGAATACAAGCAATTCCCACGTGGCGAGAAGGTGAGCCGATTGGTTGGCGGCGGGAAACGCCCGTCTCACGACGCGTCGAGGATTCGCCGGTCAACTAAAAGGGGACGGACCAGCGAGCGGCTTGGATGGGAAACTCAGCGAGTGAGTTTAGTTCGTGCTAGGGCTCGAGAGCTGTCGCTCCGTAATCGAGTCAGGTCATGGGATTCCGAGGGACTTCTGTCCCCGTAATCGGGACGTAATCCCACGAGCCAGCCAACTCCCGAGCTTGGATAAGCTAAAACCCATCCACCTCCTTCCCAACTCCTTACAGGGGAAGTTATCATTTCGCACTATCGTTTATCTTTGTATTTTCATTCGTTACAAAAATATTAAATTGTTTATTGAAAAGTAATTCCGAAGTTCAACTGAATTAGTTGTCAACGGCCAAGGGAAGCAACTTCGTATCCGGCAAGACCCGCCGAGCTTCCCACAATGAAGTTCGTCACCACACCCGGACCTGGCAATCCGGACGGCGCAAGGTGACCAAGCAACGAAAGAACCCGTACTGGCACAGTCGACAGGATTGGCTTCGACGACATCAAAATTCAAGAAACATCATCAAACGGCCACGGAAGGACTACCGCAGAGAGCCCACGCATCAGAGACCGACTAGCGTCAAGGGAGCCCACTGTCACCCCGTGCCATCCAGTCCAAGGGAGACTCCGCGGCGCCGGTGAGTGGAACCTTCACGTTTTTTTGGTGTGTGCGCAGACGTAGCAGTCAGAGTTCAGGCAAAGATGAAGAAATCGGGGGATAAAGCGAAAACTGCGGAAAAGGACAAAGGGACCGACGGAGGAGCGGAAGGGTCGGTAAGTCGGTCCGCCGACGAGCGCGCTGCCCATGCGTACGCGGAAACCATGCGGCGCATGGAGCATGAGCACGAGATTGCCATGTTGAGGCTCAAACTTAAGAGCGAGGAAAGAATCGCGGCAATGTGTGGACCGAGTGTCGGTGGGGCGGCTACCGTGGCGTCCGGAATGGGCAGGCTGGACCCTGGTTCGCAATGCGCGAAACTTCTTAAAAATCGGAAACTGCCATCTGACGCGTAATGTTCCGGTTTGATTCGACAGTGTGGAAAAGATGTTCGCGGCCTACGGAGTGCCAAATGAGAGCCGAGTGCATTTGATTATGCCGGCCTTGTCAGAAAGATTGAAGTACCTTTTTACGAGGTTATCTGCCGAGGAAGTAGCTAACTACGACACGGTCAAGGCCGCCGTCTTGGACGAGCTCCTACTCACCCCTGGCGACTACCGGAAGCGGTTTGCCGGCGCGCGTAAGCGAAAAGACGAGGGGTGGGCGCAGTTCGGCTCGAGGACGGCCAGCTATTTCAGCTACTACCTGGAGGCGCGGAACGTAGAGAGTAAAGAGGACCTGATTCATCTAATGGTCGCAGATCAGACGAAGTCGAACCTGAGTCAGGAGTGTCTCCGACACGTCACGCTGCGCGAACAGACAAAGTGGCTACAGGCGCACGAGCTGGCTAAGGTCGTACAGATGTATGAGGGGGCCGAGAGGAACGGGCGAGTATCGAGGGGCATAGAGATCAGTGGCGACGGCTCGAAGCCAGAGACGGACGCTTCTAAGCAGAGCCCTCCTCGCACTTCGCCTCGTTGCTTTGGCTGTAACCAGAGCGGGCACATTTCGCGAAACTGCCCTAACCGCAAAGAGCAAGACCAAACCGCTCGAAAGCCACTCGTACAGGGAGTGATGGTAGGGGACAGAGCTGCTGTTTTGAGTTTCCCTCAACAGCCAACGGCTGCGGTAGATAAGAATGACAAGTGGGGACCCAGAGGTTCAGGACTGATCCTAGTCGAACTTGTCTCCGGCGACCAAGAGCTAACGGCCGTGCTAGACACCCGAAGTGAAATAACAGTCGTCAGAGAGAGCGCCGTTCCGCCGGAACTGGCCGAGCATAGCCGCACTGTTCACCTTGTTTCTGCCTTTGGGCAATAGGTAACAGCAAAACTCGTGCGTTTGCCGCTGCAGGCCAGGGGTTGCTCAGAGTGATCCGGTCATCGTACTGTGCGGGGTTACCGATAGACTGGCTATCACGGCGGATTGCTTACTTTCATCTGATGACTGGAAGTTGCTGAACCGGCACGAAGACCAGGATTTTGATCGGGGTGGACACAGGATAGCATCATTGAATGCTTTCGTAGCGGCTTCAGATCCTGCGACTTGCGACGGCGGAACCAAAGTGGTTCGGGGGAGCCGGCTGAGAAACAGCCGTGCTCGAGTGGGACATGTGGGAGCCATGCTTCACGAAGACGTAGACTTTGGAGAGGTAAACTGCGCACCCCCCGAAAACGGCAAGACTGAACAAACAGGTGAGCTTATTCACGAGGAGTGTCAGGTTGCCGGGAGGTCAATCACCCTCCCCGGCACGTCGTGGGGTCTGGAACGAATAAACGCGACCAAAACAAGGACGCCGCGAACGAGGGTTTAGATTACGATTACCCGCGCAATGAGAGGAAACCACAGAGCGTCCTGGGGCCGTGTGGCAACTTCCGAGAGTACGCCAAAGACTACGCTGCAATCGCCGAGCTCTGCACGGCCCTTACCGAAAAGGGCGAACTGAACAAAATACCTAGGCGGATGGAGGGCGCATTCCCGCAGCTAAAGACAGCACTCTTTGCGGCAGCGATCCTTTCGACGCCGAACCTGCAGGAGCCTTGCAGTCTTTTGAAAGACGCGTCAGCAGTGGCACCAGGGCCGTGCCTGGACCAGGTCGGGAGTGACGGAGCCGAGAAGCCGATCGCGTTCGCCAGCCATACGTTCACTCCTACTCAAACACGCTGGTCCACCATTGAGCGCTACGCGTTCGCTATCGTTTGGGTGATTGTCAAATTTTATGGCGGGCTCTTGGGCGCAAGAGTGCACGTCGTGTCGGACCACAACCCTTTGTCCTACCCGGCGTCATGCAGCCCTCATGGGGCGAAACTGTCAGAGTGGGCTCTAGCGCTACTGCGCTATGATCTGATAATGACCCGCAGAAAGGGGCCGGCTAGCGGTAACGCAGACGCTTTGTCTCGCTTGCTAAACAGATTTTGGGGTACCACTGACTCAGCGCTGCGCCCACCCGAGAGCATGGGTGGTTTCACTTGCCGCGCGGCCTGATGTATATATCCCAGGAGTGTGGCGTTGCTGCTGTGTCCGTGCGTGGAGAAAAGACTTCGTCGGACCTTGCGACCCCTGTGACTTGAGATTTGCACGAGTCCAGAGACAATTCTGTTTTGCGAAGCATTTTTGTTTTGTTTCCAAGCGCGGATATTGCAGCAGGCGTGTTCTGCTTAGTGTTTTACTTTTCCTTTTTTTTTTTCTTCCTCGCGTATACGTTGACGTGCGCATTGCGACATGTACGCGTTATTTCCATTATAAGGACGTACTGTCATTCAACATGCGGACATTTCACAGCACGTGTCTCATGGATTTTCTTTCATATTTTGGTTTCTGTAACGTTGAAGTGCTCGGTTATATGAATACGTATTCATCTTCAGTGTTATGCACTTACGTTTACGAAGATAACCTTTTTTTTTTTTTACAACGATAGTTGCGTCTTTCGCACCGTATGTGGAAATGCGAATGATGTCTTCGATCCTTTTTATTTGTTTGACTCTTACATGTTATTTCAGTCCAACAAGAGTTTTAAGGGGGAGGTGTAAGGATCGACGAGACCTCCGCGGGTGGGCTGTTAGCACCAGGGAGATTTGGCTGGGGTTGGAAAGCGCTGTTGTAAACACTTCCCTTGGCGGGCGACCTCGAGAGACAGGCGCACTTTACGACGCGAGGTTCGGAACGCGCGTTTTCTGCCGAGAGAATCGGAGCGTGCGTTCCGGGCCGGGAAAATAATGTTACACCACCACCACCTCCAGAACGCAGTGGCTCTGGCCGGCGCTGTTTACACGGCGCGTTTACATTGGTCTAGTCCTTCTCGCCCGAGTGTGGGGGGTCGCGGCAGAACGGCAACGTCAGACCGCCTCTGGCAGAATGAATTGCGGGATGGCTCACTTAGTCGGCGCTATCCACACTGGGGTCGGTTGTCCGCTTCGCCATGCGAGAAATGGTTTTGATTGCATCCGAACCACCCCGACCTTTGACCGTGAGATGTACGCACACCCCGGTTTCGCACCCGGGAATACAAGGAATTCCCACGTGGCGAGAAGGTGAGCCGATTGGTTGGTGGCGGGAAACGCCTGTCTCACGGCACGTCGAGGATTCGCCGGTCCACTAAAAAGGGACGGACCAGCGAGCGACTTGGATGGGAAACTCAGCGAGTGAGTTTAGTTCGTGCTGGGGCTCGAGAGCTGTTGCTCCGTAATCGAGTCAGGTCGTGGGATTCCGAGGGACTTCTGTCCCCGTTGTCGGGACGTAATCCCACGAGCCAGCCAACTCCCGAGCTTGGATAAGCTAAAACCTGACCACCTCCTTCCCAACCCCGTACAGTGGAAGTTATCATTTCGCACTATCGTTTATCTTTGTATTTTCATTCGTTACAAAAGTATAAATTGTTTATTGAAAAGTAATTCCGAAATTCAACTAAATTAGTTGTCAACGGTCAAGGGAAGCAACATCGTCTCCGGCAAGACCCGCCCAGCTTCCCACAACGAAGTCCGTCCCCCCATCCGGACCTGGCAATCCGGACTGCCCAAGGTGACCGAGCAACGAAAGAACACGTACTGCGCCCTTCTTCTATCTAATGTTTGAGCAAGCGAAAATTAAACCATTAAAAATAAGTACAATGCTGAATTTGCTGATGCTGAATTCAGGTTAGAGAAAGCTATTAAGTGTGTTCAAACATCGCACCAGTCATTGAGAGTACTAATATACATAACATATTATAACCCTGCTTTTGTTTGCCACTGCATGCCAAGTACTTAGAGCTACTGTAATTTTACACAATACCTACTGGAAGTTCACATTGTTCAATGGGCACGTCGAAGTGACCAGATGAATGGCCATAGTGCGCTATGATTTATTACAAGGACATGCCTGAAATCGGTGGCTTCAGCATTTCAAAGATCAGAACATAAATCGCCTTGAGTCAAAAATAAAAAGAAAGAAAAAGTCAAATTTGGGGGCTTTACGTGCCAATCAAACGACGGGCATCTGGCACGCCCCAGCGGAGGACTGAGGATTAATTTCGACCACCTGGGGATCTTTTGACGTGCAACCGAAAGCTCGATTACACGGCGCCTTCTCCGCAATAAGCCTCCGTCAGATTGCGGGCACCTCGGCCGGGATTCGAACCCGCTACATGGGAATTCGTAGGCCGGCGCTCCCTCCTCCGAGCCACCAGAAGAAGAAAAAAGGAAAATTTCGCAAAGCCTTTTTTTCTTTTGGTGAAGACAGATATTATTGAGGGCCACTGTGGCATGTATTACAACCGCAAATGATTGGAATAAAAAAGAAATGCCCTACGCATTGCTTAATTCATATAGCCAAAATAAAGGACAGTGGCACACAAAAAAAACATGAAAACTAGCGTCTGCAAGTAAAGTATACAAAAATATAGGTTTTGTGTTTTACTGAGGTTACGTAATCTTCCCATAATTTTACTGAAAGCTTCCACCATTATGTTACACCTGTGTGCTCAATCCCGTCAGTTTTATGCGGTTCATCCAAAGACCACCAAAACATTGGGAACTTTCAGTATAATACCAACTAGCTGCCAAGATAATGCCTTGATTGAGAAGATTTTTCAAACAACTGCTTAGGTTACGTTTACGTGAGATAATTTGCATTCGCCTCTTAGGAATGCCGTTTTCTGGGGTGTCAGAGGAAGCCTGCTGTCCATGTTACGACTTGCATTCGACGCCACTTCGGTCACAGTCCTCTGTAGAAGGACACTGGACTCCCACAGAGGAATGGAAAAAGGTTCTTCTCAGCAACGCTTGGCCTTATGTCCTGGTTCACTATGTTGTTACCCCAGGCTTTCCACGTCACCTCGACATCAACCGTCGTAGAAATGCACCTATAAAAAAAATTAAAAGAGGAGGCTAAATCGGTGTATTTGGTGGTGAGATCCTCTTTTAATGAAATGCTGCTTCGTGCATGTTGATTAAAGTAAGCTTTCGTTTGTTTAACCCCTTTTTTAATAAAATAATTTGCAAACGTTTTGGTGGCGCCCATACAACAGTACTATGCTGCTCGAGCTGTCAAGCTCCTTTGTGACGTCTCCTGATTATGACGCTGTCGAACTGCAATGGGTACTGGGTGGCAAGCCCTTTAGTAGCGTTGGCTGCTGGCGAAGATTATTTGGCCGGCTCAGAAAAACCTGACAGTGCGCTCACTGGCTGACCGTACGCCTTGTGATTTCGGTCTTCCCTTCCCAGCCTTCTTTGCCTCCTAGGCCAGCTCCTTACATGGTGTTCCATTATCCCCCTCTTCTCCCCACCCTGCTTCCTGAACTTGTCAGTCGGCATAATGAATAGAGAACATGAGAAGATGAGCCCACTGATATGCAACCTCATGCGTGGCTGGGACTATAAAACTGACGCCTTAAAAGAAAAGAAGCACTTTATGCTCCAAGATTGGTGGAGTTTCATTCCCATGTACCTGGTGAACATAGGAAGAATAGACCATTTTCAATACATAAGCAAGCAACATTGATGGTCACCATTTATTGGACACGAAAGCTGTGATTGGATCGAAGTCCACGTGGAATGCTGACGTTGCACTTACGTCTAACGATGCCAATCACTGATGCGGCGCTTGTTTCCAACGCGTAGTCGAGATCCGTGTTTAAGAATTGGCGGCCTTGGACATGCACGCACTTCTGAAAAGGGTTTATTGTATGGGCCAAAGGTAATTAATGGAGAATATGATGCTCCAAGTCTTTCTGCCCTATGCAGTCAAAATGTTGAGCAGAATGTTAGAGATGCAGGTCTAAACTTTCTACAACGAGATGTCGCCTTAGATATGTTTTTCAAGACATTATAAACTTGGTTCTTAAACCACTGCTGGTGAAGTGATGAACACCAAAAAACAATAATTTGTGACAATGGTGCTGAAAAAGAGATCTCATTTGAAAAACATTTATCAAGATCTACATAGTCAATGACAAACTGTCAAGGCCTTTTCATTATGAAGACATTCTAGAAGCGTAGAAATGCATTCTATCCAGGGGTATCCCCTATCAAGCAAAAGATTACCAAATCAACTTACCGTACCAGGTTCTAGGAAGTTTAGGAGCTGACATGGATCCACCTCAGCGGGCGCTTTAGCAGCTGCCTCAGCAGATGCAGGTCTGACTGTACAAGCTGGTCCATCTTAAGTTGCAGGTACTGCAGCTGCCCCACCCAAGGCTATACCACTGTGGCACACGCTCTGCATCACAGGAGCTGGTGCTGCTGCCACTTGTTCTGTGAAAAATATAAAAAGCATATGACATGGGTCAGAACAGTATGCAGCACTGCCACAAGATGTGTGTGGTGCTACACTAAAAGCTGAGAGTGGGATGGCAAATATATACCGATTCAATCAAACATCCGTCAGCTTTGAGCAATGCAGCTCCACTCCTGCCCCTGTGTATACATGCAGAACAGTGCCACACAACACAAGGCTGATAACAGTTTGGTCCAGCCCATTCACAGCTTCGACGACAGCGTCAGACAAAAACTTAATAGGTATAGTAAGGGTCGAATACATGACATTTATAATGCTGTAGCTTGTGAAAGAAAGTATGTTGAATGCATACTATGCTCCTGCAGTCAAGTATTCGTGGTTAGAAAAGAGCGCGGTATATTTTTCATAAAAATGTACCTCAAAGCTTCACAACTCAGGAGTGTTCTGGAGAGTGTTACAGATCATAGCTTCTTGACTACACGGCTTCATAGACCAAGTTAAATGTTTTCGGACATAAGTGAAGCAGAGATGTACAAAAATCTATGCAAAAAGTCCGCAGTTCGTGTAGATCAGAGTTCAAAACAAGTGTGAGAGAATTCGGCATGACAAATATGCCCATTTCATAATTCATTTTTGCAAAATAAAGGGTGACTGCAAAGAAAGAAAAAGTTTTTTTTAACAGCCTAATGGGCGCAAGCATGCAATAAAACAAATCTTCTGAGAAAAAACACATTTTTTCTAGCAATATTTACGCCACAGGACGTAATTTAGTCGGGGTCACAACTTCTCCACATTTGAAAAACTCGCTCTTTCGACGAGCGCGGAGTGGCTGCTATACGTCACTTCGTGACATATCATACTAACTTTGTGGCACGCGATTTTAAACGGACAAAACAGCCGCAAACTAAAATCAGTCTGGCGCAGTAAATATTGCTGTAAACATTTTTGCTTTTGGCGGAAAAATTGTTTTGTGACATGCTTGTCTTACTTAGGCTGTTTAAAAATACAAATTTTTCTTTGCAGCTACCCTTTCAGATGACTCAGAAAGTGCAACCAGCTACAGGGTGTATTCGCGCAAGTCTTGTGAGTGTTGAATTGTAGATACACCGCCCAGGTTTTGTCCATGTGCGATATATGAGAAAATATCTTAGAGACCAATACTGGAAACTTCACTGAAAACCAATGGACACGGTGGCGAAGGACAAGAGTGGCATTGTTCACCACTCTCGCTGTTCGTTTGTGTTTGTGTGTTGCTACCAACAAGCGCACCAATGGGAATGCTTTAGCCATTATTGGGAACACTAAATAAACAAATACAAATACAACACACAGAGCAACACTGCGTGCAAGTAGTAATGCGCTTCTCTTGTCAACTCTGCATTCCGTTAGAAAACATGATAGCGCTTTGAAAACGGGGACGTAGGAAGGACATACACCACAGAGCGCTCTGTGGTGTCTGTCCTTCCTATGTCCCCGTCTTCAAAGCGCAATCATGTTTTCTAACGTGCCATACCAACATGCCCAACAATCAGCACTTGTCTGCATTCCGCTTGCGAATGAAATGCGCAATTTTCCTAGAGGCTTTCGTTCCATTCAGAATTGCTAAAGGCCAGCCCATAAACACAGTCTGTGTTAAAAACAATCCTAGCAGCAATAGTTTGCTAGAATATTGACCAATACGTAGAGAACCTTACAATAAACAGCAGTGGCACTCTTCCATGAAGCCTGTACTTCAGCAGAGTAGGTTGTCATCCTGTGTCGTCTCAGGACACTGACATCGGAATGGTGAAAGTGAATGCCAACTTCTGCTTGGCAAGGGCTGCAGTAAGTATAAAGATGAAAACACAGAGTAGAATATACAATAAAAATATCATGGACCAACTCGAAAAAAGTGCACAAAAGGACTGGAACACGTAGGACACAGCCAGGTGCAAACTAGTAACTCAATCTATGCAACACAAAAGAAAAAAAGAGAGGATCAGAGAAATCAGAAAGGCTGTGCTTGGAGAACTGAGCTTCAGGAACCGGGGCGCGAGGCAAAGATGTTAGGTAGATTGTTTTACAGACACTCTAGAATTAACAACAACCTTTCCATGTAGTGAAGTGGTGAGTTCATTCTAATCGAATATCTTAAAAAAATAGTACACAAAAACCAAGGAATAAAGGGTAGGAATACATATACTATATACACGTGCAGACTCCCAAGTCACATAAATTAGAGAAGAAAAAATAAAGAATCCGGAAGGAGCTTTAGCAAAAGTTGAAACAGGCCCAAGTGGAATGTGCTGATTCACCCATATGCACTGGACTAAAAACAATTTCCTTGGTAGCTCAGGCAGCAGACGAATGTGCGGACACATTGGTTGCCCATACTACGAATAATAAAGGCCTAAAATAATCTGCTTTTATGTTTTTCGTAGTATATGCTAATTATACACTTTTTGTCTAAGGATGACATACACGAGCTGTGTAAACAGTACATAGGTAGCTGATAGTCCATCGTGAATTTCAGAGAAAGATTGAGCTGTTTTGATGTATTAGCCATCCCCTTAACTGACGAGGGAATGATGTTTTTAATATCTGCTCTTGCTAATGTGTGAATCAGCGCGTTCCACTTGGGCCTCTGCCCAAGCCCCTTCCGCATTCTCAGTTTCCTTCTCTGTTTATGTGAGTTGAGAGTCTGCGCTTGCATGTGGTCTACGTGTTACTCTCCTTGTCTCCTTGACTTCTTGTGAACTATTTTTCAAGGTGTTCAGTTAGCACCAGCTCGCCACTTTACTACCAAAAACAATTACAACCTACACCATTCTCTAAAGGCAGTACCAAAGGGAAAAAAACAGGAATCGGGTGAGGTATGAACACTATATTCTTACACTGAACAAAATATACGTCCCATAAAATTGCGAGACACTACCTTAATTAAGGACATGCTTGTAAATTACCCGAGAAGCGGCGTCAAAAATTATTTCGCGGGCACAAATTTTTGCGATCGGGAGCAGAATGCTATGCATTAATAATAATAATAATAATAATAATAATAATAATAATAATAATAATAATAATAATAAGCTTTATTTTTCATTTCCCATTACAGGTAATGATGGGGCCGAGAATAAAAGCCGCGATAGACGGCTTGACAAGCTCTCGGCCCCAGTTACATTCAGCAGCAGTCAGAGGGAACAAAATAAAATACAAAGGCATTCAATCAAAGAATAAGCACATTTAACGGATATCAATTACCTAGTTAATCTTTAAAGCATATCAATGTACAAAATCGACGTTTACATAATAAATACAAATACATGGACATGAAGGGAATTATTAACAACTTACCGAGAACATAGAGATACAACATCGAAGATATACAAAACTAAATATCAGTAGACTACACCAAAGGTATACATGACAGAACGTAATTCATTTAAACTCAATATATCTATATCAATATTGTGTAAAATTAGTGAATTGAGAAGTCTTGGGACTCGGTAGGCTAACATTTCTTTGCCAACATTCAATCGACACGTTGGTATTTGCCAATAATCGGGGTTACGAGTTTGATATGCTAAAACATGTTTTTGTAAATTTGACAATGTTACCAAGGAAGAGGTGTTATGTTGCAATTCTTTTTTAAGGCTTGTGGATAGTCTATAGCTATACATATTTTTGATACTAAGTATATTATAAATTTTGAATAAGTTTTCTGTATGCGACAAATAGGGTGCGTTTGCAATAGTTCTTAGTATTCTTTTTTGAATTAAGTGCACTTTCTCCAAGTTTGTTATTGTAGTTGTGCTCCAGACTAAAGAACAGTAATTCAAATGAGAATAAAATAACAATTTATATAACAAGAGTTTAATCGATGTTGGAAGTATATACCGGTTCCTGCATATCAGCCCTACAACCTTAGATAGCTTTTTATTTAGATACGCAATATGATGGTCCCAGGTCATATTATGAGAAAATACTACACCAAGTGTTTTAAACTTCTCTACCAATTCGATGTCTACTGAGTTTAAGGTTATCCTACATAATGATGGAATAACTTTATGTTTTGTCCGAAATATAACAGCTTTAGTTTTGCTAGTATTTATTTTTAGAGCGTTCCTGTTGGTCCATGATGATGTTTTATCTAATACTAAATTAATTTTTGACACGAGCTCTTCTGCATTATCAGAAGCATAGAGAAGTGTTGTATCGTCTGCATACATTACAATTTTAATAGACTGGTCAATATTTACTATATCATTTACATAGACATTAAAAAGAAATGGACCTAAAATACTTCCCTGTGGTACCACTGAGGAAATTTGTTTTATATTAGAACAAAAGTTACCGCAACACACATATTGTTTCTGATTTTCGAGATAGGACCGTAGTAGATGCAAGGCTTGCCCCCGAACACCATAAAATTCGAGTTTTTGTAATAGCAATTCGTGGTTTAAATAATCGAAAGCTTTAGTAAAGTCAATATAAACCCCTAAAACAAGTTTCTTGTCCTCTAAGTTGCGTAAGATAAATTCTTTTTCTTCAAGTAAGGCAAGTTCCGTAGAACAATGTTTTTGGAATCCAAACTGCGACCTTGTAATGAGTTCATACTTTTCGAAAAAATTTGAGAATCTTACATGAATAAGTTTTTCGAGCCCTTTTGAAAACTCGGGAAGTATTGAAACAGGTCTATAGTTATTAATGTCATTCTTATCACCTTTCTTATGCAGTACAGAAACTTTGGCAATCTGCATACGTTTTGGAAATATACCTGCAGATAAACACAAGTTAAATATATGAGTTAAACAATGCACGACTAAGTCTAATACATATTTTACGGGTCTAATTTGAATATCATCTGGATCTCTACTGCATGTATTATTTAAGTTCATAAATACATTAAAGACCTCGGAATCGCTAACGGGATCTAAGAATATTGAATGTAAGTTTCTATATTTAATATACTCGCAAGCCTTATTGTCGTGAGCTAGAGAAACTAGATTTACAAAGTAATCATTAAATGCATTAGCTAAAGCAGTATTTTTAACGTCTTCGCCGTTAATATGCAATCTATCTATGTTGTTATGGTTCTGATTATTTTTAATAATTGAGTTTACTTTTTTCCAAATAACATCAATACGTCCAGCTGAAGATCTAAAACTATTGTGATAATACCGTTCCCTAGCGGTTCTTAGTTCCTTCGTTAACTGGTTGCGATAAGCTTTAAACTTTGTCAAATCATCTTGATTTCTTGATTTGTTAAATCTTTGGAATAACTTGTTTTTTTCATTAATTTTCGATAAAAGACTTGGGGTAATCCATGGTTTCCGAATTCTACGTGATTTTTTCGTTTTTTTGTAAGGAAATTTTTTTATATAGAGGCGTTTAAAACTCTCTAGGAACGTGTCGTAAGCTACATCAGGGTCTGTTGCAGCAAAAACATTGTTCCAGTCAGCATTTTCAATATCATTACGAAACATGTCCAGATTATAAGGGGTGATATGCTGAATGTGCCTAAATGACTCTGCATTTTTTTTGTGAGAAAGACTATCATTTACGCATAGGAATATAGGTAGGTGATCGCTTATATGGGTGGTAAGTATACCAGCTTTCAGACATACGTGATCAAT
Organism: Ixodes scapularis; assembly: GCF_016920785.2. Classification (NCBI taxonomy): domain Eukaryota; kingdom Metazoa; phylum Arthropoda; class Arachnida; order Ixodida; family Ixodidae; genus Ixodes; species Ixodes scapularis. Next base: position 60,933,976 of record NW_024609838.1, on the reverse strand, counting down.
GTTTGTAATAAAAAGGTCAATAAGAGTTTCCGTGTGCACTGTAATTCTTGTTGGTAGAGTTATTATGTTAGCATATCCATACGTTGTAAGTAATATTTCAAATTCAGTTCTAGGCGTAGTATCAAGTAGCATATTAATATTTAAATCTCCTCCAATGATTACCTTCAAGTTATTATCACTACCGAATCCCAAAAGCCCCTCAAAATATGCAAGAAAAGTATTAATATTGCCATCCGGTGGACGGTAAACCACAGATATAAGCATATTTTTTGCCACCAAAGATAACACTTCATAATCCTTTGTCATAGTACAAAAAGTAGATAATAATTCGGTTTTGATGCTTTCTTCAATCAAGAAACATACACCTCCGCCACGATTAGAAACACGATTTAAACAGTAGTGGTTATAAGATGGCAGCCTAAAAACATCTTCTTCCTCAGTATACCATGTCTCGGTAAACATAATTATATTGAATTTAATTGAAAACTGGCTAAAAAGACACTCCAGATCTGTTACTTTATTTCTAGCAGACCTTGCATTTAAATGAAAACCTTTCAGTGACGACTCAAAACTGCGTTCAAGATATTGTGAAAAATCAGCGGGAAGTACGTATGGTGATTCTTTCATGAATTGCGAAGGCCCTAGTATCTAGACGATAAAGACCTCAAGCTACGAATGGATCGCTTTCAGATCACCTTCGCTTCTAATCACATAGGCGTCATCACCATCTTTGCGCCTGATAAAGACTTTTCCATTCCTTTGCCATACGTACATGAAGCCTTTTCCCATCGTCCATTATTTTGCCTTGGCTAGTAGTTCACGATTTTGCTTCGTCAGATTTTCACTAATGAAGTATTTGTTTCCAGTGTTTCGTAACTTTCCCCTCCTGCTCAACCATGCGTCCCTTGTTGTTTGCGAAGCAAAGCGGACAATAATGCCAGGGATTTTATCTGGCTTTGAGGGCAGGCTGTGAATGGCTGTTACTTCGGCTTCAGCTAACTCAGGCAGTTCTAGGCTGGGAGCTATTTCATTTATTTTGCTCATTAGATCCTCGTCTTTCGTCTTGGTGATACCGTGAAATTCAAGGTTGAGCTTTCAGTTTCTCCATTCGAGGTCATGAAGTTCATTCCTGAGCCGCTTCACCTCCTCACCATTGTCCTTTCCCTCGAGTTCCGCCACTTTACTTTTTAGTTGTTTAATTTCTTCCCTCTGTTCTTTCACACTTTCTAATATTTCATCGTATTTTGCCGACATCCTGATAATGGATGCTTCGATGCCTCCTACAGTTTCTTTGAGATCTGAGAGTTCATCTAATTTGTTGTTCATGGAAACTAACATGGTCGATACGTCAACATCCGATTTCGGTTTATTGGTGGCGCCTTTCTTAAGTTTTGAGGTTCGACAAGTGGGGAATTTCCACGCGCCACGATAGGTTTCGCCCTTTGTTTTTAGTGTTACTTCAGAGATTCCCGCACAACTACCGCAATGATACGCGGAACCGCATTCACTACACGTAATTGACTGCTCATCATCGAGGATTTCCTCTTGGCATTTCAAACACAACGTATCGGTCATCTTTGATAGCGTGCATAGACCAAATAGCATGCACAACAGGCAGCAGCAGCGACAAGGATATAATTGCCTTAGGAATGATAGTGAAATAAACCAACCTAGAATGACGTACAGAACAGATTATCGTTTGTTGCTGTTGCTCGTCGCTGCTGCCGCCAGAATGCTGCGGCTCACGTTGGTGACGGCTTTTATGGCAGGATTTCTTGCTCAGAGGTCGCTTGGGCCTGGTACCATGGGCGGGGCTGCACGCTTCTCTTCGTTGGATGAAATCACGATGGTCCGTTGCTTGTAGTAACACGTCACAGCCGATCCCACGCTGCAGCTTCCGCTTGTACACGGCCAGGCGTTCAGCAGATAACTGGAATGACGTACAGAACAGATTATCGTTTGTTGCTGTTGCTCGTCGCTGCTGCCCCCAGAATGCTGCGGCTCACGTTGGTGACGGCTTTTATGGCAGGATTTATTGCTCAGAGGTCGCTTGGGTCTGGTACCATGGGCGGGGCTGCACGCTTCTCTTCGTTGGATGAAATCACGATGGTCCGTTGCTTGTAGTAACACGTCACAGCCGATCCGACGCTGCAGCTTCCGCTTGTACACGGCCAGGCGTTCAGCAGATAACTGGAATGACGTACAGAACAGATTATCGTTTGTTGCTGTTGCTCGTCGCTGCTGCCGCCAGGTAAATTCACCATGGGGTGAATTTACCGCGGCACCAATTTTTAGAAATTCTTTGCTGATTACGAAGCGCGAAAATGAAGTCGTTTCCAGATGACTGGGCGGCGGAAGCTACGGGCTTGCTCGATCAATCAATCGCTGCCTTTTGCTGGCGCAGCTCTTCGGACGCAGATACGCACAAAACTCCACCCGTAGCATCAAACCTAGAGCTTCGGCGATGAAGGGGCACCGCGCTTTTCTAGACATTCTAGTTTACCAGTAAACAATACGGTGGAAGGATGGAATCACCCCCCCCCCCTTTCTTTTTCCACCTTTGCCTGCTCGCCCGCCCGCCCTTATGTCCCAAAAAGTTTCGCCGCTACTGATGGACCTGGAGCGAGTACGCAACCTTACCGGTCGTTTATACTGGAAGCGGATCCGCGTTCGCAAAGCGGTTGCGAACGGGGTTGTATAAAGATCCAGTACAATTGCACGCGCACTCTTTGACATCAAGTGCGCCTGACATTGTACTGAATCTTTATACAACCGCGTTTGCAACCGCTTTGCCAAGGCGGATCCGCTTCCAGTGTGAATGTGCGGTAAGGGCTCATCTGTTACCGATAATTAACGCGAGGATGGAGTGCTCTGCTTCGTTCGCAAAGCGGTTGCGAACGGGGTTGTATAAAGATCCAGTACAATTGCACGCGCACTCGACGACATCAAGTGCGCGTGACATTGTACTGAATCTTTATACAACCGCGTTTGCAACCGCTTTGCGAACGCGGATCCGCTTCCAGAGTGAATGAGCGCTAAGTGCTCATCTGTTACCGATAATTAACGCGAGGATGGAGTGCTCTGCTCCGTTCGCAAAGCGGTTGCGAACGGGGTTGTATAAAGATCCAGTACAATTGCACGCGCACTCGGTGAGATCAAGTGCGCGTGACATTGTACTGAAGCTTTATACAACCGCGTTTGCAACCGCTTTGCGAACGCGGATCTGCTTCCAGTGTGAATGAGCGGTAAGCGTTCATCTGTTACCGATAATTAACACGAGGATGGAGTGCTCTGCTTCGTTCGCAAAGCGGTTGCGAACGGGGTTGCATAAAGATCCAGTACAAGTGCACGCGCACTCGATGACATTAAGAGCACCTGCAATTGCACTGAATCTTTATACAACCGCACTTGCAACCGCGTTGCGAACGCGGATCCGCTTCCAGTGTGAATGAGCGGTAAGCGCTCATCTGTTACCGGTAATTAACGCCAGGATGGAGTGCTCTGCTTCGTTCGCAAAGCGGTTGCGAACGGGGTGAATAAAGATCCAGTACAAGTGCACGCGCAATCGATGACATCAAGAGCACGTTCAATTGCACTGAATCTTTATACAACCGCGTTTGCAACCGCGTTGCGAACGCGGATCCACTTCCAGTGTGAATGAGCGGTAAGCGCTCATCTGTTACCGGTAATTAACGCGAGGATGGAGTGCTCTGCTCCGTACGCAAAGTGGTTGCGAACGGGGTTGTATAAAGATCCAGTACAATTGCACGCGCACTCGGTGAGATCAAGTGCGCGTGACATTGCACTGAAGCTTTATACAACCGCGTTTGCAACCGCTTTGCGAACGCGGATCCGCCTCCAGTGTGAATGAGCGGTAAGCGCTCATCTTTTACCGCTAATTAATGCGAAGATGGAGTGCTCTGCTTCGTTCGCAAAGCGGTTGCGAACGGGGTTGTATAAAGATCCAGTACAATTGCACGCGCACTCGATGACATCAAGTGCGCGTGATATTGTACTGAATCTTTATACAACTGCGTTTGCAACCGCTTTGCGAACGCGGATCCGCTTCCAGTGTGAATGAGCGGTAAGCGCTCATCTGTTACCGATAATTAACGCGAAGATGGAGTGCTCTGCTTCGTTCGCAAAGCGATTGCGAACGGGGTTGTATAAAGATCCAGTACAATTGCACGCGCACTCGATGACATCAAGTGCGCGTGACATTGTACTGAATCTTTATACAACTGCGTTTGCAACCGCTTTGCGAACGCGGATCCGCTTCCAGTGTGAATGAGCGGTAAGCGCTCATCTGTTACCGATAATTAACGCGAAGATGGAGTGCTCTGCTTCGTTCACAAAGCGGTTGCGAACGGGGTTGTATAAAGATCCAGTACAATTGCACGCGCACTCGATGACATCAAGTGCGCGTGACATTGTACTGAATCTTTATACAACTGCGTTTGCAACCGCTTTGCGAACGCGGATCCGCTTCCAGTGTGAATGAGCGGTAAGCGCTCATCTGTTACCGATAATTAACGCGAAGATGGAGTGCTCTGCTTCGTTCGCAAAGCGGTTGCGAACGGGGTTGTATAAAGATCCAGTACAATTGCACGCGCACTCGATGACATCAAGTGCGCGTGACATTGTACTGAATCTTTATACAACCGCGTTTGCAACCGCTTTGCCAAGAAGGATCCGCTTCCAGTGTGAATGTGCGGTAAGCGCTCATCTGTTACCGATAATTAACGCGAGGATGGAGTGCTCTGCTTCGTTCGCAAAGCGGTTGCGAACGGGGTTGTATAAAGATCCAGTACAATTGCACGCGCACTCGATGACATCAAGTGCGCGTGACATTGTACTGAATCTTGATACAACCGCGTTTGCAACCGCTTTGCGAACGCGGATCCGCTTCCAGTGTGAATGAGCGGTAAGCACTCATCTGTTACCGATAATTAACGCGAGGATGGAGTGCTCTGCTCCGTTCGCAAAGCGGTTGCGAACGGGGTTGTATAAAGATCCAGTACAATTGCACGCGCACTCGGTGAGATCAAGTGCGCGTGACATTGTACTGAAGCTTTATACAACCGCGTTTGCGACCGCTTTGCGAACGCGGATCTGCTTCCAGTGTGAATGAGCGGTAAGCGCTCATCTGTTACCGATAATTAACGCGAGGATGGAGTGCTCTGCTTCGTTCGCAAAGCGGTTGCGAACGGGGTTGCATAAAGATCCAGTACAAGTGCACGCGCACTCGATGACATCAAGAGCACCTGCAATTGCACTGAATCTTTATACAACCGCACTTGCAACCGCGTTGCGAACGCGGATCCGCTTCCAGTGTGAATGAGCGGTAAGCGCTCATCTGTTACCGGTAATTAACGCCAGGATGGAGTGCTCTGCTTCGTTCGCAAAGCAGTTACGAACGGGGTTGTATAAAGATACAGTACAAGTGCACGCGCACTCGATGACATCAAGAGCACGTGCAATTGCACTGAATCTTTATACAACTGCGTTTGCAACCGCGTTGCGAACGCGGATCCACTTCCAGTGTGAATGAGCGGTAAGCGCTCATCTGTTACCGGTAATTAACGCGAGGATGGAGTGCTCTGCTTCGTTCGCAAAGCGGTTGCGAACGGGGTTGTATAAAGATCCAGTACAATTGCACGCGCACTCGGTGAGATCAAGTGCGCGTGACATTGTACTGAAGCTTTATACAACCGCGTTTGCAACCGCTTTGCGAACGCGGATCCGCTTCCAGTGTGAATGAGCGGTAAGCGCTCATCTTTTACCGCTAATTAATGCGAAGATGGAGTGCTCTGCTTCGTTCGCAAAGCGGTTGCGAACGGGGTTGTATAAAGATCCAGTACAATTGCACGCGCACTCGATGACATCAAGTGCGCGTGACATTGCACTGAAGCTTTATACAACCGCGTTTGCAACCGCTTTGCGAACGCGGATCTGCTTCCAGTGTGAATGAGCGGTAAGCGCTCATCTGTTACCGATAATTAACGCGAGGATGGAGTGCTCTGCTTCGTTCGCAAAGCGGTTGCGAACGGGGTTGCATAAAGATCCAGTACAAGTGCACGCGCACTCGATGACATTAAGAGCACCTGCAATTGCACTGAATCTTTATACAACCGCACTTGCAACCGCGTTGCGAACGCGGATCCGCTTCCAGTGTGAATGAGCGGTAAGCGCTCATCTGTTACCGGTAATTAACGCCAGGATGGAGTGCTCTGCTTCGTTCGCAAAGCGGTTGCGAACGGGGTGTATAAAGATCCAGTACAAGTGCACGCGCACTCGATGACATCAAGTGCGCGTGACATTGTACTGAATCTTTATACAACCGCGTTTGCAACCGCTTTGCGAACGCGGATCCGCTTCCAGTGTGAATGAGCGGTAAGCGCTCATCTGTTACCGATAATTAACGCGAGGATGGAGTGCTCTGCTTCGTTCGCAAAGCGGTTGCGAACGGGGTTGCATAAAGATCCAGTACAAGTGCACGCGCACTCGATGACATCAAGAGCACCTGCAATTGCACTGAATCTTTATACAACCGCACTTGCAACCGCGTTGCGAACGCGGATCCGCTTCCAGTGTGAATGAGCGGTAAGCGCTCATCTGTTACCGGTAATTAACGCCAGGATGGAGTGCTCTGCTTCGTTCGCAAAGCGGTTGCGAACGGGGTTGTATAAAGATCCAGTACATTTGCACGCGCAGTCGGTGAGATCAAGTGCGCGTGACATTGTACTGAAGCTTTATACAACCGCGTTTGCAACCGCTTTGCGAACGCGGATCCGCTTCCAGTGTGAATGAGCGGTAAGCGCTCATCTTTTACCGCTAATTAATGCGAAGATGGAGTGCTCTGCTTCGTTCGCAAAGCGGTTGCGAACGGGGTTGTATAAAGATCCAGTACAATTGCACGCGCACTCGATGACATCAAGTGCGCGTGACATTGCACTGAAGCTTTATACAACCGCGTTTGCAACCGCTTTGCGAACGCGGATCTGCTTCCAGTGTGAATGAGCGGTAAGCGCTCATCTGTTACCGATAATTAACGCGAGGATGGAGTGCTCTGCTTCGTTCGCAAAGCGGTTGCGAACGGGGTTGCATAAAGATCCAGTACAAGTGCACGGGCACTCGATGACATTAAGAGCACCTGCAATTGCACTGAATCTTTACACAACCGCACTTGCAACCGCGTTGCGAACGCGGATCCGCTTCCAGTGTGAATGAGCGGTAAGCGCTCATCTGTTACCGGTAATTAACGCCAGGATGGAGTGCTCTGTTTCGTTCGCAAAGCGGTTGCGAACGGGGTGTATAAAGATCCAGTACAAGTGCACGCGCAATCGATGACATCAAGAGCACGTGCAATTGCACTGAATCTTTATACAACCGCGTTTGCAACCGCGTTGCGAACGCGGATCCACTTCCAGTGTGAATGAGCGGTAAGCGCTCATCTGTTACCGGTAATTAACGCGAGGATGGAGTGCTCTGCTTCGTACGCAAAGTGGTTGCGAACGGGGTTGTATAAAGATCCAGTACAATTGCACGCGCACTCGGTGAGATCAAGTGCGCGTGACATTGCACTGAAGCTTTATACAACTGCGTTTGCAACCGCTTTGCGAACGCAGATCCGCTTCCAGTGTGAATCAGCGGTAAGCGATCATCTTTTACCGCTAATTAATGCGAAGATGGAGTGCTCTGCTTCGTTCGCAAAGCGGTTGCGAACGGGGTTGTATAAAGATCCAGTACAATTGCACGCGCACTCTTTGACATCAAGTGCGCCTGACATTGTACTGAATCTTTATACAACCGCGTTTGCAACCGCTTTGCCAAGGCGGATCCGCTTCCAGTGTGAATGTGCGGTAAGGGCTCATCTGTTACCGATAATTAACGCGAGGATGGAGTGCTCTGCTTCGTTCGCAAAGCGGTTGCGAACGGGGTTGTATAAAGATCCAGTACAATTGCACGCGCACTCGACGACATCAAGTGCGCGTGACATTGTACTGAATCTTTATACAACCGCGTTTGCAACCGCTTTGCGAACGCGGATCCGCTTCCAGAGTGAATGAGCGCTAAGTGCTCATCTGTTACCGATAATTAACGCGAGGATGGAGTGCTCTGCTCCGTTCGCAAAGCGGTTGCGAACGGGGTTGTATAAAGATCCAGTACAATTGCACGCGCACTCGGTGAGATCAAGTGCGCGTGACATTGTACTGAAGCTTTATACAACCGCGTTTGCAACCGCTTTGCGAACGCGGATCTGCTTCCAGTGTGAATGAGCGGTAAGCGTTCATCTGTTACCGATAATTAACACGAGGATGGAGTGCTCTGCTTCGTTCGCAAAGCGGTTGCGAACGGGGTTGCATAAAGATCCAGTACAAGTGCACGCGCACTCGATGACATTAAGAGCACCTGCAATTGCACTGAATCTTTATACAACCGCACTTGCAACCGCGTTGCGAACGCGGATCCGCTTCCAGTGTGAATGAGCGGTAAGCGCTCATCTGTTACCGGTAATTAACGCCAGGATGGAGTGCTCTGCTTCGTTCGCAAAGCGGTTGCGAACGGGGTGAATAAAGATCCAGTACAAGTGCACGCGCAATCGATGACATCAAGAGCACGTTCAATTGCACTGAATCTTTATACAACCGCGTTTGCAACCGCGTTGCGAACGCGGATCCACTTCCAGTGTGAATGAGCGGTAAGCGCTCATCTGTTACCGGTAATTAACGCGAGGATGGAGTGCTCTGCTCCGTACGCAAAGTGGTTGCGAACGGGGTTGTATAAAGATCCAGTACAATTGCACGCGCACTCGCTGAGATCAAGTGCGCGTGACATTGCACTGAAGCTTTATACAACCGCGTTTGCAACCGCTTTGCGAACGCGGATCCGCCTCCAGTGTGAATGAGCGGTAAGCGCTCATCTTTTACCGCTAATTAATGCGAAGATGGAGTGCTCTGCTTCGTTCGCAAAGCGGTTGCGAACGGGGTTGTATAAAGATCCAGTACAATTGCACGCGCACTCGATGACATCAAGTGCGCGTGATATTGTACTGAATCTTTATACAACTGCGTTTGCAACCGCTTTGCGAACGCGGATCCGCTTCCAGTGTGAATGAGCGGTAAGCGCTCATCTGTTACCGATAATTAACGCGAAGATGGAGTGCTCTGCTTCGTTCGCAAAGCGATTGCGAACGGGGTTGTATAAAGATCCAGTACAATTGCACGCGCACTCGATGACATCAAGTGGGCGTGACATTGTACTGAATCTTTATACAACTGCGTTTGCAACCGCTTTGCGAACGCGGATCCGCTTCCAGTGTGAATGAGCGGTAAGCGCTCATCTGTTACCGATAATTAAGGCGAAGATGGAGTGCTCTGCTTCGTTCACAAAGCGGTTGCGAACGGGGTTGTATAAAGATCCAGTACAATTGCACGCGCACTCGATGACATCAAGTGCGCGTGACATTGTACTGAATCTTTATACAACTGCGTTTGCAACCGCTTTGCGAACGCGGATCCGCTTCCAGTGTGAATGAGCGGTAAGCGCTCATCTGTTACCGATAATTAACGTGAAGATGGAGTGCTCTGCTTCGTTCGCAAAGCGGTTGCGAACGGGGTTGTATAAAGATCCAGTACAATTGCACGCGCACTCGATGACATCAAGTGCGCGTGACATTGTACTGAATCTTGATACAACCGCGTTTGCAACCGCTTTGCGAACGCGGATCCGCTTCCAGTGTGAATGAGCGGTAAGCGCTCATCTGTTACCGATAATTAACGCGAGGATGGAGTGCTCTGCTCCGTTCGCAAAGCGGTTGCGAACGGGGTTGTATAAAGATCCAGTACAATTGCACGCGCACTCGGTGAGATCAAGTGCGCGTGACATTGTACTGAAGCTTTATACAACCGCGTTTGCGACCGCTTTGCGAACGCGGATCTGCTTCCAGTGTGAATGAGCGGTAAGCGCTCATCTGTTACCGATAATTAACGCGAGGATGGAGTGCTCTGCTTCGTTCGCAAAGCGGTTGCGAACGGGGTTGCATAAAGATCCAGTACAAGTGCACGCGCACTCGATGACATCAAGAGCACCTGCAATTGCACTGAATCTTTATACAACCGCACTTGCAACCGCGTTGCGAACGCGGATCCGCTTCCAGTGTGAATGAGCGGTAAGCGCTCATCTGTTACCGGTAATTAACGCCAGGATGGAGTGCTCTGCTTCGTTCGCAAAGCAGTTGCGAACGGGGTTGTATAAAGATACAGTACAAGTGCACGCGCACTCGATGACATCAAGAGCACGTGCAATTGCACTGAATCTTTATACAACTGCGTTTGCAACCGCGTTGCGAACGCGGATCCACTTCCAGTGTGAATGAGCGGTAAGCGCTCATCTGTTACCGGTAATTAACGCGAGGATGGAGTGCTCTGCTTCGTTCGCAAAGCGGTTGCGAACGGGGTTGTATAAAGATCCAGTACAATTGCACGCGCACTCGGTGAGATCAAGTGCGCGTGACATTGTACTGAAGCTTTATACAACCGCGTTTGCAACCGCTTTGCGAACGCGGATCCGCTTCCAGTGTGAATGAGCGGTAAGCGCTCATCTTTTACCGCTAATTAATGCGAAGATGGAGTGCTCTGCTTCGTTCGCAAAGCGGTTGCGAACGGGGTTGTATAAAGATCCAGTACAATTGCACGCGCACTCGATGACATCAAGTGCGCGTGACATTGCACTGAAGCTTTATACAACCGCGTTTGCAACCGCTTTGCGAACGCGGATCTGCTTCCAGTGTGAATGAGCGGTAAGCGCTCATCTGTTACCGATAATTAACGCGAGGATGGAGTGCTCTGCTTCGTTCGCAAAGCGGTTGCGAACGGGGTTGCATAAAGATCCAGTACAAGTGCACGCGCACTCGATGACATTAAGAGCACCTGCAATTGCACTGAATCTTTATACAACCGCACTTGCAACCGCGTTGCGAACGCGGATCCGCTTCCAGTGTGAATGAGCGGTAAGCGCTCATCTGTTACCGGTAATTAACGCCAGGATGGAGTGCTCTGCTTCGTTCGCAAAGCGGTTGCGAACGGGGTGTATAAAGATCCAGTACAAGTGCACGCGCACTCGATGACATCAAGTGCGCGTGACATTGTACTGAATCTTTATACAACCGCGTTTGCAACCGCTTTGCGAACGCGGATCCGCTTCCAGTGTGAATGAGCGGTAAGCGCTCATCTGTTACCGATAATTAACGCGAGGATGGAGTGCTCTGCTTCGTTCGCAAAGCGGTTGCGAACGGGGTTGCATAAAGATCCAGTACAAGTGCACGCGCACTCGATGACATCAAGAGCACCTGCAATTGCACTGAATCTTTATACAACCGCACTTGCAACCGCGTTGCGAACGCGGATCCGCTTCCAGTGTGAATGAGCGGTAAGCGCTCATCTGTTACCGGTAATTAACGCCAGGATGGAGTGCTCTGCTTCGTTCGCAAAGCGGTTGCGAACGGGGTTGTATAAAGATCCAGTACATTTGCACGCGCAGTCGGTGAGATCAAGTGCGCGTGACATTGTACTGAAGCTTTATACAACCGCGTTTGCAACCGCTTTGCGAACGCGGATCCGCTTCCAGTGTGAATGAGCGGTAAGCGCTCATCTTTTACCGCTAATTAATGCGAAGATGGAGTGCTCTGCTTCGTTCGCAAAGCGGTTGCGAACGGGGTTGTATAAAGATCCAGTACAATTGCACGCGCACTCGATGACATCAAGTGCGCGTGACATTGCACTGAAGCTTTATACAACCGCGTTTGCAACCGCTTTGCGAACGCGGATCTGCTTCCAGTGTGAATGAGCGGTAAGCGCTCATCTGTTACCGATAATTAACGCGAGGATGGAGTGCTCTGCTTCGTTCGCAAAGCGGTTGCGAACGGGGTTGCATAAAGATCCAGTACAAGTGCACGGGCACTCGATGACATTAAGAGCACCTGCAATTGCACTAAATCTTTACACAACCGCACTTGCAACCGCGTTGCGAACGCGGATCCGCTTCCAGTGTGAATGAGCGGTAAGCGCTCATCTGTTACCGGTAATTAACGCCAGGATGGAGTGCTCTGTTTCGTTCGCAAAGCGGTTGCGAACGGGGTGTATAAAGATCCAGTACAAGTGCACGCGCAATCGATGACATCAAGAGCACGTGCAATTGCACTGAATCTTTATACAACCGCGTTTGCAACCGCGTTGCGAACGCGGATCCACTTCCAGTGTGAATGAGCGGTAAGCGCTCATCTGTTACCGGTAATTAACGCGAGGATGGAGTGCTCTGCTTCGTACGCAAAGTGGTTGCGAACGGGGTTGTATAAAGATCCAGTACAATTGCACGCGCACTCGGTGAGATCAAGTGCGCGTGACATTGCACTGAAGCTTTATACAACTGCGTTTGCAACCGCTTTGCGAACGCGGATCTGCTTCCAGTGTGAATGAGCGGTAAGCGCTCATCTGTTACCGGTAATTAACGCGAGGATGGAGTGCTCTGCTTCGTTCGCAAAGTGGTTGCGAACGGGGTTGTATAAAGATCCAGTACAATTGCACGCGCACTCGGTGAGATCAAGTGCGCGTGACATTGCACTGAAGCTTTATACAACCGCGTTTGCAACCGCTTTGCGAACGCGGATCTGCTTCCAGTGTGAATGAGCGGTAAGCGCTCATCTGTTACCGATAATTAACGCGAGGATGGAGTGCTCTGCTTCGTACGCAAAGTGGTTGCGAACGGGGTTGTATAAAGATCCAGTACAATTGCACGCGCACTCGGTGAGATCAAGTGCGCGTGACATTGCACTGAAGCTTTATACAACTGCGTTTGCAACCGCTTTGCGAACGCGGATCTGCTTCCAGTGTGAATGAGCGGTAAGCGCTCATCTGTTACCGGTAATTAACGCGAGGATGGAGTGCTCTGCTTCGTACGCAAAGTGGTTGCGAACGGGGTTGTATAAAGATCCAGTACAATTGCACGCGCACTCGGTGAGATCAAGTGCGCGTGACATTGCACTGAAGCTTTATACAACCGCGTTTGCAACCGCTTTGCGAACGCGGATCTGCTTCCAGTGTGAATGAGCGGTAAGCGCTCATCTGTTACCGATAATTAACGCGAGGATGGAGTGCTCTGCTTGGTTCGCAAAGCGGTTGCGAACGGGGTTGCATAAAGATCCAGTACAAGTGCACGGGCACTCGATGACATTAAGAGCACCTGCAATTGCACTGAATCTTTACACAACCGCACTTGCAACCGCGTTGCGAACGCGGATCCGCTTCCAGTGTGAATGAGCGGTAAGCGCTCATCTGTTACCGGTAATTAACGCCAGGATGGAGTGCTCTGTTTCGTTCGCAAAGCGGTTGCGAACGGGGTGTATAAAGATCCAGTACAAGTGCACGCGCAATCGATGACATCAAGAGCACGTGCAATTGCACTGAATCTTTATACAACCGCGTTTGCAACCGCGTTGCGAACGCGGATCCACTTCCAGTGTGAATGAGCGGTAAGCGCTCATCTGTTACCGGTAATTAACGCGAGGATGGAGTGCTCTGCTTCGTACGCAAAGTGGTTGCGAACGGGGTTGTATAAAGATCCAGTACAATTGCACGCGCACTCGGTGAGATCAAGTGCGCGTGACATTGCACTGAAGCTTTATACAACTGCGTTTGCAACCGCTTTGCGAACGCAGATCCGCTTCCAGTGTGAATCAGCGGTAAGCGATCATCTTTTACCGCTAATTAATGCGAAGATGGAGTGCTCTGCTTCGTTCGCAAAGCGGTTGCGAACGGGGTTGTATAAAGATCCAGTACAATTGCACGCGCACTCGATGACATCAAGTGCGCGTGACATTGTACTGAATCTTTATACAACTGCGTTTGCAACCGCTTTGCGAACGCGGATCCGCTTCCAGTGTGACTGAGCGGTAAGCGCTTATCTGTTACCGATAATTAACGCGAAGATGGAGTGCTCTGCTTCGTTCGCAAAGCGGTTGCGAACGGGGTTGAATAAAGATACAGTACAAGTGCACGCGCAAACGATGACATCAAGAGTACGTGCAATTGCACTGAATCTTTATACAACTGCGTTTGCAACCGCGTTGCGAACGCGGATCCACTTCCAGTGTGAATGAGCGGTAAGCGCTCATCTGTTACCGGTAATTAACGCGAGGATGGAGTGCTCTGCTTCGTTCGCAAAGCGGTTGCGAACAGGGTTGTATAAAGATCCAGTACAATTGCACGCGCACTCGGTGAGATCAAGTGCGCGTGACATTGTACTGAAGCTTTATACAACCGCGTTTGCAACCGCTTTGCGAACGCGGATCCGCTTCCAGTGTGAATGAGCGGTAAGCGCTCATCTTTTACCGCTAATTAATGCGAAGATGGAGTGCTCTGCTTCGTTCGCAAAGCGGTTGCGAACGGGGTTGTATAAAGATCCAGTACAATTGCACGCGCACTCGATGACATCAAGTGCGCGTGACATTGCACTGAAGCTTTATACAACCGCGTTTGCAACCGCTTTGCGAACGCGGATCTGCTTCCAGTGTGAATGAGCGGTAAGCGCTCATCTGTTACCGATAATTAACGCGAGGACGGAGTGCTCTGCTTCGTTCGCAAAGCGGTTGCGAACGGGGTTGCATAAAGATCCAGTACAAGTGCACGCGCACTCGATGACATTAAGAGCACCTGCAATTGCACTGAATCTTTATACAACCGCACTTGCAACCGCGTTGCGAACGCGGATCCGCTTCCAGTGTGAATGAGCGGTAAGCGCTCATCTGTTACCGGTAATTAACGCCAGGATAGAGTGCTCTGTTTCGTTCGCAAAGCGGTTGCGAACGGGGTGTATAAAGATCCAGTACAAGTGCACGCGCAATCGATGACATCAAGAGCACGTGCAATTGCACTGAATCTTTATACAACCGCGTTTGCAACCGCGTTGCGAACGCGGATCCACTTCCAGTGTGAATGAGCGGTAAGCGCTCATCTGTTACCGGTAATTAACGCGAGGATGGAGTGCTCTGCTTCGTACGCAAAGTGGTTGCGAACGGGGTTGTATAAAGATCCAGTACCATTGCACGCGCACTCGGTGAGATCAAGTGCGCGTGACATTGCACTGAAGCTTTATACAACCGCGTTTGCAACCGCTTTGCGAACGCGGATCCGCTTTCAGTGTGAATGAGCGGTAAGCGATCATCTTTTACCGCTAATTAATGCGAAGATGGAGTGCTCTGCTTCGTTCGCAAAGCGGTTGCGAACGGGGTTGTATAAAGATCCAGTACAATTGCACGCGCACTCGATGACATCAAGTGCGCGTGACATTGTACTGAATCTTTATAGAACTGCGTTTGCAACCGCTTTGCGAACGCGGATCCGCTTCCAGTGTGAATGAGCGGTAAGCGCTCATCTGTTACCGATAACTAACGCGAAGATGGAGTGCTCTGCTTCGTTCGCAAAGCGGTTGCGAACGGGGTTGTATAAAGATCCAGTACAATTGCACGCGCACTCGATGACATCAAGTGCGCGTGACATTGTACTGAATCTTTATACAACTGCGTTTGCAACCGCTTTGCGAACGCGGATCCGCTTCCAGTGTGACTGAGCGGTAAGCGCTCATCTGTTACCGATAATTAACGCGAAGATGGAGTGCTCTGCTTCGTTCGCAAAGCGGTTGCGAACGGGCTTGTATAAAGATCCAGTACAATTACACGCGCACTCGATGACATCAAGTGCGCGTGACATTGTACTGAATCTTTATACAACTGCGTTTGCAACCGCTTTGCGAACGCGGATCCGCTTCCAGTGTGAATGAGCGGTAAGCGCTCATCTGTTACCGATAATTAACGCGAAGATGGAGTGCTCTGCTTCGTTCGCAAAGCGGTTGCGAACGGAGTTGTATAAAGATCCAGTACAATTGCACGCGCACTCGATGACATCAAGTGCGCGTGACATTGTACTGAATCTTTATACAACCGCGTTTGCAACCGCTTTGCGAACGCGGATCCGCTTCCAGTGTCAATGAGCGGTAAGCGCTCATCTTTTACCGCTAATTAATGCGAAGATGGAGTGCTCTGCTTCGTTCGCAAAGCGGTTGCGAACGGGGTTGTATAAAGATCCAGTACAATTGCACGCGCACTCGATGACATCAAGTGCGCGTGACATTGTACTGAATCTTTATACAACTGCGTTTGCAACCGCTTTGCGAACGCGGATCCGGTTCCAGTGTGAATGAGCGGTAAGCGCTCATCTGTTACCGATAATTAACGCGAAGATGGAGTGCTCTGCTTCGTTCGCAAAGCAGTTGCGAACGGGGTTGTATAAAGATCCAGTACAATTGCACGCGCACTCGATGACATCAAGTGCGCGTGACATTGTACTGAATCTTTATACAACTGCGTTTGCAACAGCTTTGCGAACGCGGATCCGCTTCCAGTGTGAATGAGCGGTAAGCGCTCATCTGTTACCGATAATTAACGCGAAGATGGAGTGCTCTGCTTCGTTCGCAAAGCGGTTGCGAACGGGGTTGTATAAAGATCCAGTACAATTGCACGCGCACTCGATGACATCAAGTGCGCGTGACATTGTACTGAATCTTTATACAACTGCGTTTGCAACCGCTTTGCGAACGCGGATCCGCTTCCAGTGTGAATGAGCGGTAAGCGCTCATCTGTTACCGATAATTAACGCGAAGATGGAGTGCTCTGCTTCGTTCGCAAAGCGGTTGCGAACGGGGTTGTATAAAGATCCAGTACAATTGCACGCGCACTCGATGACATCAAGTGCGCGTGACATTGTACTGACTCTTTATACAACCGCGTTTGCAACCGCTTTGCTAAGGCGGATCCGCTTCCAGTGTGAATGTGCGGTAAGCGCTCATCTGTTACCGATAATTAACGCGAGGATGGAGTGCTCTGCTTCGTTCGCAAAGCGGTTGCGAACGGGGTTGTATAAAGATCCAGTACAATTGCACGCGCACTCGATGACATCAAGTGCGCGTGACATTGTACTGAATCTTTATACAACCGCGTTTGCAACCGCTTTGCGAACGCGGATCCGCTTCCAGTGTGAATGAGCGGTAAGCGCTCATCTGTTACCGATAATTAACGCGAGGATGGAGTGCTCTGCTCCGTTCGCAAAGCGGTTGCGAACGGGGTTGTATAAAGATCCAGTACAATTGCACGCGCACTCGGTGAGATCAAGTGCGCGTGACATTGTACTGAAGCTTTATACAACCGCGTTTGCAACCGCTTTGCGAACGCGGATCTGCTTCCAGTGTGAATGAGCGGTAAGCGCTCATCTGTTACCGATAATTAACGCGAGGATGGAGTGCTCTGCTTCGTTCGCAAAGGGGTTGCGAACGGGGTTGCATAAAGATCCAGTACAAGTGCACGCGCACTCGATGATATCAAGAGCACCTGCAATTGCACTGAATCTTTATACAACCGCACTTGCAACCGCGTTGCGAACGCGGATCCGCTTCCAGTGTGAATGAGCGGTAAGCGCACATCTGTTACCGGTAATTAACGCCAGGATGGAGTGCTCTGCTTCGTTCGCAAAGCAGTTGCGAACGGGGTTGTATAAAGATACAGTACAAGTGCACGCGCACTCGATGACATCAAGAGCACGTGCAATTGCACTGAATCTTTATACAACTGCGTTTGCAACCGCGTTGCGAACGCGGATCCACTTCCAGTGTGAATGAGCGGTAAGCGCTCATCTGTTACCGGTAATTAACGCCAGGATGGAGTGCTCTGCTTCGTTCGCAAAGCGGTTGCGAACGGGGTTGTATAAAGATCCAGTACAATTGCACGCGCACTCGATGACATCAAGTGCGTGTGACATTGCACTGAAGCTTTATACAACCGCGTTTGCAACCGCTTTGCGAACGCGGATCTGCTTCCAGTGTGAATGAGCGGTAAGCGCTCATCTGTTACCGATAATTAACGCGAGGATGGAGTGCTCTGCTTCGTTCACAAAGCGGTTGCGAACGGGGTTGCATAAAGATCCAGTACAAGTGCACGCGCACTCGATGACATTAAGAGCACCTGCAATTGCACTGAATCTTTATACAACCGCACTTGCAACCGCGTTGCGAACGCGGATCCGCTTCCAGTGTGAATGAGCGGTAAGCGCTCATCTGTTACCGGTAATTAACGCCAGGATGGAGTGCTCTGCTTCGTTCGCAAAGCGGTTGCGAACGGGGTGTATAAAGATCCAGTACAAGTGCACGCGCAATCGATGACATCAAGAGCACGTGCAATTGCACTGAATCTTTATACAACCGCGTTTGCAACCGCGTTGCGAACGCGGATCCACTTCCAGTGTGAATGAGCGGTAAGCGCTCATCTGTTACCGGTAATTAACGCGAGGATGGAGTGCTCTGCTTCGTACGCAAAGTGGTTGCGAACGGGGTTGTATAAAGATCCAGTACAATTGCACGCGCACTCGGTGAGATCAAGTGCGCGTGACATTGCACTGAAGCTTTATACAACCGCGTTTGCAACCGCTTTGAGAACGCGGATCCGCTTCCAGTGTGAATGAGCGGTAAGCGATCATCTTTTACCGCTAATTAATGCGAAGATGGAGTGCTCTGCTTCGTTCGCAAAGCGGTTGCGAACGGGGTTGTATAAAGATCCAGTACAATTGCACGCGCACTCGATGACATCAAGTGCGCGTGACATTGTACTGAATCTTTATACAACTGCGTTTGCAACCGCTTTGCGAACGCGGATCCGCTTCCAGTGTGAATGAGCGGTAAGCGTTCATCTGTTACCGATAATTAACGCGAAGATGGAGTGCTCTGCTTCGTTCGCAAAGCGGTTGCGAACGGGGTTGTATAAAGATCCAGTACAATTGCACGCGCACTCGATGACATCAAGTGCGCGTGACATTGTACTGAATCTTTATACAACTGCGTTTGCAACCGCTTTGGGAACGCGGATCCGCTTCCAGTGTGAATGAGCGGTAAGCGCTCATCTGTTACCGATAATTAACGCGAAGATGGAGTGCTCTGCTTCGTTCGCAAAGCGGTTGCGAACGGGGTTGTATAAAGATCCAGTACAATTGCACGCGCACTCGACGACATCAAGTGCGCGTGACATTGTACTGAATCTTTATACAACCGCGTTTGCAACCGCTTTGCCAAGGCGGATCCGCTTCCAGTGTGAATGTGCGGTAAGCGCTCATCTGTTACCGATAATTAACGCGAGGATGGAGTGCTCTGCTTCGTTCGCAAAGCGGTTGCGAACGAGGTTGTATAAAGATCCAGTACAATTGCACGCGCACTCGATGACATCAAGTGCGCGTGACATTGTACTGAATCTTTATACAACCGCGTTTGCAACCGCTTTGCGAACGCGGATCCGCTTCCAGTGTGAATGAGCGGTAAGCGCTCATCTGTTACCGATAATTAACGCGAGGATGGAGTGCTCTGCTCCGTTCGCAAAGCGGTTGCGAACGAGGTTGTATAAAGATCCAGTACAATTGCACGCGCACTCGGTGAGATCAAGTGCGCGTGACATTGTACTGAAGCTTTATACAACCGCGTTTGCAACCGCTTTGCGAACGCGGATCTGCTTCCAGTGTGAATGAGCGGTAAGCGCTCATCTGTTACCGATAATTAACGCGAGGATGGAGTGCTCTGCTTCGTTCGCAAAGCGGTTGCGAACGGGGTTGCATAAAGATCCAGTACAAGTGCACGCGCACTCGATGACATCAAGAGCACCTGCAATTGCACTGAATCTTTATACAACCGCACTTGCAACCGCGTTGCGAACGCGGATCCGCTTCCAGTGTGAATGAGCGGTAAGCGCTCATCTGTTACCGGTAATTAACGCCAGGATGGAGTGCTCTGCTTCGTTCGCAAAGCGGTTGTGAACGGGGTTGTATAAAGATACAGTACAAGTGCACGCGCACTCGATGACATCAAGAGCACGTGCAATTGCACTGAATGTTTATACAACTGCGTTTGCAACCGCGTTGCGAACGCGGATCCACTTCCAGTGTGAATGAGCGGTAAGCGCTCATCTGTTGCCGGTAATTAACGCGAGGATGGAGTGCTCTGCTTCGTTCGCAAAGCGGTTGCGAACGGGGTTGTATAAAGATCCAGTACAATTGCACGCGTACTCGATGACATCAAGTGCGCGTGACATTGCACTGAATCTTTATACAACTGCGTTTGAAACCGCTTTGCGAACGCGGATCCGCTTCCAGTGTGAATGAGCGGTAAGCGCTCATCTGTTACCGATAATTAACGCGAGGATGGAGTGCTCTGCTTCGTTCGCAAAGCGGTTGCGAACGGGGTTGTATAATGACCCAGTACAAGTGCACGCGCACTCGATGACATCAAGAGCACGTGCGATTGCACTGAATCTTTATACAACCGAGTTTGCAACCGCGTTGCGAACGCGGATCCGCTTCCAGTGTGAATGAGCGGTAAGCGCTCATCTGTTACCGGTTATTAACGCGAGGATGGAGTGCTCTGCTTCGTTCGCAAAGCGGTTGCGAACGGGGTTGTATAGACCTTTGTCCGGAAGTGCTCTTTTTAGCCTCGACCGCAAGGAGCAAAAGCGAACAATAATCTCGAACCCAGACGCTCACGGGGAGGGGGGGCTGCGTCGGCCTGCGCCGCCGCTTCAGCCGCTTCCCGTTGAGGGCTTCTTCGCTGGTGTGCCGACTGCCGTTTCGCTGGCATCGGTCCTGTTTACCGCGGTATGGGAGTATAGTGCCCGTAATGTGAGCGCCGTGTGTCCATACGCCACTTTGCCGCTGTTGGTTTCCATCTAGCCGAGCCAGAAAACATCTCGCGACGAGTTGACCGCGCCGCGAGTGACGAAGAAGAAGCAAACATGGCGACGGTTTGTGCGATCACTTTGGTGGCTCCGGTGTTGAGTGTCTTCAGCGTCCTCGTGAGAAGATTCCCCTGCCCTTCGAATTTATTGCAAGCACCACGAGTGGCACGAAAGATGTGGAATCATCGTCTCAACTACAAATAAGCAGGCCTTCACGAGCAACAACGGTGCCAGTTGTGTCAGGCTCACGCAGCCAGCGGCACAGTTGTGTTGGTTGTGTCGTCAGATGTTCAACAACGCCGAGGTATTTTCATTTATCATTTGGAATGGCTTCAAGACTGGGAAATTAATCTATTTCGCGGATTGTTAACGCCGAGGCGAGTGCCCTCCGTTGCAGTGCCGTCGTCGCGCAAAGTGCAGAGAAAACCGGGTGGCGATGGCGGCGGTGCTCTTTGATCTTGCGCCGTCGGGTTCATGAAGTCCGGAGTAAACGCACGTACGTGCGTCTGCTGGATCGGTGTTTTGGACTTCCTCAAAACTCTTTCTCACGCGCATTTTCCTTGTGAAGCTTAGTAGCTCATTACACCTCATCGTCGACCGCGCTCATTTGACTACGACGGACGAGCCTGCGTGATGTGAATTTCACTGCCTCAGATCCTTGGTGTGCTCTAACGAGGGCTAATAAAATATCACCGCGAACTTCTGAACAAACGAGTAGAAGTTTCGTCTGCTATCATAACTGATCGCCTGTCACAATATTAATCAGTAGCGTTCCTAGACTCCGCCCCCACAGGCACCGTGCTTCGTTGTCCGATAGTAAGTGTCTCCTGGTACCTCGTAGAATTCCAGCTCCCACTTCAAGTAAGTACCATCCTTTAGAACTGGCATTTAATAGTTTCGAACCCAGACGCTCGCAGTGTGTGTTTGTGTGTGTGTGTGTGTGTGGGGGGGGGGGGGGGGGGCGGGCATTCGCTAGTCATTCTATGAAACGTCGTGGTCTCGTTTTCATTCGCTAAAACGGCGTTCGATCAAGTGAACGGCTCCCACTTATTTCGGCTCGGCAGAGCCGCGCTGCCGCAGAAAGGCAAGCAGATCGCGAAAATCGGTCTCAAACGTGTCACGAATGTAATGTCGTATACAAGAAGCCCACAATCAAGCATTTGAAAGCTACAAGAAAGCGGTAGCGAAATATTTACTACGCAATGAACCCGGACTGAAACGCGGATGTCAAGGGTCAGCAGACACCGAGAACATTTAAGACAAGAAAGGTTTTCTCTTGTTTTTTTGATCGAGATGGGTTCTCGAATGTTCACGACATCTTATCTGTTGAAGAACGGGTCGCGGAGGCTTCTGGTGAGGACATCGTACACGATGTGCCGGTGCATTCGGACAGCCTGCCGCATCCAGCTCCCCAAAGCAACGCCGCCGACGCAGCCCCCCCCCCCCCTCCTGCCTGCCAGTTCTCTCCGCGTGGTGGCGCGAGCGTAGATAAACATGGCGGCGCCCTGGAATTGGCGCGGACACTGGTCTATAAAGATCCAGTACAATTGCACGCGCACTCGATGACATCAAGAGCACGTGCTATTGCACTGAATCTTTATACAACCGCGTTTGCAACCGCTTTGCCAACGCGGATCCGCTTCCAGTGTGAATGAGCGGTAAGCGCTCATCTGTTACCGATAATTAACGCGAGGATGGAGTGCTCTGCTCCGTTCGCAAAGCGGTTGCGAACGGGGTTGTATAAAGATCCAGTACAATTGCACGCGCACTCAATGACATCAAGAGCACGTGCTATTGCACTGAATCTTTATACAACCGCGTTTGCAACCGCTTTGCGAACGCGGATCCGCTTCCAGTGTGAATGAGCGGTAAGCGCTCATCTGTTACCGATAATTAACGCGAGGATGGAGTGCTCTGCTCCGTTCGCAAAGCGGTTGCGAACGGGGTTGTATAAAGATCCAGTACAATTGCACGCGCACTCGATGAGATCAAGTGCGCGTGACATTGTACTGAAGCTTTATACAACCGCGTTTACAACCGCTTTGCGAACGCGGATCCGCTTCCAGTGTGAATGAGCGGTAAGCGCTGATCTGTTACCGATAATTAACGCGAGGATGGAGTGCTCTGCTTCGTTCGCAAAGCGGTTCCGAACGGGGTTATATAAAGATCCAGTACAAGTGCACGCGCACTCGATGACATCAAGAGCACGTGCAATTGCACTGAATCTTTATACAACCGCGTTTACAACCGCGTTGCGAACGCGGATCCGCTTCCAGTGTGAATGAGCGGTAAGCGCTCATCTGTTACCGGTAATTAACGCGAGGATGGAGTGTTCTGCTTCGTTCGCAAAGCGGTTGCTAACGGGGTTGTATAAAGATCCAGTACAATTGCACGCGCACTAGATGACATCAAGAGCACGTGCTATTGCACTGAATCTTTATACAACCGCGTTTGCAACTGCTTTGCAAACGCGGATCCGCTTCCAGTGTGAATGAGCGGTAAGCGCTGATCTGTTACCGACAATTAACGCGAGGATGGAGTGCTCTGCTTCGTTCGCAAAGCGGTTGCGAACGGGGTTGCATAAAGATCCAGTACAATTGCACGCGCACTCGATGACATCGAGTGCGCGTGACATTGTACTGAATCTTTATACAACCGCGTTTGCAACCGCTTTGCGAACGCGGATCCGCTTCCAGTGTGAATGAGCGGTAAGCACTCATCTGTTACCGATAATTAACGCGAAGATGGAGTGCTCTGCTTCGTTCGCAAAGCGGTTGCGAACGGGGTTGTATAAAGATCCAGTACAATTGCACGGGCACTCGATGACATCAAGAGCACGTGCAATTGTACTGAATCTTTATACAACCGCGTTTGCAACCGCTTTGCGAACGCGGATCCGCTTCCAGTGTGAATGAGCGATAAGCGCTCATCTGTTACCGATAATTAACGCGAAGATGGAGTGCTCTGCTTCGTTCGCAAAGCGGTTGCGAACGGGGTTGTATAAAGATCCTGTACAACCGCTTTGCGAACGCGGATCCGTTTCCAGTGTGAATGAGCGGTACGCGCTCATCTGTTACCGATAATTAACGCGAGGATGGAGTGCTCTGCTTCGTTCGCAAAGCGGTTGCGAACGGGGTTGTATAAAGATCCAGTACAATTGCACGGGCACTCGATGACATCAAGAGCACGTGCAATTGCACTGAATCTTTATACAACCGCGTTTACAACCGCGTTGCGAACGCGGATCCGCTTCCAGTGTGAATGAGCGGTAAGCGCTCATCTGTTACCGGTAATTAACGCGAGGATGGAGTGCTCTGCTTCGTTCGCAAAGCGGTTGCTAACGGGGTTGTATAAAGATCCAGTACAATTGCACGCGCACTAGATGACATCAAGAGCACGTGCTATTGCACTGAATCCTTATACAACCGCGTTTGCAACTGCTTTGCAAACGCGGATCCGCTTCCAGTGTGAATGAGCGGTAAGCGCTGATCTGTTACCGATAATTAACGCGAGGATGGAGTGCTCTGCTTCGTTCGCAAAGCGGTTGCGAACGGGGTTGCATAAAGATCCAGTACAATTGCACGCGCACTCGATGACATCGAGTGCGCGTGACATTGTACTGAATCTTTATACAACCGCGTTTGCAACCGCTTTGCGAACGCGGATCCGCTTCCAGTGTGAATGAGCGGTAAGCACTCATCTGTTACCGATAATTAACGCGAAGATGGAGTGCTCTGCTTCGTTCGCAAAGCGGTTGCGAACGGGGTTGTATAAAGATCCTGTACAATTGCACGCGCTCTCGATGACATCAAGTGCGCGTGACATTGTAGTAAATCTTTATACAACCGCGTTTGCAACCGCTTTGCGAACGCGGATCCGCTTCCAGTGTGAATGAGCGGTACGCGCTCATCTGTTACCGATAATTAACGCGAGGATGGAGTGCTCTGCTTCGTTCGCAAAGCGGTTGCGAACGGGGTTGTATAAAGATCCAGTACAATTGCACGGGCACTCGATGACGTCAAGAGCACGTGCAATTGCACTAAATCTTTATACAACCGCGTTTACAACCGCTTTGCGAACGCGGATCCGCTTCCAGTGTGAATGAGCGGTAAGCGCTCATCTGTTACCGATAATTAACGCGAGGATGGAGTGCTCTGCTTCGTTCGCAAAGCGGTTGCGAGCGGGGTTGTATAAAGATCCAGTACAATTGCACGCGCACTCGATGACATCAAGAGCACGTGCAATTGCACTGAATCTTTATACAACCGCGTTTGCAACCGCTTTGCGAACGCGGATCCGCTTCCAGTGTGAATGAGCGGTAAGCGCTCATCTGTTACCGATAATTAACGCGAAGATGGAGTGCTCTGCTTCGTTTGCAAAGCGGTTGCGAACGGGGTTGTATAAAGATCCAGTACAAGTGCACGCGCACTCGATGACATCAAGAGCACGTGCAATTGCACTGAATCTTTATACAACCGCGTTTGCAACCGCTTTGCGAACGCGGATCCGCTTCCAGTCTGAATGAGCGGTAAGCGCATATCTGTTACCGATAATTAACGCGAGGATGGAGTGCTCTGCTTCGTTCGCAAAGCGGTTGCGAACGGGGTTGTATAAAGATCCAGTACAATTGCACGCGCACTCGATGACATCGAGTGCGCGTGACATTGTACTGATTCTTTATACAACCGCGTTTGCAACCGCTTTGCGAACTCGGATCCGCTTCCAGTGTATATGAGCGGTAAGCGCTCATCTGTTACCGATAATTAACGCGAGGATGGAGTGCTCTGCTTCGTTTGCAAAGCGGTTGCGAACGGGGTTGTATAAAGATCCAGTGCAATTGCACGCGCACTCGATGACATCAAGAGCACGTGCAATTGCACTGAATCTTTATACAACCGCGTTTGCAACCGCTTTGCGAACGCGGATCCGCTTCCAGTGTGAATGAGCGGTAAGCGCTCATCTGTTACCGATAATTAACGCGAAGATGGAGTGCTCTGCTTCGTTCGCAAAGCGGTTGCGAACGGGGTTGTATAAAGATCCAGTACAATTGCACGCGCTCTCGATGACATCAAGTGCGCGTGACATTGTACTGAATCTTTATACAACCGCGTTTGCAACCGCTTTGCGAACGCGGATCCGCTTCCAGTGTGAATGAGCGGTAAGCGCTCATCTGTTACCGATAATTAACGCGAAGATGGAGTGCTCTGCTTCTTTCGCAAAGCGGTTGCGAACGGGGTTGTATAAAGATCCAGTACAATTGCACGCGCTCTCGATGACATCAAGTGCGCGTGACATTGTACTGAAGCTTTATACAACCGCGTTTGCAACCGCTTTGCGAACGCGGATCCGCTTCCAGTGTGAATGAGCGGTAAGCGCTCATCTGTTACCGATAATTAACGCGAAAATGGAGTGCTCTGCTTCGTTCGCAAAGCGGTTGCGAACGGGGTTGTATAAAGATCCAGTACAATTGCACGCGCTCTCGATGACATCAAGTGCGCGTGACATTGTACTGAATCTTTATACAACCGCGTTTGCAACCGCTTTGCGAACGCGGATCCGCTTCCAGTGTGAATGAGCGGTAAGCGCTCATCTGTTACCGATAGTTAACGCGAAGATGGAGTGCTCTGCTTCGTTCGCAAAGCGGTTGCGAACGGGGTTGTATAAAGATCCAGTACAATTGCACGCGCTCTCGATGACGTCAAGTGCGCGTGACATTGTACTGAATCTTTATACAACCGCGTTTGCAACCGCTTTGCGAACGCGGATCCGCTTCAAGTGTGAATGAGCGGTAAGCGCTCACCTGTTACCGATAATTAACGCGAAGATGGAGTGCCCCGCTTCGTTCGCAAAGCGGTTGCGAACGGGGTTGTATAAAGATCCAGTACAATGGCACGCGCTCTCAGTGACATCAAGTGCGCGTGACATTGTACTGAAGCTTTATACAACCGCGTTTGCAACCGCTTTGCGAACGCGGATCCGCTTGCAGTGTGAATGAGCGGTAAGCGCTCATCTGTTACCGATAATTAACGCAAAGATGGAGTGCTCTGCTTCGTTCGCAAAGCGGTTGCGAACGGGGTTGTATAAAGATCCAGTACAATTGCACGCGCACTCGATGACATCAAGTGCGCGTGACATTGTACTGAATCTTTATACAACCGCGTTTGCAACCGCTTTGCGAACGCGGATCCGCTTCCAGTGTGAATGAGCGGTAAGCGCTCATCTGTTACCGATAATTAACGCGAAGATGGAGTGCTCTGCTTCGTTCGCAAAGCGGTTGCGAACGGGGTTGTATAAAGATCCAGTACAATGGCACGCGCTCTCAATGACATCAAGTGCGCGTGACATTGCACTGAAGCTTTATACAACCGCGTTTGCAACCGCTTTGCGAACGCGGATCCGCTTCAAGTGTGAATGAGCGGTAAGCGCTCACCTGTTACCGATAATTAACGCGAAGATGGAGTGCTCTGCTTCGTTCGCAAAGCGGTTGCGAACGGGGTTGTATAAAGATCCAGTACAATGGCACGCGCACTAGATGACATCAAGAGCACGTGCTATTGCACTGAATCCTTATACAACCGCGTTTGCAACTGCTTTGCAAACGCGGATCCGCTTCCAGTGTGAATGAGCGGTAAGCGCTGATCTGTTACCGATAATTAACGCGAGGATGGAGTGCTCTGCTTCGTTCGCAAAGCGGTTGCGAACGGGGTTGCATAAAGATCCAGTACAATTGCACGCGCACTCGATGACATCGAGTGCGCGTGACATTGTACTGAATCTTTATACAACCGCGTTTGCAACCGCTTTGCGAACGCGGATCCGCTTCCAGTGTGAATGAGCGGTAAGCACTCATCTGTTACCGATAATTAACGCGAAGATGGAGTGCTCTGCTTCGTTCGCAAAGCGGTTGCGAACGGGGTTGTATAAAGATCCTGTACAATTGCACGCGCTCTCGATGACATCAAGTGCGCGTGACATTGTAGTAAATCTTTATACAACCGCGTTTGCAACCGCTTTGCGAACGCGGATCCGCTTCCAGTGTGAATGAGCGGTACGCGCTCATCTGTTACCGATAATTAACGCGAGGATGGAGTGCTCTGCTTCGTTCGCAAAGCGGTTGCGAACGGGGTTGTATAAAGATCCAGTACAATTGCACGGGCACTCGATGACGTCAAGAGCACGTGCAATTGCACTAAATCTTTATACAACCGCGTTTACAACCGCTTTGCGAACGCGGATCCGCTTCCAGTGTGAATGAGCGGTAAGCGCTCATCTGTTACCGATAATTAACGCGAGGATGGAGTGCTCTGCTTCGTTCGCAAAGCGGTTGCGAGCGGGGTTGTATAAAGATCCAGTACAATTGCACGCGCACTCGATGACATCAAGAGCACGTGCAATTGCACTGAATCTTTATACAACCGCGTTTGCAACCGCTTTGCGAACGCGGATCCGCTTCCAGTGTGAATGAGCGGTAAGCGCTCATCTGTTACCGATAATTAACGCGAAGATGGAGTGCTCTGCTTCGTTTGCAAAGCGGTTGCGAACGGGGTTGTATAAAGATCCAGTACAAGTGCACGCGCACTCGATGACATCAAGAGCACGTGCAATTGCACTGAATCTTTATACAACCGCGTTTGCAACCGCTTTGCGAACGCGGATCCGCTTCCAGTCTGAATGAGCGGTAAGCGCATATCTGTTACCGATAATTAACGCGAGGATGGAGTGCTCTGCTTCGTTCGCAAAGCGGTTGCGAACGGGGTTGTATAAAGATCCAGTACAATTGCACGCGCACTCGATGACATCGAGTGCGCGTGACATTGTACTGATTCTTTATACAACCGCGTTTGCAACCGCTTTGCGAACTCGGATCCGCTTCCAGTGTATATGAGCGGTAAGCGCTCATCTGTTACCGATAATTAACGCGAGGATGGAGTGCTCTGCTTCGTTTGCAAAGCGGTTGCGAACGGGGTTGTATAAAGATCCAGTGCAATTGCACGCGCACTCGATGACATCAAGAGCACGTGCAATTGCACTGAATCTTTATACAACCGCGTTTGCAACCGCTTTGCGAACGCGGATCCGCTTCCAGTGTGAATGAGCGGTAAGCGCTCATCTGTTACCGATAATTAACGCGAAGATGGAGTGCTCTGCTTCGTTCGCAAAGCGGTTGCGAACGGGGTTGTATAAAGATCCAGTACAATTGCACGCGCTCTCGATGACATCAAGTGCGCGTGACATTGTACTGAATCTTTATACAACCGCGTTTGCAACCGCTTTGCGAACGCGGATCCGCTTCCAGTGTGAATGAGCGGTAAGCGCTCATCTGTTACCGATAATTAACGCGAAGATGGAGTGCTCTGCTTCGTTCGCAAAGCGGTTGCGAACGGGGTTGTATAAAGATCCAGTACAATTGCACGCGCTCTCGATGACATCAAGTGCGCGTGACATTGTACTGAAGCTTTATACAACCGCGTTTGCAACCGCTTTGCGAACGCGGATCCGCTTCCAGTGTGAATGAGCGGTAAGCGCTCATCTGTTACCGATAATTAACGCGAAAATGGAGTGCTCTGCTTCGTTCGCAAAGCGGTTGCGAACGGGGTTGTATAAAGATCCAGTACAATTGCACGCGCTCTCGATGACATCAAGTGCGCGTGACATTGTACTGAATCTTTATACAACCGCGTTTGCAACCGCTTTGCGAACGCGGATCCGCTTCCAGTGTGAATGAGCGGTAAGCGCTCATCTGTTACCGATAGTTAACGCGAAGATGGAGTGCTCTGCTTCGTTCGCAAAGCGGTTGCGAACGGGGTTGTATAAAGATCCAGTACAATTGCACGCGCTCTCGATGACGTCAAGTGCGCGTGACATTGTACTGAATCTTTATACAACCGCGTTGGCAACCGCTTTGCGAACGCGGATCCGCTTCAAGTGTGAATGAGCGGTAAGCGCTCACCTGTTACCGATAATTAACGCGAAGATGGAGTGCCCCGCTTCGTTCGCAAAGCGGTTGCGAACGGGGTTGTATAAAGATCCAGTACAATGGCACGCGCTCTCAGTGACATCAAGTGCGCGTGACATTGTACTGAAGCTTTATACAACCGCGTTTGCAACCGCTTTGCGAACGCGGATCCGCTTGCAGTGTGAATGAGCGGTAAGCGCTCATCTGTTACCGATAATTAACGCAAAGATGGAGTGCTCTGCTTCGTTCGCAAAGCGGTTGCGAACGGGGTTGTATAAAGATCCAGTACAATTGCACGCGCACTCGATGACATCAAGTGCGCGTGACATTGTACTGAATCTTTATACAACCGCGTTTGCAACCGCTTTGCGAACGCGGATCCGCTTCCAGTGTGAATGAGCGGTAAGCGCTCATCTGTTACCGATAATTAACGCGAAGATGGAGTGCTCTGCTTCGTTCGCAAAGCGGTTGCGAACGGGGTTGTATAAAGATCCAGTACAATGGCACGCGCTCTCAATGACATCAAGTGCGCGTGACATTGCACTGAAGCTTTATACAACCGCGTTTGCAACCGCTTTGCGAACGCGGATCCGCTTCAAGTGTGAATGAGCGGTAAGCGCTCACCTGTTACCGATAATTAACGCGAAGATGGAGTGCTCTGCTTCGTTCGCAAAGCGGTTGCG
Organism: Ixodes scapularis; assembly: GCF_016920785.2. Taxonomy (NCBI): domain Eukaryota; kingdom Metazoa; phylum Arthropoda; class Arachnida; order Ixodida; family Ixodidae; genus Ixodes; species Ixodes scapularis. Next base: position 60,903,525 of record NW_024609838.1, on the reverse strand, counting down.
AACGGGGTTGTATAAAGATCCAGTACAATGGCACGCGCTCTCAATGACATCAAGTGCGCGTGACATTGTACTGAATCTTTATACAACCGCGTTTGCAACCGCTTTGCGAACGCGGATCCGCTTCCAGTGTGAATGAGCGGTAAGCGCTCATCTGTTACCGATAATTAACGCGAAGATGGAGTGCTCTGCTTCGTTCGCAAAGCGGTTGCGAACGGGGTTGTATAAAGATCCAGTACAATGGCACGCGCTCTCAATGACATCAAGTGCGCGTGACATTGTACTGAAGCTTTATACAACCGCGTTTGCAACCGCTTTGCGAACGCGGATCCGCTTCAAGTGTGAATGAGCGGTAAGCGCTCACCTGTTACCGATAATTAACGCGAAGATGGAGTGCTCTGCTTCGTTCGCAAAGCGGTTGCGAACGGGGTTGTATAAAGATCCAGTACAATGGCACGCGCTCTCAATGACATCAAGTGCGCGTGACATTGTACTGAAGCTTTATACAACCGCGTTTGCAACCGCTTTGCGAACGCGGATCCGCTTGCAGTGTGAATGAGCGGTAAGCGCTCATCTGTTACCGATAATTAACGCGAAGATGGAGTGCTCTGCTTCGTTCGCAAAGCGGTTGCGAACGGGGTTGTATAAAGATCCAGTACAATTGCACGCGCTCTCGATGACATCAAGTGCGCGTGACATTGTACTGAATCTTTATACAACCGCGTTTGTAACCGCTTTGCGAACGCGGATCCGCTTCAAGTGTGAATGAGCGGTAAGCGCTCACCTGTTACCGATAATTAACGCGAAGATGGAGTGCTCCGCTTCGTTCGCAAAGCGGTTGCGAACGGGGTTGTATAAAGATCCAGTACAATTGCACGCGCTCTCGATGACATCAAGTGCGCGTGACATTGTACTGAATCTTTATACAACCGCGTTTGTAACCGCTTTGCGAACGCGGATCCGCTTCAAGTGTGAATGAGCGGTAAGCGCTCACCTGTTACCGATAATTAACGCGAAGATGGAGTGCTCTGCTTCGTTCGCAAAGCGGTTGCGAACGGGGTTGTATAAAGATCCAGTACAATTGCACGCGCACTCGATGACATCAAGTGCGCGTGACATTGTACTGAATCTTTATACAACCGCGTTTGCAACCGCTTTGCGAACGCGGATCCGCTTCCAGTGTGAATGAGCGGTAAGCGCTCATCTGTTACCGATAATTAACGCGAAGATGGAGTGCTCTGCTTCGTTCGCAAAGCGGTTGCGAACGGGGTTGTATAAAGATCCAGTACAATGGCACGCGCTCTCAATGACATCAAGTGCGCGTGACATTGTACTGAAGCTTTATACAACCGCGTTTGCAACCGCTTTGCGAACGCGGATCCGCTTCAAGTGTGAATGAGCGGTAAGCGCTCACCTGTTACCGATAATTAACGCGAAGATGGAGTGCTCTGCTTCGTTCGCAAAGCGGTTGCGAACGGGGTTGTATAAAGATCCAGTACAATGGCACGCGCTCTCAATGACATCAAGTGCGCGTGACATTGTACTGAAGCTTTATACAACCGCGTTTGCAACCGCTTTGCGAACGCGGATCCGCTTGCAGTGTGAATGAGCGGTAAGCGCTCATCTGTTACCGATAATTAACGCGAAGATGGAGTGCTCTGCTTCGTTCGCAAAGCGGTTGCGAACGGGGTTGTATAAAGATCCAGTACAATTGCACGCGCTCTCGATGACATCAAGTGCGCGTGACATTGTACTGAATCTTTATACAACCGCGTTTGTAACCGCTTTGCGAACGCGGATCCGCTTCAAGTGTGAATGAGCGGTAAGCGCTCACCTGTTACCGATAATTAACGCGAAGATGGAGTGCTCCGCTTCGTTCGCAAAGCGGTTGCGAACGGGGTTCTATAAAGATCCAGTACAATGGCACGCGCTCTCGATGACATCAAGTGCGCGTGACATTGTACTGAAGCTTTACACAACCGCGTTTGCAACCGCTTTGCGAACGCGGATCCGCTTCCAGTGTGAATGAGCGGTAAGCGCTCATCTGTTACCGCTAATTAACGCGATGATGGAGTGTTCTGCTTCTTTCGCAAAGCGGTTGCGAACGGGGTTGTATAAAGATCCAGTACAATTGCACGCGCACTGGATGACATCAAGTGCGCGTGACATTGTACTGAATCTTTATACAACCCCGTTTGCAACCGCTTTGGGAACGCGGATCCGCTTCCAGTGTGAATGAGCGGTAAGCGCTCATCTGTGACCGATAATTAACGCGAGGATGGAGTGCTCTGCTTCGGGAAAAAGAAGAAAAACAGCCTCGCATAACACCATTCGCGCACAATTAGTAATCATGGTAAAAGCAAGTGATCTAGAAACAATAACAAGCACTTTGAAGGGCGGAAAGAATAATCTAACCCTAACGAACAAAGAAACGAACTTACTTTGGAACAACCGTGCGACGATCTTGGCTGCTGAGTAGATTCGACGTAGTTCCACGTATCACAGTCGCTTCCTTTTTTTTCGGACACATTTGAAACTAAGGTAAACTCAACTCACCACGACTAATCGGTAAATTTACCTTTAAGACTGAGATATGAAACAGTAACGGCGAACACGACCGGCGCAAAGTGCAAAACAAGGTTGTGGATTGGATTGCATTCGTTGGCTATTATGTATGTCTAGCGACTTTACGGAGGCTATGTTCGCGTATCTTCAACACTGTTGCAATGAAACGAACAGCAAAGCGCATTAAAAACTACTGGGAGATACAGTAATAATTAGGGCTGGGCGTCCATCAAAAATTTTAAGCCGATTCATCGACACCCTTTAATCGATTAACCAGATGCGTTGATTTTTATGAATAATATATTAAAATAATGCAACAACTCGTCTTGCCTTTGAAGACTTATTTTATTCTGTGTTACACGGCGCAAAGGACATTTGCAATTGAGGATACATACAGTTCAACGATTCAAAGAATCACATATTTTTGCCCCAGCTCCAAGGACAAAGAGGTTCGTCCACATTCTCCGACAGGAAGACAAGAAGTCAGGGCTTGGGCGATGCTTTCTTCTTTTTTCAGAGAAAGGGGCCGCGACGAGAAAGCGTTGATTGTTGTCTGCATTTTGACGGATGGTCCTTGCTGCAGCTACATGGGTGCTTCGCTCGTAGTTGATACTGAAGCGAACGTACGCTTCCAGTGTATGAAAACGGCTTTTCGCGGATGATGCAGTGGACTTCCTTCGAGTTAAAGACTTCACCATTGGAGTTTACTTTAAACCCCAACTTTCCACCGAGACTGCCTTTCATACTCGTGAACTCGTCCATTTGTACGGGTTGAATACTGGAACAAGTACCATGGCGTTGTTAGCTTCCAAGCTTGTTTTTCTGCTGTTTGTCTTGCCTCGGCAGGATGTGCAATAGATCCTTAACACGTGAAGTTTCGCTGTCGTAAAGGGATCAATTGCGGGCCCGGCTTGTTCGTCTGGCTTCGGTAGAACTGTAATGTATATCCTCAAACACGTGACGCTTCGCTAGTGCGAGAATTGAAGCTTGCTTATACTCGTAGCACCTGGCTGAGAACAGAAAACCGCTTAAGACAACGTCCGGATGCACGCCACGCAGCGTTTCCCTTAATAAGGGGGGGGGGGGGCATGAGTCACCTCTAGTTCGGGCAGGTCGTCCAAGATAGAGCCATAAGTGCGTCCAGTTGACTTCTTTTTGAGTACCGATTAAGAAAGCGATTAACCGGTTAAAACATTTGGTATCGATTAAAGCCTTAACCGATTAATCGAAAGGTTAATCGATCAATTGCCCAACCCTAGTAATAATAAATTACTGAGCACGTCAACATTGCCACAATATTAGAAATACGAACCTGAACAGGTGGCAAAAAATTAAATACGAGAATAACTACAGAATGTATCCAAACGAATTCAGCAGACAAATAACCTTCCAAAAAACAAGTTCTTACCACTGGGCGTTTGGTCTTCCTCGCTGATCACATGGTCGCTGGTTCGAATCCCAGTGGAGTGGAGTTATTTATTTATTTTTATTTTGTTTTTATTTGTTTTTATTGATTCAAATATTTGCTATGTGTTTTGCAGTCGCCGACCTCTTACCTTAGGGAAAAAATCACGCAGAATGTAAAAATAGAAAGTGCGAGTCCAAGTTTGAATTGACGCAATGCCCAAACCGTGGCCCTCTCTTTTTGTGGGAATAATTCGCTCCCTCTGTGATAATAGGTGGGTTAGTGTGATCGGCAAACGGCGCAAGTGCTATCAACGAAGTGAGGAAGGTAACAATAATGGTAATATTGAGAGCAACATGGGAAAATGCGTAACTGGTCAAACTGCCACAGTGATGCAGCAGAACCTTGTCTCAAGGCGGTCATCCTTACCCACTATTGAAACGAAATACCGCTATTTTAAGGCAGTTATTTACCTGGAACTCATAGCGCGCTGCGTATTAAGAACATCTCTTAATTTTCTGACTTCCGGAAAGTAGTACTTAATTTTGTTTCGGTGCATCCTGGTTTTACTTATCAAGGTTGCACTCCGCAGTTTTACTTTTTTATTAGGCCTAGACATGTTTTCATTTCTGACATACAAGAACAGTGTGGATAATTAAACTAGCTTTAAGAAACGGTATCGTTCGGTTTTAGAACATTTGTTTCGTAGCGTCAAGGGGTCACATTCACAATCCCGGCAGTGTAAATATCCACAACGCATTGGTGTTTCTTGTTGTTTCCTCCTTAAATATATATATATATATATATATATATATATATATATATATATATATATATATATATATATATATATATATATATATATATATTGTAACAGCGAAGAAGAAAAGGAAAGAAGAAGAGGTGCTCCGGACAGGGGGGCTATGTTGCGCTTTTTGCACTCCCAGGAGACTTGGAAGAGGGAAGTGACGTCAACGACTAGAGTAAATGCAGATTGGATGTTGACAGAAGAAAACAAAATCAACATCCAATCTGCATTTGCTGCATTGTTGACGTCACTTCCCTCTCCCTAGTCTCCTGGGAGTGCAAAAAGCGCAACATAGCCCCCCAGGGATCGAGGACGAGAACGTTGGAGAACGTTGGAGAACCCAGGAAATAAACCGTGACAATTCGGTGGCAGCGGTGGGATGCCGACCGAAACCCGACAAGGTCCTTTGCCGGTACAAGGGACGCCTTCCGGTGAGCCACCCTCCCAGGCCCAGCAGCCAGAGGAAACCACTTCTCCATCGGTGGCCGCACCAACCGACATTCCGACGACAGCGGTGACATTGGAGACGCTGCAAAGGCTGTTGGAACTGCAGACTCAAACAATCATGGCCGCTACGCAGCAATCTTCGGACCTTCTAACCGCAAGTATTGCCGACATCTGCCTCGAGTAGCTGCTCTGGAGACGCTTCAGCAAACAGCGCAACCAATGTCTTCGCAGTTGAGCAGACTCCTTTCACGAGCCGCCCGACTGCATCTTCTGGTCAACCCCGTCTTAAGTTAAATCCATTTAATGGCGAAACACCCTTGGATCTATACCTAGAGCAGGTTGATATCATTTCCGATGCAAACCACTGGACTGAAGACGAGAAGGCACGCGCTGTCATCGCGCAACTAGATGGCCCTGCCCTCAGCGTTCTTCATGCGCTCCAAGGAACCCGGCTCACTTACGCAGCATTGATCACGAGCTTGCGCGATCGTTTCGGTGATGAACACCTGCAGCAAGCATTCTACGCAGAATTACGTTCGCGGCGCCAAGAAGCAAACGAGAGTTTTCCAGAACTCGCTGCAAGTATAGAGCGTTTGACCTACAAATCCTTCCCGGACGCAACGTCTGATACATTGAATCGTGTCGGCGCAGCCGCGTTTGTGGATGCCATAGGCAACCCTGAGGTCCAGAAGTTTGTAAGACTAGCGAGACCAGAAACAATACGAGCCGCACTCGGACATGCCATGGAGATGAGCGCTGCTCAATGGGCTACCAGCCGCATGCAAGAAGCAGCACCTCCTGGAGTTACAGTGCAGCCATTGACAATTCCACAGGACACGCGCTCTCAGCCTGCGTCTGGTCGTTCACGGAACAATACCGCTGGGTCGTGCTACCGATGTGGCCGTCGTGGTCATTTTGCGGCCGAATGCTCAGCTGCTCCTGCTACATCGAGAAACGCTACTCCCGGTCCTTGGGAGCGGAACCGGGTATAACTCCTCAAAGACCCCTCATATCAGTTACAGACCAGTTAACGTCGGTTCCCCGCCACCCTGTACTGGTTCAAAACGTGGGGGTTGTGGACGCACTTTTTGACACTGGAGCAGCTGTGAATGCTATTTATATGTCCTTTCTTTCCTCGGACATTAAAGTGTTCCCTGACTACTCGGTTCTACTAACTGCTCATGGGGAAAGCATACCAACCGGAGGAAAAGTGAAACTAAAAATTACAGTGTTTGGTCGCACATCAGTTGAAGACTTTGTTGTAATTCCAAACTGTGTGTGTCCTTTGATTCTTGGGTACAACTGGTGTGCCAAAACCGGCTTATTTTCTTGGAAACCTTCTACGGCCTGTCAAGAAACTCTGCCATCAGATCAAAGCGCGTGTCATGAGTATGCGCTACTTCGACGCTTTTGGTCGTATATTATGACTTCCTGGGCATCTTATGCGTTTTTCTTGCTGCTTCGACTATTTTGGAGTACCTTCGTACTTCTCTGGGCATCGTCTGCATCTTATGGAGCAAGTGTATTGGAAACTCTGCTACATAAGTTTTTTGAATCATCCTCAGTTCAAAAAGGAGAAACGTGGGATATTCCTATTGCGGCTACAACAGTGCTACAACCAGAGACAGCCATGTGGATCAAAGTGCGGCCAAATCCACCCAAACTTAACGGTGACATTGTCTGTGAGGCTTCCCGGATTTCAAAACCTGGCTACGAAGTAGCAGTACCTCGAACGCTGACTACAAGTATAGGAGGCCATTTCAGCATCCTGATGATGAATCTCGGGCATAAATCCGTCACTCTTCAGCAAGGACACTATGTCGGCAAGTCGTTTCCTCTCACTCCAACAGAACTTCTAACAGCGGCTATCGATCAACCAGGATCGTCAGAACTACCCTCAAAAGAATGCGCACAAATACCATGGGATCTGTTCCAGTTTGGTCCAACCCTCGCCAATCACCAGATTGAATCCCTCAAAAAACTAATCACAACCTACCGGGCATGTGTGGCACTAACTCCGAACGAACTCGAATGCACACATCTAGCCGAACACAACATTAATATGGGCGATCATGCTCCTATTTACCAGTCCTAACGTCGCCTTGCTCCAGTAGAGCATGCCGTCATCCGAACACAGGTCGACGACATGCTTAATAGAGGAATCGTCACACCATCCAACAGCCCATGGTCGTCACCGGTCGTCTTGGTACGCAAGAAAGATGGGACTGTACGTTTTTGTGTTGATTACAGGAAGGTCAACAGCATCACGAAACAGGACGTATATCCCCTACCTCGCCTTGATGATTCACTAGACAGACTACAAGGGGCAAGTTACTTCACAACACTTGATCTCTTGTCAGGATATTGGCAAGTACCTCTGAACCCCGACGATGCCGAAAAATCGGCGTTCATAACTCCAGGCGGGCTTTACCAATTTACGCGATTACCATTCGGCCTTCGCAACGCGCCAGCTACCTTCCAACGCCTTATGGATAGAGTTCTAGGCCACCTCAAGTTGACTATGGCTCTGGTATATCTTGACGACATTATTGTATATGGGACGACGTTTGAAGAACACAACCGAAGACTCGAACTTGTTCTTGACGCGCTACAACGAGCGAACTTACGAATCAAACCTCAAAAATGCTTTTTTGGTTTTGAAGAAGTTCTCTAGCTCGGTCATGTTATCACCAAGAATGGCATCAAACACGACCCTACAAAGCTGGAAGCGGTGTCAAAGTATCCAAGACCAAGCCGCCTTTCAGATGTTTAAAGCTTTCTCGGCTTTGCATCCTATTTTCGCCGGTTTATACCACGCCAGTCGTGCAACACCCCTGACACTCCTACTTCGTAAAAACAACCCTTGGCGGTGGACAATAAACGAGGAACGTGCCTTCAACGACATTAAGGAAGGCCTTCTTCAGGCACCAATCTTAGCACATTTTAACATGGAATTCCCATCTTTTCTTCACACCGACGCCAGCAGAACTGGAATTGGAGCTGTATTACTCCAAGAATAACCCCGACAAATCTCAACGAGTATTCGCTTACTCCAGTCGCCGCCTTACCGATGCCGAACAACGCTACCTTTCATCGGAGCTCGAATGCCTAGCTCTCATCTGGGCTATTCAACACTTTCGGCCTTACTTGTATGGTCATCGTTTCACAGCCGTTACAGACAACTCTGCGTTTCTTCGGCTACAGTCGAAACGAGACCTTACCCCCAAGCTTGCTCGCAGGGCTTTACTACTCCAAGAGTATCAGCTGAATATCTGCCATCGATTTGGAAAATATCACACGGACGCCAATTTTCTCTCACGCAACCCTATAGCCCCAGCTGAAGAACTGAACAAAGAAGAGGTTCAGTTTTGCACCCCTGTGTTTAACCTTGCTGAATCTCAAACTTCAGACCCAGAAGTTCAAGATATTATGTCGCGACTGAGATCTCCTTCTAATACAGCGGAACGACGTCTACGCCGCGCCTATCGTGTCTGTCATGGGCTCCTCTGCCACCGCGGGACGCAAGGTTGGTTGCCCTTCGTGCCCACGCAGTTACGTACCGCCGTGCTCCACCTGTGTCACGACAAACTAACCGCTGGACATTTAGGAAGAGACAAAACGACAAAGAAGATCTTGGAGCGCTACTGGTGGCCACGAGTTCGCACAGACGTTGCCGAATACATAGCGTCGTGCATTAAATGTCAGTCACGGAAAATGGCAAACCCCACCATGGACTGTGGCGTCCAGCCTGTACCACTGCCTAAAGCACCCTTTGAAATTCTCGGCATCGACCATCTCGGCCCGTTTCCCCCTACTCCAAGTGGTAACAAGTATGTTCTTGTCGCCATCGATTACCTAAGTAAATGGGTAGAGTTACGTGCAGTTCCAAGCACCGCGGTCGACCACATCGTGCTATTCTTACGACAACAAGTTATTCTTCGGCGTGGTGTACCTCGCGTCATCGTGAGTGATCGCGCCTCATCTTTCGTTTCCCGTCGGTTTGCGAGAGAAATGGAAACTCATGGTATTCATCACGCTCAAGCAGCGCCATACCATCCACAAACAAATGGTCTTGTTGAACGGGCCAACCGCACATTCAGTGGCATACTCGCGAGCTACGTGAACGAACAACATAACAACTGGGACGAACTGGTGTCATACGCAGCCTTTGCAATGGACACTGCTGAACAATCAACAACCGAGGTTACCCCTTTCCAAATAGTGTACGGACGGACACCAGTTCTGCCCTGCGAATCCGGTGACAATGCCGTCTGGAAGCTAAGAACAGAGCACTCTACAAGTAACTCTTGACGCCGCTTCCAGGCCGTGAGAAAGAAAGCTCGCTATTCCATGTTGCGTGCTCAGGTACGCACTCAAGAACGCACTGCTCCATCATTCCCCCCACTTCCTGTACGTTGTGGGGACTGGGTTTTGGTACGCCGACCCCTTCGAAAGAAAGGCCGGGCTGAAAAGTTACTCCCACGCTACAGAGGCCCCTGTGAGGTTCTGCGTCAGCTGGGTCCTGTGACATTTCAAGTTCGTGATTGTACTGGCAGTCCCCATCATACCAATGCAACATTCACGGCACATCGTAGCCACCTTAAGCACTACGTCCCAAGTTCATCGAGACACACACACCATGCATCTGAACTCGGTCCATGAACTCGATCATTATCGATTCATAGGGGGGAGGGGGCGATTTTAACAGCGAAGAAGAAAAGGAAAGAAGAGGTGCTCCGGACAGGGATCGAGGACGAGAACGTTGGAGAACGTTGGAGAACCCAGGAAATAAACCGTGACAATAAATATATATATATATATATATATATATATATATATATATATATATATATATATATATATATATATATATATATATGTATATATATATATATATGTATATATATATCCCCCGTTCCTCTGGTGCGGTATGTCGTATAACATAAGCTATCGGGGAACAGATCATCTGGCTATTTGAACATTTAAAATATTTCTGTTAGCTGATCGTAACTACCACAGAACACAGTCGATTCCTGCCTGAAATAGCATATTTTCACACTCAATTAAAATCACCAATAACATGATTTGAGGAGAGTTGTGTACCTCTCGTGGCGTCGCAAGCAATAAACACATCTCTTACTTTTTCTAGTTTCCGGAGAGTAACGTTTATTATTGTTTTTGGAGCTCAAAACACGTGCTCATTCCTGCCACGTGTTTCTTCTTCTTTTCTTTTTTTTTCATCCGGAGGCGCCGCTATACCGTTTTTTTTTTTGTTTTTTTTTTTATCTGAGCCAAACACGTGCGTATACCGTCGAACATTAAGGCCACGGTTCCACTGAATGAGGCAGTTTAGGTACTTTTTGGCAGGCCATTACTCATCTCCTTTTAAATACTGTTTTGTGGGATTGATGTCATTCGAAAGGCAATGCAATCCTCTTTCATTTGATATTATGTATGTGTTGGTTTTTACTGTTCATGCATATTTGTAGCGTTGCGAATATGATGGCGCGGACCCTCACTTGCTCCGCTAGTTCATGTTTTATGAACGATCCATTAAAGATAACACGGTTCCAATATAGCAGTTTTGTTAAGATGATGTCGGAGCAGAATGTAACGATACACTTTTTTGGCATTTGCACTACTTTGTTTTTTTCATCCCTCCAAATATTGCCCTAAAATTGACATTTTTCAGCACGAATATGTTTTTAATGACAAGCGCTAGGGAAATGAAATTAGCTACAGATGTAGTGCTTATAATTGGTAATATGCAGAAAAAAATTTAATGTTGTGCAAATAAAATTTTTGTGTTTAGATATTTTATATCAAACGTAGCACTTCTTTGTGCTTCGAGTCATGGTAGTTCAAATGCCGCTGAAGAAATAATTAAACTATGATAAAATTGTTTATAACATTCAGAGCTACAATGGTAGCCCAAGAGGTGGACGATGGCTTTTTTTTCATTTTCAAAGTCATAACGCTCCAGGAGCTCTTCAAACTTACCTGTTTTTGACGCATATCTGTTTTGGATATCAAACAGATTTATTGGCATTTAATAACATTTATTGTTTGGAATAGATACACATTGCGATGCATTAAATTTTCACAATGATCTTGCTTTGGTTTCTTAATAGGTGTAGAGCTTAGCTAATTTTAAAAACAATTAAAAACTGTTTGGGTGTTTTGTTGTGCTACCTGGCGGATGGCAGACAAACTGCTGATTTCTAGTGTTCAAAAAATTTCCGAGGGCGGCGTTGGCGTCTGTATCATCATCAATCTCCGTGTCTTTTTACCTTCACATTTAAAAAAAATATATTGGAAGAATTACTATCGATAAATGAATGGTTTAAGTACTGGGTCAGGCTAATAAATCTAAGACGAATAATTACACAAGCTTAGCGAGATATAATGCGTTCATTATTCGATATGATTGAAATCAATAAACAATAAAGACGAAGAGGAAAATAATACACCCGAGTTCACTTTATGCCTAGAGTCACTACATGAGCTTTAAAGTACCGGCACTCAGTTCCCCAAAATTGGTTTGGGCGCCGCCATTTTGGGTCTTGCTCAGAGCAAACGCAACTGCCGATCATCATGATCCAAAAGTACTACTCTTTCAGCATTAGATGCGGTGCTAGGAAGCTGATGCAATATTGAAATGCTCTGTCGCGGGTTGTTTAAACATTTGTGAGGGACGGAAAAGCGTTTCCTGTGATTTTAGATAAAGCTCCATGTAACTGGCAACCATGATTTTAAGCCACAATTTTAAGCCAAGTGTCGTTACTCGGAACCGCAGCTAATTTACTGGCACAAGCGGGAACAATGAAGAAGAGGCAGGTGTCAAAAGGTAGTGGCTTGTGGAATCCACGTCATCGCCCCTCCAGGTATTACAAGCCTCTTGAACAAGAGCATGAATAGTGTCATTAAATAAGCTACGCTTCAGAGTAGCGACACTTGGCCTTATTTTGGCTTAAAATCATGGTTGCCAGTTATTTGAAGCTTTATCTGAAATCACAAGAAACACTTTTCCGTCCTCCACTTTAAACAGTTTTCGACAAAGCAAAGCAACATTACATGAGCGTCCTAACACCGAATCTAATGCTGAGGATGTCGCACTTTTGAATCATGACGATCGGCAGTTGCGCCTGCTCTGCACAAGCAGCAAAATAGCGGCGTTGACAACACTGTCGGGGAAGAGAGTGCCGATACTCTAAGCGCAGTTCATTTATTGGCTCTAGTTCCCGCGAATCTCCTTTTCCCTGACTGAAACTGAAAGTAAATATGAATAATACACCATTATTATAGCCTATTTAGTTATAACAAAATACACATAATGAGAGGAGGAAGCGGGCGGGTAGGAGAAACGCGGGTTTTATGTGCGACCGTTCTAACCGTCTCAAAAGAAAGAACGCACGAGCTTGCGCTGGTTAAAAAAAAAAAAAAAAAAAAAGACATCAAAAGAAAAGATGCAGCACGCTGTGTTCTTTGTTATTATGCGTCTAATTGCAGATTGTTGTGTGTATGTTTATACAGCCGGAAGTTAGGCTGCCTTAGTGGGCGTCTGGTGTCTCAGCTGTAGATGAACAATTTAGCCAGTGCGGTACAGCCGCAAACCTGGGGTACTCCACCGATTTTTTGAGCTACCTCAACTAACTATATTTTATGACTCCCCGGCCTTTACTCTCTCCGGTATGCTATTTAGAATCGAGAAATTCATAATAGGTACTGTGAAATCGGCAAATGAAAATGATGCAAGAACCAACATTTAAATATACGCGCACTTTTCAGTGCCGTGACGTCAGTGGTAGGCAGGCTTGCCAGTCGAGCAAGCAGCCAAAAAATAGAATATGCCTATCATTTGTTCCGTGCTGGAGCGCGGGGACTGCAGCGAGCTTCCCAAGCATTCATTTGACACCATGAAACTGCTTCGAATTAGTTTAAAACAATATCTACAGCCCAAAGTGTGAACGCCTGCCTTCCACTGACGTCACTTTTTCATTGTTGCGACTAGAGACTTTGAGCTTGAAAAACACGGTGAGGACCAAAACTGTAAATTCAATAACTTTGCAAAAAAACAATTTTGGGTAAAACCAGCTGAACAAAGGAAGGAAGGTGACAGGAGAAATGATTCGCGAACCGACCGCTGGACTACCAACTGTTTTTTTTTATTAAATCTTCCTCTCCTTCTATTAATTCATCTCCAATTATCCTTTTCCTTTTTCTTTCTCATTGCTCTTACTTTTGCTCTTATTTTTTCTCCCGATTTTTATCAATTATCTACGAAGGGTGCCGTGTAGAAAGAGTTTTTCTTTGGCTTGTAAGGTACGTGAAGGGATGCTCACGCACTTGTCGTCTTCTTCGCCGATAGCAAGGGCCTCTAAAACCTCCCTTGCAACCCGGTTTCTATGGTGTCCCATTATGTGAGGATGGTCGAGGTCTGCTGTACACAGGCATGTCCGACGATGGGCAGCTAAATGTCCTGGTCATGCCTGTGTACAGCAGAGCTCGACCATCTTCACCATAGAAAAACAAACAAATTGGAGTTTAGTCTGCCAGAACATGGCGACATTCTTACCCACTGTAGATGAGCAATTTAGCCAGTGCGGTACAACCGCTAGCCTGGTGTCTTTAACGTGCACCACGCAGTAGTGATACACGACCGCACGCCGGTACGATGCTCATCCAGATCGAAACGGGCAGGGGTGGGGTTCGAACCCAGGATCCCTGGGTTCTGCAGCGCGAGCTTACGCTCCACGCGCGTGGAGCTGGGCGTGCGCTTTAGCCCACTCGGCCACCGATCCCCCGGGACACTTTAGAAACCGGGTTGGAAGGGAGGTTTTAGAGGCCCTTGCTATCGACGAAGAAGACGACAAGTGCGTGAGCATCCCTTCAACTACATTGCAAGCCAAAAAAAAAAACTCTTTCTACACGGCACCCTTCGTGAATAATTGATAAAAACCGGGAGAAAAAACAAGAGCAAAAATAAGAGCAATGAGGAAGAAGAAGAATCAGGATGATTGGAGATGAATTAATAGACGAAGAGGAAGATTTAATAAAAAAAACAGTTGGTAGTCCAGCGGTCGGTTCGCCAATCTTTTCTCCTGTCACCTTCCTTCCTTTGTTCAGCTGGTTTTACCCAAGATGTCTCAGAACAAACTAGCTGAGCTTTTACCCTTAGTAGAAAAACAATATTTTGACCTAATATTTCGGATACTATTTTCACGATGTTCTTTGGTTAGTTTAGCAAAATTTCAAGCAAATCGGATACAATGAAAAAACCAGTGGAGTACCCCTTTAACGAGCACCACGGAGTAGTGATACACGACCGCACGCCGGTACGATGCTCTTCCAGATCGAAACGGGCAGGGGCGGGGTGGGTTCTGCAGAGCGCGCTTTCGCTCCAAGAGCTCCGAGACGGTGTGCGCTAGACCATGCACTCGGACACCGACCCCCCCCCCCCCCCCCCTTGTGCGTCTAATTTATATACAGGTATAAGTATTTGAAGATGGACGATGGACGTCGATCGTCTCGAGGTAATGTAACGTAATAACAATGTATAAATAATAAACTTGTTGAAGGACTGAACGACTAAATTTTTCAATTCTTGGATTGTAATATGGCAGTAGCCTATTGTACTTACTGTTGATGAAGAGCAATATGAGGTGACGAGGTAATCATTAATTGATGAGGAAGGACGACGACATTAGTGGGTGTCAAACCACAACGTACAGTGCCAGACTTGTTTCAAGTATCGTGTTCCCAAAAACTTTCTTCACCCGCAACAGTATAAGGTAGAATCAATGAGGATGCTGCTTTACAACTGTACGTTGAACAGGAAAACTGCACTGTGCAGAAGTGCGGCTTATTCGTTAATATGAGGGACGGATTTCTAGCAGCATTCCCTGATTGACTACTTGGAACAAATGGCCTCGTTGACGTAAAGTGTCCCCGTTCCAAAAGATTCTTGAAGCATACTTAAACCGCAAAGGAGTATGAGGCGAAAAATAAGAAAAAGGAGCCTGGTGTGAAAGGTCCAAATCACCACCATAGCTTCTACTATCAAATACAAGGGCAGTTACAAAATACACAAAGAGAGTTTTGTGATTTAGTTATATTTACACTGAAGGGCATTGATATCCAACGTATTCAGAGAGATGACACCTCCTGGTCAACCAACATAGAGCCTTTTCTACTCAAGTTTTACATGGAAGGCCCCACTTCCGCTGAAATTCCTCACGTAGACGAGTGGTCCGACCGATTAAACTGCCATTACTCTCTATCTGAGAATCTCTCGATCTTTGTTCGTAGGCCACAGTATTATGAGATCGAGGGGTGTGGCTCTTCGTCCGCCGAATATTGCTTCGGCGGGTTTCTTTTCGTGTAAGGTGAGACCGTCGCGTGCTACCGGAACAAGAACCTGGCGATTCTTCATTGAACTGCTTCTTCCGTAAGCTTCAAAAGGGCTTTTTTTTTCGTTTCGCACATCATCTGTTCTGCTTGCCCGTTAGTTGCAGGATGGTATGGTGCACTAATGTGATGCCTCATGCCGGTTTTTGTTTCTTGAAAAACTTGTTTATTTTATTTGAAGCAAAATTTTGCGCGTTATTAGAGAAATGTATTTTCGGTAGGGCAAAAGTAGGTAAAAGAGACCGTAGAACGTCAATGACGTGTTTGGACGTCGTGGCAGGCATCGTGTAAACTTCCAGCCACTTAGAGCACGCATTGCCCATGACTCCGTAGATGCGGATACGTTTCGCCACCCACCGACTGAATAGTGGATCGTTTTCAGTTACTGTTCATGATGGCGTTGGACTCAAGGAAGACTTCGAGTTTTTGCGCAAAGTTAGCCCAGGTGCCAGGACTTTTGTCGAAAGCGGTAAGTGTTCGAAACGTCGACAACGTCGGTAGCCACGTGTTGTGCTTGATACTAGACACTTACCATTCGCTGAGAAGAAACTTGCTTGTTCGTCTTCCATGAGTCGTCCGACATCAGGTCATCACCGCAACACCGTCTCCCGACAAAACAGGTCTTCATTGTTCGCATGTCCATAGTTAGCAATCACGTCAACTTATAAATTCCCGAACGCTCATAACTTGCCGTCGCTAAACGCCGTTCATTCATAGCGTCTTCATTGCAAATAAACATCTTCCTATTTCTTCTGATGGTTTTCCTAAGCTGTACTTACAACATTATGTGTGTCGGTACTTCCGAAAATATTGCAACGGCGTTTGTTTTCCGGGAACTATAATGTAACAACCTTTACAACATCTTCCGGACCCCGTGCAACACAATATTTCGTGACGTTATTTTAGTCGTCATTAAAATGGTGAGGTAAGTACCGTAAATCGCGAAGCAGTTTACTTGACGTCCGCTTCCACTGGTTGAGTCTACTGAGCGTGCATTTCTGCAGAGGAAATTTTCATTGATAGAATATTGACACGTCAATCAACATTTGATTCCTTCTTGGTAAGATTTATTGCGAAAGCCCGTTACAACCGCCGAACCGTATGTCCCTATATCAGAGAACAATTTATACCCAGCCTGACATTATCGCATACATCCGTTTGATGGGCCACGCTACTTGAGCTAGCTGAGCACAGCTGGCAGCGGCGCGAGCTAGGCCACGAGGGGAACGTGATGGTGCTCGAGCCATCCCACTGTGAACCAATGTTTCGGCCACCCCACGGGTGCGTGTCGCCATCTATTGGTTGAACTATCGCCTTGTTCAAGATGGCTGCCGTGGGACCGCAGCCTTAAGTATAGCATCAAAGTAAACTAGATTCCTGAAAAAAGTATTGTTCGGCGTTGTAAAATTTATATTTCGTGGCGTGCGCATTCAGATTCCCAATATCGTGAAGGTGTTTTCCTCACCGCATTGTTTTTTCTCTCGTTTTCGCGGTAAAACACGTCAACCTTGCCATGCTGGGATCAAATACGCCAGCGTCGGCAGTCACTTACGAAGGATATAACAACGCAAACATTTCCCCTCGCTATTCATGCGCTTCATGCCGCTGTTTGTCAGAATCTCAATGACTTAACTGCATAGTGAAAACGGCAAAAAAAGAAATAAAACGATATCGGTCAGTAAACGGAACTTCCACGGCGGGGCTCGCCAGCGTGAAGAGCAAAGCCCAGATTCCCCTATTGGAAAACCCGAATATAAACAGCGTATTATGGATATTGGTAAACAATATATTTTTATTGTATTGGAATACAATATAGACAGCGTATGGGAAAACATTACATTTATTGTATTGTATTACAATAAGGATTTGTTATGGGATTCCAATATCCATAATGCGCTGAAAATATTGGAATCCAATACCGTATAAACCCTTATTGGATCCCCATGTGTCGTATGGGGATCCAATAAGGGTTTACGATTCCAATATACTCAGCGTATTATGGATATTGGAATCCAATATATTATATCGGCTACCAATAAAACTATATACGAGTTGGAATATCACGTTCATCGCAACATTTGTCTGCAACGCAGTCTCTTCTTGTGTGTATTTCTGAGTGATAAATTTAAAAAAAATGTTGCTGTTGTGAAATTGTGAATAAAGAAGCAAAACACTGGACTTATCCATAACAAATATATTTAACATATTCCTGAACTGGAGGATCTGGCATTTACTGCAAAAGAAAGTTAATTGTTTAGGACTCTCATTAAAAACTTGATGTGTGAAAACAGAATGTGAAATCCTCACCTTAATGAAAAGAGCACGTGCTAGCTGTAGTTATATAGAAACTGCAAAATAAAAATTTGTGATTAGTTCGCGACAAGTAGCAATCGTTCACCAAGCGGGTAGATTCAAAATTACGTCTGCGTTTCATTGTGGAAAAATAAGCTTCAATGCTACCGCCACAGGTCATTCTGAGCTCGGTCAATAAAATATACGTATCCGCTCGTCTGGCTTCACTATTCCTGCTTCGCACCTAACTAGAGTATCTGGAATGCTCACCTTTGAGGAAAAACGAACTGGTGCTTGCTTGCCTGTAGGCCGTGGAAACTGGAAGAGGAATTTGCGGTTAGTTGCGTCCAAGTAGCAGTTACTTTGAGTAGCCACGTAAAGTACACTAAGTCTGAAAGATTCAAAATTATATGCGCGGGACATAGATATCCTCTTGTGACGTAACTGGGCACGTGTCAATGTCGCCCGCTTGTATTACAGAAAAATAAGCTTCAATGCAGGAGCTCCCAGTCGTTCTGAGCTTCGTCAATTAAAAATGCTGTACCGGTCGTATGACTTCAGTATTCCTGCTTCGGGAATCTGGAATTCTCACCTTTGAAGAAAAGCAAACTGGGACCTGCTGGCTCTTAGGCTGTGGAAACTGCCAGAAAAATTTGCGATTAGCTGCGTCCAAGTATCAATTTCTTTCCCTATTGGAAAACCCCAATATAAACAGCGTATTATGGATATTGGTAAACAATATATTTTTATTGTATTGCAATACGATATGGACAGTGTATTGGAAAACATTACATTTATTGTATTGTATTACAATAAGGGTTTGTTATGGGATTCCAATATCCATAATACGCTGAAAACATTGGAATCCAATACCGTATAAACCCTTATTGGATCCCCATGTGTCTATGGGGATCCAATAAGGGTTTACAATTCCAGTGTACTTAGCGTATTATGGATATTGGAATCCAATATATTATATCGGCTACCAATAAAACTATACACGAGTTGGAAAATCACGTTCAGCGCAGCATTTCTCCGCAACGCAGTCTCTTCCTGTGTGTATTTCTGAGTGATAAAATAAAAAATGTTGCTGTTGTCAAATTATGAATAAAGAAGCAAAACACTGGGCTTATTCATAGCAAATATATTTAACATATAGCTGAACTGGAGGATCTGGCATTTACTGCAAAAGAAAGTCAATTGTTTAGGACCCTCATTCAAAAACTTGCTGTTTGAAAACAGAACGTGAAATCCTCACCTTTCAATGAAAAACAGCACCTGCTAGCTGTAGCCATATAGAAGCTGCAAAATAAAAATTTGGGATTAGTTTGCAACAAGTAGCAATCCTTCACTAAGCTGGATAGATTCAAAATTATGTCTGTGTTTGATTGCGGAAAGATAACCTTCCATTCCACTGCCACGGGTCATTCTGAGCTCGGTCAATTAAATACACCTATCCGCCCGTCTGGCTTCACAGTTCCTGCTTTGCACCTAACCACGGTGAAAGATACACTCTTTAGGTGAGGACACGCCGGGGCTGAATGAGCGGCGCGAGGAATCAAATAGTGTTCGTTCGACGGGCATCCGAAAGACTGCATCATTCGGCTGCCACCGTGCCCGCGACTGACAGTGTCACCGGCGACCAAACGGCGGAACTGTGTGACAGCAAAAAAACATTATCTCGTTGTCATGACACCCCGGTACACCATGGTCTTTCTGCACGTGTGACAACCTCGCTGGAGCTCTGAGCGTGTGGTACATAAGGCGGCACGAGCCGTCTTGAACGTGCCCACGGGTCGACGAGTCACCTGCTGGCGTTGCTTGAAACCAAAGTGAGAGAGTGTGAAGAGCGAACTTCATCGGGCCGTGGCCAAGAGCGCGCTGTCCTCACCTGAAGAGTATTATCTTACACCGTGCACCTAATTAAAGTATCTGGAATGCTCACCTTTGAGGAAAAACGAACTGGTGCTTGCTTGCTTGTAGGCCGTGGAAACTGGGACAAACTGGGAGAGAGATTTGCGATTAGTTGCGTTCAAGTAGCAATTACATTGAGTAGCCCCGTAAAGTACACTAAGTCGATAGGATGGAAGCTTGGGCGAGTTAGTGAACCATACTTGACGGTGACAGCGCAGCCAAATTAATCTCACACCAGACACTCAGGAAGACAAGCACACGCGCTGAACTTACAACTCTTGTGTATTCGACTGCTTCATTTTTCTCTTCAACGTCTGGGTTGACTTTTTAGAACGTGATAAGTAGAAGAAGTAGCACGAAATACAAAGGAAAATTCTAAAGAGAAGGCAAAAGAACAGTAAAAGAGAAGACAAATGAAGAAACGGAAAAAATATCTAAACGAAACACTTTTCCAAATTGTCCCTCTCCCTCATAGCTATCATTTAGATAGAAATTGGAGCTCTTTGGTCGACAGCGCTATAGAAGGACTACTTACAGACTTGTCCTTCAGCTGTGCTATCCTTTCCGCTTCCATTATTTCTCTAGTCAATGTGTCTCTACTCCTACCTATTACAGAACAATTTTCAAAATGTGCTATACAGCCACAATCGCGACAATGGATTCCCAAGTGTCCAGCTACGACTCGGTGGGTGTTATAAAAATGCTCTCTTAAACGATCATTCAAACACCTTCCAGTCTAGCCTACATACTCTCTACCACATGAGAGTGGGACAGAATATACGACTCCTTCAGTACAATTTACAAAGCTCTTTTGGTGCTTTTTTAAACAACCAACTTCCCGGTGTGCCGTCATTTACCTTCCTGCACAGGCTTAGAAGCTTATTTGGTGCTGAAAAAGCAACATTAATGTTAATGCAGTTACCTATCTTTTTTAGACCGTGCGAAACTTTATGTATATATGGAACAATGGCCGTCCTTTTCTTTTCTGTATTGCGTTTAGGTCGTTCACCCCATCTTATTCTCTTTAATAAATCCTCTGCAACGGCTGTAAGTAATGCACTAGGATATCCTGTTGACTTTAACCTGGCGATTTGAGCATCAAAGCTAACCTTAAGTGAATGAATACAAGACTTATTAAGCACACTGGTGAGACATAATTTAACAATGCCTCACTTAACAAGCTTGGAGTGTGCTGACTGAAAATTAAGTGGTTTCTTCCCTCTCGGTTTGTATGACCAACATACATGATGCTCCCAAAAAATTAATCTGAGGTCCAAGAACCATAAGGAACCTTCTGTGGAGAGCTCATGAGTGATTTCTGGTGGATATATACAGGATTTACAACAGGAAAGAACATTAGAGACTAATATTTGAAAGTCCTTAGCTGCACAATCTAGCACAATCAAAAAATCATCTACAAAGCGAAACACCTTCACAACAGAAGAAGCATCTAAGCTACGTGAAAGGATCCGGCCCCGATGCGCGAGGTAAAGGTTACTCAAAAGTGGTACTATGCATGAACCAATGCATACCCCTGCTTTTTGGAGAAAGGTGTTACCCTCCCAACACGCAAACATAGATTTAAAATATACGGTGAGCAGTTCAAGGAAACCACCTTGCAAAAATCCTGACGCGGTCTGAAAAGCAATAAGTCATGTATTCATTCAATTAAGGTTAGCTTTGATGCTCAAATCGCCAGGTTAAAGTCAACAGGATATCCTAGTGCATTACTTACAGCCGTGGCAGAGGATTTATTAAAGAGAATAAGATGGGGTGAACGACCTAAACGCAATACAGAAAAGAAAAGGACGGCCGTTGTTCCATATATACATAAAGTTTCGCACGGTCTAAAAAAGATAGGTAACTGCATTAACATTAATGTTGCTTTTTCAGCACCAAATAAGCTTCTAAGCCTGTGCCGGAAGGTAAACGGATCGGCACACCGGGAAGTTGGTTGTTCGAAAAAGCACCAAAAGAGCTTTGTAAATTGTACTGAAGGAGTTGTATATTTTGTCCCACTCTCATGTGTTAGAGAGTATGTAGGCCAGACTGGAACGTGTTTGAATGATCGTGTAAGAGAGCATTTTTATAACACCCACCGAGTCGTAGCTGGACACTTGGGAATCCATTGTCGCGATTGTGGCTGTATAGCACATTTTGAAAATTGTTCTGTAATAGGTAAGAGTAGAGACGCATTGACTAGAGAAATAATGGAAGCGGAAAGGATAGCACAGCTGAAGGACAAGTGCGTAAGTAGTCCTTCTATAGCGCTGTCGATCAAAGAGCTGCAATTTCTATCTAAATGATAGCGATGAGGGAGAGGGACGATTTGTAAATGTGTTTCGTATAGATATTTTTTCAGTTTCTTCATTTGTCTTATCTTTTACTGTTCTTTTGCCTTCTCTTTAGAATTTTCTTTTGTATTTCGTGCTACTTCTTCTACTTATCACGTTCTGAAAAGTCAACCCAGACGCTGAAGAGAAAAATGAAGCAGTCGAATACACAAGAGTTGTAAGTTCAGCGCGTGTGCTTGTCTTCCTGAGTGTCTGGTGTGAGTTCGATTTTTCCTGCGCTGTCACCTTCAAGTACACTAAGTCGGAAAGATTAAAAAAATTACATGCGCGGGACATAGATAACCTCTTGCGACGTAACTAGGCATACGTCAATTGCGCTCGCGTGTATTACAGAAAAATAAGCTTCAATGAAGGAGCCCCCAGTCGTTCTGAGCTTCGTCAATTAAAAATGCTGTACCGGTCGTCTGGCTTCAGTATTCCTGCTTCGGGAATCTGGGACTCTCACCTCTGAGGAAAAGCAAACTGGGACCTGCTGGCTCTTAGGCCTTGGAAATTGCCAGAAAGATTTGCGATTAGTTGCGTCCAAGTACCGATTTCTTTGACCAGCCACCTACAGCACACTAAGCCGGATAAAATCAAAATTACATGTGCGTGACATAATATGCCTCTTGTGACAAAACTTGGCACATGTTTTGTCGCCTACAGCAACACTGAAGCCAGACAGACAAGCGATACGGCATATTTAATTGACGGAGCTCAGAACGACTGGGAACGCTTTCACTGAAGCTTGTTTTGCTGCAATACAAGCGTGTATTGCAGCAAAACAAGCTTCGGTGAAAGCGTCCCCAGTCGTTCTGGGCTCCGTCAATTAAATATGCCGTACCGCTTGTCTGGTTTCAGTATTGCTGCTTCAGAGCAATCTAGAAAATCTAGAATCCTCACCTTTGAACAAGAATGAACTGGCACCTGCTGGCTTGTGGGCCATGGAAACTGCAAGAGATTTGCGATTAGTTACGTCCAAGTAACAATTTTTTTGAGTAGCCAACTACAGCACACTCAAAATTATATGCACGGGACATAGATGCCTGATGCGACGAACTTCCTTCATCCTTGTTTTCTGTTAACTCTGCCCACCTTCACCACCCGCCTCCAATTTCTGTGCTACTTTTTAAATCTCGATTCCCTTAGTCCCAAAGGCCATGCCATGGCTTGTGCCAGTCACGGGTCTGTCAGCTCTGCAACCGGCGCCATTGTGGCAAAGACGCCAAAGCACCTGGCGCTTGATGTGCTCTTTTAATATTTTGAGCATGGCTCAAAACAGGTGGATGGGTGTCTGGTGATGGCCTGTAGCTGAGCCGGTTGGTTATCCATGCTTACTGATTACCAGCTGAACGTTAGGAAAAGCAACGAAGTGTGTTTCTTTCTCTCTTCGTCGCTTTTCCCAACGTTCAGCTGGTAATCAGTAAGCATGGGTGTCTGGTATGCCCTTTGCTTATTTGCGGATCGTTCCGAATCAGAGGGTAGGCGCTTGTGCGACCTGGTCGCACGCTCGGTATTTTACAATAGTTGAAACCGAACTCTGCAGGAATCTTGAAACATAACAAACATAATGTGCACGCCAAAAGGCATAGCAAATGAAACACCCACCATCTACCTATTTTCGTTTCTTGTCCGCAAGAAGCTGTCGTATATGTAGCCTCCCTTGCTTAAGCCGTTCCTCCCTAGTGTCCCGGTTGGGTCTCGTCCTGATGAATCGTCGGTGGAGACCTGAGGAGCGATCAACATCATCTTAGACCTTTTCGAGACAGAACCATATACTTGCTGAGAGGAAGTACACCCAAACAAATCTCAGGCATGTCATTTATAGTGCGTTTTAAATTGAGACGAATGATGTAAAATGAGACGTCAATACTGACGCACCCCTTTTGCGAACCCAAAATTTTGAAGGCCTTGTCCCCCTCGCTAGGGGGACAAGGCACATGAATCCCGGCATGTGGATGAAATTTTTACCTTAACATCCCGACTCAATGCCCATCCCTGAATATTCGACCAACACACTTTTAGAGAAAAAATATTTTTTTAGAAAACACCGAGTCATCTACCACCCCTACAAACGCCTGAACCAAGCCTACTCGTACCGTGGCTTGTTTGCTCAGTGCCGCCCCCGAGTTAATTCGGGCCGACAATGTTGTTTTTGTTTTTTTCAAATGGAACCCACATTCTTAGTTTTAGTTTGTCTTGTAGAAGCAGGTGGATACTTTTATAAAACTTCCCCCTATGCGCTTCCGAGTCAACATTTTTGCAATAGCCAACCCTCGGGCTTTGATTTTGCGCTCCTTGATGAATGCTGAAACTCATATAGGCGGGCAATAGCTCGCCTTGAAAATACTTGCTTTTGGTGGCCGAGAACAAACTCGTGTTCCTGATTGGCAGCCACTTGCTGCCAAGAATTGGTGCACATATCCTAAAGATTAGTCTAACACAGATGCTTTGGCCGGACAGAGACACAAAAGCCTGAAACAAGGCCACCACAAAATTACATGTGCGTGACATAATATGCCTCTTGTGACAAAACTTGGCACATGTTTTGTCGCCTACAGCAACACTGAAGCCAGACAGACAAGCGATACGGCATATTTAATTGACGGAGCTCAGAACGACTGGGGACGCTTTCACTGAAGCTTGTTTTGCTGCAATACAAGCGTGTATTGCAGCAAAACAAGCTTCAGTGAAAGCGTCCCCAGTCGTTCTGGGCTCCGTCAATTAAATATGCCGTACCGCTTGTCTGGCTTCAGTATTGCTGCTTCAGAGCAATCTAGAAAATCTAGAATCCTCACCTTTGAACGAAAACGAACTGGCGCCGGCTGGCTTGTGGGCCGTGGAAACTGCGAGAGGTTTGCGATTAGTTACGTCCAAGTAACAATTTTTTTGGGTAGCCACCTACAGCACACTCAAAATTACATACACGGGACACAGATGCCTCATGCGACGGAACTCCCTTCGTCCTTGTTTTCTGTTAACTCTGCTCACCTTCACCACTCGCCTCCAATTTCTGCCCTACGTCTTTAATCTCGATTCCCTTATTCCCAAAGGCCATGCCATGGCTTGTGCCAGTCACGGGTCTGTCAGCTCTGCAACCGGCGCCATTGTGGCAAAGACGCCAAAGCACCTGGTGCTTGATGTGCTCTTTTAATATTTTGAGCATGGCTCAAAACAGGTGTATGGGCGTCTGGTATGCACTTTGCTTATTTGCGGATCGTTTCGAATCAGGGGGTAGGCGCTTCTGCGATCTGAGCGCATGCTCGGTTTTTTACAATAGTTGAAATTGAACTCTGCAGGAATCTTCAATCATAACAAACAGAATGTGCATGCCAAAAGGCATAGCAAATGAAACATCCACCGTCTATCTATTTTCGGTTCTTGTCCGCAAGAAGCTGTCGTATATGTAGCCTTCCTTGCGTAAGCCACTCATCCCTAATGTCCCGGTTGGGTCTCGTCCTGATGAACTGTCGGTGCAGACCTGAGGTGCAGTCAACATCAGATTAGACTTTTTGAGACAGAACCATATACTTGCTGGAAGGAAGTACACCCAAACAAATTTTAGACATGTCATTTATAGTGAGTCTTAATATGAGAGGCCTGATGTAAAATAAGACGTCAATACTGACACACCAATTTTGCGAACCTAAAATTTTGAAGGCCTTGTCCCCCTCGCTAGGGGGACAAGGCACATGAATCCCGGCATGTTGATGAAATTTTTACCTTAACATCCCGACTCAATGCCCATCCCCGAATATTCGACCACCACACTTTTAGAAAAAGATAACTTTTTAGAAAACACAGAGTCATCGACCACCCCTACAAAAGCCTGAACCAAGCCTACTAGTAACGTGGCTTGTTTGCTTCGTGCCGCCCCCAAGTTAATTCGGGCTGACAATGTTTTTTTTTTCAAATGGAACCCACATTCTTAGTTTCGGTTTCTCTTGTAGAGGCAGGCGGATACTTTTGTAAAGCTTCCTCCCTATGCGCTTCCGAGTCAACATTTTTGCAATGGCCAACCCCCGGGCTTTGATTTTTGCGCACCTTGACAAATGCTGAAACTCATATAGCAGTGATGTGATTGGCCTAAGCCGTTTTGGAGCACCTTTCGGAGCAGAAAAAACAGTGTTTTGGAGCAGCAAAAGTAGCTTTTAAAGCAGATATTGTAATAAAAATAAAAATATTTGTTTTAAATGCTGGACACGCGAAGGGAATCTTGCTCGCCGAAATAAACCAATTATGGTCAAGTTTGGCCACCTGGGAGTCTTTCAAGATGTAACTGAAATGCCAATGACATGACACATTTCTTTTTGGTTTTCGAAACATTCTGCAAAGCTGGAGCAAGCTTTGCTTTAGCTTAGGGTAGTATTGATTGTCCAATTTTAATGTCTCCAAAGAGACATTGCGACATCCCACAAGTGTACAGTGCTGTAGGCATTGCCAAGCAATTCCGAAAAACCGCTTGCCACCGCTTTACTGATTGCCGACGTGCCAGATTTTCGTCAAAAGTAATTAAATGTAAAACACTGAATTGCAAGCGTCCCGGCTGGTGCCTCTGTCGTGCAATTCTGTTCGCATCGTTGGTTCGCCTGCACGTGAGGGCAACTCCGGCAGGCTTGCAGCTGCACGTGCTTTGTCGTGCGAGCGAAACGGCTGTTTAATCGAAACCGAAAGCATGCCTCTCCGCTCCGTCCCAACTGGTTGCCAAAAATCTATGCAAAATGTAACTGCCCAGCATGCGACAAAAAAGAGTCCAGCGCCGCGTGCTTGCAAGGCCGGCAGGCGAGGTACGAGCTAAACACAGAAAAAAAGAAACTGAGCGCACTGATGCAAGACATCACGAGCCAGGGTCGCTTTGTGCAACGACTGAACTCGAGACAAACAAGCGTTCTCTGCGGGTCCAGCGTGCGGACATTCCCTTCTTTGCTTTAGCTCACTTCAACTTTTCTTCACAACACATTTTTCACACACCGGGGTCCCTCTCGAAAGAAAGCCCACCAAGAGAAACCTAGGTAATCAATACTTCGACACTGCGAAAGATGGAAACAGACCCAGGTGGAAAGGCTCGTTCTGTTTCACCTTAGTCAAATAGTGTAGCTCATTTTGCTAAAACAATGCATATTTGCTAAAAAATGTATAATATATATTTTGCCCCATTTAGCAGAGTTTACTGCCAAGGGTACCTGCACACCAGGATAGGTCAAACTTACAGTTTTTTTTTTTTCTTTGGATGAGCGACAACAGAATCCTAAACGGGTGATGAAACAAAGTATAGGCCTACCAAGCCAGGCTAGTTTGCCTCGATGCAAGCACAGTGCCTCGGCCGACAAATGAGGTTCTATTCTTGGTCACTTGCCATATTTGGTGGGAATAGTAAAGTAAATGAAAATAAGGCTATCTCTCTTGCAGCCCACAGCTGCAAACGAAATTCATATACCTCGATAAACGACCTAAAAATAAAATTGGGTGGTGGCCAAGCGGTTTATGGTGTCAAATTTCAAATTTACAGACTGTGTTGTTCTGGTTGAGTCCTCCTGGTGTATATCTTTATCCTTATTAATTATACTTAAATTGTTTGTTTGTTTTATTTTTGAGGCACTAGCACATAATTTATACGCTAATTCAGCTTTAGAAGCGTTTTAAGGATACTCCACGGCTTCCTAGTGCTTGTAATAAATTCTCAATAAGAGCGGCTTTCAATTTTTTTCTTGCTCTCGCTGCTGCTTGCTTCCTCACCCTTAAAATGCTGACAACTCGACACAAAAGTAATAAAAAAATGGGCTTCAAATGTGATGAAGATGAGCATTTCCAAGTTGTACCCCTGCTTCATGCCCTGACCATGCCACCATACCACAGCTGAATGCAGCGACGAATGGTCCCAGGTGCTGTGACCCGACCGTATATAGCCTTACGGTGTGGCGCGACTCATGCAGCCCCTATGCTTGATGATGGAGCCAGTGTGCGAGGTGCGACCTGCTAGAGCTGTGCAAGCCACAGCTTTACAGCCTGCAAAGGGTGGGAAGATGCCCCTCCCTTTGCAGAGCTTGCAATAGCTTAGCAAGAAGCTATTGCAAGCACTAGGGAGCCACAGTGTGCGAATAAAAGCACTTCTGAATGTGAATTAGTGTGTAAATTATGTGTCTATACGTTAAAACTTAAAAAAAAGTATTATTTATAAATATAAATATATATATATATATATATATACTGTATACTAAAAAAAAGGCAAAAAGAAAAGAAACGTCTCTAGGTGGGTTTGAACCCAGAGCTCCACTGCCCTTGATTTCAGTTCCCTAAAACCCGCTTCAGATGGGGCAACTTTTCTAGCCATTTTGAGATTGCTGGCGGGTAGTTCCCTAGGTTTTCCCAGATCAGCACGAATTTCTGAGATCAGGTTCGGCTTAAAACAGACACGCAACTCGAACAAACTGGAAAAGTTTGAAGCAACAGCAGCCAATCAGGGACGCAATATTTTCACGTGACACCCCTGTGGTGGTGAGGATGACAGCTGAAGACTTGGTCCTGGTTTCAAAGGGATCGTTTTTGGAAATAAACTTTTTCAGAAACATGAGTGAGTATTAATGCCAGTCAAAGATATAAAAACACGTTTTTAGCACGTAGTTGTGTGTCTATATAGTGCAAGAAAAATCAAATTTCATGATGATGATGGCAAGTCGTAGCAATTTGGTTGCAGCGTCTGAACGCAGGCGGCCTGTGTTGCTGGTGTTGCGACGTTAAGTTGCTGGGGGAAATTGCCCCGTCTGAAGTGGGCCTTAGGCTTGCTTCCACCGTTCACGCTCAGCGAGCAAGCCCGCTTCAACTGTTCACACCTCAAGGCAAGCTGGACAGCTACAAGCCACCTAAATGTCTACCGCCGCATCCCCGGCCAGGCCGTGACGCGACATAACTTATTAAAAGTCTTGCTGTCAGTGCCACGACCGGCCAGAGTGAAGTCGAGAAAGAATCATCTAAATCAATTCGTAGCTTTCTTGGAACGACCCCCCTCAAGGGAGAGTCGTCCCTCCGCCTTTTGTCGACTGTTGGGCTGACGCGAAGAAACTAGCCGTCTTGGCCCAGCAGTTACAAATCATAGTGCTCCTTAACTCGCCTGCCAGCGTTCCAGGTGCCAACCGCAATTTCCGCCAGTTTACCCGACACCCGCTGACAATCTCGTCTGCCGGTGTTCCCGGTGTCCACTGCCATTTCCGCAATCTTTCCAACACCCACTGTCAAAAACCCATCTGCACTCCAGGCCTCGACAAGTGCTTACTTGCCTACCGCATCACCCCAAGCCTAAATCCTAAATCTGCAATGAGTCCTGGCTGTTTCCCCTCCTGCCACTCGTTATCCTGCCTTCCAGCGAACATGCCGTGACTCTCCTCTGCCTCTGGAGACGACTTTCTTACATCTTAACCGCGCTCCCCGACTCCTGCCAACCACCATTCTAGGGTACCCGAGAAAGCGTGTATTCAACCTCGTTCTTCGAGCCCCTTAGGTACTTGATTCGAGGAGACACCTGCTGAGCTCTACCGTGAGACAAGTCGCCAAAATTTTAACATATTTGTCTCAACGGGCATCGTTAGCGTTAGTGAACAACCTGCTCAACGAATCCGTGAGACTCCCTGGGGACGACTAGAAGCAGAGGCATACCAAACGAGCCCCACGTTGGATGTGCCATTTTAATGCTGGTTTCTTTATGGAGTTCGCTTAGCTACTAATAATCACCGCCCAATCGGTATGCGCTCCGCCCGTCACCCAGGGAGTGACATACAGCACCGAGAAGACAGCGAATAAGTTTACTACCTCACGGTTGCCCGTCGTTCAGAGCCAGCAGTCCAGGCACGCCAACCCTTGTTGTCGTCCGTCGATCAGAGCTCACAGTCGGAGTCAGTGTCCAGGCCTGCGGATCGTCCTTCCCATGCCAGCGCTGCGTAGGCTGGCTGTCCCGGGCTATCACTGCCCGAGTCTCGCTGCGGAACCACCCCGGGATCGTCATGGCCTAGGCTAGATGGCCAGGACTCGCCGTTTCTACCGGTCCGGTTTGAACCTCGCTGGTGGACCGCTCCAAGCCAGGCAGCCCGGCTCCGATGTTCCTGCCCAGCTCCAGCCTCGCTCAGCACGCACTGTCTCGCGCCAGCTCGTGACTTCTTTCTCCGCCGACCGCCTGTCACGTGCCCTCTGCGTCGTCTTTCACCCTTGGCTCCCACAAAGTTAAGGAAAGGGAATGTACCATTATGCTCAGTGAAGTACGGTGAGAAGACCCGGGACTCGAGCAGGAATGCTGTTATCCTTGGTGTGACCCTACGAGACTCTCTTGCTGCTTTTGCTGGGGTTTATCTAACTGAAGTACCTGTCTGAAAAGTAGAAGAAACATATGTGCATAACACTCATTATTCACAAGAAAATTTGTCAACATCCAAAATGACCCATGGAGAAAATTATGTGAGGGATTTGTTGGCCACGTTGGCAGAGTCACCTCTCGTGGCCAATGTTTCATTGCAACTTTAATTGTAGTAAACAGTCAAAGGGTATATTACAAGGTGCAATTTGGTTTTGTGCGAACCTACAACGCACAAAACAGCACTCTAACACAGTATGTAGAGGTACCTCTAAACAAATTCCAGGGTTTCATGGAGCCTCCTTCAGATAACTGATGTTGAACATAAAATGTGTGCACCAAGGAGTGAGCAAACAGTGACTTCCAATTAGTCTCAAGCACCAGCGACATGTCGACAAGGAGTGCAATGTGTAGAATGTCGTCTAGAGGTGTGCAGCCAAGATGAAAAGGCGAGATATAACGATATCAGAATAAGATCACGCCAAAAAGGTTCCGTTACAATCTAGGCACAGTAATGAGTCAACCGACGTACAGCCGCGATTCACTTTGTGTTGAGGTGAAACATGGCCAACAAAATATAAAAAACGCGTTTTTTTTTTTTTTTTCTGTACATCATTTGCTTTGCGCCGTTGATATAAGGACAGTTGGGCGGCGTCACAAAGTCACTCGCTAGCGCTTTTTCAAATTCGTTCATCGGCACTCATGGTCTACCCGGGAGGAGAAAAGTACGAGCTCAGAGCCGAGCCGCCGAGCGTCGATTGCGACTTTCCTAAAGAGAAGCTCCGGTACACTTCGGCGACTCGTCAGCTTCAAACGACGCCTCTTCGAACGAGCCTGACGCGCCCGCGAAGACAATGCGCCGAACGGGCGCGGCAGAAAGCACGCCGGAAGTAAGGGGGCTGGAGTCTGAGTATCCGAAAGAGACGCGGCGCTGGTTTCTACGTCTATTTCGCACATCAGATAACAAACTGGCAAAGCTAGCCGAGTGTGACCAGTGACTGACGTTACATTGGAGCACACGCAGTCGAAATGACGCCTGCAACAGAGCACAGCTAGGTGCTTTCAACAGGGGACACAGGCGTTCAAAGAGGCCTCGATTTAAAAACTTCACGTCTCCTCTGTGTCCTTCGGTGTTTGCTTTGATCCGCGTACGCCAAAGCACTCAATGCTGCAAGTAATAGAGTCGTGTATACGTACCTTTCGAAGCAATTGAAAGTGTGTAGGTTTCGCTCGATGCCCACGAGTACAGAGTGTACAGAGTGCGACGAACACCAATCACGCCGGCTGGCCAGGCTGGCCGGGTCGCGCAACACAACGTTGGGCGCAACCGACGCCCGCCCGCTGCGCACTGCGCATGCTCAGCATGCTCGTTGCTCGTCTTGGCGGCTCGCCAGCACGCCGGCATCGCGCCGGGCCAGCCGGGCTCGCTCCCTTCGAAGTTCGAAGTCCAAACTGCTTGCGCGCGCGCGCGCGCGCGTGTATGCGGTGGAAACTGTCTTCTCGAGAAACGAGGCTGTAACGTATCGTTTGATGGCGCAAGTGCTCGTATTTTTCACGTCATTTTTTGGACAGTGTGTGAATCTCGCGAAACAGGCGACGAAAAGTGGTGGGTGAAATGTGCTCGCATGTCGTCGTGGATTTTGTGTACCACGTAGGATTACCCAGAAAGGTGGGTCAATATCGATAAATGTGCGCGTAAGAAGCAACTACATGCACGTGACCTGTCAAACCTATTCACCGTCATTATTTTATCGTGCGAACCGACATTGTCACGTATCGCGTTCGATTTCGGTCCCAACACCGGTAACTAGTATATCGTGTCATGATGTTGTATTTCTCACCGTCGGTAACTTCGTATTGCTATCGTATTCGATGTGGTGGTCGTGTCCCAACACCGATAGTTTCTTGTTGTATTGCGATGGTGTGTTGCAACATCGAATTGTATCCCGGTACGTTGGGTTTATCGTTTGGCGATCAACTTTTGTTGCATTACAACTGCAATAAACATTTGTTGGAAAACGATCACTCCAATGAGCACGTCGTTATTGGGCTTTCTCATTAAAAGGTAGGTCGCGGCGGGTGTTCCGGCTAGTTATTCTGAATGGTTTGGTGGTTGTCTAGTTTCAAGCGCGCGAGGCTGTGTGTACTGTGTGCCGTACTAACAGCTGTACATACTTGCACTGTCGATCAATGTTAATGTGTTCGCAACGCAGAACGTTTAAGTGTGTATCCACGCCCAATATATTTTTCGCGTATTGCCGTGTGGATATGCCAACGTAATGCATGTTGGTAACTTGGTACCCGCGTTCTGAGATATATGCACGCGATATCATACTGTATTCTCCTTTGGTCCCATGATCGACGACCAATATTTTTATATCGTGTGGCCGTACAGTATGTCCATGTCGGTCACCAATATGCACGCGATGTCGTATTCTATTCCAATAACCGTGTAGTATATCGGGGTATTGTGCTCCGATATCGTGTTGTATACCAATAACCGCAAGTTATATCGCGATATTGTGCTCCAATATCCTGTTGTATACCAATAACCGCATACTATATCGAGATATTGTGCTCCGATATGAATTCCCATCGTGCGTATTGGGTTAATCGGATAACAATAAGTTTTTATTTGTTTCCATCATCTTCATTGGAATACAATATTTCCAATAAGCCGAGTTCATATTGGCCTTTTTCAATAGGGTTGACCAGCCACCTACAGCACACTAAGCCGGATAAATTCAAAATTACATGTGCGTGACATAATATGCCTCTTGTGACAAAACTGGGCACACGTTTTGTCGCCTACAGCAACACTGAAGCCAGACAGACAAGTGGTACGGCACCTTTAATTGACGGAGCTCAGAACGAGTAGGGACGCTTTCACTGAAGCTTGTTTTGCTGCAATACACAAGTGTATTGCAGCAAAACAAACATCAGTGAAAGCGGCCCCAGTCGTTCTGTCAATTAAATATGCCGTACCGCTTGTCTGGCTTCAGTATTGCTGCTTCAGAGCAATCTAGAAAATCTAGAATCCTCACCTTTCAACGAGAACGAACTGGCGCCGGCTGGCTTGTGGGCCATGGAAACTGCAAGAGAGGTTTGCGATTAGTTACGTCCAAGTAACAATTTTTTAGGGTAGCCACCTACAGCAAACTCAAAATTACATGCACGGGATACAGATGCCTCATGCGACGGAACTCCCTTCGTCCTTGTTTTCTGTTAACTCTGCTCACCTTCACCACTCGCCTCCAATTTCTGCGCTACTTCTTTAATCTCGATTACCTGGTTCCCAAAGGCCATGCCATGGCTTGCGCCAGTCACGGATCTGTCAGCTCTGCGACTGGCGCTATTGTGGCAAAGACGCCACAGCACCTGGCGCTTGATGTGCTCTTTCAATATTTTGAGCATGGCTCAAAACAGGTGGATGGGTGTCTGGTATGCCCTTTCCTTATTTGCGGATCGTTCCGAATCAGAGGGTAGGCGCTTCTGCGACCTGGGCGCATGCTGGGTATTTTACAATACTTGAAACCGAACTCTGCAGGAATCTTCAAACATAACAAACATAATGTGCACTCCAAAAGGCATAGCAAATGAAACACCCACCATCTATCTATTTTCGTTTCTTGTCCGCAAGAAGCTGTCGTATATGTAGCCTCCCTTGCTTAAGCCGTTCCTCCCTAGTGTCCCGGTTGGGTCTCGTCCTGGTGAATCGTCGATGGAGACCTGAGAAGCGGTCAACATCAGATTAGACCTTTTTGAGACAGAACCATATACTTGCTGAGAAGAAGTACACCCAAACGAATCTCAACCATGTCATTTATAGTGCGTTTTAAATTGAGACGAATGATGTAAAATGAGACGTCAACACTGACGCACCCTTTTGCGAACCCAAAATTTTGAAGGCCTTGTCCCCCTCGCTAGGGGGACAAGGCACATGAATCCCGGCATGTGGATGAAATTTTAACCTTAACATCCCGACTCAATGCCCATCCCGGAATATTTGACCACCACACTTTTAGAACAAAAAATATTTTTTTAGAAAACACCGAGTCATCTAACACCCCTACAAACGCCTGAACCAAGCATACTCGTACCGTGGTTTGTTTGCTCAGTGCCGCCCCCGAGTTAATTCGGGCTGACAATGTTTTCTTGTTTTTTTTTTTCAAATGGAACCCACATTCTTAGTTTTGGTTTGTCTTGTAGAAGCAGGTGGATACTTTTATAAAGCTTCCTCCCTATGCGCTTCCGAGTCAACATTTTTGCAATGGCCAACCCCCGGGCTTTGATTTTGCGCTCCTTGATGAATGCTGAAACTCATATAGGCGGGCAATAGCTCGCCTTGAAAATACTTGCTTTTGGTGGCCGAGAACAAACTCGTGTTCCTGATTGGCAGCCACTGGCTGCCAAGAATTGCTGCACATATCCTAAAGATTAGTCTAACACAGATGCTTTGGCCGGACAGAGACACAAAAGCCTGAAACAAGGCCACTATACAGACAGGAAATAGAGTGTCTGTGAGGAATGAAACAAACAACTCTGATAGGCGTCAATCACTCACCTTGAAAACACTTGCCATGTGTGGCAAAGAGCAAACTTCTGGCCTTGATTGGCTGGTGCTTGCCACCAAGACCTGCATGTATAAGAAAGAACCCGGTCTTAGTCAAACTTGGGTGTTTTTGCAGAAGAGAGACAACAAAATACTAATGCAAGACCACTACACATAAGTTATGACATTCAAGAGGAATGAAATACAAAACTCATATAGGCGGGCAATAGCTCATCTTGAAAATACTTGCTCTCGGTGGCCGAGAACAAACTCGTGTTCCTGATTGGAAGCCATTTGCTGCGAAGAATACCTGTAGATATCCTAAAGAACCCAGTCTTAGTGTAACACAGATGCTTTGGCCGGACAGAATACAAAAGTCTGATACAAACCACAAAAAGCAGGAAATAGTGTCTGCGAGAGATGAAAAAAGACCCAAGTGGAGAGGCTCGTTCTGTTTCACGTTAGTCAAATAGTGTAGTTAATTTTGCTAAAACGATGCATATTTGCTAGAAAAGTATCTATATTTTGCCCCATTTAGCAGAGTTTACTGCCAAGGGTACCTGCACACCAGAATAAGTCAGAATTAGTCAGTTTTTTTTCTTCTTTTGATGAGCGACAACAGAATCCTAAACAGTTGATGAAACAAAATATGAACCCAGCAAGACAGGCTAGTTTGCCTTGATGCAAGCACAATGCCTCGGCCAACCAAAGGAGCTTCTATTCTTTATCACTTGTCATATTTGGTGGGAATAGTAAAGTAAATGAAAATAAGGCAATCTCTCTTGAAGCCGACAGCTGCAAACAAATTTCATATACCTCGATGAACGACTTGGAAATAAAATTGGGTGGTGGCCAAGTGGTTTAAGGCGTCAAATTTCAAACTTACAGACTGTAGTTTTGGTTGAAGTCCTCCTGGTGTATATTTTTATCCTTATAACTATATTTACATTGTTTTTTTTTTGTATTTTTGAAGCTCAAGTACTTAATTTATATGCTGATTCACCTTTAGGAGCGTTTTCATTACACTCCATGCCTTTGTAGTGCTCGTAATTGATTCTTGGTGAAAGCGGTCTTAAATTTTTCTTTTCTTGCTGTCGCTGCTGCTTGCTTTCTCACCTTTAGAATGCTGACAACTCGACACAAAAGTAATGCAAAATGTATTTAAATGTCATGAAGATCAGCATTTCCAAGCTGTACCCCTGCTTCATGCAGCGACCATGCCACCATACCATAGCTGAGTGCAGTGACAAATGGTCCCAGGTTTGTCACCCGACCGTTTTTTGGGCTTACGGTGTGGCGCGACTCATGAAGCACCTATGCTTCGCGATGGAGCCAGTGAGCGAGGTGTGACACACTAGAGCTGTGCAAGCCACAGCTTTACAGCCTGCAAAGCGTGGGAAGATCCCTCTCCCTTTGCAGAGCTGGCATTAGCTCACCGAGAAGCTATTGCAAGCACTAGAAAGGCACAGAGTGTTAATAAAAGCGCTTCTGAAAATGAATTCGTGTGTAAATTTTGCATCTATATATTAAAACTTAAAAAAAGTATATATGTATGTATATATATCTATTTAAATACTAAAAAAGGCAAAAAAGAAAAAAATATATTTCCAGGTGGGCTTGCACCCAGAGCTCCACGGCCCTTGAATTCAGTTCCCTAAAGCCCGCTTCAGACGGAACAATTTCGCCCAGCAACTTCATGTCGCAACACCAGCAACACGAGCCACCCGCGTTCACATGCAGCAACCGAATTGCTACGACTTGCCATCATCATCATGAAATGTTATTTTTCTTACAGTATTTAGACACACAGTTATATCTTAAAAACATGTTTTTACATCTTTAAATTGGGCTGAGAATACTAACTCGTCTTTTTGAAACAGTTTATTTTCAAAAATGATCCATTTCAAACCAGAACTAAGTCTTCAGTTCTCATAATCACGACCACAGGGTTGTCACGTGAAAATATTGCATTCCTGATTGGCTGCTGCCGCTTCAAACATCTCCGAGTAGTCAGAGTTGCTCGTCCGCTTCGAGCCGGACCCAATCTCAGCAATTCGTGTCGATCTACGGAAAACTAGGGAACAACCCGCCAGCAGCCCCAAAATTGCTGAAAAGGTTGCCCCGTCTGAAGCGATCCTATACTCTGTTTCATACATAGAGTGCAACGCAGTCAAAGCTAGCGCACCGGTTTGCATTGCTGACCGTGCCTACGTTCGCCCCATAAGATAGTGCGTCCCCTGCAAAAAAATTTTAAAAAGTCGGAAAATGTGCCTCCTCGGGGCCAGTAACTGATATTGGCGTTATGATTTCAACGGAGCGCAAATGTTTTTCAAGAAAAAGGAAAGGATAATGTAAACCA
The DNA here is from genome assembly GCF_016920785.2 of Ixodes scapularis. NCBI lineage: Eukaryota > Metazoa > Arthropoda > Arachnida > Ixodida > Ixodidae > Ixodes > Ixodes scapularis. Next base: position 60,866,108 of record NW_024609838.1, on the reverse strand, counting down.
CCTTAAATTGTTTTCGTGTTCATCCGTGTGGCAGCCGCTGTGGGTTTTCAGGTTGTGTGGCACTGGCTGGTTTTGAGAAGATGGCGTCTTACGCAGCAAGCTCAAGTACCTTTCCTGCTCGGATGTTTTCGAAGATTCGTTGTGCGAAAATCTTGAAAGAGTGCAAGCAGATGATCGCCAATGTGTACGGGAGTATAAGAACACATTCCCCGGAGAATTCGGTCGTGAAGTCCAGGAGACGGCCAGTAACGACACTGGAGTGTGCCCTGTTCTGTCGCGAAGCGCAAGGCGCAGTGCCTATCTGGCAATGTGGCGTCCCCGAAGCAAAGACCTCGCAACAAGAAAGTTTCGAGCACGGGGACCGTCAAGCATGACGAGTTCGCACTGAACGCCATTCGCCTGAAGGTGCATCGCAAGTGCTCCGAAAGGGAGATTCCTACCCTTGACAGCTATTTCAAAATAAACTGTACAGGTCACAACTATTGTCGATTAATGTTTTATTATAAATTTTGGGACAAGGCCGCTATCAGGGCGATTCCTCATTCCACGCTGCACGAAAGAAAAATATAACTCGGTGCTGGAGGCAAATAACACTTGCAAAGCGGCAGACCAGATGGTAGAAATCTGGCCTCTCGGTGACTTATAAATAAAAATCAAGAAGGAGAAACTGAAATATGCACTTCGTCAATGCGCACAATCTTGCACGAAAAATATGTCTAAAAAAGAAAAAAAAAAAAAAAAAAAACTTTGCGCGTAAAATGGGTTCGAACCACGGCCACCTAAACGTCAATATCGCCAGAGCAGCGCCTTCTGCCACTCGTCCACAAAACGCATGGAGTAACACTTCTTCTATTTTTTCATGCACACCACTTTACTACCTTTGACAGCGTTGCACTCTAAGTACGAAACAGAGTGTAAGACACCCTATTGTCTGGTACAGAGACCATTTATGAATGCTTGGGTGATTAAACGATGTACTACACATTTTACAAAAAGAAAAAAAAAGCATTGGGTGTTTAAACGTTGTACTACCCTTTTTTCAATCGAAAAAAGCAACAATACAAAAACAAAAAAAAAAACATTTCAGGAGAAAAGGTTAAGGAAACGGAATGTACCATTATGTTCAGTGAAGTTTGGTGACAAGACTCGGGACTCGAGCAGGAATGCAGTTATCCTTGGTGTGACCACATGAGACTGTCTCGAAGCCTTTGCTGGGGTTTATCTAACTGAAGTACATGCACGAAAAGTAGAACACAAGTGCATAACACTCATTATTCACAAGAAAATTTGTCAATGTCCAAAATGACCCATGAAGAAAATTATGCGAGGAATTTTCAGGCTGCGTTGGCCGAGTCACCTCTCGTGGCCAATGTTTCATAGCAACTTTAATTGTAGGGAACAGTTATAGGGTATATTACGAACAAAGTGCAATTTGGTTTTGTAGGAAACTATAACACACAAAACGACACTTGAATACAGTATGTTGAGGTACCTCTAAACAAACTCCAAGGTTTCATGGCGCCTCGTTCAGATACCTGATGTTGAACATGAAATATGTGCACCAAGGAGTGAGCAAACAGCGACTTCAGATTTGTCTCTAACACCAGCGACATGTCGACAAGGAGCGCAACGTGTAGAAGGTCGTCTAGAAGTGTGCCAAGATGAAAAAGCAAGATGTAACGATATCAGAATAAGATCACACCAACGAGGCACCATTGTGGTGAGACAATCTACGATGTGGAGACAGTAATCGGGAGTCAACCGACGTACGGCCGCGATTTACTTTGCGGCGACTAAAATGAAACATTGCAGAAAAAAAAAAAATTGAAAATTAAAAAACGCGTTTTTTTCTTTTTTTTTTTTCTTTTTACCTTATTTGTTGAGCGCAGCCGCTAGCAGAGCAGTTGGGCGGCGTAACGAAAATCTGAAAGATTCGCTAGCTTTTCTCAACTTCGTACGGCGCCAGTCGGCACCACCGATGAATGGTCGGCACTCTTAGTCTACCAGGGAAGAAAAAAGTACGAGCTCAGAGCCCAGCGTCGATCGCGACTTTCGTAAAGAGAAGCTCCGGTAACACTTCGGCGACTCGTGAGCGTTAAACAACGCCTCTTCGAACGAGCCCACGAATCCAACACGTCGAACGGTTTGCGCCGGTAAGCAAGCTGGGAGCCAGGGGGCTGGAGGTTGAATATCCGAAAGAGACGAGGCGCTGGTTTCTACGTCTATTTCGCACATGAGATAAAAAGCCGAGTGATAGCTGGCCGAGTGTAAACACTGACTGACGTCAGTGTTTACATCAGAGTACACGCAGTCGAAATGACATCTGCAACGGAGCACAGCCAGACGCTTTCAGCAGGGGACGCATGCGTTCAAATAAGCTGCGATTTCAAAACATCATGTCTCCCTTCTGTCCTTCAGTGTTCACTTTGTTCTGTGTGTACCAAAGCACTCAATGCTGCAAGTAATAAAGTCGTCTATACGTACCTTTCGAAGCGATTGAAAGCGAGTTGGTTTCACTTGGAACCCACAAGCAAAGTGCGCGACGAACTTGACGAGCTGTTATCCGTCGGTCCCGCCATCGCCGCCGTCTCGCTGGGTTGGCGCGGTCGCGGTCGTTGCGCAATGGCGCAATTGCGGAATCTCGGCGGCTCGGCTAGGCTTGGCTGGATCGGCGGATTCGGCCACTCGGCGGCTCGCTCAGCCGCTCGGCCGCTCGTCTGGCTTGATGGGCTACTCGCGGCTCGCTCGGCTCGCCTCCCTTCGGAGTTCGAACTGCCGCCGAAGCTCGAGCGCTCGAGCTTTCGCGCGCGCGGGTTGACGATGGAAACTTTTCTCATGAAACGACTCTGTAACGTGTATCGTTTGATGGCGCAAATGCACGTATTTTTCCCGTCGTTTTTTACAGTGGGTGAATCTTGCGAAACAGGCGACGAAGAGTGGTGGGTTAAATGTGCTCGTGTGTGGTTGTGGATTTTGTGTACGACGTAGGATTACCCAGAAAGGTGGGTCAATATCGATAAATGTGCGGGTAAGAAGCACGTGACCTGTCAAGCCCATTAATCCTCATTATTTTATCGTGCGAACTGACATTGTCACGTATCGCGTTCGATTTGGGTTCCAACATTGGTAAACTAACTTTTGTTGCATTAAAACTGCAATAAACATTTGTTTGAAAACCATCACTCCAATGAGCACGTCGTTATTGGGCTTTCTCATTGAAAGGTAGGTCGCGGGTGTCCAAGCTAGTTATTCTGAATGGTTTGGTGGTTTTCTAGCATTTCAAGCGCTCGAGGCTGTGTGTACTGTGTGCCGTACGTACACTTTCGCTTTCGATCAATGTGAATGAGTTTGCAACGCGGAACGTTTGTGTTCTGTCTTCTGTGTGTATCCACCTCTAATATCGCTCTCTCTCGTATTGCCGTATGGTAACTCCTGCTGTTCTACGATATCATTCACGCGATGTCGTATATGTGGGCGTACCGATATCCACATGTTGCTTCACGGGCGATCAATACTGTGTTACGTATCCTCTTAGTCCGCGGTATATGCCGACGTAATTCATGTTGGTAACTTGGAATTCGTTCTGAGATTTATCCACGCGATATTGTATCCTCCTTTGGGCCCGTGATCGACGACCGATATTTATATATCGTGTGGCCGCACACTATGTCCATGTCGGTCACCAATATGCACGCGGTGTCGTATTCTATTCCAATAACCGTAGGTTCTGTCGGGATATTGTGCTTCGATATCGTGTTGTATACCAATAACCGCAAGTTTATCGGGATATTGTGCTCCAATATCCTGTTGTATACCAATAACCGCATACTATATCGGGATATTGTGCTCCGATATGAATTCCCATCGTGCGTATTGGGTTAATCGGATAACAATAAGTTTTTATTGGTTTCCACCAACTTCATTGTAATACAATATTTTCAATAAGCCGAGTTCATATTGGCCTTTTTCAATAGGGTCCGGAAAGTTACTAAACTTTCATATAAATTCTGGCCATCAAAGACGGTAAAATACCGATGCCGGCCAGCTACTGGAACCTCAATGGAAATACTGGCCAGCAAAGAGAGCAAAAACACGATGCCGGCAAGTCACTGTAACCTCTGCTGAACTGGCTAGTGAGTAAGACAAAACGCCCACGCCGGCGGGGCCGGTAGCTCACCGGCGTCCATGGCCGGGCGCCGCCATCCTATTACAGGACCGGCCGGCGTAGTCCCGATACCGGCCGACGCGGTGTGCTACCTGGGTACATGCATTTTACTAAAAAAAACTGCTTGCTTTTTGTTTTTCAGTCTGTCTCATTATTTTGTTATTTATATACATTCTCCTTCTTTTAGACTTATTTCTACTGCAAGATGATCGCATTTGTACAAGTATACTCGTCAGTGCACTAGCTTTCTCTCTTGCTTTGTTTGCGGTTCATTGGATATCTGTAAAATAAACCTAATAAGAGTCCACTTAAGTCATGTCCTGCATATAATTTTTATTGCCTATAAACATAGACATTTATTCCTTTGCATTTTGGTAATACGCTTTTTCGCTAAAATACAGAAAATACAAGACTGATAAGGTCAGAGCACAGAACACGAAACTGATAACATAGGAAGAATGTTGACATAACGTATTAATGCGTGATCATTAGAGGCCCCATTTTAAATAAAAACCCATGTGGCCGACGTCGTCGGCGTAGTGTTCCGCGCACTGGTGTGAACGATGTAATAGCAAAGACATACAAAAAGTTTTATTTTGCATGATTTCTGTAGAATATATCTTGAGTTGCACATCCACAGGCTTCCCATGGTGTCACACATGTCCCGTGTAGCAATACAGAAAGCTCCCCTAGCGTATGGCATCCCTACAGCAGTCCGCACAATGTCGTACTTGTCTAATAGATTCCTAAGCTCTATTCATACAGGCTGCGGGGTACCTACAGCAACCCACAAAATTTCCTAAATGTCCCATAAAAGCCAGGGATCTATCCCCACAGACTCTGTGGGTTACCTAAAGAACACCCACAGGCTGTGTGGGATACCCAAAGGATCCCTTACAGGCTGTGTGGTTTACCCAAAGGGTCCCACACAGTAACCCACATGTCCCATAGGCCCACAGGCCTGACCCCACAGAGATTTTAAGACACATATACAACCCTATGGGTGTCCCACAGAGAAACCTAGGACCCCACACAAATTTTCTGTGAGTCCTCTGTGGGCAGTTTAACCAGGGTGACGAGTCGCCCTTCTCCGGTAATCCCCGACAAGGCCGACAAATGCCATTTACTAATTGTTCCACTTTTCCCCGACGGCGCTTTGGATCACCAGTGATATCTTCCAAGCAGCTCTCCGAACCTCCTTCTCTCCCGGAAAATTAATTTCAATCACACTTAACATTCGGTCTTTTACAGCTCTTTTGGACGCTGGTTTTGCTGTCTCTGTGACATATTCAAGTGCATAATCTCAACTCTCAAAATGAAGACCCTGTGAAGGAACTATTTCCTCCGAACGGCTCCGAATAATAAAATTCCAATTTCTGTGCTTTTTACGGCTACCATTGTAATTTAAGGTCAACATTTACGTCGTGGAGTTTATAGTCTTACCTCAGTGTTCATATGACATCATACTTGGTTGTGACTTCCTACAAGAGTATCAAGCAATAATAAACTACCCATACCCAAACGTATCACTCGCCAAAAAATCCTACATTGCTATTATTGCACAATAAGATGGCGTGAAAATATCTACAACTGATGTTGCGGAACTATTACCCAACAGCAATATTGAATGTCGAATACTCAGATATTAAATATCTGAATATTGCTTTAAGTATTTTTTAATGTTTGAAGTAATTATATCACCAGGTTTCTCCGCAGACATTCTTCTCAAAATTCGCAAAGAACCTCGTTTCCAGAAAGGAATAAGTTTGCCATACAGTTTCGCCACTCTTAGGTATGGACACGCAACACTTGCCGCATCTACCATGACTAATCACTGGGTACTTCTACCCAAAGGATTGTCTCTCGCTCGTGGCCAGCCTTTCAAGCATTCAAGTACCTGAACATTGCAGCTATAATTTCTTTTTCTTTCGATTGCTTTCCGTTTGCTAAATAAAGGGGCCGCGAACCTCGTCAAGCCGACATATCTTGGCTTTTTATTCGTGCCTCCAGCGCCCTTATTAGTGTACAGCCGCAAATAAAAAAATGGTTGATTGATTGAACACCCAAGAAAGTCGCCGGGAAAACTTCCAACAACGGTACCATCCACACAACTACGGTGCACCATTGAGGATGCCTTGCCCACATTACGAAAGCAGCTACTGCCCACACTGCTAAACCAGTTTTGATTACATTTGACATGTCATAATCCTCTCTTGGAAAATCAAGGCTCGGCGAAAATAAAATCGAAACGGCCTCCTCAACGCCCGTTTCGACACCGAACATATCGAGTCTCACTGGCTGAGCTCAAGATAATACAGGAACACGTCAACACGCATGCTCTCAGAAAATGCTATTCAACATTCCACTAGCTTTTGGTCTTTGATATTGTAGTGAGTGCGCAGGCGAGCTGGTGGAAATTTGGTCCTCCTCCGTGGACCTGGTACAAAGCAAAGGGTCACTTCTCCTCTCTGCTGACTACCGCCACAAGAACAAGATTACATGAAAGATGTGCGTATTGATGACGCACACTGTCACGTATTGATGACGCTCTCAATAGTGTACGAGAGTCCTCCTATATTTCGTCCCTCGATTTTTGCGCACGTTATTTCCAGATTCCTATGGCCGAAAAAAACAAACAAAATAGCCTTTTTAACACAGGATGGTCTTTACGAATTAAATGGCATATCTTTCGACCTTTCCAACGTGGCGGCTGCCTTCGAGCACACCATTGACAGTGTTCCTTGTGGCATGAAACGGACAACACGTGTCTACTATCTACACTCTCAACAAAAGGGTTGTCGTGGGGTACTAACTTTGGGGTCGTCAGAAGCCGTCACAGATATCGCTACCCCACCTTCGTTATACTAACAACCCCACGGGTAATCACACGGCACGCAACCAACAGGTTGCCACAGTGAGCACCCCCAAAAGCAACATGGCGGCTGGCAAGCGACGGTGGAGCAGTACGAGTAAGGCCTAGCGAGCTGGACTGCTTTTTGCTAAAATACGATTCTCAAGTGCGTGCGCCCGTTCGCGGCCTTCCGTGCGCACTGAAGCACTCCAAAACGCGCCTCGAACCACGGGCACCGCACGTATTACGAGTAGAGGCTACGATGTGAAAGGAAGGGTGGGGGGGGGGGGGACAGGCAGGCAGGCATTTGAGGGGGTGTCCGCGACTGCTTTCGCGCGGCCGGCTGCATTTACTTCGCGACCAGAAAACATTCAAGAAAGGAATCGTATAGCGACAAATGGAATGATATCTTTATTGAACAGAGCGTCTCCTTGCTGTGCTTGCCGCAAGTGATCCGGCGGTTTCGGTTGACAGCGGCGAGGCGAAGCATCACCGATTTAAGCGGCGTCGGTTCCGATCGTTCAATGCTCCTGCTCACCTGTTAGCATTCGTTATCCACTTCCAAGTCCCTGGTAATCCTCACCGCGTTTGTGCACGCACTTAGCGCTATTCACCGCACGGAACACCCATTCAACTGGCTATGAGACTGATCCCACTGGGACGAGAGGCTGAGAACCAAACCACCGAACCCTTCGGGGCTGCTCCGTAGAGCCATGGAACGCCTCCATGTTTTTCACTCAAGTAAGTAGACACATAAACGCGCGACTCCTTGAATTGGGCGGCGACACGCGCCACCTAACGGACAGCGCTCAAACTAAAGAAAAAAAGAAACTAGCAATTTTTGCTCTGAGCGCCTCGCCAGACAATACCGTATGTACATATCCCACGCCACACTTCACTGATACGCGACATACAGACATCACAGCATTTTATACATCAACGCATTCAGAAACAGCACAAGGTACTACATGCTACATGAGATATTGACACTCTACATTCCTTTCTTTTTTTTTTCTTTATTTGACACTCTACATTCCTATACACACGTCTAGTGGACACCGCCACCTTATATACTGCTGTATTTTCTGTGACCAATTAGGATGGTGACCACTGTCATATTTTGCATAAATACGAAAAGACTGTGCAAGGTTTACGCGTATATATTATTTTCCTCTACTGCCCTTGGGAAAGCGCTCGTATCTCTAATGTTATTTATTGCAAAAGTGAACTGCAGGTTATGAATAAATTTGAATAGTCGCTACACGTCACATTTTGATCAGTTTCGTTTTCTCGCTAGCCTACACTTTAAGTATACAGAAGCCTGTTTAATTAATTGTATTAATTATCGAAAACAATTTCTGCAATCACAACTTTCTGAACACGCTGATGCATTTTCTTTTTTCTTTTTACATATCCGAATGACTTCAGCGGCGGTTGAGTAAATGTTGAGTACACTGAGCGCGCGCAGGTGATTCTGGCGAAGCCCGTCCGCCGGTCCTCCCCGAAACGTTGTTTCAGTTTTCTTCTTTTCGCTACAATTGTTTTTGCTTAAGCGCGTGTCTTTCGAATATGCGTTCTATGCGCTCGCGCTCGCGCCAAGAGGACAGTGCAGAATTGCCGCTTTCGGGCCCGTGCCTTCACCTGCAACGAACGCGAAATACGTATGCTAAATTATGTAAAGCCTGGTTCAGACAGTGGCGTTTGACTGCGTCTAACTGCGTTGCGGCAGCGAGAAACCAGGGCATCCCTGATGCTTTCATCGCGTGCCAAGATGATTCCTTGAATTGGATTCCACGATTCATACGAAGCACAGTCGTGCCGGTGAGTCGCTTTCGGTTCTCGACGCAAAGCTGTCAAACTCATTCAAACGCAAGTGTCTGGACCGGCCTTACCGCTCATTCACACTGGAAGCGGATCCGCGTTTGCAAAGCGGTTGCGAACGCGGTTGTATAAATATCCAGTACGATTGCACGCGCACTCCATGACATCAAGTGTGCGTGCAATTGGACTGGATCTTTATACAACCGCGCTCACAACCGCTTTGCGAGTGCGGATCCGCTTCCAGTGTGAATGAGCTGTTGAGCATCAAAGAACGCCGAAAACATCATTCTCTGCGCTGCACCTGCTGTCGTCTCCAGCAATACTTTTTCTAAAAAAAAAAAAAAAATCTAAAACAAATAGCACGTATATGTTTGCCAATGCCTTATTTCTGGAAATTTACTTGGAATCTTTTATATAGATAAAAGGAACGCGTGCTGGAAGGCCTGAAATCCTAGTCCCTTTCGAAGTACTCCGCCTTGGATGACACACACTTGTTTGAGCATTCTTTTTTTTATCGAGTATGCTCGATGAAATGTGACAAATGAGCCAGTGAAGGTGAATCATGCATCCAGAGACAGAGAAATAGTGAAACACACGAACATGATCGCAGATATCTGTGTAGGTTTGTGCTGTCCGGCCTGAGTCGTGGTGTGCAATGCTTCATACTTCACTGCACTTGCAAGCAAAAAAATTGGGTACGACAGGAGCGCAAGTTCGGCGGAACGGGCGGAACCGAGGAGGCCATTTGCAACTGAACTGCACGCAGAACTGACCGATCACACCTTTATTGAGAGCACGCTCTTTACTGAACCGCACAATAAAAGACGACAAGAGTATCTCGTCCGACGAACATTCAAGTCAACTCACGCCTGTGCGTAGCTTTCTGTGCTTTTCTAGAGATTTGGTTAAATTCCTCGAGCACGACGCCAGCTGCCAGCTGTTGTTTACTGTTGTACATGGTAAAACCCGCGACGGAACCAAAAAGGACAACCGCGATACTTTTTATCTGCCTCGGGTTTTAGTAGGTGCCTACCAATGTTGCCTGTACTTGTTTGTTTTCTGCCAGTTTAGGCGAAATAAGCCACACGCTTGTTTCGAGCGGTTTAAATTTGAATATATAATAACCAACGCACAAAGAAAACAAGTTTTAAGTACTTTTTGAGATTTTTGAAGTGACTTTTACTATTAAACGACTGCATGCACTTGAATGTTCAATTCAAGAGTTTATAAAACGTGACTATCCCATGCTTGTCACCTTCCAACAGGGTGCTAACTCTCAATGGCTCGAGCCCAGTGGGTAGTTAGGTAAGCCTGTGGGGTAGTTACAGCCGTCAAAACGCACGATGACAAGGGGGGGTGCTCACTTTTTCTTAGAGTGTAGATGCCCTTACATTATTCTCCGCGACCTTAAAAGACATCGAACTCGCCTATCCCAAGTGGTCTTCTGCCTCACCGACGCTGGTTTACAGCTGCAAAAAAAAAATGCCATTTCGCTGCAAGAAAACTAATGTCCTCGTCCACATAGTTTTTGAAGAGGGTGTAAGCCCTAAACCTGAAATGCATCGTGCGGTCCTAAACTTCCTATGTCCACAGACATCAAGCAGCTATGCAGCATCCTGTGGCTCTGTACTTACTTTCGCCGCTTTGTCCAAAAATTTGCAACAATTGCCGCGACCCTTCAAGAAATTCTGCAGCAAGACGTCCCCTTTTTTCAGAACCCACTTTCAGGACGGGCACTCTTTTTCTTTGCAGCAGTAACTCATTACTCCTCTCATCCTATGTCACTACAATGCCGCCAACGTTACAGGCATCCACACCGACGCTAGCGTTCATGGCCTAGGCGCCGTTTTAATGCAGCGTCAAAATACATCTTCCGCAAGAGAAGTCATTGCTTCCGCCAATAGCACATTAACACAAGAATCTAACTAACCTAGAACAGAAGGAGAATGTCTGGCCGTTGTATGGGTCATCGCCAAGTTTCGTTCATACTTTTACGGTCGTCACTTCCAAGTAATCCCAGATCAACATGCACTCAGCTGGCTTTCATTCATTAAAACATGTCCGTCCGCCTTGATCGACGGATCCTCCGACTCCAGGAGTGTGATTTTAGAATTCTGCATAATTCAGGAGAAACACACAACGACTTTGACGGGCCTTTGCGATGTTTCTTGTACCCAACGACTCCAATAAAGCTGTGGCTTCTACTCAACAGCCGAATCTGCTCTCACTAAACTTTCATCTAACTCCTTTCTTTTCTCCCATCACTCTGACTTTTGGACACAATAGATTATTCTCCATCTGAATAGAACTCAGATCTCCAATAATTGCTGCCTCATCAGACAAACTCAACATATCAAAATGGCGGATATTTCTACATACACAACTATCTCCCCGACGGTCAGCGATGACTTATTGCGGTTCCTTCCGAGTTTCGTCGTGACATCCTGCGACCCCTTCACGACGACCTCACTTCAAGGTTACGTTCGACACTTGAAGACATCCGTTAGAACACGTGATCAATTTTATTGGCACGGTATTTACCGCAGCATTTGTAAATATGTCCGGTCATGCAACAATGTTAACGACGAAAGCGACCCACAGCCAATTGCAACGGGCCTCTTAACTCAATCACATCACCACGACAACCATTACAAGTCGTTGGCGTCGACTTTCTAGTCCCACTACCAGCCTCTGTCCCTGGAAATCGATAAACTTTCGTAGCCAGTGATCACGCTAATCACTATGTCTAAACCGCAGTCCTTCCACTATTCAACTGTGAACACTGTTGCACCTTTTTTTCTGCTCAATAATATTCTGCGCCACGGAACACCTGGCGTTCTTATCAGCGATGATTGTCGTTATTTTCAGTAAGCAGCGTTAAAAAAAACTGCTTTTAGAGCGCAGCTCTTAGGGGCCCGTTTCCAACTTGAGCGGCGTCGGAGTCGCCGTCGGCGTCGCCGTCGGCGTAACCGCGCGGTGCATCATGGGAAATGTCCCATAATGCACCGCGCGAGCCCCCCACCGGGGTCACGTGACCTCGTGGGGGGGGGCACGTGACCCCCCCGAGGTCACGTGACCCCAGTGCATCATGGGAAATGTCCCATAATGCACCGCGCGAGCCCCCCACCGGGGTCACGTGACCTGGTGGGGGGCACGTGACCCCCCCCCCGAGGTCACGTGACCCCCCGAAGTCACGTGACTCCCCTGAGGTCACGTGACCCCCGCCGATGTCGCGTGACCCCCCAATGACCTCATCGTCACTGATGACGTCACCGGCATCCACGTCGTCATCGTCATAATCACTGATGATCCTCATCAGTGACGTGATGACGATGACGTCATCATCAGTGATGATGACGTCATCATCACTGATGACGTCACCGGCATCCACATCGTCATCGTCATCATCACTGATGACATCACCGGCATCCACATCGTCATCGTCATCATCACTGATGACGTCACCGGCATCCGCATCGTCATCGTCATCATCACTGATGACGTTACCGACATCCGCATCGTCATCGTCATCATCACTGATGACGTCATCAGTGACGTCACTGATGTCGTCCCCGGCATGCACATCGTCATCGTCACTGATGACGTCACCGGCATCCGCATCTTCATCGTCATCATCACTGATGACGTCACCGGCATCCGCATCGTCATCGTCATCATCACTGATGACGTTACCGACATCCGCATCGTTATCGTAATCATCAATGATGACGTCATCAGCGACGTCACTGATGACGTCACCGACATTCACATCGTCATCATCACTGGTGAAGTCATCAGTGACGTCACTAATGACGTCATCGGTACCCGCATCGTCATCGTCACTGATGACGTCATCAGTGACGTCAGTGATGACATCATCGGCATTGGGGGTCACGTGACCCCCCTGGTTAGTTTACCCCCCCCCCCCAGTGCCCTTCCCTCCTCCTCCTCAAGAGCTGCGCTCTCATTCGGCGTTACAGGGAGTTGTAAGCAGCTTTCACTTTTTTTTAGCTTTGACATCAATCATTTCATAACATCCCCAAATTATTCTCAAACGAACCGCCTCAATGAACGCTTGATTCACCCCCTCACGCAGATGCTCTCCACGTACGTGAACAGCGACCATTCCAACTGGAACGGAAAACTTCATTATGTCACATTTGCACACAACACGGCCATTCAATCAGTAACAAGGTTTTCTTCTTTTCATCTTTTTTGTGGCCATGAAGTGTCGTCTATCATAAATACTATCTGCCCTACTCTACGGACTATCCTCATGACGAAGGCATTGCATAACCGAACAGCATCGAAGTCTCCCGACAGATTGCCCACGAAGAAACACTGGCGCATCAACAGTTATCCAAGACATTCTATATGATTCTACGACGAGCGCCATCATGATCTACCTTATTTACCTGGTAATCTTGTCCTCATTCACTTCCACTACGCCAAGTAGGTCGTTACCAGAAATCTCTTCCAAAATTCCAAGAAGCGTATCGGATCTATGCCAAAGATCTCTCGTTAATTAACTCCTGGAGCCCGAAACCACTACTTTTGATCGACGAGCCAAGGGCCGTCACATCGTGTGTGCATGTTAAGCGAACCAAACCTTACTATCGCCACATTTTCCGTTGCTTACTTTGAGTCGCTGGGACGGAGTTCACATTAAAGTAAGTTAACGAATAGCTTTACAATGTTGGCAGGACAATCAGTCAGTTTCGCGTGACACTCGGTAATAGAAAGACAAGTGATGTATTTTTGTTTTAAATTGTGAGTTTGAAACAAGATTGCTCTAATTCTTTAAGAGCTAGAAAAAGCCATATAGTGATAATATTTCCACTAATTCAAACAGCAATTTCTTTTAATGAGTCATATTTCGTTGAATAAACTTCCCCCTTTTTTTTGCAAAAAGGGAACTTACCATTACCCTATCTTGGTTTGATAGCCACTGGCGCTGGAACTTGATTTCAACACACGTAGCAGTCGTACAGCGACTCTTTATGACTTGCAGGAAGCCTGGGACAGTTCGGTTATCCCGTGTGTGTTTAACCGTTCAGCGGTCTCGGCGGCGCCCACGATCTTTGGCCAGTCGCGTCAGTTTGATGCGATCAATTGGCAGTGGTGTGCCCCAGAACGAGCAAGTTGGCGATGGTTCTGTCCTCCCCAACGGTGTATGGCTTTGCAGCGCCGACTCGCTTTCTTACTGGGACGGTTAATGGCTTCGCCCCTCCTCTTTCCCCCCTCCGTTCACCGTCCTACCAGCAGCATCAATACCCGCAGAAGTCACCTGGACATTTGAGAAAAGGTACATGGAAGTGACGTAATGGAAAGGAGAAACGTATCCTAGCAACGCTCACGTGGTGGATTTGCTGACTTTGACGCCGCTACGTCATCGCAAACTTGACACCTGTCACCCGTTTGAGCGACGTGCAGTGCCAATCCCCGACGAGCGGAGGGAGCTACGCATTCCCCGAGACGTCCCTACGCGCGGCATACGGGGTAGGATTTACTGCGACGCGGGGAGCAGTTCCTGCGTTTAGTTAAGGAACGGCAACCAATCCCGTGCGTCGCTGGCCGTCGCATCTGTTCTAGTACAGCTAAAATTATTGAAAAACAATAAAAACCTTTTGGGCGTTGTTAAAACAAACCGCTTTTTTATGTCGTTTTGCAATAGATTTAAGAGTTAATTGGAGAGAAAGTTGTTTCAATATTACAAGGAATGCGGGATGCGCGCTTCGCGCCTTCTTTGAAGCAACATGTCGGAGCAAGCCAGGATCGCGTACCAGCGCTTCGCAGTCCGGGCGCTTAATGAAGGCGCGGAAGCAAGCGGACGACTTGGACAAAGACACCTGCTTGCTTTGTTGAACCCAAGAAACATTCGGTTGATATGACTTACCCTGAGACAGGCAATAAACAAGATTCGTAAGAGGAAGGGTCAACAAACAGCGTCTCCAAAGACAGCTGTGTGTTCGGAGACGCGCCTTTCTTTTCCTTCCCTGTGTCAGGTCAAGGTATGTCCACTTTTCACGAGCTCGCCCGCGCGCTCACCTTTTGTTGAGACCTACAGTGTAGTCATAACTTGCAAGAGCAACTACTTTTATCTTGTCTGGAATACCTCAGTAGCAAACTTCGCCAAGTCTTTTTTGTATATACTGTAAACGACTTAATTTGCTCGAATCGCCTACAATTCCGGTAAGATGTCAACACATTGGTATTTATATTGAGATCCCACCGCGTCGCGAGAATTAGAACCTGCGAACTATTCCAAAACTTAAGCTTCAACCTAAATCTCAAAAATTGGGTCGTTTAAACTATATTATTGTCTAGCTGCATTTAATCTTGTCCTCAATATGGCAGGCCTTCGTGTATATTAATAAATATGTTACGAAATACAACCTAGAGGTAGTGTGCTCAAAACGTGTTCAAATACGAGATCAATATTTGACATAATGTGCGATTTAAGAATCTCCAAGTGTTTACGTTGTGCTATGCTAGTGTGTTCATTTTTACTTTCGAGAATGAAATATTGCGAAACCTCTTTTCGTATCATTTTACGATCTCAAGTTACGGTTTTGCATTCTAAAAATAAAGCCCTTTCAAAAATAAACCAGCTGTGCCACATAACGTAAACCCTGATACTCTACGTAAAAAAGGACACATACACCGAAAGGTCTCAAACAGCTGAAATTTTTATTTTTCAAAAAGTGCTTAAATAGGCACCGTGACAAAAAGTAAGGGGGGGGGGGGGGGGGAGAGAAACCTGGATTGACTTGAGATATTTTAATTTACAGAAATCCCAATACTAACATCAAGAGGCACACCTGATTGATCTAGTCATAATACAGAAGGTAATAATGGGATGATTAAAGCCACAGGGGATATGAAACGGTACCCAAAATGGCAATATTCCTAGTTATATCATCACTAAGAAATAGGTCTTTACAGGTCAACAGACGGTCTAAAGTATTTCTCGGCTCTTTGCAGGGGAAAGACAGGTGACCTTTGTCGGTTTGGCAGCCAGCAAGCTTTCTCTGTCATTATCCGACGCATTTCACGCCTTCCGCTCATAAAATGGAAAGGCTATCAATATGTCTGCCATGCACTTAACATATATCTGGGGCAGTACCGTCCGTCTCTAAACAGAGCACATGAAATACCAGTGAACAAATCCATCACGTTCCTCGACCTCACATTGGAATTTAACGATATAAACTAATGTTGGAAGTATGAACCAAGGTTGTGCAAAGGATTTCTTTTGTTTGCCTCTGGACATTCTAAAACTATAAAACGTAGTGTTTCCTACATTGTTCTTGCATCGGCCTTAAAGAAATATTGTCACCAGAATAACGGGCAAAGTTTTGAAAAGCAATTTTCCTGCCTACGTGATTCTGGGTATTCAACTGGTTTCCTGGGAAGGGCATCTGAAAACATCTGCACCAAATTGTAAGACAAATCAGCTGACGCAGATATGGAAGAGAGAAGACAAGAACTAAGCAAAAAAATGTAGTACCCTACATTCATGGCATAACCTATAAATCACAGGCAAGTAGCTGCGAGGCAGGGCAATAAGGTTGTGTGCTCTGCTCCAAACAAGGCGTATTGTATGGACCAAGGTA
The DNA here is from genome assembly GCF_016920785.2 of Ixodes scapularis. Classification (NCBI taxonomy): domain Eukaryota; kingdom Metazoa; phylum Arthropoda; class Arachnida; order Ixodida; family Ixodidae; genus Ixodes; species Ixodes scapularis. Next base: position 60,849,655 of record NW_024609838.1, on the reverse strand, counting down.
TAAAACGCAGGCGAGCAGGTGAACGACATCCATAGTAACCCCGAGATGTAGGAACAATAAAGAAACGGACAGAACAATGAAGTCTCTAACAGAGCTTGAGATTTATTGAACAACCATCGCCCTGTATCCATGTCACAGAGCTCTTTCACAATTCAAACGACCTCCTCGCCCACTACACGGTGTACCCTTGCAAGACAAGACAAAGTAAATTGCAACGTCAACCAGAAGAAAATGTGCGACATTTCTTAAAAGACACAATATGCCCCGTGTGACACAGTGGTTGTTTATCACATTCCCCCATCATGCGGCATATGTCACATCGGCGAAACTGGCAGCTGCGTAAATGATAGGACAAGAAAGCATGCAGCACCTGCCAAGGGAACAATAGCAGGTCATTGCCGCGCTTGTAAATGCAGTGTTGTGTTTAGCAGGATCACCATTCTTGCAAGAAACAAAAGCCTGTATGCACGAGAAATGCGAAAACATTTAAAACAATGGCAATCGAAGGAAACAAAGCAGCATGCGTCAGCGTGCCTTCCATCAAACTCGACAAGAAACGCAATAATGTTTGGAATGTTTAACGTTTTGCCGAAATGTGGGTCGTTTCACACTAAATTGTATATCTATAGCTGTCAGAATAAAGAGCAAAAAAAAGCGGATAGCTAAGGCACATGAATAGGAAGTGTTAAACCATGGTTAGTAATCAAGCAACATGTTTTTCTCTCAAGTTCAAGCTGGCTCGAGCCATGGTGGCTGTGTGATGAACTGTGCAAGGTGTTGGAGCTGAAGACACTGCATAGCTTATGGACGGCCATGACTCCGAAGCAGGGAGTGAAGTGTGCACTTGACGGCTTTCACGGGGAGGGCTCCACTGACGGTAAGGGAACAGACTTGTCCTTGGTGGTCAGGACCGCAGTCGTGGTGGTGAGCGGCTCCCCGTCGCCGGTGGCGTCCGTGCTGGGCATCACCGTGGCGAGGGCAGTAGGGGCTCCCCGACGGCGTCCTTTGGGGCGAGACCACCGCTGTGGCGACAGACTCCTTGATGCCGGCGGCGTCCCTCATGGGTGGCACTGCAATCCTGGCGTGTGTGGCGCTGCGCAGGGGCACGGCTGCAGCAGGTCTCGAACCGGGCGATAAGGCGTTGCCTTAGAGCCTTGTCCGAGAGGCCGACCGGAAGGTTGGCAGGAGCCAGCCTCTCGCCATCAGACGCTGACCCCTCCGAGCTCGGCTCAGACTCCAACTCTCACTTTTCAGGGTCGGAACCTGACTCCGGTTTTGGCTCACACAATGCAAGGCAGGCGTTGTCCAACACTACACGTGCCGCTATAATGGTGGTGGTGGCTATTGATGGATGGTAAGGCAGAGTCCGGTGCCTTTGTAGACACGAGAATCTGTTTTTCAACAGCCCACTTCAGCGCTCCACAACGGGCCTGACCGAGGAATGTACCTTGCTAAACCGGCAGCAAGCAATGGAGCTCACGTGGATCCCAGAGAGAGGGGTGATGAACCAAGACTCCAAGCCGCAGCCGTTGCGCCTGCCGGAATCTATTATAATACGTTCTTTTTAAAATTGATGGCAAGGAAGCAGTGAAAAGAGCTGATTGCAACTTTGTGTTTTCCTGGTACTACGCTCGTTCGGATAGTATTTACAAAGATGTGCCAGAGGTATAGACACAGGGCCTGCACAGTTGTTAATGTTTGGTACAGCACAGTTTCTGTGGTACTGTGGTTTTCAAGCGGTACGCAGTCACCGTATGCAAGAGGAATGAATCGAGCATGCTCACCGAGGAGGAGCCTGTCGTCGTCTACCAGCTGCCCTTGCTTGATGTTGCCGCAGAGCCAAGAAAAGCATTACACAAAGGAGTTGTGCACTGTTCGAGGCGGGGTTTAGGCCGCACGTCCGGAAGCTTCCTGGCTCGAGACGACGTCCATTCCCCGAAGTGAAGAACCCAGGGGTCCAGTGGAGGTGGGAGAATTGGTAACGTAACGAACGGTTTAATTACATGGTAGCGATACAGTCGTCAAATCCGAGAGAACAACGGAGCAGCCTCGCGCTCCGCCTTATATAGGGTCCGTTTCTCCCTCACTCCCCGCCAGGGCAGCCAGTGCGATGCAGCAACCCGCCGTCAAGTGCGACGCAGCAAAGTCCGCCGCCCAGTGCGACGTAGCCAAAGTTCTCCGCAGTTAGGCCATGCCTCTCTCCCTTTTCCGAGCGCACCAACCACCACGCACACACACACGTCCCGCTAACGTCACGGGCGCGTTGAGACTTGTTGCCGCAGGCCCCGTCACGCAGGTGACGGTCCCGGACTCGTCTTGACTCGTTTCCGCAGCGTTGAAACTCGGAAGAAGGTCGCCGAAGGTTCCATTCTTAACTCTTTAAGGGCTCAATAAAAAAAAAGGAAATGCACCAAAATGGCTCAATTTTTTTATGGCGTGAAATGCTTCAATAACATGTCTAAAAGACGAAAACACCTTTGCAAAAGTTTTCCAGCAGATAATAATGTTTATTGGCCGTTATGTATTGTCCATTGCTTGAACTCCGGAAAGAAAGGGTTGGTTATGTATACCAATACACAAAATGCACACTTCCTCTGTTGATCCCCTCCCAACTATTGGAGACTACCAACGGTGTGATAGCGCTCAAAACACGGCACTGCGCACAAGGCCTTCTCGCACCACCTACACCAGATCCTAGTTTCCTTGCGGACGTTCTTGCCCTTGCTGTCTCTCTTCCTGTAGCAGACAATGCAGCGGCGTGTCGGTTCTTGCTTCTTCTCTGTCGGCGGGATGTGCGACGGGAAGTGGCTCTCGGTAAGCCGCTTCATGTTCAGGGGACATCCTGGCCGCCCTTTCTTCTTGGCACTGCATTCCCTGAATACTTGGTGATGATCTCGTCAACAAGTTGCAGCCGGTAATCCATGTGGGATGCTCGGCCTCCTTCTTTCTGATAGAGGACAAATGAATTGTATGTCGCTTCATCGAACAAGTGCTGGAAGATCTTCTTGTACGAGATCTTCTTTCGCTTCCATGGCACTGAGTAGCTAGACAGCATCTGGTCTGCCCTGTCCACTCCACCCATTGTGTGGTTGTAATCCAAGATAGCTTCTGGCTTCATGAGCTGGTTGCCCCTTTTGTCAATGAATGGTACCATTTCAGCACTATGCAGAGTGGATAAAACCGTTACCAGCTTTTTGTCCTTCCACTGTATCAGCAAACACTTGCCCCTTTGAAAGGCCAGCATATCGCCTTTCTTGAGCTTTGTGGTGGCTAGGCCAGGAGGAAGATTCTTGCGTGTCACTCGTGTTGTGCCATAAACATCGGTTGATCTTTTGAGCAGGAAGTCAACAAGTTCTGGGGACGTGTAAAAGTTATCTGTAGTGATGCAGTAGCCCTTGTCCAAGAGAGGCGCCACAAGCTTCACTACAATTTTTGTTGCCATTCCGAAGCTTTCCGTTGCTACTGACGAAGTCTCCAGGTCGGTGCCTTTTCCCGTATATATTATAGAGTTCCATATATAGCCGCTTTCCGACTCGCACAGCAGGAATGACTTGATGCCGAACCTTGCTCTTTTTAGAGGCATGTGCTGTTTCCAACTGAGCCGTCCCTTGAAAAGCAACAAGCTTTCGTCGACACTTATGTCGCGCTCAGGCACGTACAATGTACGGTACTTCTTCACAAGCTCCTGATACACTGGCCAGATTTTTCGGAGCAGAGGTTGAGGGTGTCCTTCCAAGTTCTGGATGGTCGTGTTGTCAACGAAGTGCAGCATTCTCATGACGAGCTGGAAGCGGTTCCCAGGCATTATCTCACCAAAGGCAGGGGTCTCAATCAGGCGGCTTTTCGACCAGTACAGCCTTTCGTTTGGTTTCTTTACAACGCCCTGCAGCATCAAGAGGCCAAAACAAACACGCAACTCTTCACGCGTAACAGGGAACCATTTTCGGAAGCGAGAATGCTTGCCCAGGTTCCTTGAATTCAGCAACTGAGATGCGTACCTGTTTGTCTCAACTACAATAACATCAAGCAGTTCATCATCGAAGTAAGCCTCATAAAGCTCTAGTGGATGTGGGGGTGAGCTTACTGTGAACGTCAGTCCCGATGAACCCTTGAGTTGAAACCGTGGAGGTCTCGCTGGAATATTGTTGAGGTCTATGCGACACCACGCACGGGAGCTGGCGATCATCTCATCGATACTTTCTTCGTCATCTGACTCGCTGTCGTTGAGACTGTCGTCACTATCTTCTTCACATGAAGAATCAAAATCGAAGTCAACATCCTCATCACTTTCGCTATCATCTGACGGATGACAATCAACCGCACTCGAACGACACACGGATGATGCCATGTTTGTTTGAAAGCGCGGGAAAATCTCATGCGAACAGGGCGAGACGCAAAAAACAAGGAGAGCATACAAGGAACGTCTGCTACCATCTAGTGTGAAAACTGTCATTCAAGAAAAGCGTGGATGAAAAAAGGTGCTGCCATCTATGTTTTTAAACAGAAAACGCTACTTGACGAGCTGTGCTCGTCAACAGCCATTTGGAAAGTAGCAAAGTACCCATGACGTGGTGAGCTCGTCATAAGCAAAAAAGTGGCAATCGCTCGTGACAAGTTGAGGTCGTCATAAACCCTTAAAGGGTTAACAGCACCGACCCAGGGCACCGTGGCTCCATGCATCTTACCCGGCATTCTGCGTCACGCATCTGGAAGTATGAGAGAGATACCGACATGAATTTACCTGAATGTTCCACTCATGTTTCACAAAGCAGTCCCAATTCCAGAACCTTCCAAGTTCTTTTGACACTATTAACATGATCGCAAGACACCTTCATGGACGCAAGATATGACAAGAAAAAGATATGACAAGAAACCACCTCTTTCAAACAAGCATAATGTGGCGGGCGGAAGGATGCACGTTATAAAAGTCACGAAATACTAACAGGAGCACACGCGCGTGAAGTCGGAGCAGAGGGGCGGATTCAAAGGGAGTGGTCCGGATGACCCCCCTCTTGAATACTGCATGTGTCAAAATTTAGGGCGTGGTAACGGGGGTGGGGGGTTAAACATGATACGCTGACCAAAAACCTGACCCGACCCGACCCCCCCCCCCCCCTCCTCTAGAAATACCTGCGTCCGCCCCCGGCGGAGCACACAAGCCAGCACCTCTCATTTATAAAATGGCATATCGACACCGTACCGGCGTTACGCTGTATTCTTTTGGACACCCATGGAACTGATTTTGAGTACGTAATACGAGCGTACTTACCACCATCACCTTGAGGGCGTAGAAATACTTGCGGCACAGTGCACCGCCATCGTGGCAGTGGGATCGTTCTTGGACGGGCCGACGATGGCGATCGCCGTTTCGTTCATGCAACCGATGACGCCGAATATCCTACCGAGCGGCCTGAGGCCCGTCTCCACGTCGTACCTCTTGCTCGGCGTCTTGGGAAAGTGGAGCCAGCCGCGCCGGACCCCGACACGACGCACGATAGCGACGGACGCGACGCGGACAGAGACGCCGAGTGTCTTCAGTCCCGCGCTACGTGCTCGTCGCTCGCCTCCAAACTTTGGAAGCACTCCGTGTCGCAGAAACGAAGTGTACACCACTTGAAGCTCCACAGTCGTGAACGTCCAGGAGCTTCGTTTCGCAGTCTCTTCACCTCCAGTTCCTCGCTCCAACGTTGTCTCGCGCTGCCGGCGCTGCGTCGCACGCTTGCAATCCTCCGGGAGCTCGCATGCTGCGCGGTGCTGCCGGTAAGTCTTCCCGGCGAAAACAATGACTAAATTAGTTGAAAAGTGGCATAATCGTCCGACGACGACGCGGGTCGGAAAATATGACTAACGAAAGACACCTACTCAGGAGCAAGTACCTTTTGAAACGTACTCGGTACAAAACGAAACGTCACTTTGTTGTCATGTCCGGTAGCCAGTTTTGCCGACTCCGTCCACATTTTTCTAGGGAAATTACGTCACTTTTGCTTCCAACCAATCAGACGTGATGACGTCACTTCCGTGTACTAAAAAAAAGAACATGTACAATGTCGACCCTAGGTATCCTGGCCAAGTAAGCACTCCCTGTAACGCCGACACACATTCACAAGGGAGCTTATCACATCCTCGGCAACGCCCAAACGGCTGCTTGAAGACGTAGTACGTAGCAGGTGCGGCAGCCAGTGATCAAACCGAAGCTCGTGGAATGCGTCCACGAAGAAGATGACAGACGGCCTTATCAACAGCCGGAGACGCTCGAACCATGACCAACGAATACCGCCGTGATAGCAATGTTGGAAGCATAATACGGCGTCCAGGATCCTTCGCAGACGTAGAAGTAAAAATGGCAGACGAAGATCGAGCGTGAGGGACAACGAGAGCAAGCAAGCACTACCGAAATTAACGAAAGAACAGATAGCTGATAGGGAGCACGCTGTCCGTTGTAGTGGCGGGCAGCGGGAGGCTCTACGTTGGCTAATGGATTTCGCCCCACGCTTCGCCTCATGGTTGCTACAAAACATAGTTTTCGTCAAAAAAAAAAGTAAAACTAGATGTCGTCTGGCAGGCCCAAGCTTGAATATCATTTGAAAATCTGAGTCATTTGGCGCAAGTGCCATTTTAGCTGCCGTCTGACAGGGTTATCAGGGGTCTTAGGGGAGAGGTAAACTTTACCTCCGGCCCTCAAGGTCACTCACTATACGTCGTCTCATCCTACGATGGACCAGAGCTCGAAGGCACGGGCCACCAGATCCAATCACGTTTCACGCTAAAATATGACATGCTGAACATTGATTAGGGGGACGAATAATGCTACGAATCAAAAGCGCTGCATCATTTTTATAGCTTCGGCACTGCAAAGAACCTGCATGTTGTGGCTTTCTTTGCAGTGCAAAATTTATGAGTCACCCAGTGCTGTTTGACTAAACCATTGTCCACCCATTCCCATCAGTGATCCGAGACGCGGGCACCGATACGTGTATCGAAGCAAAAAAAGCAAATTGGGTTGGGGGGATATTTATACAGCGCGTAGTTGGTCAGCCATTTAAAGGGGCGGTGCAACGATACTCAATTGGACTGTTTTTCACTTTACACTAGCTTACTGGCACTAGTGGGACTCAAGGATACTCGCACGCAACGCCACTGACCAAGAAACTCCTTTATTGCGCTGTAATTTCGAGGACAAAACCGAGTGTTTTCATTCAATCTCTCCTCCGAAAAACCTGATGACGTAGCTCGGCGGTAGCAGTACCGCCCAGTGACGATATTTGAATACGGCTCATAGATTGGACCCGAGCATGGTGTGGACACTCGATTTGGGCTCGTGATAATCGATAGCTTGAGAAACATTCGGGTAGTGTCCTGTGTCCAATCGCTGCAATGACGGCAACAGCCGAACCATAACAATGTCTGGAACTCAGCGCGTGTCCTGTGCCTCGCCAACCCCAGCGCATGGCTATGATCAACATTGGCGGCATATAATCGGCTCCAGATCACGGGGCCGCTTGTTCTGGCTGCGAGTTGAGGGGGGTGAATTCTGCTCGTTTTTCTTTATTTTTTTCTGCGACTTCGATTGCGTGTGGTGAAAACGAACGGGTATTTCACAGATCATTAACGTCAGGGATTCGTTCTAAGCGGTATTTGCGCAAAATACACATATCAGTGCATCGCCCCTTTAAAGTTGCGACAAGTCACTCGCTGTAGATGAGCAATTTAGCCAGTGCAGTATGACCGCTAGCCTGGGGTCCTTAACGGGCACCAAGCAGTATTGATACACGACCGCACGGCGGTACGATGCTCATCCAGATCGAAACGGGCAGAGGTGGGGCTCGAACCCAGGATCCCTGGGTTCTGCAGCGCGAGCTTTCGCTCAACGCGCGTTGACGAGCATCGAAGCTAAATACCACGAAGCAATTTTTTAGTTGCTCGTGATTGGATCTGGCGGTCCGTAGCTCTTGCCTTTAGTCCATCGTAGGGTGAGACGGAGTATAGCATGCTCGCGTCCGTAGCTGGGCACACGCTCTAGCAAGCCCCAGCGAGCTCCGGGTGGGGAGTCGGGCACCAATTCGAGCGTGTTCAGCTTTCGCTGAACACGCACGGATTGGTGCCCAGGAGCCTGTACAAGAACCATAACATTTCTGGTGTTTCTATCTGTTGATGGAAGACTTGGCACATTGATACTTTAGACCCATGTTGTTGTAAAAAAAACTATCTCCAAACTCCGGTCTAAAAACATGCTTTTCGTGCAAGGCTCGTCAAAATATGAGGCGCTGGAGAAATGCAGCATTCTGCGTTAAGTCCTTATTTCGAACTCTTTTTGTTCGCCTTCCGCCCATTGAAAAGCATGCGGGAAGGGCCTTAGAACGCACCTGGTATCGCTGCGCCGCAGCTTTCTTCCGCAACATAAAGTTCCTCTGCTCTCCTCTCCGTAACCATGGCAACGAACGCCAAATGAATAGAAGCACGCACGGTACCGCCGCGTGAAGCTAGCAACAGCTGACGCCATTTTACGAACACCGTGTGCTAGCCAAAGCCGAACGCGGTGTGTCAGATCAACCGCCTCCGGCGGTAAGCCGCTAGCAAAGACGACGAAGCTGAGACGCGCCGACGGCGATCGAGCAAGCAACAACACCGCGGGGCGACTACAACGGCGGCATTTATTCGGATCAAAGGCCGCCTTCACCGGTACGCCGCTAGCAAAGACGACGAAGCTGAGGCACGCCGACGGCGAATGGGCGAGCAACAGCACCGCTGGACGACTGCAACTGCCGCATTTATTGGGTGAAATTCGCGAAATAAGCAAGAACAATTTTTATTTGAATCACAGCACTCGATATCCAAGTTGGGGACCACATACCTTTGCTGGGTCTTTCCTGTGAACTTTTTTACGGAGACACGGGGTGCCGCATTCGAAACACAGCTCCGTTTGCAAAATATGGGCGCCCTGAAAAGGACCCTTTAGACACCTACCAGAACCTCCAACTGACGTAACGAGCACTTGACGAACGGTTGGCGCATAAGTCGCCTTTATGCATGCAGGCGGGTAACGGGCTCAGCGCAGCGAATCACTCGAAGTCACCTGGGCCGTCAGAATCCTCGCCCTGTCTGCGTCGGGGCTCTAGATTTTGGCGGCCGCGGCGACGAACGACTAGAATCTATCGGTGCTTCCGCGCGCCTTGTCTTTCCTCCAAAACATGAACTTTGCAAGGTGACCAGTGAAATGGTGGCTCTCGCGCCGTCCAAACGGAAGAGAGTTTTTGACGTGGGCCCATGTGCAATCCATCGTATGGGTGTGCGCACCAGTGTTCGCGTCGACAACGTGCAGCTTGTGGTTGACGGTGAGGTGCGTGAAGCGAGCGTCATCTGCAAGCTTGCGATAGCCAGCCCAACAATCAGTGATTATTCTTGTTTCAGGGCGGACCCACTCGGCTATTAGCCCTTGCACGGTTTTAGAGTCACGGGTCTCCACGGGAACCAGAAAGCAGCACCCGCTGCAACGCGCCACACCGCTGAAAACCCACTGGCCTGGGCTTAAATACGCGCGATGGTACTTGTGCCGACCGAACATACACTCTTCTAGTTCTACAGTCACGCCTTCGCACCAATCCTGTCTGAATGCTTAAAGACGGCATTCACCACAACCTCCCGATAAAGGCTCGCCCAGTGGACCTTGTGTAGAAACATCGGTTCGAGAGTAAATGATTCTAGTACCCTCTCTCTCTTTCTTCTGGCCGAGTAGAGAGGGAAGATGGGTTTTTTGTGTCGACTTCGGGGCAGACGATTACGCAGGATGTGGACAAAGGCGAGTTTAGGGGAACCGAATCTAGTCCATAGCGCCTGAATGGGGGAGCAAGATGTGACTGACGCTTTCGGTGTCAAGCGAGGGGGGGGGGGGGGGGGGACCGGCCTTGCGCGTGCGTTTTTTCTGGCCACTTAGTCTTGAACCCAGTCGTGTGTCTAGGTGGCAGCACATATTCGCCAAAAGGTCCATTAGTTATTGTCCTACTTGCGATATCAGCCTCCCGCTGAATGACGGCGCACGCTAGGTTCTGGCATCCGGAGGATGATTTTCGTGAGTTGGAGAAGCGTCAGGTGCGATCCTTCGAAAAAGGAACTGCTCCGTACCGAGACCTCGCCCCGGCACTGAACTTTGACCGGCTTTCTCTTGGGCACCTCACGAGTCATCCACACACCGCACACCCCCCCCCCCCCCCCCCCCCCCCCGTGCAGCCATCCGCAGATCTAGCGCGGACTTGCAGCTTGTCTTCGCAGCTTCACACTCTGGACACGCACAAAAACAGAGGAGCCAGGAGCAGGCCCATGCGCTGAAGAAAATTAATTGCTTCAAGAGGGTCTTTCATGGAGTTATGAAGACGGCACAAGTTGAACGCCACGCACTGCGATGCTTGCCTCTAGAAGAATAAAGCGCCGAGGGGGAACTGCGCGCTTCTTTACATTTATTATTTTTTTTATTTTACCCGCCATTTTATAACTCGTGACACAATTCTAACAAACTCATTGGTTGATCGGTCGGACCACATTATCGCGTGACAAAACAAACGCCAAACGTATGTCCACAGACAGCATCGTCACAGAGAAGGGAGCAGTCGAAACCAACAAAATGAAGAAACAAAGTGAATAAAAAAAAAAAAGAAAAAAAGAAGGGAGCCGTTGGAGTTTCGGACGGCGTCTTCTTCTGATGAGAGGATCTGCTCTGGCTGCTCGGAATATTCCTTTTTTATTCTTTTTTTTTTTACTCTACAGGGTGCCACGACCCTTATTTGAAGCTAACTTGTTAAATTAATAGCATACAGCGCTTTGGAACGGAGGAGGTAGAAAGTCTTGGCGTAAGAATTTGACGTCAAAAGAAAAGAAGATAACATCTCCACAATACACACCGTATGCCAAGACCGTTATACTCTGCACTTGGCAAAGCCTTATGACGCCGCCGACGACCATTAGGCTATTTATTTTGTTTCTTTAGATTTTTATCATGACGACTACTCCACTGTACCTTGGAGTCTCCAGCGGAGATCCGGCAGTTTTTAATAATTATTAATATTGTCGTTTGAAGGGCACTCTTTCTATGCTGCTTCGGTCCTGACGCCATAAAAATATGGGGCGGGATTACTTTGCACTTTTTTATTTTTTTTATAAGTGATGTATAAAAAAAAATAAAAACGTTTAGTTCATGGTCGCATTGGTTTGGGGATACAATTAGTTCCATAAAATTAGTCCAATAATTGATTATTACGATTATTTAGCTTCAATATTAGCATCTTTTGTGTGCATGCGTGAAATACAGAGCCCAACGAGAAGACACGAACAACGCTGCAACCGCTGGACCATAGACCACTTTTGAGAAAATGCGCCGCAAAACAGGGAGGGAGTAAGGGAGACAACAAGTAGACTATTTAATGTCACCAAAATCCTGGGCAGGGAACACTTGGCGGTATCAGTGTATCGTTTTGGAAGCGATACAAAAACACGTCGGGGACACTGGACTTCTGGACCAACTTTTAGTGCGTGCGCGTGTGATGTGTCTGTATGCCATTCTTACTTTTATAGATTGTAGGCGCGAAAAATCCACACGGACTAGAGCCTGAGTAATGCAGAGTTGTTACTCAGGCCCCAGCCAGTGTGGATTTTTCACGCCTATTATCTAAACAGAAAGAATATTTTGATGGCGTCAGGAACGAAGCAGCATAGAAAGAGTGCCCTTCAAACGACAATACTAATAATTATTAAAAACTGCCGGATCTCCGCAGGAGACTCCGAGGCCCAGTGGAGTAGTCGTCACGATATAAAATCTAAAGAAGCAAAATAAATAGCCTTACGGTCGTCGGCGGCGTCACAACGCCTCGCCAAGTGCGAGGTATAACGGTCTTGGCACGGTATGTATTGTGCACTCGTAATTTTTTTTTCTTTTCTACCACGTCAAATTATGACGCCACGACTCTACCTCCTCCATTCCAACGCGTTGTTTGTTATTAACTTAACAAATCAGCGTCACATAAGGGTTGTGGCACCGTGTAGAGTAAAAACAAAATAATAAAAGTGAAAGCCGTTTACAACTCCCTGTAACGCCGAATTGGAGCGCAGCTCTTGAGGAGGACGAGGGAAGGGTACTGGGGGTGGGTCAAGTGACCTCGCGGGGCGGGGGGGTCACGTGACCTTGTGGGAGTCCGTGACCTTGGGGCGTCACGTGACGTCGGGGGGGTCACGTGACCTGGGGCCACGTGACGATACCGATGACGTCATCAGTAGCGTCACTGATGACGCCATCAGTGATGATGATGACGATGCGGATGCCGGTGACGTCATCAGTGACGTCACTGATGACGTCATCAGTGGCTATGACGTCAACGGGGGGTCACGTGACCTCGGGGGGTATCCCCAAGTCACGTGACCCCAGGGGGGGTCACTTGACCTGGGTAACCATCGTGACCCTCGTGAGGGTAACCCTAGTAACCCTTGTGAGGGCAACTCTCGTGACCCTCGTGAGGGTAACTCTAGTGACCCTCGTGAGGGTAACTCTCGTGACCCTCGTGAGGGTAACTCTCATAACCCTCGTGACCCTCGTGAGGGTAACCCTCGTGAAGGTTACCCTCACGAGGGTTACTAACCCTCGTAACCCTCGTGAGGGTTACGAGGGTAAGTAACCCTCGTGAGGGTAACTCTCATAACTCTCGTGACCCTCGTGAGGGTAACCCTCGTGAAGGTTACCCTCACGAGGGTTACTGATCCTCGTAACCCTCAAAAGGGTTACCTTCACGAGGGTTACCCTCACGAGGGTTACTAACCCTCGTAAACCTCGTGAGGGTTACAAGGGTAAGTAACCCTCGTGAGGGTTACAAGGGTAAGTAACCCTCGTGAGGGTAACCCTCGTGAAGGTAACCCTTTTGAGGGTAACTAACCCTCGTAACCCTCGTGAGGGTAACAAGGGTAAGTAACCCTCGTGGCCCTCGTGATCCTCGTGAGGGTAACCCTCATGAGATTAACCCTTGTAACCCTCGTAACCCTCACGAGGGTTACGAGGGTTGCGGTTACGCCGACGCCGACGGCGACGCCGACGGCGACGCCGCTCAAGCCGGGAACGGGCCCCTAAGAGCTGCGCTCTAAAAATGGAATATTCCGAGCAGCCACAGCAGCACGGCTGCTCTGGCCGTTCTGACCAGAGCAGCTCTTCTCATCAAAAAAGACGATTTTCGAAACTCCAAAGACTCTCTTATTTATTTTTTTTATTCACTTTGTTACATCATTTTGTTGTTGGGTTCGACTGCTCCCTTCTCTGTGACGATGCCGTCTGTGGACATACGTTTGGCGTTTGTTTTGTCACGCGATGGTGTGGTCCGACCGTTCAACCAATGAGTTTGTTAGAATTGTGTCACAAGGTATAAATGGCGGATGAAATAAAAATAATGAATGCAAAGAAGCGCGCACTTCTCCCTCGGCGCGTCATTCTTCCAGAGGCGAGCATCGCAGTGCCATGGCGTTCAACTGGTGCCGTCTTCATGGCGCTTTGAAAGACCCTCTTGAAGCAATTGATTTTCTTCAGCGCATGGGCCTGCTCCTGGCTCCTGGGTTTTCGTGCGTATCCAGAGTGCGAAGCTGCGATTCCAAGCTGCAAGTCCGCGCTAGATCTGCGGACGGCTACACGGGGAGGGGGGGGGGCGGTGTGGGGATGACTCGTGAGGTGCCCAAGAAGAAGCCGGTCAAAGTTCAATGCCGGGGCGAGGTCTCGGTACGGAGCGGTTCCTTTTTCGAAGGATCGCACCTGACGCATCTCCAACTCATGAAAATCCTACTCCGGATGCCAGAACCTACCGTGCGCCGTTATTCAGCGGGAGGCTGATATCGCAAGTAAGACTATAACTGATTGGGCGAGTCTTTGTCGGGAGGTTGTGGTAAATGCCGTCTTTAAAGGGATACTGAACCGAAATTTGGATTTCGCAAAGTAAGGCTGCAGAAGTGTTGAACGGGACGCAATGAACTCCAAAACATCACTCGTACATCGATATCTCAAACGGATGACCGTACTTTTGGAAAAGAAGGGCGCGATCAAGCGAGTTCTTTGACGTAACTGTCCTCCGGGAGAATGTGAGAATGAGGAGAAGCGGCCTCGCTTCTCTCCTCCTCGCTTCGGTTCACCAGCTTGACGGGACGTAGCGAGGAGGAGAGAGAACGGGAATCATGACGTGCCTTGTCGCGTCGGCCTCGTCGGCTGGGTTCAATCGCGCACTTCTTTTCCAAAAAATACGGCGATCTGTTAGATATATCGCCGTATGAATGATATTTCTTGGTTTTGCAGCTTCCCGACTATCCGCCCGGCCTTGTTTTGTGAACTCGAATTTTCGGTTCAGTATCCCTTTAAGCATTCAGACATGATTGGTGGCGAAGGCGCGACTGTAGAACTAGACGAGAGTATGTTCGGTCGGCACAAGTACCATCGCGGGTATTTAAGGCCTGGCCAGTGGGTTTTCGGCGGTGTGGCGCATTGCAGCGAGTGCTGCTTTCTTGTTCCCGTGGAGACCCGTGACGCTAAAACCCTGCAAGGGCTAATAGCCGAGTGGGTCCGACCTGGAACAAAAATAATCACTGATTGTTGGGCTGGCTATCGCAAGCTTGCAGATGACGCTCGCTTCACACACCTCACCGTCAACCACAAGCTGCACTTCGTCGACGCGAACACTGGTGCGCACACCAATACGGTGGATTGCACCTGGGCCCACGTCAAAACCTCTCTTCCATCGGGACAGCGCGAGAGCCACTATTTCACTGGTCACCTTGCAGAGTTCATGTTTTGGAGGAGAGACAAGGCGCGCGGAGACACTGATAGATTCCAGTCGTTCGTCCCCGCGGCCGCCAAAATCTAGAGCCCCGACGCAGACAGGGCGAGGATTCTGGCAGCCCAGGTGACTTCGAGTGATCCGCTTCGCTGAGCCCGTCACTCGCCTGCATGCATAAAGACGACTTATGCGCCAACCGCTCGTCAAGTGCTTTTTACGTCTGGAATACATTCTGGTAGTGGTCTAAACGGTCCTTTTCAGATCCCCAATATTTTGCAAACGGAGCTGCGTTTTGAACGCGGCACCCTGTGTCTCTGTAAAAAAGTTCACAGGAAAGACCCAGCAAAGATATATGGTCCCCAACTTGGATATCGGGTGTTATGATTCAAATAAAAATTGTTCTTGCTTATTTCGCGGCTTTGATCCGAATAAATGCCGCTGTTGCAGTCGTCCCGCGGTGCTGTTGCTCGCCCATTCGCCGTCGGCGCATCTCAGCTTCGTCGTCTTTGCTAGCGGCGCACCGCCAGAGGCGGTTGATCTGACACACCGCCTTCGGCTTTGGCTAGCAGACGGCGTTCGTAAAATGAGGTCAGCTGTTTGCTAGCTTCACGCGGCGGTACCGTGCGTGCTTCTATTCATTCGGCGTTCGTAGCCATGGTGACGGAGAGGAAAGCAGACGAACATTATGTTGCGGAAGAACGCTGCGGCGTAACGATACCAGGTGCGTTCTAAGGCCCTTCCTGCATGCTTTTCAATGGGCGGAAGGCGAACAAAAAGAGTTCGAAATAAGGACTTAACGCAGAAGGCTACATTTCTCCAGCGCCTCATAATTTGACGAGCCTTAAACGAAAAACGTGTTGTTTTTTTTTTGGCCATCCCGCGACCTGTTTTTTTTATCCGTAACATGGGTCTAAAGTATCAAACTGCCGAAGACTTTCGTTTAATCTGCCGACTTGAGAGTTGAGAGAATAGTTTCCGGGATAATCTTTACGCACTTGGATGCCTTCCTGTGTGCTTTTTTCTATTCCTATTATTTCAAGCGGAATGAACCGAAAAAAGTAATATATAATTTTTTTTTATCTTGAAATTGCATCGAGTCATGAAAAAAAAAAAAACCATCGGCCGTAGTAACACAAAAAGGGTTGATTGACGAGCAATCAGGGGCGGAGAAGGCGGGGGGGGGGGGGGGGGGGGGCAAGCAAAAGAACACCCCCGCCCACTCTCCTCGGCTACGCCCCTGAACGGTTTGGTACCTTGGCGTTCGAAACGCTTCCCGCGTCCAACTTTTTTCTATCTGGATTGGCACGTGCGGTGAATCGTCGGAGTAACTCAGAAGATGTCGAACACAGTCATGGCCGGGGAGGACCTTTCGCTTGCTCGCATAGTGTAATCTAGGGACGTTATGTAAGGAGAGACCTCTTTGTCATTCTAAGTTTCTTGTCGCTCTTTCTATTCCTGTTTTTCTTTTTCAGTTTACCACGCAAGCTACATGTGTGCCTATAAACTTCTGAAAGCCCTGGCTGAATTTGACTCAAATAGTGGTTTTAGAAAAAACCGCCGCATAGGAAGAAACGCACCAGAGTATTCGAATCAGGTAAGCATTGAATGCACACAGTCTAGGTTCAAAATAATAAAGGTACGCTATGCAACTGTTTTTGTATATTTCGAAGTTTGTTATATTTTAAAGAGAAGGCCGGCGAGCTGCCCAATGTGAGATGCGCTACTATAAATTAGCCTGTCGAGCCAAGTCAAGTCAACCTAAAATGTGTTTTTATTTGTAAACAACGTGTAAGAGACTTACACGTAATCAAACGGGGGTCCCATGGTTTTCAATGAAAACAGTTGTTGGGACCCCTTGGTAATAAATGGTTAGTCAGCGATCAAGTTGGCACCACTATATATATAAAAAGATACTTGAAAAAAAAAATAAAAAGAACAAAACATGATTGCGATATGTGCATAATCAATATATAAAACCAAGTGAAAAGATGAAGAAGGAAAGCCAGAAAGTCAAGGAAAAAAGAATATACTTTTAGAAATATACTTTCTCGATTACTAAACGTTACTATGTCAAGTATCTGAAAGAGCAGGTCCAGTTTTTCCTTGGCCAAAGGCAAGCCTTTTTCCCTTCTAAATCCGACTTCAAAATGCTACAATCCAATGTAGCTAGTCACGCGGCACAAAAATAACTTGTCATGGCACTCGTTGACCTTCTCGGTTTTTGCATCGCAGGCTAAACCAATCACGTACCGAGAAAATGCTCAGGATCGCACGGCATTTGCTGTGCGTGATTGGTTGATCGGTGGTAGCAGAGGCACAAAGACGTTGGAGCGCTGTGACGATGCACTTTTGACACCGCTTCATCATCTCTAACGGATTGTAGCATGGGCTGCGGTTTGATCTAAAGTAAAAAAGGAGTACAGGGATAATTTTTTGTTTACCGTCCTCTTCAGTCACGTAGTTAACAAATCCGGCTTGCGGGATGGGAAAAAAAGCGAGGCATTACAATTTCGAACAAAGAAAACAATATAATAAAACAAAACAAGAAAGATAGACTCAGTATTATAAAGAAATTATTTCCCCAGTGGTGAGGCTAGGACAAAACAATGTTTTCCTGCATACCGGATGATGGGAACTGAAACCAGACGACGATGACAACGCACACTCTTCTGGAGCCGAGTGCGCGAGCGGCGTTCTTCGGGATCCGCCATCATAAAGTAAAAACGTTTATAGGAGGTATTCACTGGACGCCATATTTGAGAGCGATGTTTAGTGCGCATGCCCAAAACGAGCTCACATTAATAGCCTGCTAAGATCGGCAACCTTGATGGTGCTAAATGCACGTTCCAAAAGGACTGCGGAAGCTCGCCGTCAGCACGCGCTCAGCAGCCGCGCACACAGATATGGCCGCCAGTGAATACTCCCTATTGTGCTGGGTCTTCAGTTCTTAGTAGAATATATCGCCACACCGGCGATTCGGTAGTACTTTACTACATTGGCGACGAGGAACACGGACACCCACGCTGGAAACGGTACCCTGATCGGCGGGTCACCACCGGTCAGCTCAGCAAGGGAGGCGTACAACGTTCCGCCCTTCAACGAGGCTACAGACAGGTGGGACTCTTGCTTCATTAGAGTCGAAGCCTATTTTGAGGGGAATAAGATCACGTCGGCGGCTCAGAAGCGTGCGCTTCTAGTCTCTGCGTTACGAACCAAAGCTATTCGCCTATTGTCGGCAAGTTGCGCGCCATTACAAGTATCCGAGCTGAGCTACGACGAAACTGCCAAGCACCTTGATAACTACTTCACGCCGAAGCCTAATGAGATAGCGGGGAGCTTCCGTTTCTTCAGCCGCCGACAAGGAGACAACGAGACAGTTCACGATTTCCTGGTGGAGCTGTGGCGCATCGCGGATAAGTGCAATTTTGGGTCGATGCTCGACCGCATGCTACGGGACCGGCTAGTTTGTGGGCTGCGTAACGATAAGCTACAGTAGACACTCTTGGCACGCCGGGACCTGACGCTGCAGTCGGCGGTGGACTTGGCAGTTGCTACAGAAGCAGCGACAAAAGATGCGACACAAATGGTGAAGCCAGAGGGAAAACTCGAGAAGATAACCGCGAGAGGGAGAAAGACCTCTCAAACCCGAATTCCTGGCATGATCCAAGAGAATGTGATAGCATCGGAGGCCTGCTGCCGTTGCGGGAGAACTTCACACCTCCCCAAGGACAGCGGGTTTCGGAAGAAGACTTGTTTTCGCTGTGGGAAGATTGGACATGTTGCCCAGCGCTGCACTTCACGTGAGACTACGTCGCGTGCAGGGGCCAACGCCTTTGCTGGAACAGAATCTGATGACGACTGTGGTATTGACAGCCTTTTGCCACGACCGCAGCGACAGGACACGTTGAACTTGATTGCGCCGGTCCGACGGTTGTTCACGTGGGTGGTGTTGACCTACTCATGGAACTGGACACCGGCTTCCCGGTCTGCGTCATTCGAAAAAGAGTATATGAAGAAAACAAAGCAAGGTGGCCTCGGTTGCGAAAAACCACGTTAAGTCTGTCTTGGTACCTCGGTAGGGTGCCAGTCATCGGAAAGTTGAGCTTGACGGTAAGTTATGAAGGACGTCAAGTAAAAGCCGAGTTAACGGTTTTGAGATGCAACGGACCAAGTCTGGTTGTCCGCGACGTGACTCGAGCCTTCAGCCTTCTTCCAAATCAGCTGTTGTCCTTGAAGACTGAGCAACATGGAGACTTGGATCAGGTATTGGCAGAATACCAGGAACGTTTTCAACCGAGTTTGGATCTCATCAAAGGACGGGAAGTACATTTGCACGTGAGCCCAGGAGCAACACCAAAGTTCTTTAAGGCCAGACCTGTGGCGTACAGGCTACGACAGAAGGTTACCGACGAGATCGACCGCCTGGTGGAGAACGGTATCAGCGGTAAGGGTACCCGTTACCACTGATTGAGGACATTTTCGCATCACTGAACGGCGGTGACCTTTTCAGTACGTTGGACCTTCGGGAAGTCTTTAACCAAATTCCATTAGACGAGGAGTCCAAGGAGTTGACGGTGATCAACACGCACAAGGACCTATATTTCTACAACCGGCTACCTTTTGATGTTGCATCGGCCCCTTAAATCTTCCAGAGAAGGATGGGGACCTTGTTAGGTGGCATTTCTGGAGTTCAAGTGTACCTGGATGATGTCCTGGTAGCGGAAAAGAACGGGGACAACGGTGAAAGGCTACGTCAGGTACTGCAAGTGCTCCGCAATACGAAGTCAAGCTGAACATGGAGCAATGTTGCTTCCGGAAAGCAGGAGTTATCTACCTCGGACGCAGGATTGACACAAAAGGGCTGCTTCCGTCCGGCAAGAACCTGGAGGCCCTCCAGCATGCCCGAGCACCAACGAACGTCAGCGAGCTTCGCTCGTTCCTGGGCCTCATAACTTATTATAACTTGTTTGTGCAAAACATGGCAACGTATTTGTCCCCCTTGTACACACTGTTGCAGAAGGGAGTAAAATGGCACTGGGGACAAGATGAAGACCTGGCGTTTCAACGAGCAAAAACGATCCTGAGTGAGTCCAACATGTTAGCTCACTATGACCCTACGAAGCCCTTGCTTCTTGAATGTGACGCTTCACCACATGGAATTGGCGCCGTCCTTTCCCACCGCTGTGGAAGCGAAGTAAAGCCTGTCGGTTTTCGTTCTCGGACACTGATGAGTGCTGAGAAGAACTACTCCCAACTGTAACGAGAAGCCTTGCCATTGGTGTTTGCTGTCACGAAGTTTAAGGATTATTTGTTGGGTAGGGAGTTCACTCTGGTTACGGATCACAAGCCCTTGGTAGATCTCTTTTATCTTGACAAGGCCGTGCCAACGAGGGCTGCGGCTAGAATTCAACGGTGGGCCATCATCCTGGGTGGATACAGCTATCGCATCGAGTACCGGCCAGGGATAAGTAACGCCAATGTCGATGCCATCAGTAGATTTCCCCTTCAAGCGGATTCGCAAGAACTACAAGAGAAGGATCTTCCTGAAATAATTACTTCTTTGGAGGAGCTGGATAACGGCTTGGTGTCAGCGAAACAGAATGCACAGATGACCGCGGAAGACAAGACGTTGCGTACGCGTCATCAATTATATCCAGCGCGGATGGCCGCGGAAGCTATTGATGGGGCAAGAGGGGCTTCGATATTTCTGGAGCAGGAAAGACGACCTTTCGGTGCATCACAGCTTGCTGTACTGGGGAAACCAAGTCGTCGTTCCAAAAACAGGCTCACGAAGCTGTCTTCAAGCTCCTCCACGAGACCCACCAAGGTGCGTCGGCAATGAACACGGTTTTTCGCTCAAAGTTCTGGTGGCCCTCATTGGACTCGCCTATCGTAGACCTCACCGAGAGATGTGAAACATGTATTCAAGCGGCTTCTATGCCAGCAGCACAGAAACCTGTCGACTGGCCGGTGACGGTTGAACTCTGGTCGAGATTACATTTGGATTATGCCGGGCCCGTCGACGGAAATATGACCCTGATTGTCATCGACGCATACTCGAAGTGGATTGAAGCTACAACTACCAATCATACAACGTCGGATTCTACAATCCGACAACTTCGGGAGCTGTTCAGCTGCGTTGGGATCCCACGGACTGTCGTCATGGATAATGGTACACCATTTACAAGTGAAGAGTTCTCTCAGTTCCTAAAGAGAAATGACGTGGAGCACTACCACACGGCCCCCTGTTATCCACAATCGAACGGCCTCGCCGAACGAGCCGTACGTACGGTTTCGGATGCCTTGAAGAAGACAAGCGGGTCCACAATCGACGTCAAGTTGTGCCGACTGCTTCTCAATTATCGGCGCACGCCTGTGGCTTCGGGCAAGTCTCCATCCCAGCTATTTTTGGCATACCAGATCCGGTCACGTTTGGACACGTGCTTTCCGGACAACAGGTCAGAGCTGACTGCACAGGGCGGGAGTCAGCCCACTCCGCCATTTTTTAAACCGGGCAGAAAGATATTCTTCTGAAACTTTGGTAAGGGCCCAAAGTGGCTATCGGGAATCCTCAAGAGTGCGGAAAGCTCACGCATGGTGACGATAAAAGCCGATTTGGACCTGGTGCGTCGCCATCTTGTCCAACTTCGCCAGCGGCGCACAGAAGACACACTTGGGTTTTCCGAATAGACTGACCCACAGGCACCACTCACACCTACAACATCAGAGGGCAAGGTTCCCTGCGACGGAGCTCTAGCTGAACGAGGGCTGGACCCATTGCCGCGCCAGAATACCACTCATTCAAGTCCCGCAAACCCAAGTCCACCTAAAAGTCCCTCAACAAAACACAACCAGCCGCTCTCAACTCCTGTGCCACTTCCACGGCGCTTGACTCGAGATAGGAAACAGGTTAAGCCCTTCCACTCTTCTTTTTAAGGAAGAAGATATGATGGGAACCGAGACCAGACGACGAGGACAACGCACACAGTTCTGGAGCCGAGTGCGCGAGCGGCGTTGTTCGGGATCCGCCATCATGAAGTAAAGACGTTTATTGTCCTGGCCCTTCAGTTCTTAGTAGAACATAGCGTCACACCGGCGATTCGGTAGTACTTTACTACACCGGATGTTACCAGGTTCAAGATGGCGGCGTCCGCGTAGAAAAGGTCTATTCCCGACTCCAGCGACCTATGGGGGGGGGGGGGGGGGGGGGGTGCCATCATCAAACAAACATGACGGCTGGGAACAGGTCGCGTCGGCTCGGCCGGGCCGCCTGGACGGGTGCCGTATTCAGTTTAACAGATTTTCTTTTGTTTAGTGCCCTATTTCAAAGGCATTTCAACTGCGACGGTTAAGTGTAGCCGGTGCACATAAAGTTGCAGAGTATATAGTTTTGTTTTTGACAGTGATTTTTGTTTCATATCATGTCAAACTTTCGTTTTGGAGACTACATTCAATACCGAAACTATGGGCTCCGGAGACACGGTAATAGACTCTAATCAGTTTTGATCAGCTAAGGAAAGCGGCGATGACTACAGAATTGTTCTACCGAGAGTAATCTTCAGCTAACTCGGATGCCTTAACCATGCGACTTATCTGTCCGCGAAATCGAGCTTTTGTGCGCCTCCGCGTTTAAGAAACAGCTCCAGTCGTCTGCACGATCAACAACACAGGCTGCAGGAAAATTACCGAAGTTAAGCAAGCGCTTCTTGAGCCATGGACCCTGTTAACCCGCTGCCGCCCCACTAAGCAGCTGACACTCGTATTTCAATTCAGCTTTTAGTAGCAATCGAGAAGTCATTTTGACGAATGTGCGGGTTATGTATTATATTACGTACTATCGGTCCCACTAAAGCAATATTAGTATATTCTTCGGGTTGAAATATGAGCTTAGTTGACTAGTTATATGGTGAACTGCTGTATAAAAGAATATTTGAGAGACTGAGAGATACTGCTTAAACTCAGCCAAATGGTTCTATCCGGCAGAACGGAGACGAATGGGGACAAACTGAAGAGAGTCTTTATCTAAGATTCACGCAGAACGTCTCTGCATTCAACCTGACTTCAAATCCTGAACGGAAAAAATTAGTATTTTTTGTGGCCGGACAACCTGACCAACATAGACGTATATTGCTACTGGCTTAGACGGGGGTATAATATAAATATTAAAGGCGCGATAGATCATATAGTCGTGACATCTTCTAACTTTGCCAGACGCGTTCCCCACCTTTTGACCGCAGACAATTTCCCTCATTAATCGTATGTAGCGAGCAGGTTTTCCGGAATCAAGTAATTGCAAAATCAACCGACTCCTTCGGTGTGGTCCAGAGGCTTTTTCGGCGAAAAGCAGCCAAGATGAATAGCCAACGCACCGACCGCCGTGGGTGGCTCAATTTTTAAGCTAATCGAACTGAACCAAACTAAAGAAAAGCATCTATCGAACCTTCCTATTCACTTGATGCAACATTCGTGTTTCCTCCAGTGGAACACCTCGTCTGTCGTCCTTAGTCCACTTTTCTACACCCCTATAAAGAAATCACTTATCAGTTACCAAGTAGTCGTTAATTTGAATGTGATTCGAGACAGACAAGAAATCGAAAGGTTTTTCTGTGATTCCTTCCCATCCAAGAAATCGAAAGCATGCGACCGTGTGTTGTGGAATGAACGGGCTTTCAATAATGTGACGGAAGGAAACAATCGACTGAGGCTTCACCACAATAATGAACACTCAGGAAACTTGAGAAATATTGGGACCTTCGTCAAATTACATTGTTCGCCACCACGCCGACAACACGTGTGCGCGAAAGCCGCCAGAGACGTAAAGAGGCGCAAAGCGACCTGTTCCGGCTGGTTCCCGGTTTTCCCGCTCGGTCTCGTCCGTCTTGATGGAGACAAGAATGCTTCGTTCCACCTTAGCCGACGCTACGAGTAGGTGAGACCAATCAGAGAACGTTCAAAGCGCACCATAGTTGTGTTCATGTTTTTGTTCATCTTCTATCATTGCTGAACCGATCATGAACAGAAAAAGTCTCGTGACTTGTGCTTTCAATGCTGCTTGACTGGTCCTATCACCTCATAGCGTTGGCTCCGTTAAGCTAAAATGAAGAACACACCAACACAGTGTTTCGAAAGAAGCCCGCGCGGCCGCTTTCCCCACATCAGGTGTGGGCACTGCGCGTGCCCAGAAACCAAATTAGGAAGGAGTGAAGCCTCTGCGCATGCGCAGTACCGACACCACCGCCACCGTTGCAGTGGTGTGACGTAAGTGAGTTGAGTTCGTTCATATACTCAGTTCACAAGGGCGCCGCCATCTTGAAATATCGTCACTTCCAGTATGGGCGAAAACGTTGTTTTGCCGTCGCCACGCCAATGAATACATTTGGTATATAAGCGTAACCATCACTATTTGCAGATTAAAATGTTTTATTATTTTTTTTTTCGGCGCACATACCGGATATGTCTCCCAGGTGGCTGGGGACGAGAGTAATAAAGAAAAGAAAGGTTTATGGTCCATTTTATCGTGGGTAGCGCCATTTTGAGAGCTTGACAGAAAAGGGGAAAGGGCTACCGGAGCTTTCCCTTTTGCTGGGGCTTTAGGAACAGTAAAAGTCAGGAACGAGAGGCTTCACCGGTGTTGGGCTTATGCATTGCCCGAACTTCGATAACGCTTTCTTCTATGTTTTAAACTTCTAACCCAATTAGAGTCACAGGCTTTGATGGCGGCGGTCCCCCGGCCATCGGGACACCACTGCTCGGTTATAGGTAGGGTTTCGCGTTTTCGGTTTTTATTGTTTCAAAATTCGGCGTACTTTTTTCGGTGTTTATTCTAAAACTCAATATTCGGTGTTTTTCGGTGTATATTTATTCTCCAAAAAGTTTACCGTTTTTTTCTGTGAATATGAAAGCAACACAATGGGACACCGGATCAGATGATCCTTGTAGCTGTGGTATTTCCAGTCTTGTACACGTTACTAAAAAAAAAGTAATCGATTACGATTACTATTACTCTTGGGTAAAAATTATTAGAATAGATTACTTGATTACCCGACAGCAAAAGTAATTGGATATTACTTTAAAAAGTAACCGTTACTTTTCCGATTACTTTATTCTGTGAAGACTTACATCTTTAGCGCTCATAACAATGAACTTTTTCCAACCTATATTTCACATTTTCACAAGTATTGAAGAAAAAACGGGTTCCCTCTTCGGTGGTTTTTGCAGCTTCACAATGCATGCGGGCACATGCATAGAATTCGTTTGAAGGAGTTTAATTATTTGGGCGCTCGCCAGTCGAGGGGGCAGGGGGAGGGAGTGGAGTGGAGGGGGTTCTAGATCTTGTTAAGCTTAAGCAAGGGTTGTCGCTCAAAGTTTGCGTCGCTCATCTTATTATTCACATGTGGATTAACTCGCATGTTATACAAAAGAGCAGCAGCTCCAGGATTTGGAGCAGATCATAGTATCCATTAGAGGAAGAGATCGCCAAGACCACTTCTCAACTCGGAAACTTGCTTGTCGGAAAGACCCCGTAGGGGAAATAGGGAAATATTTGAAATGGCTTTGTTATATTTTGCATCCGCTCTAGACATGCTTCGGTTCTGGTTCTCCTAGGGTGCCTACATGTTTCTGAGCGGAGCGGCGGAAACATGTAGGCACCCTAGGTTCTCCTACGGGCGGCGAGTGGGTACCGTAAGCAGGATTGTTTGTTTTTTTTTCTGTTTTTTTCTTTAGTTATGTGTGTGTGCACGTGAGGGGGCTAGTTTGAGTGAAGGACTTACAAAGCTACATTCTGCTCCCTCAAACTTTGCCCTGAATGGCCTTTGTCTCGCACTGAAGCTTCCCTATGGCTTCCCACACCCAGTCCCAGCTCGAAAAAAAAAAACGGACATTCCACAGAAACTGCACATACAAAGGGGTTTACCTCGTTTCCTACAGCTCCGCAAAAATCTTTTTTTTTTTCCGTTCGAGAAAACAAGCAAATTTTATTTTTGTCATTCCAGAAAAAAAAAAGGTGTGTGGAAGGGGAGGTCTCGTGGAAAAATAGTAACGGTTAGAAGTAATTTTTATGAGTAATGCTATATGCACTCCGAAGTGCAGCTCGGCCGAAAATTGCTATATGCACTACGTTTGTCTCGTATAAAATGAATGATCACAACGAGTTCTCCAACCGGTGGCATAGCGTAGGGGTTAGCGTGTCCGCTTCGTACGCAAGTGGGCAGGTTCGAGTCGCGGTAATGCTCTTTTTTTTTTTTTTTCCTTGAACGTTGTTTTGACGAGACATTTGGCGATATTTATATTTCTTTTTTTGCGATAAACACTAAAAAAAAAAAAAAAAAATCTCCGAATGTTTTGACGAAACTTTGCAGACTTCGCAGATCGGGGACAGCGGGGCTTGGGTTGCCGGCTGCATACTGTCGCCGCGAAGCGGCGTCAACGCAGGCGGGGGGCTGGGTAAACGAGCTCCCCAGTGATACACGCGCAGTTCGAAAAAGGGTGGCCCGAGCGGCATGAGCTCTCACCGTAGTGCATATAGCAATTTCCGTCCAAAGTGCACTACGTAGTGCATATAGCATCGCTCAATTTTTATTACTTCAAAAAGTAATAAGATTACTCTCGTGATTACTGCCTAATTAAAGTAATCAACTGATTACAAAATTACTCCAAAAAGTAATTGATTACAAGTAATTTGATTACATGTAATGCGTACGGTACGAGTCTGGATATTTG
The DNA here is from genome assembly GCF_016920785.2 of Ixodes scapularis. NCBI lineage: Eukaryota > Metazoa > Arthropoda > Arachnida > Ixodida > Ixodidae > Ixodes > Ixodes scapularis. The sequence goes on along the minus strand of NW_024609838.1, from coordinate 60,823,151 downwards.
TGATCACCCAAAGAATCGCTACAGCTTCCGTCAGGACACACCTCAAAATCGCGGCATTCGCGGGCATAATCTTCAGCGCGCTTCTTTTTCCTTCCCACTCTGGCAACGTGACTGGCGGAGGTGATGACCAACAAAATGGCAAACAAAAAAAAAAAATTCCATTGCATTTATGTTTTCGACCACAGGGAAGTTTGAGAGAGGGAGTTAAGGAAGGTATTATCGGCTTTTCTCGATGACCTCTGAAGTGCATGAAGCGAAAAACCTTATACTATAGTCAGTTACAGGTTAAGAAGGTAGCGGCAAATGCCCCTCAAAGGGAATCAGATATCCCTCCGCCACCTCCGCATCCAATAGCGTCCCACCGCTTCCGTGACGTCGCGGCCAACGCGCGAGGAGGGTCTTGCCTTTCTGTACATATTTGCTTTATCTTTGGACTTTGACTTAGCATTGTGGAAGCCACGATAGGGAGATTAGAGTTCTCCCCCACCGACGGAAACAAATACGACTTTCGGGGATTAGCTTCCCCCCCGATGGATACAAAGGCTGCTTTCAGGGGCTCGGTTCCCTCTCCGATGAATACAAAGGTCGCTTTCTTAAAAAGTGGGATCGGAGACAAGTGGGAATCCATTGAAGCGGAACAAGGAGCGTTTCCAGTGAACTCTTCTTTCGACTGCGGAGAGATTTCAAACGGGCGCATCACACTTGTGGGAGGAGCTTCTCCTACCTTCTTGACTTGTAACCGACTATAGCCTAACTTTTCTTTTTTAGGACCGGGAACTTGACACACGAAGCCCGATCACAGAAAGGACACAGATGTCCCGCGAAGGCCAATCCAAGAGCTCTTTTGTTGCATGTTGAACCTTTGAAGAGGGCAATTACGAAGGCGTCACACAATGTCGAACCTTGCAAAGCGCTCCCTCTCTCTCTCTTCTCCCCTCCCCCACCGCACTTTTATCGGTTAAAACTGAAAACGCCGAACCTACAAACTGACCTTTTTCGGTTAAAACCGAATTTCCGAAAATGGATTCGGCGTACTTTTATCGGTTTTTATCGGTTTAAACCGAAAACTCCGAACCCTAGTTATAGCGTGCAGGAATAACGACAGAAAGCGTCGAATACTGTCTGAGGACCTATGTGGCTTGCAGGGAATCCGGCAAGGCGAGTGCGGCTGTTTCCACATGACCCCAATCTACGGCAGCAGTGGGTTGCGTCTATAAACCAATAGACTTTTCCCCAACGCCACCCTCTAAACTTTGATCGGAATATTTTGTGAATGGAGCGCGCAGCGAACTTAACGCTGTACCGTCGATGAACATGGGGTACGCTCACAAGGTGCGTGCAAGTTTTCTTGTGATAAACGCTGTTTCAGCTTATTTATTTATATATTTATTTACATACCCTCAAGGCCCTGGGGGCGTTACAGAGGGGAGTGAGTGAAAAAAACAACACACAGTAGTAGACGACACGATAGGTCATGGGTCACTTTCGCAAAAATAATTAGTAACAACACTTTTAAACACATCTAACGAGGGTAATAATATTAATGAAGCCGGAAGGTGGTTCCACTCTGATGATGTCCTAGGAATGAAAGAATCGTGATAGGCTGTGGTTCGAGAATGAGGAACGGTGACTTTGTACTGATGATCAATGCGTGGAGAAACGCAAGGTGGGTCGAGGAAGAGCTTCTCTTTAAGAGTGGCGTTAGAATTGTATATTTTATAGAAAAGACAGACCAGAACACTTACGGCGTAAAGAAAGGAGTGGCAAGGGGAGAAAAGGTTTCATGGATGATACACTTGCAACATTTTGTAACTAAAGTTATCGTAATATTGATATTTTGAAGTGTTCAGAATGACTCAATTTTATCAACTGCAACAGTTATTGGGTGTCTAATTCCCGCCACCGGGTGTGGCTGGAAATTGTCGAAAAGTTAGTTCTATCGGTTTTCCTGAATCGCAATCTCCTGTGCGATACCAGAGTGTCGTGAAGCTATGCTGACCGTCACAACGCGACTAGATTCTTCTTATTTTTACAATTAGTACATGATGTAGCCGGAAAGAAACCTTCAATTTCGGTTGCTTAAAGTTTAAGCATGCTCATGCATCGCTTTCGAATCGTTGAATCCTTGATCGACTCGCTCCGGCAAAGGGCCCATCTCGACTTTGCTGTTTTCAGTTCTCGACAAAACTCACACTCGTCGTCACGGGGTCCTCTGATAAAACGTTTATAAACACCGATGCATTAGCATGTTTCAAATTTCAGGAACACAAATTGAAGGTTTCTTTCCAGCTGCATTATGTACTAATTTTGAAAATAAGAAGAGTCTAGTCACGTTGTGACGGTCACCATAGGTTCACGACCCTCCGGGATCGCCCAGGTGATCCCGATTCAGGCAAAGCGATAAAACTTTTCGACAATTTCCAGCCACACCCACCGGCGGAAATCAGCCTTCAACTAAGTGTTGTAGATAGTAAAATTGAATCAGTGTCACCACTTCAAGATATCAATGTTAAAGTAAAATCAGTTACAAGAGCTTACTGCTAAAACAGCAATTATCAGGAGAAAACTTGCACGCACCTTGCGAGTGAACCCCATGTTCCTCGGCGGTACAGCGTTAAGTGCGGTGTGCGCTAGATTCACAGAACGATCCGGGCACAGTCGAGAGGATGGCGTGGAGGAAAAGTCTTTTCGGTTTAGGGACGCAAGCTACTGCCGCCGCAAATCGGGGTCACGTGGAAAGCGATGGAGATTAAACAAATTGCAGCCAGACTCGCCTTGCCGGATTTTGTGCAAGCTGCATAGGTCCTCTGACAGTGACGCTTTCTGTCGTTATTCGTGCACCTTCTAACCAAGCAATGATGTCCCATTGACCGCGGGACTGTCGCCATCCAAGTTCGTGGCTCTAATTAAGTTTGGAAGTTTAAAACAGAAAAGAAAGCGCAAATTCGGGCAATGCCTGCACCCAACAAAGGCCAAGCCTCCCATCCGGTACTTTTACTGTTTCTAACGCCTCAGCGAAGGGGAAAGCGCCGGTAGCCCTTTTCCTTTTTCTCTCTCGCTCTCTTTCAGTAAAACAGTCTATAGAGCTCGCCATGGCATCACCTCTTGAGATGTCCGGCGCGTGGCTCGCTACACCGGCCGTTGCATTAACCTGGAGAGACCCCTATCGAAGGAAAAGCACGCCCTGCTGGAAATTGCAGGCCTTTTCCAATTAAAATGCACAGCCAAAACCTATGAGCATGAATGTGCAATTGGCGCCGATGAGAATATCCGATGTTTTGCACATTGGTGCAACTGTAAATGCTGCAGAGAAGCCGCAGCACGGGGGACGGCAAAAGAATAGGTCGAGGGAAAGTCAACTTTAGGGGGCAAGCGCCATGATGCCGATTGTGTCAATGTGCACGACAATCAGTTTGCTCATTGCCGCTCATTGCAGCCAGTGGCGCTATGTGGCAGAGCCACTGTGCGGGAGATAGCAATGAGCCATGCACTGCAGAGAAGCGAACTCGGTGCAGTATGGCAGTGATAATGCTCAATTGCCAAATTAACACACACTAGCAAAAAGTTTCTATGGGATCGATAGAGATTTTTGTGGGATCAATAGGATTTCATCGTACCAATGGGCATTTCTACTGGGCCGATAAAAAGTTATATCGTACCAATACAGACTTCTCTTGTACCATTAGGAACTTTTATGGGACACGTAGAAACTTCTATGGGAACAACACGAATATCTTCCGGTCCAATACAAGTGCCTATTGGTCCTTCAATAGGATCAATAAGAAGTTGTACTGGTTAAACTGAAAGCTCCATTGCTCAAATGAAATGCATTTCAGATCGAGAACTTTTAATGGTCGACTGGGAATTTCTATTGGACCATTTGAGATGAGGATCATAGAGAACATGAAATCTATAAAGTGGGCATCTATCAGGTTAAATAGTATGCTCAGTGGAGAAATTAAAGGTGTTATATACTAAAGTTTTATGTTTTGAGCACAGGAAAATACTTTTTTCCGCAAACATAGCCGATGGCAGGCACACAGCCAGGATTTTGATTCGCCCATGACAAAATGCTTTATGAGGGGGAGGGGGGAGAGGAGGCCCCACCAAATGAAATGTTTGGGAGGAGGGGGGCAGGCCCCATAGGTCCCCCCCCCCCCCCCCCTGCAGATACGTGCCGTGCCGGCCCGATGGGTTTCTCTCTGCCAAATGAACATTTTTTTAGCTATATAACTTGAGTGGGGCCATATAGACACTAATTAAACCAAACTTTCAGTAAATAAAGTGAAGATGAACTCTTTTTGGCACGTGTTTTAGAATTTCCTGATTACTTATGTATTGTCCTCTTTCGTATTATAAAACATGCGCCTGCCAGTAAAACGTTAAAAAAAAGACTATGGGGAACGGGAACATTGTGTGTGCACATAGTATGCACAAGATTCATGAATAATTATATATAGGCAAACCACGAAATTCAGGTATCATCGGAACTCTGCAGTTTTAGCGGTGTATTCTGTCCTCTTGTTTTCCAGGATGTCTGAGTAACAGTAATAGCGTAAACGATTGCACCAACTGGATTATGTATTCACATTCGACTTTGCTCCGTTTTATTCAGTTCCACCTGGTTCCGGAGTGGAACCTTTTCGTTCTTGTTTAAATTTCGCTCCAGAACCGAGTAAGTCAGAGTAAAACCGGGTCAAAAACAGAATAACACTGACTCAAAAATCCTATTATCATCTTCCACGATTGGTCTAAAGCTCTCCGACTTCTGACGTCAGAACTTTATAACTTTGGCGGAGTTGGCGAAAAAATGCGATACTTCAGGCTTCCATTTTGCCATGTGAACGTCTCCTGTTTGAGCCCCAGCAAAGGCTACGCGCCCGTTCGGGGGCGGCAGATCACGTGCACATTCTATCGCGGACATGCTTTTTATTAACAGAAAAGAAAAGCCGCTAGTGCCGAATAACATCGAATAATTATTAACACCATGGACGTCATAAAAAAGCACATAAAATGCACACACACACACGAAATAAGGATGACCTTCCCGAAATTATGATTGCACCTTGTTTCACGCAGAGTAAGTGTCAGGCAGCGCTTTCCAATTCGTAGTTGAGCAAGGAAGTTCCTTTTTGAAAGGCAATTTACGCGCTTGTTGGCCGTTGGGCCTTTAGTTTTGCTTCTGGCTTCCCAATGCTGTACTTTTCCTTGGTGCCGGGAAAAGTGTACACTCCAGCAATGAAGTTTTCGAGATTCAAAAGCCCTTCAACCTGCGTCCAATTAAAATTAAGGTCAGCCGAAACAGGGTACGTCTGACTCGTTACATTCGTCTTTGGCAGTAGCCGTTTCGGAAACTTGGACAGGAAATTGTCTTCAAATCTCCCGTCGCCTTTCACAATTTTATCACTTGTGTCTCCACTAATTGGCCCATCACTGTGACCGCTTCCGATTTCATTGGTTCTACTTAGTTCACGGGGACTTTTTGTCTCACCGTGCTCCGAGACAACCGAGCTTACAGAAACTGCTGTCGGCGTCGTCGGTTCGGGTCCCTGACCTGTTGTAGCATTTTTCAGGACACAACTTCGTCTCAGGACTGTTGTCCTTGGCAAGCTGGGTATACTTCTTGGCTCCAAATGTTTATTTTGTTTGGGTTCATGATAGCACAGCGCGACACCCTACATGTCTCAAATTGAAATTTTAGAATTCGCGCCGACGTCATCCCGCAGCAAATGCAAGTTTCTACTTAAAATGACAAATAAAAAATTACTTCGTTATAAGTTTAATATATGTTTAGTATTTAAATTTGACAATTAATTAATACTATAATTTTTAGAAACGTTTATTATTTTCTTAAGTGCATCAGTCCGAGTCACCCTTGCGGGTTACACCACGTGACAATATAGTGTGAGCTGCAGTCATTGGAGTGAGCAGGTGGGGTCAAAATAAGTTTTCAAAGTGCAATTTATGCAAATATTTTGCTATATTAAGATAAATAAATAAATCTTTTAACTATTTTTTTACTTCAGCAAACAAAAACAAGGGTTAAAATACGGAGTAATATAGTCACGTGATACATCCCTTGCGTCAGGAAGTCCGACGTGATAAACCGAACGTTCCAGCCGGAGGACAAGGAAGCGTGGAAGCTGTGGAAGCACGTGGATGAACCGAAGCGGCCGAAGCAACGTTCGCGGGAAGTCTAACCGCCCGAAGCACGTTGCAGAGTCGAGAGACTCGAGACCATTCGAGCTACCGGAATTTTACGAACGATTATGCAAGCGTACGTCTTGAGGACGACCATGAGCCACATATCATCTCCATTTCTGATGTGGAGAATTTCTGCCCGTCAAGCTGGTGTGACGAAACGGAATCGGACTTCAAGGCGCGGATCCTAAAGCTGTTTGGTAAGTTCTAGTCTCCCTACGCGTTAGGCCCAGTCTAGTGACCATCTCCTTTAAGGTAAAAGTTGCAGCTTTAAGCACATTATGTGGGAGTAACTCTCGGCGCCGGTCGTTTCAGGATCGCCAAGTGACGCGGAAACCCAGTGACAGCAAGTGGGTGCTAGTACCGAAAATTTCCTCCGACGAGATGAGTGACTGCCCGAGAGGGCTGGAGGAAGCTTGTATGAAACAGGTAATCGTCTTTTCATTTTCGCGCTTGCGAAGCAATTTATAAGACGTATTTTAAATTTGAGATTTTCTTTAGTTATACCGCCACAAGTACAAGGAACTTCACTGATAGGGGTGCCGTGTGTTTGTTTTCATATGCTCAGAAACTAGGTAAAGTTTATGCGTTTTATCATTTTTTCTGTGCTGATAAGCTTAAGCTTAAATTAATTATATGTGTCAAGGCGTGGCGCGGTGTGTGTGTGGGGGGGGGGGGGGTATGGGTGTGTGGGGTGGGTGGCGGGGAGGGGGGTAAAGAGAAAGAGAGAGGAGATGAAGAAGAATTGGAGCATGAGGATTATGTCGAATCATTTAAATCGTTAACTCCGGCAGTTATAAGGTAAGAAGGATAACTGCTAGTTACACCGGTTCGGTTTTGTGCCAAACTCAAATTGTGTTTTGCCGCGTAAATATTGCTACAATTTTTTTTTATCAACAAAATTAGTTTTGAGGCATGCCGTTGACAAATAGGACCCTGTTTTAAATCCCAGTACAGGTTATATTGCGCTGGTAAATTTCCTGTACATAGTGGTGCTTCGAAGATGAACTGAAGTTTATGTCTTCTATGTGTGCATTGGTAATGGCATGTGCTCAACAAGACCTCACACAAGAAAGTTCTCAAATAGAAGAGGGAATCAATGTTCATCAACTAAGATGCAGTAATGATCTTCACCATAGATGGCCCTTGGCGAATTGTAACTGGCAGACTTTCAAACCGCACAAAGGCTAAGCAAAGCTACAACTGGATGTGGCAAGGCTAAAAGCTTTATAATATACTATAAAGGCTATAGCTTTATAGCCTTTTATAGCAAAACATACTGATCTGAGAAGCGTTGTTTTTGGTTATTTTGAAGTGGTATACAGAAACTTCATCATATTCTATTAATTTTGGTTCACTGCACATTTAAAAGGTTTGTCTTCGTTGCTGCCAGAGCAGTATAGCTTGCGATAAACTAAATCAAAGTTATGACTGCTGGTGTTATGTACACATTGAGAACATTTTATTCAAATAAATGTAGTCAAAAGTGTTTTTATGGGTTTCAGCACTGTGATTAAAATACAGCAATGTGTTTCGTAAGAAAGGCTACTAATTTGCAGTTTGTATCTTCTCCAAAAATATTTTGTAGATCTAGTGAGCACGTATTCATACTTGAATATGTGCCAGGCATTCCCCAGTATGTGTATAATTGTTTACTAGGTGTGTAAGCTTCCCCACTACATCATTGCCGCCATGTTAGCGCTCCCCAGCTATTGTGTTTCTCATGATCAATTAGGTTGAGATTGTTTAGCGTTAATGTTTTTGAGTCCCCCATTTTAAATTCCTAACAGAGCGCTTCAATGTCCCTTTATTTTTGGTTTGCCGCTATTTATCACCACAAGCAAAAACATCACGCCACTGGGATTAACCTGAAGATCACCTCATGATTAACGACGCTGCCGTCCTCTGTCTTGAGGTGGGCCTACGTTCATGGGTACTTGTCTAGTGGTTCTGGAGTTGATTTTGCTGAGATAACCGAGACGCCGATTTGTACGATGGCCTCCTTCGGCATCAGGGTCAGTTACAGCAGGCCTGAGCCCGAACCAGGCCAACCGACGTGCTGGCCCGAGCCCGTGCCTAGTGGTCTAATCTTGAATCCAATCGCCGTATTGAGATAAAGACATCAAAATTCCCCAGTTTAAATGTCGGAAGTGCCTTAATAAGAGCAGGTATAATTATTAGTAGCAAATTTAATGAAGATATAAATGCTGATAAACACCTGCCAAATTTGACTAAAAATAAACAGAAACATCCAACCACTAGTTATGGTTGAACTAAGCGGCTGCTATGTGGATGTTTTTTTATGTTCGACGGCTCGGCAAAGTTGCCGGATCTGGTTATGCCTCCCGTACGAGACGGATCACAAAGCGGTTCCTGACTGACCAGTTGGGGCAAAAAGTTTTGTGGGAAGGACGTAAAGGAATGTTGACATTCAGGAATCTTCACCTTGCTGAGTGCATCATAAGTAAGTAATCTCTGGAAAGTACTGCAGATCGCTTCACATGGAATCAGATTTATGGAAGTGTTGGTGTCATGCGTCTGTTGATTTTTTTTATCAGATGCAGTGCGGAGCTGCCATAAATGTGAAGACTTCAAGGTAGATACCATAGTCTCGGATTAACTTTGCCACGCACCTGCCTCACATCGGTCATCTCAAAAGGTAAGCGGACGTCAGCACATATTTATAACTTTTCTAAAACAGTAGAGTATGGTGCGCAATTTCTTCAAAGCATAATTTCTATGTGAGAGTATTTTAATGCTTTAATTGTTAAAGCCAGCAGTGATGTGATTGCTGCGCCAAACAGTGCCAAGGGGCTAACCCTGCTACATCCTGCTACATTTTGCCAAAATGTGGGTAATCTGTGCCAAGCCTGCGCCCAATGACTAATTTCGGTCGCCTTTCAAAACTGAAACTAAACTAAGAACGTAATTGAGCATGCATGAGCTAGGTGGCGCAAGCGGCCGCCCGACACAAAGTGCCCTGCCTCCATCCGGTCTTGCAATGTTTTTGCCACCGTCTCCCGTTTCGCGCCTCTTCGCCTCGCGAATCTCGTCTCTCCTCTTTTTTAAACTTTTTCAACGATAGACGCGGGCGTGTGCGGACGCTCCGACGCTAGTGTGCCGGGTGCCAGACATGCCGTCATGCTGTGAAACAAAACCACGTTTTTGCGCGATAGGAGTGGCTTTATGAGCTGAAACTCTGGTCGTGCGACGTCGGGTGTTGCCGTCCCCACGTCGCTGCAGATATGGTGCTTTCTAAACTTTTTCATTGACATTCCTGTTCTTGTTTAAATCATACTCTACTACAAAAATTTTCCTTTAAAGGGATACGACAACCAAATTTAGACACATCTCCTGGTCTATTCGTGTTCAAGGGCTCCAAAGGCCACATTTGCTGCTCCAAAACACTGTTTTGGCTGCTCCAAGAGGTGCTCCAAAATGGTTAGGCCAATCACATCACTGAGCTAGTGACACCTCTTTTGGTTTAATTTGATATCAAATACTGCAGGTGTGAACAGCATTGGATAATTTTAAATAGAAACATTTTCTTTGGAGTGTTTCTCTAAGAGGAAAAATTTAATTATATAATAGTACCTTATTATGGATTAAAAAGAGTGCATAGAAAACGAATTTCAAGAACACTGTGATATTTGATGTAAATCTAACAAACAAAAGTTGGCAATACAGTACACACATCCAGCATGAATGTGCTTTAAAAAACAAGGCGTAAAATAATTGTGGTTTATTTACATCAGTTCCAATTCTTGCATATTTGAGTCACTTCACTTTGAACTTCACTGTTTTATTAGTTTTGCTTCAAAGCATGGTAAACCACTGCTCACATATTTTTAACACAACATTTTTCGTTGTTTTTTCAGGAACATTCTGCACCACAGGAGAGAGTGACCTGAACTGCCTTAAGTGGGCCTTGAATGCGCTGAGCTTTTTATTATGTTTATAAGAAATATTTTTTTAAGCAAAGTATCCTGCATTGTTCAGTAAGTATACTTTGTTTTGAAAACCTTATGCTATGTATGCAGCATTGTTCAAATATTATACTTTATTTTAAAAACATCAAGCACTGCTCGTATGTCTAACAGTAATAATAAAGAGTTAATGGCAATGTGTTTGGCACTGCGACTTTTTTTTACAGACTGGATGTGCATGCCTGACAGGCTGGGCAGAAATTTAGTGCGCTACTCACGTTCAAAGTTACGCTGCAAGACTGCAGCGGCATCTTTCGCCATGCAGTCTGTGCTATAGCTGTCAAGGGAGTCTGGTGTCCTCGTCACTAGAGCACATGTCCTCGCTTTAGACTTGAGTAAATTCCTCAGGGTCGTCGTCATAGCATGTGACAATGTTTGTGTCAAGTATTTTACAGTTCTCTCGCATGTGGCGGGGTCCACCTCACTAAAAAGAGTCAGTATCAGCAGCGTCGGCTTCCTTGTCAGTGTCATCTGCATTGATCCTGCAATAAAGCTTCTTAGCTTGATGGTGAAAAAAAAAAACTTAAAAAGAGAGAATGTCTGCTGCGGGCCTGATTGCTACATTATACACCTGTAATGCGCCATTTGGGTATACATTGAGAGCATGCACGGGCTTTACAGCAAATCTGCCATCGGAGCTCTTGTTTTGTAAAGAATTGGACTCATATCTGTTTAAATTTTTCTGTAGGGCAGTTCACACGCTATATGCTAGCATAAAAAGGAGGCTGCTTAGACACTGGCTGTACTATTGTGTGTTGCCTTCTGGCACCTATACCAGGGAGAGTAATATTTCTGAGGCATGCACATAGTACATCCACATGATCAGGCTGAACATCCTACAATGGTCCTGAATGTCCAGCTTCATCATCCAGATTGCGTTAGAGGTACGTTTTCTGGGGAATCATTTTGCACTGCCCAGTACATACTTTCAGTGTTAGATCGATCATAGCAGATATCCACTGGATATGTTAAATGTCCGGACAACACATCTCTCTGATGTTTATGCATGCTGGTTGCTGGTTGACTGGGTACCATCAAACCAATGTGCACCGGGGCACCTGTTGCCAATTACCGCCATTGGTTTTCGCCCCCTAAATGCCAGCAACCCAATGTGCACAGGGGTGTCTGTCGTCAATTGCCGCTTATTGTTTTCGCCACATAAATACAATCAATCCTATGTGCACAGGGGGGCCTGTTGCCAATAGCCGCTCATTACTTTTTTCCCATAAATACCATCAACCCAATGTGCGCAGGAGCATCTGTTGCCAATCGCTGCTCATTGGTTTTTGCCCCATAAATTCCCTCAATGCAATGTGCACCGGGGTACCTGATGCCAATTGCTGCTCATTGGTTTTCGTTCCATAAATGCCATCAGCCCAATGTGAATGCCCTAAAGGATTACCAATTGGTGCACATAGGTTTTTGTTTCAAAAATGCATATTGCTCAGTGTGTCTGGACCTACAGTTGCACATTGGTTCAATGTGAATTTTGGCCTAATTTCACTTCGCCCATTTCCAGCAGGGCGGGACAATCTTTGCCGCGCCGTGGCGCTTCAGTAAGAACCAAAGCCACAAATCATCACCATCACTCTCATCATCGGACTTGCTCGGGTAGTTTGGTCGCAGGAATATGGAGTGCCAAAGCCTCCTCTATACTCACAAAGCATGGCAGTTCGACGACGGATCCCTAGCGTGACCTGTCGGAGATTTGGAGCGCGAGTATCCGGTAGCACAGAGCATCAACGAATCATTTTTCAGGAACCCGGACGTTAGCGCACAGCTTTTTCAGTGGCGAGGACCCGAAGCGTACTTGTTTTCTCGGGAGAAGTGTGTTTTTGGCGTTTCCCGAAGCACCCTTCACGGATAGCTTAAGTCGAGTAGTGTTGAAGAGCTGTGACGGCTAAAGGATGGGTCAATTTTCAGCAACCCTACACCGAGTTACATCTTTGCTTTTGTTACATATTCGGTTAGTCTTCATTTTATTTTTAAATCGTGACAGCATGTCCAAATGTGGTAGCGGGACAACAGCTTACCTCATTATTTTCTTTTTTTCCCCGGGCGAGACGCGGGCTGCAATAAAGTGTGGACGTGATGTTCATTGCGCCATTTTTAGGAGAACTGGCATCCCAACCTATGCTAAGGTGTCGACAGATAAGCCGTGACAGGCAAAGAAGCAATGATTTGGGGCCAAAATTTAGGTCTCTGAAACTGAGTGGAGCTGATAAGATCAAGCTTTCTTGACTCAAGGTATGTCGGAGAAACCTTTTGCCACGCCCCAGAAACTTCGTGAACCGAAGTTTTTGAACCTAAAAAGTGACCGAAGAAGCGAAGTCACCCTTTCTGGACCTCGCTTTTCATTGAGCTTATGTCACGCTAAACGTTCGCATAAAGGTTAGGCGCAATGTATCTTCATTACTAATGCATGGGTTTTCATGGGGTTCAAGTTAATATCTGAAGTGAATGGCTAGGAAAATAAATTCAATCCGTCATTGAGCGTCGTAAGTGTATTTGAAACCAAGGCTTATCTCATGGTGTTGTGAAAAAAAAACTGAAGCAAAAGTGTAATATACAAGCCATTGTATATTAGACACCACTGCTTGTGGCCAAAGGACTAATCTACATCAAAGAAAAGTCTGCCGGTGACATCAGCGACCTGCTGGGCTGCTTTGATTGCATGTATGTCAACGGCCCCTTCCCTTATGCTTCTGCTCCTTCTGCGGTGGCACCCAAAGCGAATTCTTCCCTTTGCCTGACTGTGGGGCGACGACGACCGGAGTTTTCCGCGAAACGGTGGAATATGTATGACGCTACGCTTCAAGATAAAGACCGGACATACACCTGCGAAGGATGGAATACCGGGTTCGAGAAGTTTGTCGGCCACGCTTATCCAAGCGTCTGGATGCTGATTGCACGACCATAGGAAAGTCAGGCGTTCGTTGCCACAGCATTGGCACAAGCCCGCAAAGCTGTACCCCCAGAGAAGCGGGTAAAAAAACCCCTCTGCACCTGCAGAACCGTGTAAAAATATTTTCCAGGAATTAAACCCAGATTTACCAACACTGCTGGAGCTAGCGGGGGTCAGAATTTGCTTATAACTATAAATAAATCAATGTGTTTCTACTTTAAGCAACAAACCATGCGCCTGTCAGATTTAATTTATCGTTGCGCTTTAGTGTCCCACGCATGCACCTAAGTTCTCCGTACACGTGTTAAGACCAACATAAAATTTTCTCCTGGTGAGTTTTTGTCCGGGTCTGTGAAAAAAAGGGTAAGCTCTTGTCCGGTGAGCGATTTTCCGGTGAGCTTATGTCTGGGATTCCCAAAATGTAGCCATGTTTACACTTTTATTCGAGATATAATTACTCAACCCGGAAACCGCAGGAACGAAGACAGGAAGTCTCGACGCGGCTGCATTTTATTTCGCTTGAAAAGTGCCTAAATATAAAATGCCGCTGGAAGACGAAACACCTCATACGAAAGAGGGAGTCATAACCTTCTTGCCTGACCAGCACCACTCCAGCCAGACACTCCTCCGAACATAAAAAATGCATGAAACCACCCGCGGACAAAAGCAATCGATTGCGCGGGGGAGAGGAGGGGGAGGAGTAAGGGGGGAAGGAAAGAGACGGGCGTGGACTGGGGTCAGACACCCAGAACAAAAGGAAATGTTGTTTCTTTTGGAAAGCAGTATAATTCTATCCATCCCCCCCCCCCCTCATTTTGTCCTCATGTTGAAACAATTCGTGTTTAGAGGATGATGGTTTCTTTTCATTTCTTGTGTTCTTCAAACCATAAAAATAAGTTTACTTGCTCTAAAGACGGAACATGACAACAGGAATTTTCGGCAAAAAGTTACTTACTTACCAACATCTTGACTGGGGTCCAGCACGCGCGCAGTTCATAACCGCACTTAAAATCATGAAAGAGAACAATAAAAAATAAAAGAAAAATAAAATAATTAAAGATAGTGAGTGTCTGGCCGTAGTTTTACCGGAGTGGAAAGAGGGTGATCATTTTCTTTCTTTCGTGTGTGGTGTTTCTTCGCTGCGGCATTTATAAGCCAAAAACTTAAAAACGAAATTCAGCTGTGTTTTACGTTTTTTCTTCGCCAGCTCGTTCGCGTCTTCCTTTTCTGTGTAATATAAAGTATTTGTATCACGAGTAGCGCGAACCTAAATTACCACTGCGAGGTGGTCGTGAGAATTTCTGACCATAAAGTAGTCCTTGTTAGCCTAAACATTCATCTCAAGCGTTCGAACCCTGAGTTTGTCAAGTTCCTTGATTTCAACACAGCTGACGATGTATCAATAATTGATTAACTTAGTTGTTATTTTCATGACTTTTGCGCCATAGGTCTAGACACTGACGTCAATACGTTGCTTAGATATTCCTTCTCCCTTATAGATAACCGTACAAAAAAATTTTTTAACTGTTGCTAGAAAGAAAACGATCCCTGCACACTCCTGGATTACGAGACAGGTGCTGCAGTTGATGTGGCCAACGAAGAGGAGACGTTGTTTAGCGAAACATAACACAAAATCAGTTGTTCATACCTGGTTTGAATATCTGAAAACAACCTTGAAAGAAAAGATGTTAACAGCTAAAAGCAAATATTTAATATAACTTTGTTTGAATTTATGAAATCAAAACCTGACAAATTTTTAGGCCTATTATTCCAAACTGTAACATATCTCGAAGGTTTACTATTCAAGGTGAATCTGTAAGTGTGCCGACAAAGATAGCGAACTCTTTTAACGATTATTTCAAATCTGTATTCAGTCGTGATAACGGCAATGATTCTGACTTTTTCCTTTGATGGTATAAACCCAGCTTTATCTGATTTAGAGATTAGGGTTTCAGGTGTCCTCAATCTGCCAATGAAACTTGGCTGTAAGAAAAGCCCTGGCTCGGATAGAATTCTCCATTTTTTTCTTCGCCGATATTCACTTTAGACTTCAAAATATCCTGAAATACTAGATCTTTTTAAGAAATGTCGTAATGAGGTAACGAACTTAATTAGACGAGCAAAATCTACCTATTTCTTTAACATGTTTAGCAACTTAAATACCAGTGCCAGTATGTGGAAGAAACTCAACTCGATTTTAGGAAAAACGTCAGCCTCTTCTAGAACTAAAACATTGAAAATAAACGGACAAGAACTCGGAGGAGCTGAACTAGCCAACAAATTTAATGATTATTTTATTAACTTAGTCAGTAATCGCAGTAGAGTGAATGAAGCATGCTATATGTATCGAGATTTATAAATGAAAGTATCTTCTTTTATCCTACGGATGTTCATGAGGTCAGCTCTGTGTTTTGTAACCTTAACAATAGTAAAAGTTGCGATATTGATGGCATCCAAATAAAGCCCGTTAAATATGTGATTGCGCAAATTGCACCTATTTTAACTCATTTGTTTAATCTATCGTTATCACAGGGTATTTTTCAAAAAAAAATGCAAATAGCAAAAGTGTCGATACTTTATAAATCTGGAGATAAAAATGATTTATCAAATTATAGACCGGTTTCTGTACTTCCGATATTTTCAAAGGGTTTAGAAAAACTGATACATTTTCGATTAAACCAGTTTTGTGAAAAATTTTCAGTTGTTACAGATTCTCAATTTGGGTTCAGAAAAGGGCGATCGACTGAACTTTCTCTGTTGAGTATGAAAGAAATAATTCTGAAAAATTTTGAAAATAAACTTCTAACGATAGGAATTTTTATAGACTTTTCGAAAGCCTTCGATCGGTTAAATCATGACACATTAATGCGTAAACTTTACAATTATGGCATTCGTGGAAATGCGGCGGCGTTAATAAGAAGTTATTTGAGCTTCCGTTTTCAGTGCATTCACCTCAATGGCCACTTTTCTGATCTAAAACAACTACAGGCAGGTGTAGCACAAGGAAGTGTTTTGGGACCTATTTTATTCAACGTATACATTAACGACATCATAAATATTTCACATAATGCCCAGATAATAACATATGCGGACGATACGAGCATATTTTTTCAAGGAACGGACAAATATTATTTCATCTGAAGTGAATAGTTTTCTCAATGTGCTTAGTTCGTGGGCAACGGCAAATTCGTTAAAAATCAATAGCAATAAAACAAAGGCCGTTCTATTTCGTCCAAAAAGTTCTGTCTGGCAAATAGACATACAACTTAAGCTAGATAGATCAACCATACAAGTTGTTCCAACGGTAAAAATACTGGGGGTGTTCTTTAACCAATACATGAGTTGGAACGAACACGTAGAATATGTTATGTCTAAAGTATCAAAAATAACGGGTATTATTTATATACATCGTTTTTGTTTACCAGAAAGGGTCAAGATTATATTATATAACACAATGTTTGCTTCACATTTAAAGTACTGCCAACTTGTATGGGGCAATACGACAAAATTAAACCTAGACAGATTACATATCGCACAAAAAAAGATCTTACGTTTAGTAGCCAATGTACCATATGGTAGTCATGCCGATATTTTATTCTCAAAATTTAAGGTAACAAGTATTTTTGACTTATATACACAGACATTAATAAAGAAATATGAAGATAGTATTTATTATAATAACAAATCATTCCTTTCCTTAGCTTCGCTGGAAGAAAACTCTTCGTTTTATCATACGCGTAGTCCAGAGCACTGGAGAGTGCCGCATCCCAGAACCAATTACGGATTTCAAATGCTCCAGTATACTGCACCTCCTACCATTAATGAACTCCTAAAAAACAATATTCACATAGAAAATATGTCAAATAACCAAATTAGACAATTGTATTTGAATAACAAATAATATTTTAAAAGTTCTGTGCTGTTCAGCATATCAAAAGCTGTATAATGTTCTGTATGTATTTTTTTTTTGCAAGTGCCGACTAATCTGCCGAAGTCTGTATGGGAGGCTGGGACTTTTCAAGCTACGCAATGTAGCTTTTTTCCCTGTCTCCTTCTCCAAACTGGAGTCAATAAAGTTGAATTGAATTGAATATATCTCATAATAGAAAAATTTATTTTTACTGCAACAGTAGCTCTGTCATAAAAGTCGTCTAAAATCATCCCCTTGTTCAAGTTACGCAACAAACAGGTGGTTACAAACTACAGACCCATTTCACTCACATCGTCTTCATTCGAACTTTTTGGAACAGATTGTCTTCTAGCAGATATCTGAGTACCTTGAGACTAATTTTATTCTTTCCCTAAACAGCAAAGTCTTCGTCGTGGCTACTCCACCTCAACCCAACTTCTCGAATTCACTCACGACACAAGTTTAGCTTTAGATAAAAGAGGATAACTTGACTCCATCTTTGTAGAATATTATAACACTTTCGATAAAGTGCCACATCATAAACTTCTTCAGAAACAACAAGGGATATTAAATATTACGTCATTAGTTAATTGGATCGAAGATTACCTTAAAAAAATATCACAGTTTGACTCATATAGGGATGTTCATCCTAGCAATGTCTCAGTTAGTTCCGGGGTCCCAGAGGGATCGGTTTTAGGACGTCTTTTTTTTACTTTATATAACGACGTCGCGAATGGTCTTCCAGTAGAAATTCGTCGCAGAAGATGGCGGTTTGTACAACGAAATCAACTCGGTAGATGACCATGCCTTGCTAAACGACTCTTTTGTACAAGTTTTTTTAATTGGTGTCAGAAGTGCCAGATGGAAATTAATTTTGAGAAATCTGTCGTTATGGGATTTACTAAAAAAAAATTGGGTTGTGTTCATGTTTATAAAGCCTAGAACTTGGTCTGCCTCGACGGGCGACGAGTCTCCCAGCTGTAGATGAGCAATTTAGCCAGTGCAGTACAACCGCTAGCCTGGGATCTTTAACGTGCATCACGCAGTAGTGATACACGACCGCACGCCGGTACGATGCTCATCCAGATCGAAACGGGCAGGGGTGGGGATTGAACCCAGGATCCCTGAGTTCTGCAGCGCGAGCTTTCGCTCCACGTGCTCCGAGCTGGTGTGCGCTAGCCCACTCGGCCACCGATCCCCCCATGGGATTTACTAATATGAAGCAACCGTCTGTTTTTTAAGTGTGGTACTGGTAATATAATTCTGCGTCAAGTCCATGATACAAATATTTGAGTATTTTCTTCACATTTAGCCTCAAGTAAGAGGCTAGTGCTCTGCAAAGGCTAGGATATGTCAAAATAACCTTAGAATCTTCAACTAAGGAAGTTAAAATGACGGCGTATAATACCTCGATTAAACCTATCTTAGAGTATGGCTGTGTGGTGTAGGATCCGCACCTAAAGGGTGATATTAAGCATATTTACCCAATACGAGCAAAGACAACTACACTTATTTATAATAGATACGACCGCAATTTTTCTCCTGCATCTTTCATGACTGACATAGTAGTTAAGCCTCTTGATTCCAGACGCTCTGTATAACTTATGATCCTACACAATATAGTGAATAATGACTGTGCACTTAATCGGGAGAAATATGTTGGCTTTGTTATTCAATACGCCCTCGAAGCTTCTATCATTTAAATCTTGTACCGTAATGAGCACAACTTAACTGCTCTTAAATATTATTTTTTTCCTCGAACGATAGAAAACTGGAACATCATAAATAGATCAGTTCGTTAACTCGATTTTGATAGATCTGTATTAGAAGTACAATAGGTGTTCTGGTATGATACCTGTGAGTCTACTAGTGAAGTGTATGTGATATTTTTGTACTATTTTTTAACTAGATTGTGTTTTTCTAGGGTTTCTAAGTTTTGTTTTGTACGGTCTGCATATCTTTAATTGTTTGTCTTTTTTAATGTATATGTATGTTTTCTTTCCACTCCTGAGATTACCTCATGGAGGTCCAAATATTTTGAAATAAATATTAAATAAAAGTGTGCTGAAAAAAAAAGAAGACCGAACGGCTCATTTCCATCAACTTCACGCCTTAAAAATATAGTATAAATATAATATAAATCAGGTTATCGTCCCCACATTTCGTTCACTCTAAAGTTGAGAGTAGGAGCTAATCTTGCGACGCAAGCTTCCCTCCCTTGCTAACACAAGCTTGTAGGCACAGCCACGCGCAACCAAAGCCCTGCGGAAGCCAACGAGCTGACGCTGAAGGCGGAGCTTTGAACACGACCAGACTCGAGATTCTGCGACGCAGAACATGCTCGTCACCATAGGGGAGGCGGAAATATGCAGCGGTCTACAGGGTAGAAGGGGGGAGAAGAGGAAGCGGGAGAAAAGTGGAAAGCGCGAACTGGTCGGCGGTCTTTAAGGGTGAATGCAGTATAGAGGTGGACAAGGCTCAACTAAAACAAATTGTAAAAAAGCAACAGCAAACGCTGAAACGCATGCGAAAAATAAAGGTAAAATTACCCCGAGTACAAAGGAAAGCAACTGTGCCCCATATTGTTTTCTAAAAACTAGCCACACGGGGGTATGTGCGATTCGGATAACGCGGATACGCTTATTATAAAACTTAAGCCCTTCTAAAAAAACATTTGGCTATTTTTGAGTGTCCAAATCTTCGTTTCTTTGTTGTTTTTTTTTTGTTTTTTTTTTTGCATTAACATTTGTAAATTGAATGCTCTTAATATAGCCGAAATACGGTATAAATATCTTAAAACTCACTGATGTATTGACCCCATGACGTTAAGTACGTGTGCTCGTGTAATATTACCCCTCAAATGTATTCCAATTTTTATTTTAGGGCCGATTTTCAAGATCGGACGTCAAACTAAAATGCCACTTTCAAGAAGTGTACGATACTGAGGATCCTTACGAAGATATGTGTAAATCGGCTAAAGGGGTGAGTGCCGTGTCCACATATTTATTCAGTACTCTAGATGCTTTGCACACGCTCGAGATTACTGCCGTGATTGGTGACCTCTTGTTTTACCGTCATGCCCAGCCAGTGAAGCGGGCGCTGATGAGCCTCTACGAAGGCCAATGCCGATAAAAAAGAATAGAATCCAAAATGGCAATAGCCTGTTCCGTTGTGGTAACGCTGAAGTGAACTAAGCGAAATAAGAGGAAACCAAAACTAAGAGTCTGTTATGCCGGCGCCCATACACAGTCGCTTTAAAGCGTCTATAACAGTGTTGTAGGCATTACAAAAAAATAACAAAACACAGAAGAGGTATAGTTCATCGGCTACTAGTCTCAAGTGACTCTCACATCCATATGCAATCATGAAATGCGAAAGCATCAGCAGCAAACTCATTTACAATGTTCCGAATAAAAAGACGGCCGCAATGCAGGCGGGCCATGACTTTGCACTTCAGTGGGTTCCAGGGAACAGTGGTCTCACGAGTAAGAAAGCGGCAGAGTGCCTAGTCCAAAAGGCATACCGGGACGGACAATATCAAGCTTTTCTCCTGCCCCGTGGAGACACTCGGTAGATATTAAGACCGGTAAAACGTGAAACGTGTAGCTCTGCGTGGTTTGAAAACACCCTAAGTGGTCGGTTTCCTGTGAACTCGACCCTGATATAAAAACCCGAGTATGCAGTTCTCACAAATAACATGGACGTATAACTTCAAAGACATTTTCGCAACATCGCTTTCACCTCTAGCTTTTTACCACATATCCGCTGTGCGGATTCTCCGCAATCTACTTGCAAACAGTCAGTCAAAGGTGACGCTAATTTCTCACGTGAATGTTCAAGATTCCAAAAGTGCCATAAATAACTCAAGTAACCCCTTACAAAATTTTTTAATGAATTTCATTTTAAAGTTTATGGATTCTACTCATCGTATCTTTTCGAGTCTCAATAGAAATGCAAATGAGTTTTGTAACGAATCCGTAAGGAATTTAGGAAAACTATTGGCCACCACGTTCCAATTGAAGTTTCGACGTGCTACCGCATAAAGGTTCTAATGTATTTTATATGAATATAATTTTAACGTCTATAGACACCGTTTCGAGTCTGTGTTAAAAAAACAATTGACTTTTGTAATGAGTCCCTAAGAAGTTTACGAAAACTATTGGCCACCGCGTTTCAATTAAGGTTTTGCCGTGTCACCTCATAAAAATTTCTAATAGATTTCAATTGAAAGTCTAGATACACTGTTTTGAGTCTGATGAAAATCTAATGTTTCTTTCTACCGCGTTGTACTTGAGGTTTTCACGTGCCATCTCATTAGGTATATTCCGACGAGTCGGATATACCTAATGAGATGGCCCATCAAAACCTGAATTGCAACGCAGTAGAAAAAAAGCATTTCATTTTGAACATAGGGTCAAAGCAGTGTATCTAGACTTTCAAATTAAATCTATTAGAAATTATACTCTTAGCATGGGTTTCTAGATAGAGGGCTCTAAAAGGGAAGACGGCAAAAGGTTGCATGGCATGTGGTCCGGATATAACCGTTGTTTTGAGGGAAGGGGAAAGTGAGTGCAAGTGTCACTTATATGTGTGCCTATATACGCATACAGGGTTCAGAAAATGCCTGAATAAAACCGTGGGAAGGAGTAATATCTTGTGTATTAAAAATGCACAATTCGAGTATACGGCACACTGCCTTCGTGTCATGGGGGAACTTGTACTGCTTTCGTGTCCATGGCGGACCTTGTACTGCCTTCGTGTCCATGGGAGACCTTGTACTACTAACCTGTGAAGAAAAAAGATGCACAGTTACACACTGATCTGCTTAACTAAACCTCAATGTCCGAGCAAGGTGTCCTGTTTACAGCGCAGCACTACCTCAGCGCTGAATCAGTATTACAAACCGGGACATCAGTCTTTTACGAAAAAAGGACACTCAGAACACACCATACAAGCCATGGAAGTAGCAGTCCCTTTTGGAAAACCCCAATAGGAACAGCGTATTATGGATATTGGTAAACAATATATTTTTATTGTATTACAATACAATATGAACAGTGTATTGGAAGACATTACATTTATTGTATTGTATTACAATAAGAGCTTGTTATGGGATTCCAATATCCATATTACACTAAAAACATTGGAATCCAATACCATATAAAACCTTATTGGATCCCCATGTGTCTTTGGGGATACAATAAGGGTTTACAATTCCAGTGTACTTAGCGTATTATGGATATTGGAATCCAATATATTATATCGCCTACCAATAAAACTAAATACGAGTTGGAATATCACGTTCAGCACGACATTTCTTTGCAACCCAGTCTGTTCTTGTGCGTATTTCTGAGTTATAAAATAAAAAAAAGTTGGTGTTGTCAAATTATGAATAAAGAAGCAAAACCCTAGGCTTATCCATACCAAATATTTAACATATTCCTGAACTGGAGGATCTGGCATTCACTGCAAAAGAAAGTTAATTGTTTAGGACCCTGATTCAAAAACTTGTTGTTTTGAAAACAGAGTGTGAAATCCTCATCTTTTAATGAAAACAGCACCTGCTACCTGTAGCCATATAGAAACTTCAAAATAAAAATTTGTGATTAGTTCGCGACAAGTAGCAATCCTTCACTAAGCCGGGTAGATTCAAAATTATGTCTGCGTTTGATTGCGGAAAAATAAGCTTCAATTCCAGTGCCACGGGTCATTCCAAGCTTAGTCAATTAAATATATGTATCCGCACGTCTGGCTTCACAGTTCCTGCTTTGCACATAACTAGAGTATCTGGAACGCTCACCTTTGAGGAAAGACGAACTGGTGCTTGCTTGCTTGTTGGCCGTGGAAACTGGCACAGATATCTGCAATTAGTTGCGTTCAAGTAGCAGTTACTTTGAGCAGCCCCGTGAAGTACACTAAGTCGGAAAGACTAAAAAAATTACATGCGCGGGACATTGATAACCTCTTGCGGCCTAACTGGACATACGTCAATGTCGCTCGCGTGTTTTACAGAAAACTAAACTTCAATGCAGGAGTCCCCAGTCGTTCTGAGCTCCGTCAATTACAAGTGCTGTAGCGGTCGTCTGGCATCAGTATTCCCGCTTCGGCAATCTGGAATTCTTACCTCTGAGGAAAAGCAAACTGTGACCTGCTGGCTCTTAGGCCGTCGAAAGTGCCAGAACAATTTGCGATTAGTTGCGTCCAAGTACCAATTTCTTTGACCAGCCACATACAGCACACTAAGCCGGATAAATTCAAAATTACATGTGCGTGACATAATATGCCTCTTGTGACCAAAGTGGTCACATGTTTTGTCGCCTACATAATCACTGAAGCCAGGCAGACATGCGGTACGGCATATTTAATTGACGGAGCTCAGAACGACTGGGAACGCTTTCACTGAAGCTTGTTTTGCTGCACGAGTGTATTGCAGCAAAACAAGCTTCAGTCAAAGCGTCCCCAGTCGTTCCGAGCTCTTTTTTTTTTCTTTATTGGACACAATGTGCAGCATACAAATGCCATGTCAATATTCATACAAACCGCTCAAAAACTCATGGGCTAACTAAAAGTCCTTCATATGTTTACACGATTCAGACAAGTGTGCCAAGTTGGGCGCTGTGTCAGGAGTCCTGCCTGGACCTACTGGACCTGAGTTACCACATCAATACAATGAAAACGTGCCTGTTTAACGTGCAGGTCTGCATGACGCAGTTGCATTCGGGTTTTCCATAGACTAAACACACTCAGGACTATAAACATATCATAGGGGACCGTGTTCCCTTTATCGATTGGAAGGAAACGAATTGTTTCATGCGTTATAACCAAGTCCTTTTTCAACGTTCTCTGTAGTACGTCCCAAAAGAAGACTGCGTCCCAACAATAAATGAAAATGTGCTCTATTGTTTCTGGCGTCTTGCACAGGAGACAATCAATCGACCAAGGAACAAAAAGACCCTTTTCGTCCAACCATGGTCAGGCAATGTACCGCTATGAAGTTTAAAGAAAAATGATTTGACAACGGGCGGGACAGCCATCTTTTTGACGCGACACAAAACACCTTGTCCCGGACAATGGCTATAAACTGAGCGATACAGGGGCGTGGGAACAAGAATTTCAACTAAATCCCTTGAAAACTTTTTTTTTGACTCTGTTAAGGTATTCCAGAGAAAATCGCGATTGTAAAAATAAGGCAGCATCCTTCACTTCTTTCAAAAATCCGACCAGACTCAGAGGTTTACCGTAATCACTGGTAACTAACATGGCGGGCAGGGAATTAGCCAGTGTCATCTGGATAACAGTGCGCAGAAACGGGGGGTTGTGATCATGCAGAAAACAGAAACGTGAAACTAGTTGTCTAACGTACAAGTGCGTGAGTCCCAGTCCCCCGGTCTTGACGCAGCGAAAGAGGTTGTCTCTTCGCATCCTCTCCCAGCTGGATTTCTATATAAAAGTGGCAAAAACTCTATGAAACTTTTGGATGCTTATGCGTTTAAATGCCAGAACCTGTAAAACGTACCATAGTTTAGCTATGAGGAAAATGTTGCATACCGTGGCACGGGTGAAAATAGATATATCCCGAGTAACCCACGTGGCGGTCTTTGATTTTAAATCCTCCAAAACTTCGGTCCAATAGGGTGTGCTGTCCCTCTAGTGTTGTAACGGCACCCCCAGATAGGTGTTCGGAGTGCTTGTCCAATCAATTCTTGCAAAAGACAATGGCTTTGAGGTCCAGTTGCCATGCCAGAACCCGCAACACTTCCCCCAGTTGACCGCGGCTCCTGTGGCATCACAATACTCATTTGTGATCCTCACAGTTTCCTCTATGCTTTCTTTATCACTGCAAAAAACGGGCACATCGTCCGCATATGCTGATACTTTAACTTCCACCGTGTTTAAGGTTAACCCTCGAATACTTTAGCAGGCTGCGATTTTAGGCAAAAAGGTTCTAAGTATAGTGAGAAAAGTAGAGGCGACAAAGGACACCCCTGTCGCACCGATGTCTTGACTTATATGCGTCTTGATTAAGAATTTTTTATTACCAGTCTTGTACCACAGTTATCATAAGCCATGGTAACGCCTTTCAAAATTACGTCCCTGACATTTACATGTGATAAAATACGCTTAAGCACGTCGTGCCGAACCCTATCGAAAGCTTTTTTCGAAATCCAACTGAATCATGGCCACGCGGCTACCCCCCACTGTTTCTAAAATACTCCTTGCTACGTGTATGTTTGTTTGTATAGACCTCCCTTGTATGCCACAAGTTTGGTGATCTCCAATAAGGTCAACGATGACTTTCTGAAGGCGGCGCGTGAGGAATTTTGTAAATATTTTATAGTCTGTGTTGCACAACGAAATAGGTCTATAGCCTGTTACACTGCGTTTTTTGACTTCGTCGTCCGACTTCGGTATAAAAATTGTATGGGCCTCAGAAAATGAACGTGGCAATTCATGCTTTTTGTAGGCTTCTTGAAATACCGAAAGCAGTAAGGGGCTGACAGATTTTTTGAAACAGTGATAAAATTCCGCGCACAGGCCATCGGGCCCCGGCGTTTTCTGTCGCGCTAACGAATCAATAACTAGCTTGATCTCTCCTACGGTTATGTCTCCTTCTGGCCATGTTTTCGCGTCCTCGCTTAGTTGGGGCATGAGAGCAAGGAAGTCATCTAGATTTTGAAAACCTTTAGGAGGCGACCGTTCGCCAAAGAGCTTATTATAATAGTCGACAAAACTTTGCTGAATGACCTCTTTATCCCTGCTTATTGCCTTATTAACCACAATTTCACGGATTTTCTTTGACAACGCATATTTCTTTTCATCGGACAAAGCTCGCTTGGTGGGCTGCTCCCCCAATAGGTATTTCTCATTCCGTGAACGCATTACTGCCCCTTTGTACTTTTCTTGGTATATTTTGTCTAGCTCTGCTTTAATGTTTCGTATATCTTCCATGCTTGTTCCTGGTTTTTGGCTCTCTAAGCGGTGAAGTGCTTCCAGGTTCCGTCTTAGTTGTTTTTCGCTCTCCCTGCGTTGAAAAATAATGTTGCTCGATCTTTCGATCGCTACCAATTTCACTTCCTCTTTAAAAACTTCCCACATTTCGCCTAATTCGCCGCCCCTTTTGCTAACGTCACGCAGTAGTCCCTCTACAGTATCAATGAACTTTTCGTCCTTGAGTAGTGTTCTGTTGATCTTCCAGAGGCCCCAATTGAACTTTGAGGCTGCGCTTTCTTTTTTCCCTATTTTAAAGGTTACGAGGCAATGGTCCGAGAAAAAAAAGTGGTTGGACGCTATACTCACGCGCTTGTTGTAACAGGTCACACGATAAATAAATACGGTCAAGACGAGCGTGGGAAGAAGCTTAAAAATGGGTGTGGCGCAGACTATGCGTTGGTGCGCACGATCCGCCTACGTCATCCAGGCCACAAGAGATTACCATGTCTCTCAACACGCTCACGCTGCTATCACTTATCGCTGTCTGCGAGGACTTATCGCTCTCATCGCAAACACAGTTAAAGTCACCCATCAGAACAACTGTTCTGTCACAGTATAGGTAACTGTGTAGAAACTGAAAAAAACTGTACTCTGTCTCCCGCATTATTCGGTGCGTATACACATATAATCCGCAACTGAACACTTGCCAAATTAAGATCGCATAAAATAAAACGTCCGCGATCATCTGTAGTCACATGTAGGTTTAAAAGATCGCTGAATTTTTTCAGGAAAAGGAAACGTCCCGCCGAAAAACCAACCGCCTGACTCACGCAAACTTCATATTTGAAAAGAAAAGGCTTTAGTGCAAACGCAATGTCATTATCACTTTCCATATCAGTTTCTTGCACTGCAAGAAAATGCGGATTCGCGTCAGATAACAAGCGTTGCAACTGGTACTGCTTCTTCCTCGAATTTAAACCACGTATATTGAGGGTGGCAAATATGAGGGCTATATTGAATTTTGCGGAGATTAAAGCAAAAACCGTGCCACTACACTGTCATTCTGACAAAGAAAAAACCACTCACGACCCTAGTGTTCTTTTTTTCCGGACGCCTCACCGCGGTTCTTCCCGAGGCTTGACCTCCACCGAGGTTCGAGGCCTTCCTCCTTGGTATTTGCCCCTCTTGGACATGACCGTTCTCCACCTTTAGAGCACCGTGTTCTGGAGCCCCGCTGGGTGCTCGTCGTCCGATGTAGCTGATGGCAGGAGAGGCCGCTTGGCAGAGCCGTCCACGGCCTCCATTTGGACGCCGTCGTCCTCGCAGTCCGCCTTTCGGGCGGAGGCTGCCGACGCCCGGTGTGCCCGGTGTTCGTCTTCTTTGCCGTCGGGTTCTCGGGGCGGCAGAGGGTGAGTAGGCCCGCTGCCTGCCGTTTCTTGCGTCGGAGTGACGTTCGCTTGGGCTTTCACCTCAGCCGGGGGTACCTGGGTCTGGGCTGAAGAAGTACTTGCGGATGTTCCACCCTGACCCCGAAGTTCGGGGTTGATGGTGGTCCCTCCGGCTTCTGCCGTCGCCGCTTCCGCCTCGACCTGGTCCATGAAGTGTTCCGCCAGGTCTTCTTCCGCCCCCGCGTGAGCCACGTCGGCGTATGTCCTGACACACTCGCTTCTAGTGTGCCCGAAACGTCGGCAGCTTTCACAGCGGGGTACACGACACTCCTTCCGGATGTGGCCGGTCTTGCGGCACCGAAGGCAGAGCGGCGCCCGTCCTGGCGCCAGGACCAGCGCAGTGCAGCCAACGAGCCGTAGCTGATGCGGCAGGTGCTCAATGGTGACGCCCTCTTTTAGGGTTAGTCTCACCGTCCTCGTGGTCGACTGGACTCCCTCGAATCCGCCGACGCGCCAGGTCTTTCGGGAAACATCCTCGACTTTGCCGAAAGGTTGCAGGGCTCGCTTTACGCAGTCGTCGGGCATGTAAAACGGAAACCAATGCAACTTGACGCGCACTTCCGCTTGGTCCGGGTCGAGGATGATGCACCGCCTGCGTTTAACTTCAAAATCCTTAACCTCAGCCAAATTCTTTTTGGCGGCGGTGTCTTCAGGGTCGCCAGCCATACGTGGTTCATCTGAAATAAACCAAACGCAGCTATGTCCTTGAGCACTCCTGCGTTCTGCAGACCGGCCTTGAAATCTTCGATCCGGTACGGCCTTGCTCCGATATCGGCGTGCAAAAAGACAGAATTTAGCAGATGCTCGCCCGCCGGGATCGGGGGCATGATAATCCTGTAGTCCTCGCTGCTGCGTTCATCCTTGAAACCACGGCTATCAGCGGCCGTTGATACCGCTCCGACGGAGCTCATTGCGATACGTCTGCACGCCTCGAAAGCCAAACTACAAAATTCGTTCCGAGCTCAGTCAATTAAATATGCCGTACCACGTGTATTGCAGGAAAAAACAAGCTTCAGTGAAAGCGTTCCCAGTCGTTCTGAGTTCTGTCAATTAAATATGCTGTACCGCTTGTCTGGCTTCAGTACTGCTGCTTCAGAGCAATATAGAAAATCTAGAATCCTCACATTTGAACAAGAACGAACTGGCGCCTGCTGGCTTGTGGGCCGTGGAAACTCTAAGAGATTTGCGATTAGTTACGATTAGTTACCACTCGCCTCCAATATCTGCGCTACTTCTTTAATCTCGATTCCCTGGTTCCCAAAGGCCATGCCATGGTTTCTGCAAGTCACGGGTCTGTCAGCTCTGCAACCGGCGCCATTGTGGCAAAGACGCCACAGCCCCTGGCGCTTGATGTGGTATTTTAATATTTTGAGCAAGGCTCAAAACAGGTGGGTGGGTGTCTTGTATGCCCTTTGCTTATTTGCGGATCGTTTCGAATCAGAGGGTAGGCGCTTCTGCGATTTGAGCGCATGCTCGGTATTTTACAATAGTTGAAATTGAACTCTGTAGGAATCTTCAATCATAACAAGCAGAATATGCACGCCAAAAGGCATAGCAAATGAAACACCCACCGTCTATCTATTTTCGGTTTTTGTCAGCAAGAAGCTGTCGTATATGTAGCCTCCCTTCCTTAAGCCGCTCCTCCCTAATGTTCCGGTTGGGTCTCGTCCTGATGAATCGTCGGTGGAGACCTGAGGTGCGGTCAACATCAGATCAGACCTTTTGAGACAAAGCCGTATACTTGCTGCGAGGAAGTACACCCAAACGAATTTTAGGCATGTCATTTATAGCGAGTTTTAAATTGAGAGGCCTGATGTAAAATGAGACGTCAATACTGACACACACCTTTTGCGAACCTAAAATTTTGAAGGCCTTGTCCCCCTCGCTGGGGGGACAAGGCACATAAATCCCGGAATTTGGATGAAATTTTTACCTTAACATCCCGACTCAATGCCCATCCCAGAATATACGACCACCACACTTTTATGAAAAAATTAACTTTTTAGAAAACACCGCGTCATCGACCACCCCTACAAAAGCCTGAACCAAGCATATTCGTACTGTGGCTTGTTTGCTCCGTGCCGCCCCCGAGTTAATTCGGGCTGACAACGCTGTTTTTTTTCTTTGTTTTTTTTTTAAATGGAATTACATTCTTAGTTTCGGTTTCACTTGCAGAGGCAGGTGGATACTTTTGTAAAGCTTCCTCCTTATGCGCTTCCGAGTCAATATTTTTGCAATGGCCTACCCGCGGGCTTTGATTTTGCGCTCCTCGACAAATGCTGAAACTCATATAGGCGGGCATAGCTCGCCTTGAAAATACTTGCTCTTGGTGGCCGAGAACAAACTCGTGTTCCTGATTGGCAGCCATTTGCTGCGAAGAACCCTATTGGAAAACCCCAATATAAACAGCGGATTATGGATATTGGTAACCAATATCTTTTTAATGTATTGCAATACAATATAAACAGTGTATTGGAAAACATTACATTTATTGTATTGTATTACAATAAGGATTTGTTATGGGATTCCAATATCCATAATACGCTGAAAATATTGGAATCCAATACCGTATAAACCCTTATTGGATCCCCATGTGTCGTATGGGGATCCAATAAGGGTTTACGATTCCAATATACTCAGCGTATTATGGATATTGGAATCCAATATATTATACCGGCTACCAATAAAACTATGTGCGAGTTGTAATATCACGTTCAGCACGACATTTCTTTGCAACGCAGTCTCTTGTGTGTATTTCTGAGTGAGAAAATAAAAAGTGTTGTTGTTGTCAAATTATGCATAAAGAAGCAAAACACTGGGCTTATCCATACCAAATATATTTAACATATTCCTCAACTGGAGGATCCGGCGTTTACTGCAAAAAAAGTTAATTGTTTAGGACCCTCATTCAAAAACTTGCTGTTTGAAAACAGAATGTGAAATCCTCACCTTTTAATGAAAGCAGCACCTGCTAGCTGTAGCCATATAGAAACTGCAAAATAAAAATTTGTGATTAGTTCGCAACAAGTAGCAATCCTTCACTAAGCCGGATAGATTCAAAATTATGTCTGCGTTTGATTGTGGAAAAATAAGCTTCCATTCCACTGCCACGGATCATTCTGAGCTCCGTCAATTAAATAAACCTATCGGCTCGTCTGGCTTCACAGTTCCTGCTTTGCACCTAACTAAAGTATCTGGAATGCTCACCTTCGAGGAAAAACAAACTGGTGCTTGCTTGCTTGTAGGCCATGGAAACTGGAAGAGAGATTTGCGATTAGTTGCGTTCAAGTAGCAATTACATTGAGTAGCCCCGTAAAGTACACTAAGTCGAAAAGATTAAAACAATTACATGCGCAGGACATAGATAACCTCTTGCAACATAACTGGGCATACGTCAATGTCGCTTGCGTGTATTACAAAAAAATAAGCTTCAATGCACGAGCCCCCAGTCGTTCCGAGCTCTGTCAATTAAAAATGCTGTACCGGTCGTCTGCCTTCAGTATTCCTGCTTCGGGAATCTGGAATTCTCACCTCTGAGGAGAAGCAAACTGGGACCTGCTGGCTCTTAAGCCTTGGAAACTGTCAGAAAGATTTGCGATTAGCTGCGTCCAAGTACCAATTTCTTTGACCAGCCACCTACAGCACACTAAGCCAGATAAAATCAAAATTACATGTGCGTGACATAATATGCCTCTTGTGACAAAACTGGGCACATGTTTTGTTGCCTACAGCAACACTGAAGCCCGACAGACAAGCGATACGGCATATTTAATTGACGGAGCTCAGAACAACTGGGGACGCTTTCACTGAAGCTTGTTTTGCTACAATACACGCGTATATTGCAGCAAAACAAGCTTCAGTGAAAGCGTCCCCATTCGTTCTAAGTTCCATCAATTAAATATGCCGTACCGCTTGTTTGGCTTAAGTATTGATGCTTCAGAGCAAACTAGAAAATCTGGAATCCTCACCTTTGAACGAGAGCGAACTGGCACCTGCTGGCTTGTGGGCCGTGGAAACTGCAGGAGAGATTTTTTGATTAGTTACGTACAAGTAACAATTTTTTTCGAGTAGCTGCCTACGGCGCATTTAAATTACATGCACGGGACATAGATGCCTCATGCGACGGACACCCTTCATCCTTGTTTTCCATTAACTCTGCTCACCTTCACCACCCGCCTCCAATTTCTGCGCTACTTCTTTAATCTCGATTCCCTGGTTCGCAAAGGCCATGCCATGGCTTGTGCCAGTCACAGGTGTGTCAGCTCTGCAACTGGCGCCATTGTGGCAAAGACGCCAAAGCACCTGGCGCTTGATGTGCTCTTTTAATATTTTGAGCATTGCTGAAAACAGGTGGATGGGTGTCTGGTATGCCCTTTGATTAGTTGCGGATCGTTTCGAATCAGAGGGTAGGCGCTTCTGCGATCTGAGCGCATGCTCGGTATTTAACAATAGTTGAAATTGAACTCTGCAGGAATCTTCAGTCATAACAAACAGAATGTGCATGCCAAAAGGCTTAGCAATTGAAACACTCACCATCTATCTATTTTCGTTTCTTGTCCGCAAGAAGCTGTCGTATATGTAGCCTCCCTTGCTTAAGCCGCTCCTCCCTAGTGTCCCGGTTGGGTCTCGTCCTGATGAATCGTCGGTGGAGACCTGAGGTGCAGTCAACATCAGATTAGACCTTTTGAGACCGAACCATATACTTGCTGGGAGGAAGTACACCCAAACGAATTTTAGCCATGTCATTCATAGGGAGTTTTAAAATGAAAGGCCTGACGTAAAATGAGATGTCGATACTGACGCACCCCTTTTGCGAACCTAAAATTTTGAAGGCCTTGTCCCCCTCGCTAGGGGGACAAGGCATATGAATCCCGGCATGTGGATGAAATTTTTACCTTAAGATCCTGACTCAATGCCCATCCCCGAATATTCGACCACCACACTTTTAGAAAAAGATAACTTTTTAGAAAACACCAAGTCATCGACCACCCCTACAAAAGCCTGAACCAAGCCTACTCGTACCGTGGCTTGTTTGCTCCGTGCCGCCCCCGAGTTAATTCGGGCTGACAATGTTTCTTTTTTCAAATGGAACCCACATTCTTAGTTTCGGTTTCACTTGTAGAGGCAGGTGGATACTTTTGTAAAGCTTCCTCCCTATGCGCTTCCGAGTCAACATTTTTGCAATGGCCAACCCCCGGGCTTTGATTTTTGCTCTCCTTGACAAATGCTGAAACTCATATAGCAGTGATGTGATTGGCCTAAGCCATTTTGAAGCGCACTTTGGAGCAGAAAAAGTAGCTTTTAAAGCAGATATTCTAATAAAAATAAAAATATTTGTCTTAAATGCTGGACACGCGAAGAGAATCTTGCTCGCCGAAAGAAACCAATTATGGTCATGTTCGGCCACCTGGGAGTCTTTCAAGATGTAACTGAAATTCCAATGACATGACAGATTTCTTATTGCTTTTCGAAACATTCTGCAAGGCTGGAGCAAGCTTTGCTTTAGCTTAGGGTAGTAATGAATGTCCAATTTCAATGGCTCCAAAGAGACATTGCGACATCCCACAAGTGTACAGTGCTGTAGGCGTTGCCAAGCAATTCCGAAAAACCGCTTGCCACCGTTTTACAGATTGCCGACGTGCCAGATTATCGTCAAAAGTAATTAAATGTAAAACAATGAATTGCAAGCGTCCCGGCTGGTGCCTCTGTCGTGCAATTATGTTCGCATCGCTGGTTCGCATGCACGTGAGGGCAACTCCGGCAGGCTTGCAGGGTGCAAGTGCTTTGTCGCGCGAGCGAAACGGCTGTTCGATCGAAACCGAAACCATGCCTTTCTGCTACGTCGCCAACTGGTTGCCAAAAGTCTATGGAAAATGTAACTGCCCAGCATGCGACAAAAAAGAGTCCAGCGCCGCGTGCTTGCAAGGCCGGCAGGCGAGGTACAAGCTAAACACAGAAAAAAAAGAACCTGAGCGCATTGATGCAAGACATCGCGAGCCAGGGTCGCTTTGTGCAGCGACTGAACTCGAGACAAACAAGCGTGCTCCGCGGGTTCAGCGTGCAGACATTCCCTTCTTTGCTTTAGCTCACTTCAACTTTTCTTCGCGACACATTTTTTCACGTACCGGGGTCCCTCTCGAAAGAAAGCCCACCAAGAGAAACCTACGTAATCAATACTTCCACACAGCAGTCTTTGAGTTAGAGAGGGATTTTTGTAGCAGCATATGTTTTAAACAAGAATGTGAATGTTGATGAACATGCGGCGGTCCTTATGTTTCAGTTTAGGAAGCTCCATATCTGCAACGCCGTGTGGCCGTTGATTTCAGGAGCGAGAGCTTCAGCTCAAAAAGTAACTCCCGCCGCGCCGAAACATAGTTTCGTTTCACAGCGTCACGTCATGGCTGGTACCCAGCACGCTAGCGTCGACGGCATGGCGGAAAAAACCATGCAAAAAACTATGGACGATTGATGCAGGGTATTTTGTGTCGGGCGGCCGTTTGCGCCGCCTAGCTCATGCATGCTCAGTTACGGTACTTAGTTTAGTCTCAGTTCTGAAAGGCGACCAAAATT
The DNA here is from genome assembly GCF_016920785.2 of Ixodes scapularis. Classification (NCBI taxonomy): domain Eukaryota; kingdom Metazoa; phylum Arthropoda; class Arachnida; order Ixodida; family Ixodidae; genus Ixodes; species Ixodes scapularis. The sequence continues at coordinate 60,789,200 of NW_024609838.1, read as the reverse complement.
GGCCCTTTGGCGCAGGCTTGGCGCAGATTACCCATATTTTGGCAAAATGTAGCAGGATGTAGCAGGGTTAGCCCCTTGGCGCAGTTTGGCACTATTGGCGCAGCCATCACATCACTGATATAGGCAGGCAATAGCTCACCGTGAAAATACTTGCTCTTGGTGGCCGAGAACAAACTCGTGTTCCTGATTGGCAGCCATGTGCAGCGAAGAATACCTGCACATATCCTAAAGAACCCAGTCTTAGTCTAATACAGATGCTTTGGCAGGACAGAGACACAAAAGCCTGACACAAGACCACTATAAAGACAGGAAATAGAGTGTCTGTCAGGAATGAAACACACAACTCAGATAGGCATCAATCACTCACCTTGAAAACACTTGCGATGAGCAGCAAAGAGCAAACTTCTGGCCTTGATTGGCTGGTGCTTGCCACCAAGCCCTGCATGTATAAGAAAGAACCCAATCTTAGTCAAACTTGCGTGTTTTTGCAGAAGAGACACAACAAAATACCAATGCAAGACCACAACACATAGGAAACGGCATCCAAGAGGAATGCAACACAAAACTCATATAGGCGGGTAATAGCTCACCTTGAAAATACTTGCTCTTGGTAGCCGAAAACAAACTCGTGTTCCTGATTGGCAGCCATTTGCTGCGAAGAATACCTGCACATATCCAAAAAAGAAACCAGTCTGAGTCTAACACAGATGCTTTGGCCGGACACACACAAAAGTCTGATACAAACCACAAAAAGCAGGAAATAGTGTCTGCGAGAGATGAAAACAGACCCAGGTGGAGAGGCTGGTTCTGTTTCACCTTAGTCAAATAGTGTAGCTTATTTTGCTAAAACAATGCATATTTGCTAAAAAATGTATAATATATATTTTGCCCCATTTAGCAGAGTTTACTGCCAAGGGTACCTGTACACCAGAATAAGTCAGACTTAGTTTTTTTTTTTCTTTTGATGAGCGACAACAGAATCCTAAACAGGTGTTGAAACAAAATATAAGCCTACCAAGCCAGGCTAGTTTGCCTTGATGCAAGTACAGTGCCTCAACCGACAAATGAGGTTCTATTCTTGGTCACTTGTCATATTTGGTGGGAATAGTAAAGTAAATGAAAATAAGGCTATCTCTCTTGCAGCCGACAGCTGCAAACAAAATTCATATACCTCGATAAACGACCTAAAAATAAAATTGGGTGGTGGCGAAGTAATTTATGGTGTCAAATTTCAAATTTACAGACTGTGTAGTTCTGGTTTAAGTCCTCCTGGTGTATATTTTTATTCTTATTGATTATATTTAAATTTATTATTATTTTTTAAGGCACTAGCACATCATTTATACGCTAATTCACCTTTAGAAGTGTTTTAAGAATACTCCACAGCTTCCTAGTGCTCGTAATAAATTCTCAATAAAAGCGGCTTTCAATTTTTTTCTTGCTCTCGCTGCTGCATGCTTCCTCACCCTTAAAATGCTGACAGCTCGACACAAAAGTAATAAAAAAAATGTGCTTAAAATGTGATGAAGATGAGCATTTCCAAGTTGTACCCTTGCTTCATGCCCTGACCATGCGAGCATACCGTAGCTGAGTGCAGCGACGAATGGTCCCAGGTGCTGTGACCCGACCGTATATAGCCTTACAGTGGCGCGACTCATGCAGCCCCTATGCTTGATGATGGAGCCAGTGTGCGAGGTGCGACCTGCTTGAGCTGTGCAAGCCACAGCTTTACAGCCTGCAAAGGGTGGGAAGATGCCCCTCCCTTTGCAGAGCTTGCAATAGCTCAACAAGAAGCTATTGCAAGCACTAGGGAGCCAGTGTGTGAATAAAAGCACTTCTGGATTTGAATTAGTGTGTAAATTATGAGTCTATACGTTAAAACTTAAAAAAAGTATTATTTATAAATATAAAATATATATATATATACACTGTAAACGACTAAATTTTCGAGAGGACCTAATTTTCGCCGATTTTGCGAATCGCCTACAAACGCGAAAAATATGTCCCGCGAACAACTCGGGCAATATGTGAACACTACGGAAGCTACGCTCGATTCGCGAAAATTAGAACCCGCGAATAATTTCATATTTTCAGCTTTGGCCCGATTTGCAAAAATTTGAGCACGCGAAAATTAAGTCGTTAAGAGTATACTAAAAAAAAGGCAAAAAGAAAAGAAACGTCTCCAGGTGGGTTTGAACCCAGAGCTCCACTGCCCTTGATTTCAGTTCCCTAAGGCCCGCTTCAGACGGGGCAACCTTTCTAGCAATTTTCAGGTTGATGGCGGGTTGTTCCCTAGGTTTTCCCAGATCAGCACGAATTTCTGAGATCAGGTTCGGCTCAAAGCAGACAAGCAACTCGAACAAACTGGAGAAATTTGAAGCGGCAGCAGCCAGTAAGGGACGCAATATTTTCATGTGACACCCCTGTGGTGGTGAGGATGACAGCTGAAGACTTGGTCCTGGTTTGAAATGGATCGTTTTTGGAAATAAACTTTTTTCCGAAACATGAGTGAGTATTCTCAACGGCACTCAAAGATATAAAAACATGTTTTTAGCACGTAGTTGTGCGTCTATATAGTGCAAGAAAAATCAAATTTTATGATGATGATGGCAAGTCGTAGCAATTCGGTTGCAGCTTGTGAACGCAGGCGGCCCGTGTTACTGGTGTTGCGACATTAAGTTGCTGGGGTAAATTGCCCCGTCTGAAGTGGGCCTCAGGCTCGCTTCCACAATTCATGCTCAGCGAGCAAGTCCGCTTCAACCGTTCACACCTCAAGGCAAGTTGGACAGCTAGAAGCCACCTAAATGTCTACCGCCGCATCCCTGGCCAGGTCGTGACGCGACATAACTTATTAAAAGTCTTGCTGTCACTGCCACGACCGGCCAGAGTGAAGTCGATAAAGAATCACATAAAACATTTCGTAGCTTTCTTGGAACGACCACCCTCAAGGGAGAGTCGTCCCTCTGCCCTTCGTCGATTGTTGGACTGACGCGAAGCAACTAGCCGTCTTGGCCCAGCAGTTACAAATCATAGTTCTCATTAACTCGCCTGCCAGCGTTCCCGGTGCCAACCGCAATTTCCGCCAGTTTACCCGACACCCGCTGACAATCGCGTCTGCCAGTGTTCCCGGTGTCAACTGCCATTTCCACAATCTTTCCAACACCCACTGACAAACACCCATCTGCACTCCAGGCCTCGACAAGCGCTTACTTGCCTACCGCATCACCCCAAGCCTAAATCTGCAATGAGTCCTGGCTGCTTCCCCTCCTGCCACTCGTTATCCTGCCTTCCAGCGAACATGCAGTGGATCTCCTCTGCCTCTGAAGACGACTTTCCTACATCTTAAACGCGCTCCCCGTCTCCTGCCAACCACTATTCTGGGATACCCGAGAAAGCGTGTCTGCAACCTCGTTCTTCGAGCCCTTTAGGTACTCGGTTCGAGGAAACACCTGCTGAGCTCTGCCGTGAGACAAGTCGCCAAAATTTCAACATATATGTCTCAACGGGCATCGATAGCGTTAGTGAACAACCCGCTCAATGAATCCGTGAGACTCCCTGGGGACGACTAGAAGCAGAGGCATACCGAACGAGCCCCACGTTGGATGTGCCATTTTAGTGTTGGTTTCTTTATGGAGTTCGCTTAGCTACTAATAATCGCCGCAGAATCGGTATGCGCTCCGCCCGTCACCCTGGGAGTGACATACAGTAACAAGAAGACAGCGAATAAGTTGACTGTAGCTCACGGTTGCCCGTCGTTCAGAGCCGGCAGTCCAGGCATGCCGACCCTTGTTGTCGCCCGTCGATCAGAGCTCACAGTCGGAGTCAGTGTCCAGGCCTGCGGATCGTCCTTGCCACGCCAGCGCTGCGTAGGCTGGCTGTCCCGGGCTATCACTGCCCGAGTCTCGCTGCGGGACCACCCCAAGATCGTCGTGGCCTAGGCTAGATGGCCAGGACTCGCCGTTTCTACCGGTCCGGACTTCGAACCTCGCTGGTGGACCGCTCCGGGGTTCGGCATGGGCCAGGCCAGGCAGCCCGGCTCCAATGTTCCTGCCCAGCTCCAGCCTCGCTCAGCACGCACTGTCTCGCGCCAGCTCGTGACTTCTCCGCCGACCGTCTGTCCTGTGCCCTCTGCCTCGTCTTTCACCCTTGGCTCCCAGAAAGTTAAGGAAAGGAAATGTACCATTATGTTCAGTGAAGTTCGGTGAGAAGACCCAGGACTCGGACAAGAATACCGTTATCCTTGGTGTGACCCTATGAGACTCTCTTGCTGCCTTTGCTGGGGTTTATCTAACTGAAGTACCTGTACGAAAAGTAGAAGAAACATATGTGCATAGCACTCATTATTCACAAGAAAATTTGTCAACATCCAAAATGACCCATGGAGAAAATTATGCGAGGAATTTGTCAGCCACGTTGGCCAAGTCACCTCTCGTGGCCAATGTTTCATTGCAACTTTAATTGTAGTAAACAGTCATAGGGTATATTACAAAGTGCAATTTTGTTTTGTACGAAACTACAACACACAAAACAGCACTCTAATACAGTATGTATAGGGTTGTTCGTTTTCGGGTAAAACCCGATTTTACCCGATTTTCACACCCCAAACATGTTTCAGAAAAATCGGGTTAAACCCGATTTCTCCCCGAATTCTAAAACCACATAACCAACCTATTTCTTTTTACTCTGCGTGGAGTTCGCGTTGCACACACGCTATCTACCTGACCTCGGGAGAACAGTGACCTATAGTTCATTTCGCAAACTGCGTGCAGCACTGCGGACGCCTCCCCCCCCTACACCGCTCTCAACCAACCGCCCAACTCACCGTGCCATTTTACGGAGGCCGGCTGAGGAAAAGCGACAATAGGCGTTGGGGCCTCGGAGGGACATTTCCGTCCCCCCGCTGTGCAGGTGGAACCACCTCGGCACGCCATGTAGCTTTGACCCTGCTACATGCAGCTAATGAAATGCACTATCAATACCCTTTCGACCGCTCTTAGGTGTCGACGCCCAGCGAGGTCTCTGGGGTAGCATGGCCATCTCACTGGCGTCCGACCTTTCACACGAAGAATGTCCGAGTCTGTCAGTTGCGTAAACAGATCGGAAAAAATTAACAGGTTTATTGCATAGCGAAATATCTGCTCGAAGATAACCATCCCTCGAACGGTCGGGGTTTTTGTTGACATCTGAGGGAGAGGAGGATTCCATGGGCGATGCTTCCCTTGAAGCGACAGACAGCGATCGGAGCTAGAAAACCCTGATGTCCCCCGATTACCAGCTTGAAACAGACCCCTAATTTTAATGTGTTAGCGTTAGGTAGCTTGTAATACCCTTAAATAATAAAAAAAATTGTATCTTTTACTGAGTACATTTGTAAATTTAACCCAAAAAAACCCGAATTTCGGAATGTTCCCACAAAAAACCCGATTTCTCCCCGATTATCAGCTGAGAGATAGCGCCCGAGTTTTACCCCCCCCCCCCCCCGGAATTTAAAAAAATATAAAACCCGAAAAAACAAACAACCCTAAGTATGTAGAGGTACCTCTAAACAAATTCCAGGGTTTTATGGAGCCTCCTTCAGATAACTGATGTTGAACATAAACTATGTGCACCAAGGAGTGAGCAAACAGTGACTTCCAATTAGTCTCAAGCACCAGCGACATGTCGACAAGGAGTGCAATGTGTAGAATGTCGTCTAGAAGTGTGCAGCCAAGATGAAAAGGCGAGATATAACGATATCAGAATAAGATCACACCAAAAAGGTTCCGTTACAATCTAGGTACAGTAATGAGTCAACCGACGTACAGCCGCGATTCACTTTGCGTTGAGGCGAAACATGGCCAACAAAATATTAAAAAAACGCGTTCTTTTTTTCTGTACATTATTTGCTTTGCACCGTTGATAGATGGACAGTTGGGCGGCGTCACAAAGTCACTCGCTAGCGTTTTTCGAATTCGTTCATCGGCACTCATGGTCTACCCGGGAGGAGAAAAGTACGAGCTCAGAGCCGAGCCGCCGAGCGTCGATTGCGACTTTCCTAAAGAGAAGCTCCGGTAACACTTCGGCGACTCGTCAGCTTCAAACAACGCCTCTTCGAACGAGCCTGACGCGCCAGCGAATCCAATGTGCCGAACGGTCGCGGCAGAAAGCACGCCGGAAGGAAGGGGGCTGGAGGCTGAGTATCCGAAAGAGACGCGGCGCTGGTTTCTACGTCCATTTCGCACATGAGATAACAAACTGGCAAAGCTAGCCGAGTGTGAACAGTGACTGACGTTACATTGGAGCACACGCAGTCGAAATGACGCCTGTAACAGAGCACAGCTAAAGGCTTTCAACAGGGGACACATGCGTTCAAAAAGGCCGCGATTTAAAAACTGCACGTCTCCTTTCTGTCCTTCGGTGCTTACTTTGATCCGCGTACACCAAAGCACTCAATGCTGCAAGTAATAGAGTCGTGTATACGTACCTTTCGAAGCAATTCAAAGTGTGTAGGTTTCGCTCGATGCCCACGAGCACAGAGTGCGACGAATGCAAATCAAGCCGGTAGCGCGACCAGCGCGACGGCGCCGGCTGGCTGGGCGCTGGGCTGGCCGGGTCGCCCGGTCGCGCAACCGACGCCCGCCCGCTGCGCACTGCGCCTGCGCATGCTCGGCTTGGCAACTCTCAGCGCGGGCTCGCCGGGCGGCCGGGCTCGCTCCCTTTGAAGTTTGAACAGTTCGAAGTTCAAACTGCTTCCGGAACGCGAGCTTGCGCGCGCGCGCGCGGGTTGGCGATGGAAACTAATTTTCTCGAAAAACGAGGCTGTAACGTATCGTTTGATGGCGCAAATGCACGTATTTTTCACGTCCTTTTTTGTACAGTGTGTGAATCTCGCGAAACAGGCGACGAAAAGTGCTGGGTGAAATGTGCTCGCATGTCGTCGTGGATTTTGTGTACCACGTAGGATTACACAGAAAGGTGGGTCAATATCGATAAATGTGCCCGTAAGAAGCAACTACTTGCACGTGACCTGTCAAACCTATTCACCCTCATTATTTTATCGTGCGAACCGACATTGTCACGTATCGCGTTCGATTTCGGTCCCAACACCGGTATCTTCGAATAGTATATCGTGTTTGATGTTGTATTTCTCACATCGTATTCGATGTGGTGGTTGTGTACCAAAACCGATAGTTTCTTGTTGTATTGCGATGTTGTGTTGCAACATCGAATTGTATCCCGGTACGTTGGGTTTATCGTTTGGCGATCAACTTTTGTTGCATTACAACTGCAATAAACATTTGTTGGAAAACGATCACTCCAATGAGCACGTCGTTATTGGTCTTTCTCATTAAAAGGTAGGCCGCGGCGGGTGTTCCGGCTAGTTATTCTGAATGGTTTGGTGGTTGTCTAGCATTTTAAACGCGTGAGGCTGTGTTTACTGTGTGCCGTACTAACAGCTGTACATACTTGCACTGTCGATCAATGTGAATATGTTCACAACGCAGAACGTTCATGTCATGTGCGTGTGATTCCACACCCAATATATTTCTCGCGTATTGCCGTGTGGATATGCCAACGTAATTCATGTTGGTAACTTGGTATCCGCGTTCTGAGATATATGCACGCGATATCATATTGTATTCTCCTTTGGTCCCATGATTGACGACCTATATTTGTATATCGTGTGGCCGTACAGTACGTCCATGTCGGTCACCAATATGCACGCGACGTCGTATTCTATTCCAATAACCGTAAGTTCTATCGGGATATTGTGCTCCGATATCGTGTTGTATGCCAGTAACCGCAAGTTATATCGGGATATTGTGCTCCAATGTCCTGTTGTATACCAATAACCGCATACTATATCGGGATATTGTCCTCCGATATGAATTCCCATCGTGCGTATTGGGTTAATCGGATAACAATAAGTTTTTATTGGTTTCCATCATCTTCATTGGAATACAATATTTCCAATAAGCTGAGTTCATATTGGCCTTTTTCAATAGGGAATACTTGCACATAGCCTCAAGAACCCAGTCTTAGTCTAATACAAATGCTTTGGCCGGACAGAGACACAAAAGTCTGAAACAAGACCACTATAAAGACAGGAAATAGATTGTCTGTGAGGAATAAAACACACAACTCAGATAGGCATCAATCACTCACCTTGAAAACACTTGCGATGAGCGGAAAAGAGCAAACTTCTGGCCTTGATTGGCTGGTGCTTGCCACCAAGACCTGCATGTTTAAGAAAGAACCCGGTCTTAATTAAACTTGGGTGTTTTTGCAGAAGAGAGACAACAAAATACTAATGCAAGACCACTACACATAGGAAATGGCATCCAAGAGGAATGAAACACTAAGCGCAGTGTGTTAGTGTTGACTCTGTTTTTCCCCCGAGTCACCTGTTTTCTCGGGCGAGCCCCAGAGCTCGGTTCTTGGGCCACTTTCGTTTTTAATTTTATTAACAATTTAAAGATACACCACCCCAATGTACAATTGGCACGGAATGAAACCCGAACGCCGGACCGCGTGGCCATTGATACAGGCTGCTCCACCTAGAGGGCCCCTGAGAACCAATGAAAATGCACTGGGGTGCGAGGGTGCGGGTCCTACGACGGTGAGCTCGACCCTCGCGCGGCGCGTCTGGGAGTTCCGCGTTTCGCCGGTGGCGCGCTGTAAGCGCCGTCACATCCGATACAAAAAGCACTGTCACTCGCTTTGAGTATTGAATTCCCAGCGATATATCTTCAGAGCTGCCACTCATTATCGCTTTGTGTATCGCAAGGGCGAAATGAAAGGTGAAACTTTTCGTGCACGGAAGACCCGTAGTGCTTGATGACGTGTCACCGGAACATCGTGTTACGCGCGGTTTCTGAGAAATAGTGAAACGTCATAAACGCGAAATAAGATTCGTTTCTTCGCGTGACCATACTCTTTAAGAAAAAAATACTACAACAGACTGACGCGGATGCCTCGGTTTTTATGAGTTATGCGCATGTTTTCGTGCGAGGTTATCAGTCGATTCTTAAAAAGTGAGGAATTGCTTGTGGACGCTCTCTTCGGTAAACACCGATATGCGAGCTGTATCCATTCCGGAGCGGAATGAATTCACCATCCTGTCTGGGCAGGACCTATCGCAAAGAGATATAGCCAGGTTAAGCGGCCGCCCAGTGTCGAACGGGCGACATGGGGCGACAGTGCGGCGACACGAAAACACCCTGAGTGACGGCGCTCACAGAGCGCCACCGGCGAAACGCGGAAGTCCCAGACACGCCGCGCAAAGGTCGAGCACAATTTTGCAGGACCAGCACCCTCGAACCCCGTGCGAATTTTCATTAGTTCTCAGGGGCCCACCAGGTGGAGCAGCCTGCCTCGATGGCCACGCGTTCCGGCGTTCGGGTTTTATTCCGTGCCGATTGTACAAAGTCGATTTTTTGCTGACGATTGTGTTTGATTTGCTAAGGTAAACAACCCGCCTGATCAAGAAGAATTAAATTATTTTCTATCTTTGATTCATGCATGCTGCATAAATTGGAATATGGTTCTGAACTGTAAAGTGTGTGTTCGAATGGCCGTGACGCGGAAGAACAACCCTTTGTTTTTTACATATTCTATCAATGGAGTGCCACTCCAGACTGTTAAACAATATCAATACCTCGGAGTTTTAATTACCTCTGATTTGTCATGGAGTGCACATATCGTAAAGCAATGCGGAAGCTCTGGTTTTTAAAACGAAATATTAACCTGTGTTCACCTGAAACTAAACTGACTGCTTATAAAACCATCAAAAGACCAATGCTAGAATATACATGTATGGTATGGGACCCTCATACAAAGCTATCAATTGATATGTTAGAGACTGTGCAAAAAAAAAAAAAAACATTGCGGTTTGTGTAAAACCGTTATGGTTTTATGTCATCAGTTTCAGATTTGTACCCAAGATTGAAATTGAGTGATTTAGAAACCCGGGGAAAAAAAAACGGCTGAAGTTCCTTTATAATATGATACAGGGTAATTTGCGACTGCGTCTCTGTGATTACACTTCATTTAACGAAACAAGGCACACGAGAGGCAAACACCAATTAACAATTGTCGAACCATTGTGTCGAACCACTTTGTTCAAAGCATCCTTTTTTCCTAGAACCACGTGTGAGAGGAATAAGCTCCCTGAAAATGTTGTAAATTTAAGATCATTAGATACTTTTAGTCAAGCACTACTCACGCACTTTGTTGAGTAGTGTCTCTGTCTGTTTGTTTGCACTACTTCCGCTTGTTTTCGAACACTGTTTTTGTACACCTCCTGCCTGGGCGTTCTACAGAACGCTGGCAGTATCACCAAATAAATGAATAAATAAATAATAAATAAATAAAATATAGGCGGACAATAGCTCACCTTGAAAATACTTGCTCTTGGTGGCCGAGAACAAACTCGTGTTCCTGATTGGCAGCCATTTGCTGCGAAGAATACCTGCACATATCCTAAAGAACCCAGACTTAGTCTAACACAGATGCTTTGTCGGGACAGAGACACAAAAGTCTGATACAAACCACAAAAAGCAGGAAATAATGTCTGCGAGAGATGAAAACAGACTCAGGTGGAGAGGCCCGTTCTCTTTCACCTTAGTCAAATACTGTAGCTCATTTTGCTGAAACAATGCATCTTTCCTAAATAATGTATAATATATATTTTGCCCCATTTCGCAGAGTTTACTGCCAAGGGTATCTGCACAGCAGAATAAGTCAGACATAGTCAGTTTTTTTTTTCTTTTGATGAGCGACAACAGAATTCTAAACGGGTGATGAAACAAAATATAAACCTACCAAGCCAGGCTAGTTTGCCTTGATGCAAGCACAGTGCCCCGGCCGACAAATGAGGTTCTATTTGGTGGGAATAGTAAAGTAAATGCCAAATAAGGCTATTTCTCTTGCAGCCGACAGCTGCAAACGAAATTCTTATACCTCGATAAACGACCTAAAAATAAATTTGGGTGGTGGACAAGTGGTTTATTGTGTCCAATTTCAAACTTACAGACTGAGTAGCTCTGATTGAAGTCCTCCTGGTGTATATTTCTAACCTTATTAATTATATCTAAATTGTTTTTTTTATTTTTGAGGCACTAGCACATAATTTATATGCTAATTCACCTTTAGGAGCGTTTTAAGACTACTCCACGGCTTCCTAGTGCTCGTAATAAATTCTCAATAAGAGCGGCATTCAATTTTTTTTCTTGCTCTCGCTGCTGCTGGCTTCCTCACCCTTAAAATGCTGACAACTCGACACAAAAGTAATAAAGAAATGTGCTCCAAATGTGATGAAGATCAGCATTTCCCAGTTGTACCCCTGCTTCATGCCCCGACCATGCCACCATACCATAACTGAGTGCAGTGACGAATGGTCCCAGGTGCTGTGACCCGACCGTACATAGCCTTACGGTGTGGCGCGACTCATGCAGCCCCTAGGCTTGATGATAGAGCCAGTGTGCGAGGTGCGACCTGCTAGAGCTGTGCAAGCCACAGCTTTATAGCCTGCAAAGGAGGAAAGATGGCCTTCCTTTTGCAGAGGTTGCAATAGCTCAGCAAGAAGCTATTGCAAGCCCTAGTGAGCCGCAGTGTGTGAATAAAAGCAATTCTGAATGTGAATTAGCGTGTAAATTATGCATCTATACGTTAAAACTGTGGTCGGTTGGCCTTGCTGCATACCCGACCCTGAGGAATAACACGGAGCCAACGGTTTCAACAACAAGAAACTACATTTAATTGGACATGGACAAGACGATTAACATTGCTACCGGCGCTGCCGGAGTCCAGGCAGCGACTCTCTGTGCGCCGCCTCTGATGCGCCTTATCAAGGTGGCGCACGCGATGTGCGCGTGGCTGGCGTGACGTCGCCGCCACGCGGGAAAAGTTCGGCACCTTTGCCTCGCAGTCGGGCAACTGGGCTGGGAAGCCGCCAGGGTGCCCACACTTCCCTCCCCCCCCCCCCCTCCCCCTTCAAGCTTCGTCCGACATGTCGATGACGGGAGACGTTGTGGGCGTCAGGGGGTGGATGGCGCTGCTGGGCGAACTGACGTTGTAAGTCCGGCCGGAGCCTGCTGGACGAGCGCGGCGGCTCGGTGAGCTCCAGCTTGTCGCTTGAGCTGGTTCTGGACCAGGCCTCCACCTTGTTGCTCTGGACCACCTCCAACAGGTGGCTGCTCTGCACGTGGTTCTTGATCCGAGCCAGCTGCCGCTCCATCCTGTAGAGCGTGGCGGCGGTTCTTGGTTCCCTGGGCCGTCCCTGGCGCGCCGACGTCCTTGGTGGCCCGGTCCACCATGAGACCGGCCGCCGTGTCGTTCCGATGGCGGCTGTGGTGACGGTGTTGTCCATGAGCCAGCTTCGTAGAAAAACAAGGAAGCAGACAACATGGGGCTCATTTGAGGGTTGAGCCTGACGTTATCTTCGCATGCACCCCTTCCAGAAAGTTTGAAATAACAGATCTGAGGTGGGTACACAATTTCTCGCCCCTCTCTTGAAAAGGGGGCAGATCTGTGGAAGTAGAAAGCTACCCCCAAAATGCGAGAGAGGCGAAGCCGAGTAAAAAAAAAGGTTCCTCTCTCTTTGGTGTCACCGACGTCGGAGGTTATACCGCCGCCTCGGTGGAGACGAGGGGGTTTCCGGAACGGACAAGGGGTTGTCGTTCCGGTCCTGCGAGGAATCTTCGTCTTCCGCTTGAAAAAATCGTTTAAGGTCGGTGACATGAACAGGTCCGGTTTCCTCACTAGACTCACAGTGAACTAGTTTGTAAGTGAGCGGTTAGCACTTTTCATGCACGCGAAACGGACCTTCCCTCCTGTTGGCGAGGGAGGCTGCGAAGCCTCGAGCGGCGTAACTCAGTGGGTGAGTACGCCGGAGTACAAAATCTCCCACCTCGAACTGCAAGTCACATCGCGCCTGGTTGTTCTGTTCTGCCTGCTGTACTCGGGCGACGTCGAGATTTTCTCGGGCCTCTCGAAGGTTATCAGAGAAGCGCTTTCGCAGGCCCTCTGCGGACTTCACGTAAAAGCGAAGCCTTCCCCCAGACTCTGTAGAAAGGAGACTGTTAAAAAGCGGGAACGCAAGCTCCTTGCCGAAATTCAATTGAGCAGGAGTGAGACCCGTCGACCGATTAGTGGTCGTACGGGTTGCGAATGGCAGCTCGGGCAGTTTCGCGTCCCAGTCCTTGTGGCGCTCGGTGTAGGCCACTAGCATCATCTTAAGGTTCCGATTTACCCTTTCCGTGATGTTTGCTTGCGGGTGGTACGGGAAAGTTCTTTTGTGCTTGATTCCCAGCACCGCGCATGCGTCCACAAACGCCTTACTCGTGAGATAGGAGGCATTATCGCTTACAAGCTGTGCAGGAAAGCCAAAACCTAGCGAATGTTTCAAGTAGACACTCCCAGATTTTTTGCGAATCTAGCTTCCCCAAAGAGAATAACTCGACACACTTCGTGAAGTGGTCGGTTACCACGAATAGGTACTGATTGCCCCGGGTACTACGTGGGAAGGGGCCCGTGACGTCACAGCAACAAATCTGCCAAGGACACTGACTCGCGATTGGTTGCATGAGACCGGGGGGCTGGCCACCACGTGGTTTTGCCTTCTGGCACACCGAGCAGCTACGAGCATATCGGAGCAGATCCTGCCTCATGCCTGGCCAGGTAGCGATTTGGGATAACTTTTCGTAAGTTTTGCTCCCACTACAATGCCCTGCCAAAGCAGAGTCATGCATGTATGGGATGAAAAGCTTACGTAGCTTGCGGTGTATCACGGTCCGGAATGCCGACAGGCGAGACGTCTGGCACCGTGGTGAAGTGGGCTGCAGTGGTCGGGTTAGGGATGCAGTCCTCCCGTTTGGTAAACGGAGTCAGCTCCGGTTGTTGTCCCAGCCGGTATCCACCATCAGAAAAGTCGAGCGTCATGCTTTCGCCGGTAGTGAAATCTCGGCCCAAGATCACAGGTACCACGAGTTTTGGCAGATAAGGAAATCGCTGACGCCGCTTCTTTCCATTAAACCGAATCTGCAGCCTCACAGCTCCTCCAGCTGTTATCGCTGTTCCAGAAGCTAGCTGCAAACGGGTTTCGCACTCCCGGAGGCTTATCGTTTTTGCTTTGCAGAGTTCGAAAACGAAATCCCCTATGAGCGAGATAGCGGCCCCGGAATCCCAAAGTGCGGCAATGGGAAAATCGAGCAGTGAAATCGTCATGCGCGGTTCAATGATATTAGGCTCGGGCTGGATTCGACATACCGATGGAATCTGTGCCATGGCCTCACTGGTCCCAGGGACTGCAACGGCCGTCGGCGATTGGCTGTCTGGTTTCAGCGTCGCCGGCCGTAGTAGTTTCCCTGGTTGTGGTTCCGGCCCTTTGCCGCCGTCTCATGCCACCTCTTGTTTGTAGTGTCCAGAAGTCTTCGACACTGGTTTCGGCGATGCCCGGGCTGCTCGCAGTGGTAGCAGCAGTCCGACGACAGTTGCCTGCTTAGGTCACCCGCACCGAGGTGCCCGTCGGACTGCCTCCAGTGATCGCGTAAGGAACCACTATGAGAGGGCCTCCACCAGTGTTGCCAATTTAGCGGTTTTCCCGCTAGACTTAGCGGTTTTTGGTTCTGTTTAGCGGGATAAATTGTTGTTTTGCGGTCGGCGGGATTTTTAGCGGGTTTTATATAATCTTGGCGGTTTTTTAGAGATATAGCAGTTTTATATCGATTTGCTGTCGACTATCGTCTTCGCTGACTCTCAGTAATGTTCTGGTTTGTGAAAGTAATGCCTGTGACGTCATCAAAACATTAAGACGTCGAATATCGGAACAAGCCTCCCCGTTTTGTGCGCGCACGTTTGAACAGCATGAATGTTCTAATTTTCCTTTGACGTTTCTCTCACTGTTTCGTGAAATGGTCGCAGTGAAGTACGCTCACAAGTTTAGAAAAGACTGGCTATAAGACCCCAAACTTAAAGACTGGCTACTGGAGGTTTCTGGTGATAGCAGACGAGCCAGGTGCCGCTATTTCAAAACGGAACTGCCTGCGAAGAATGTGGATTTGGTCATGCACACTGCAACGAAGAAGCATGTTTCGGCCGCTGCACCTTTCTCCTCTGGTAGCAGACGACTCTACAAGTTGAACGGGCCTGACTAGTCACACACTGCTGAAGAGTCCTTTGCCATGCTCGTATGCGCTCACTCTGCAATTTTGGCTTCGGATCACCTGGGTGAACTGTGGCCGTGGCGTGACCAATTTCTAGTCAAAACAAAAGGAAGGCTTCCTTTCAGATGACATTGATATGATCTATACTGTTATTATGCCTTTGTCAAGAATTAAAGCAAAAAAAAAATTAAAAAGTCGTTTTGCGCTGTGTTTTGGATTTAGCGGTTTTTTAGCGGTTTTCGGGATTCCGACTGCGGGTTTTAAATTTTTGAGTTGGCAACACTGGCCTCCACCAGGCTTGCGACTGGCTGTTGTGGGGACGGCTTGTTCCGTTGCGGCGGGGGTCAATGCTGCTGGGCTGCGGGTTTGCGACCGCACCGTGCCAGTTTTCGCCAACACTTGCAGGAGCAGACTGATGAAGGTGGTTCGCTGGGGTGGTGATCTCCGTTGGGCCCCAGCTTACGATAGGGCACGGCCAACGACCTCCCACCTGTCGTGGCGACACCCGCCCGAAACCCTCACGGACCTCGTTGTGACCTCCGGAGACCTCTCGGGGAGAGTAAGGCGAACATACGCCTATCCCGCACGGGAGATCACCATGCATGCCACGCCAACTCTCCTGGTTGACGTGGTCGGGAGGGGAGGTCTCGTTCGGACAGTCCACTTGCGTGGAGGCCTCGGGCCCCCGCCATGCGCATGCCGGTTCGAGCGCGTACTTGGCTGTTGGCGGCGTCACGTAGTTCCGCTCGGCATGAAGAGCTTCCTCGATGAGGCGGGCGCCCCGGGCTAGCTCTTCAAGGGTCGCAAAGGTGCGGTTGATCAGGTAGCCATGGTACCTGGGGTGACACTGTCTTCTGACCCGAGCTACTCTGTCCGATTCCGTTGACTTCGGGTCCTCCCTCTTGAAGAGCTCTTGCATGACCGGAACGTACCGGACCAGACTTTCATCCGGGTGCTGCGTCCTGCAAGCATTCCTGGAAGCACAAAAAAAGAAACGCCCCCAAAAACCCAACACAAGCGCGCAAAACGATTGCCGCAGTCACAAAGACACAGTCACAAACACGCCAATACAACAAACGTGGACGTGACGGAAGCACGAAACAACGATAGGAAACACGAGGTATGGGAGAAAAAAAAAGCTTACCGAAAGAAGAAACCAAGCCCCGTGAAATTCCTCCGAGTGGGTGCCATACCACGTTGGGCGCCATTGTGCTCGGTTTGCCTTGCTGCATACACGACCCCTGAGGAATAACACGGTTTCAACAACAAGAAACTACATCTAATTGGACATGGACATAACGATTAACATTGCTGCCGGCGCTGCCGTAGTCCAGGCAGCGACTCTCTGTGCGCCGCCTCTGATGCGCCTTATCAAGGCGGCGCACGCGATGCGCGCGTGGCTGGCGTGACGTCGCCGCCACGCGGGAAAAGTTCGGCACCTTTGTCTCGCAGGCGGGCAACTGGGCTGGGAAGCCGCCAGGGTGCCCACAAAACTTAAAAAAAAGTATTATATATATATATATATATATGTACAGTATACTAAAAAAAGGCAAACAGAAAAGAGACGTCTCCACGTGGGTTTGAACTAAGAGCTCCACTGCCCTTGATTTCAGTTCCCTAAGACTTGCCTCAGACGGGGCAACTTTTCTAGCAATTTTGAGGCTGCTGGTGGGTTGTTCCCTAGGTTTTGCCAGATCAACACGAATTTCTCAGATCAGGTTCGGCTCGAAACAGACAAGCAACTCGAACCAAATGGAGAAGTTTGAAGCGGCAGCAGCCAATCAGGGACGCAATATTTTCACGTCAATCCCCTGTGGTGGTGAGGATGACAGCTGAAAACTTGGCCCTGGTTTGAAATAGATCGTTTTTGGAAAAAAACTTTTTCAGGAACACGAGTGAGTATTCTCAACGCCACTCAAAGATATAAAAACACGTTTTTAGCACGTAGTTCTGCGTCTATATAGTGCAAGAAAAATCAAATTTTATGATGATGATGGGAAGTGCTAGCAATTTGGTTGCAGCGTATGAACGCAGGCGGCCCGTGTTGCTGGTGTTGCGACGTTATGTTGCTGGGGAAAATTGCCCCGCCTGAAGTGGGCCTTAGGCTCGCTTCTACCGTTCACGCTCAGCGAGCAAGCCCGCATCAACCGTTCACGCCTCAAGGCAAGCTGGACAGCTACAAGCCACCTAAATGTCTACCGCCTCATACCCGGCCAGGTTGTGAAGCGACATAACTTATTAAAAGTCTTGCTGTCACTCCCACGACCGGTCAGAGTGGTCGAGAAAGAATCATATAAATCATTTCATAGCTTTCTTGCAACGACCCTTCTCAAGGGAGAGTCGTACCTCCGCCCCAACTAGCCGTCTTGGCCCAGCAGTTACAAATCATAGTGCTCATTACTCCCCTGCCAGCGTTCCCGGTGCCAACCGTAATTTCCAGTTTACCCGACACCCGCTGACAATCTCGTCCGCCAGCATTCCCGGTGTCAACTGCCATTTCCGCAATCTTTCCAACACCCACTGACAAAAACCCATCTGCACTCCAGGCCTCGACAAGCGCTCACTTGCCTACCGCATCACCCTAAGCCTAAATCCCAAATCTGCAATGAGTCCTGGCTGTTTCCCCTCCGGCCAGTCGTTATCCTGCCTTCCAGCGAACATGCCGTGACTCTCCTTTGCCTCTGACGACGACTTTCTTACATCTTGACCGCGCTCCCGTCTCCTGCCAACCACTATTCTAGGGCACCCGAGAAAGCGTGTCTGCAACCTCGTTCTTCGAGCCCTTTAGGTACCCGATTCGAGAAAACACCTGCTGAGCTCTGCCGTGAGACAAGTCGCCAAAATTCCAACATATTTGTCTCAACGGACATCGTTAGCGTTAGTGAACAACCCGCTCAACGAATCCGTGAGACTCCCTGGAAACGACTAGAAGTAGAGGCATACCGAACAGGCCCCACGTAGGATGTGCCATTTTAATGTGGGTTTCTTTTTGGAGTTTGCTTAGCTAATAATAATCACCGCCCGATCGCGATGCGCTCCGCCCGTCACCCAGAGAGTGACACACAGCAACGAGAAGACAGCGAATAAGTTGACTGTACCTCACGGTTGCCCGTCGTTCAGAGCCGGCAGTCCAGGCACGCCGACCCTTGTTGTCGCCCGTCGATCAGAGGTCACAGTCGGAGGCCGTGTCCAGGCCTGCGGATCGTCCTTCCCACGCCAGCGCTGCGTAGGGTGGCTGTCCCCGGCTATCACTGCCCGAGTCTCACTGCGGAACCACGCCGGGATCGTCGTAGCCTAGGCTAGATAGGCAGGACTCGCCGTTTCTATTGGTCCGGACTTCGAACCTTGCTGGTGGACCGCTCCAAGGTTCGCCATGGGCCAGGCCAGGCAGCCCGGCTCCGTTGTTCCTGCCCAGCTCCAGCCTCGCTCAGCATGCAATGTCTCGCGCCAGCTCGTGACTTCTCCGCCGACCGCCTGCGACGTGCCCTCTGCCTTTTCTTTCACCCTTGGCTCCCAGAAAGTTAAGGAAAGGGAATGTACCATTATGTTCAGTGAAGCTCGGTGTGAAGACCCGGGACTCGAGCAGGAATGCCGTTATCCTTGGTGTGACCCTTTGAGACTCTCTTGCTGCCTTTGCTGGGGTTTATCTAACTGAAGTACCTGTCTGAAAAGTAGAAGAAACCTATGTGCATAACACTCATAATTCACAAGAAAATTTGTCAACATCGAAAATGACCCATTGAGAAAAGTATGCGAGGGATTTATCGGCCACGTTGGCCGAGTCACCTCTCGTGGCCAATGTTTCGTTGGAACTTTAATTGTAGTAAACAGTCATAGGGTATATTAAAAAAGTGCAATTGGGATTTGTACGAACCTACAACACACAAGACAGCACACTAATACGGTATGTAGATGTACCTCTAAACCAATTCCAGGGTTTCATGGAGCCTCCTTCAGATAACTGATGTTGAACATGAAAAATGTGCACCAAGGAGTGAGCAAACAGCGACTTCCAATTTGTCTCAAGCACCAGCGGCTTATCGACAAAGAGTGCAATGTGTATAATGTCGTCTAGAAGTGTGCAACCAAGATGAAAAGGCGAGACATAACGACATCAGAATAAGATAACTCCAAAAAGACTCCGTTACAATCTAGGCACAGTAATGAGTCAACCGACGTACAGTCGCGATTCACTTTGCGTTGAGGTGAAACATGGCCAACAAAATATAAAAACGCGTTTTTTTTCCTGTGCATCATTTGCTTTGCGCCGTTGATAGAAGGACAGTTGGGCGGCGTCACAAAGTCACTCGGTAGCGTTTTTCAACTTCGTTCATTGGCACTCATGGTCTACACGGGAGGAGAAAAGTTGATGCATTGATTGATTAGGGTTTTATGGCGCAAAAGCATCTCAGGCTATGATGCGCCAGATACAGACTATTGCAGAGAAGGTTTCAGAGGGGAACGAGCTCTGGTAGCTGTGATGCATTAAAACTATGTAGATGACTTGTAAATAGTGATGGAGATGAAGTTGAATATAAAATTATAGCCGGTGGAAAAGCCCGATAGCTCTCAAAAAGTTAAAAACACGACTGTGTGGTACAAGTGGGTCGTTGCCAAGTAGGATACTAAGGTGTAAAGGCGTATGCTGCTTATATAACTGAAAAAATGTTTCCGACGTTCTGGGTCATACGCTGGGCATTCAAGTAAAATATGTAAAACTGTTAGAGGACTAAAACAGTTCTCACACTCTGGGGCCTCTTCCCTGTGCAGGAGGTGGCCATGAGTAAGGTGTGTATGACCTATCCTGAGTCGACACAACCCAGGCGAAAATTCAAAGTGGTTTTGGAAGTGGTCCCACTTGCCAGCAAGTGGTTCCACTTGGACGGCCAAGTGGGACCACTTGCCTCCCAAGTGGTTGTAGTCAGAAAACCACTTGGCCCCAACTGGTTCCATTTTCCTTCAAAGTGGTCAGTAAGAAGACCACTTGGTCTTTAGCGATTTCCACTTGCCTTTCAAGTGGTTACAGCTAGAAGGCCAGTTGGACCTAAGTTGTGAGTCAGAATACTTCTGTTCCAGCCCTTCTATGTGACCAGTCAGCTATAAAGTTTACCATTTTCACCTTGTGCTTGAAGAGGTCAGTGTCAACACCAATTTGGCTCCACTTGGGTTTAAGGAGCTATTATTTCAATCTAGTTGCGCCACTTGCCTCCTACAAATGGCAATTTCATAAGATATTCCTTTATATATATTTGGTTCACACATGAGAACATGAAGTATGCTACAAAACTGTAGAAAAACCAGTGATAAGAAACGTAACAAGCTCCCATAAATTAAATATTTTACCCGGAGAAACTTTGCAATTGAATTGACAGCGTCGACGAGGTACAGAAATATTCGATGATTTCAACTAACTTAAATGGTTGAGAAAGCCAATAATTAATAAACAACGCATATAGGAAAACCAAAAGTTGGATATGTTTATCGAAGCGTATGCGAATCGCACAATACAATTTCACGAACCTACCTGCGCTGGAAAGTTAAAAACACACTATCACCGTGGTTAAAAATATAGCGAGACTAACAGGAGAAAACATTTCAATAGAAGCAGCCACTGATCTCAATGGAAGCAGCCATTGAGTAAATGGCGAATAGTAAGAATTGAATGCATAGACAATCAAATGGTGGGTAATGTAATGTACTAAATTGTGAAATATTTGAGATAATTATCTTAAATTGCGTCTTGCATAAATATTATGCCAGTATTTTGAAAAAAGGTTTTACTCATATTCACTGACGAACATACTCATTCACTGCCGAATCACTGCCATTGTTCGAGCTGAGCCTTTTGCCACTTTTACCGACTCCTTCGGCGTCCGCTGGCTCGCGTGCTTCGTTCGTCATGTTTTGTTTTTGTGATAGCCACCAAACACTCCAAGAACTGAAACGAGCCCCAGTACGAATGGATTGCTTTCGGCTCGATGCAAGGAAGAGGTAAGTGCCACTCTTGATATTATAGCTGTGTTAAGCGAGTCGATTCGGCGGTTGTGGACATATGAAGAAAAAAAGGGGGACGTGGAGCTTGTGCGTTGTACATTCAGATTTTTCTTCTCTTAATTCTTTTTACGGCAATGGCAAGATGGCTTCATCATGACACGGCAACACGGTTTCTCAGCGCGTAAAGGTTTAACAGCAAACCTCGAAGATGCTCCGGGCCGCCACAAGCACTGATGTGTAAAGGAAGACGGAAGGGGCCCTAAAATGATACGGCCAATATCAATTGACTCGTGGTTGCCCTTGACAGAGTTCAGAACATAGAACATCTGAGCACGAGTGAGTATTGAGGTGCCCGACCGATTACCACTTGGATGTCCGACGTCTGTCCACTGGAGATTCGCGGATCTTTACTGGATGCCCACCGGATATATGTGGTTGGTTGGCATTTACAAATGGTTTATGACACTGGCACCACTTACAAGTGGTCCCACTTGCAAGTGGATTATAGAACCGGCCCCACTTGCAAGTGGTACCCCCTACAAGTGGGTTATGGAACCTGGCCCACTTGCTGGTGGTCCCACTTTGAATTTTCACCTGGCAAGACAACCTCATAGAAACGTTCACGGTGTTGAGCACTCTCCCACTCACTGATCAATGGTTTTACAGAATGGAGCTTGTTATTAACTTCTTCATCCCCTTCTTGCTGCCACTTCCTTCTAGCACAATGCTTTAAAAGTCTGCTATAAACTTTGTATGGAATGGCATGCAGGTCCACTTCTTGCTCACTAGCAGAACTTGCAGCAAGGTCTGCCTCTTCATTTCCGGGTATACTAACATGGCTAGGAACCCAACATAAAATTATTTTAATATTCCTTCTTGAAGCATCAATAAATTTATTCTTTAACTCCATGATTATTGTTTTTTTTTTTGAAGTCTTTAACGATGAGTGAACGCAGAGAACTCAGTGAATCAGTGCACACGACTGACTGCTTGCTCTTTGTTTTTACAACGTGATCAACTGCAAGACGGAGACCGCGTAACTCTGCTGTTAAAATAGTGGCTGTACACGGAATCCGTTTTACACAGCGAAGAGAGGGGCCGACCATAGCACATCCAACAAACGATTCTGTCGTAGTAGCATCCGGGTAGTATAAGTTGTGTCCAGAATATCTACTATGAAGCTTAAAAAATTCCTGTTTTATGTATTCTGGTGAAGTTTTTTCTTTTTAATTTTCGTTAGTGAGAGGTCACAGGAGATGAGGCAGTGGTCCCACGGAGCTATTGCTTGTGAAACAGGAGTGACGGGCATTGGACTACTCAGTTTAATTGAATCTGCTCTGGATGCATTTCTCATACTAAGAGGTGGTATTACACTGGGCTTGTTGTCCAAAGTACGTTTATATCTCATTTCTTCAACAGCTTCTCGAGAAGGGTGCAAAGGAACCGAACGAAATCCAAGCGCATGCATAAACCCTAAAGCAAACCTCCGCTTCTCCAGAGACCAATCATTTGACTCTACGTAAAGGCTGGGGAAAGGTGACGTGCGAAATGCACCTGTCGACAGCCGCAGTCCCTGGTGATGAATAGAGTCAAGCATTCGTAGGGCTGAAGGCTTTGCGATCCATACACACTACTACCATAATCGAGGCGCGAGCGAATCAATGATCCGTAAATTCGGAGGAGGCAGAGGCCATCAGAGCCCCAGGAGCTGTGGGAAAGCACCTTAAGGATGCCTTGTGCTTTTTGGCATTTTACTTTGAGATATCTGATATGCGAAATAAATGTCAATTTACTGTCAAAAATAAGCCCTAGGAATTTATGTTCAGGTTTTGTTGGAATTGAAGCAGATCGCATGGTCAACGAGGGCTTCACTGAAGTTCCCCGCAAGTGAGAAAAACAAACAGACACTGTTTTTTCAGGTGAAAAGCTGAAGCCGTTCTGGTCTGCGCACTTGAGCAAATTGTTAATTGCTAATTGGACCCTACGGTCGCACAAAGCAAGGTTGCAGGATGAGACGGATATCTGAAGGTCGTCAACATAGAGTGAATACTGTACAGATGTTGGAATGGCCCGAGCTCTTTAGTTCATTTCAACTATAAAAAGGGTCACACTCAAAACTCCTCCCTGAGGAACACCACTTTCCTGGCAGAACTCTCTAGAGTATGTAGAGCTCAATTTAACACCAAAAGTACGCATCCCCAGATAGCTCTTGACGAATGCTAGCATTCTACCACGAATGCCAAAACTATACAGGTCTCTCATGATGCCATGACGCCATGCCGTGTAGTACCCCTTTTCCAAGTCAAAGAAAACAGACACGCAGTACTGCCTATTCACAAAGGCTTCACGAATAGTAGTCTCCAGACGAACTAAATGATCTATTGTAGACCGTAACGAACGGAACCCACACTGGTATTTGAAAAGGATATTTTCTTTTTCTAAAAAAATATATGAGTCGTTTGTTAAGCACTGTCTCCAGAGTCTTACTAAGACAGCTTGTTAGCGCTATTGGGCGGCCTTAGCAAAGGGATAACAGTGGCCACTCTTCATGAGGATGGAAAAGTGCTCTCTTGCCAAATGCGATTAAACAAATAAAGGGCTATGTCAAGTGTAGAGGGGTGGAGATGTGTAAGCATGTAATAATGAATTCCATCTGGTCCGGCAGCCGTAGGTTTGACTTCATGCGTAAGACGCGAGTTGTAAGCTTCTCGAGCACCTCCGGATGTTCGAACAGACTGCAGCTCTGCCTGAGTCTTGTGTTTCAGAAAAGCAGCTGAAGAGTGCTCGTAACTAGAAACACGTTGAAAGTGTTCCCCAAGGAGATCTGCCTGCTGTTCAAGGCTCTCGGGGCACAGTCCTTTGCAGAAAGAAGCGGTACTGAGAAAGCACGGTAGTTCCCATTGACTTTATGAATTTTATCCCACACTTCTGTGCTAGAGGCAGTGCTGTTAATCGAGAAGGCATATCTTTGGAAGCTTTGACGTTGAGACTGGCGGCGTTTGTATCTCGCACGAGCCTTCATTTGTTTAAATTTGATTAGGTTAGTTTGCGCTGGGTAATGTCTGAAAATCCCCCAGGCTCTGTTTTGCTTTCTTTTCGATTTGTCACAGTCGGCATTCCACCATGGTTTAGGACGATGGGGCAGGTGAGACGAGGTTATGGGGATAGCTATCATGGCAGCATGAAGAATGTGACTACTAAGCAGACTGGTTATTTGATTGACAGACAGACTTTCAAATGATGTGCAAGCGAGGTGAGTAGCCTCACCAAAAAGTACCCCAGTTTGCCTCTTCGAACTTCCAACGGAGTGTTCGTGTGGATAGTGTAGCGGGCGGATTGATGCGGTTTAAAATTATGAAAAAATGGTTGCTTCCATGTGGATTTGGATCAACAGCCCATGAAAAAAGGGGGAATAATGTTAGGTCACTTAGTGACAAATCAATGGATGTGAACAAACGAGTTGGAGCGCTGAAATATGTAGGCTCTAGTTTGTTTAACAGGCATAAAGCAGTAGAAGAAAGGAAACACTCAATCATCGAGCCACCTGTGTCACGTAGTCCACTGCCCCACATACGGTTATAAGCATTGCAATCTCCTAGGATTAGAGCTGGTTGGGGGAGTTCGTCATAAAGAGATTCTAGCTCTCCGCGAGATAAGGTGTAGCTTGGAAAAATATACAGAGAACAAACAATTATCAGTCGATCAGACAAGATGCGAACTGCCACAGCTCTAATGTGGTATTAATTGGTACCTCGACACGAGGGGTAGACTTTGCAACAATTATAGCTACACCACCAGAGGTGTGGGATGAATGGACATGGTCCCTACGAAAAACCTGGAAGCGCGTTAGGATGTTAGTATGATTATTGTTCAAATGAGTCTCCTGAAGGCAAAACGCTAGTGGGTGATGAAGATCTAGAAGAGAGTAAACGTCGTCATAGTTCCGGAGTAAGCCTCGGCAGTTCCACTGGAGAATTGTTTCTGCCGTCTCACAAATAGGAAAAAAAAATATATATCTCAAGAGTATATGTTTGACTGGACCTTATAATCTATTTTGATGCGGCGAGCATTTTTCTTTTTAGCCGTACCTTTCGGCCTGCCGGTAGTACCACCGGAGGCCGAAAGTAGGGACTCCGAACTTGAGTGGAGTCTGTCCTCGTCGGACATCGACCCACTCTCGTCCATTGGTCCACCGGGGGTGCCGCAGGCAGATCCTTACGGGCCTGCGACCCCAACGGCTCAGTAAGTTTTCGGGCGCCTTCAGAGGTGCGAGGAGGAATTCTCCGACCTCGAGGCAGCTGGGTTTTAGCGGGCGCAGGGGGTCCACACTGCTGCGCTTGGGTGGACCCTGGCGGACCAGGATCCTCCCTTCGGTCAGTGGGAAAGTGGCTTGTACCACTCCAGGTGCGGTTGAGGGGGACTTGGGGAGAACACACAGGTCGTCCGTCGACGTCTGTGTTCCTGCTGACACCGTTGACCGCGCAGGTCCCCTGCGCGCGGCTTCGGCGAACAAACCTCTAGATAAAAATGAATGTCGTTTTCTTGCTTCTGTGTAGGAAATATTGTTTTTGACTTTCAGGGAAATAATTTTCTTCTCTCTTTTCCACACAGCACAGCTGCGAGGGGTGAGGTCCCTGACAGTTGACACAAATAGTAGTGTTGTTACCACAGTTATTAGTGGGGTGGTCGGTTCTAGCAACTTGGCACAGGTAGCCTTTCCCCTGCAAGAGGCTGTTCCGTGTCCAAAGCGTTGGCAACGGAAGCAACGCCTTGGATTTGGGATGTAGGGCCGAACCCTACAGTTTAAATACCCGGCCTTGACTGTTTGAGGAAGCCTAGTCGAGTCTAAGGTTAATACTAAATGTTTTGTGTGTCGCTCTTCACCGTCACGCCGGAGGGTAATACGTCGAACAGAAACGACACCCTGACCTGAAAGTCCCTCAAGAATCTCGTCGGTGGGAATTTCGAGAAGGTCATCTTCGGAGATGACGCCCTGCGTGCGGTTGAGTGAACGGTGTGGGGACACAGATACTCTGTATTCCCTTACTTCGTTGAGAGCCAGAAGTGCCGTACTCTGCTTCGCAGTAGTAACTTCCACAAGTAGGTCGCCAGAGGGAAGTTTTTCGCTTTGAAGTTCTTTCCTATCACATTCTCTAGGGTCTTTGCAACCAAAAAAGGTGAAAGTTTTGAGAATGGTCGGTTGCCGTTCTCCGAGTGCATTACTAGAAACTTTGGGAAGGTAATACCTGGCATTGTAGGGCTTGCTTTTTTATATTTCTTCGGTCCGACACCTTTTCAAGGGCCGATCTAGAAGACATTTAGCTTTGGAACCCATACGAATGGGAGAGAAATTCAGCACCCGTGGTGTACCACCCACCACCGAGTCCAACAGAAGGAATGGTCAACAGCCCATAACAAATAAGGCTTTGCTGGTACCGTATAGCCATTAGCACTTGTCCGGGTGCTATACCCAAGCGTGGTTAGAATTTAGACTATTCATTACCACAGAAGGTTGGCCCTTGCCGCCAAAGGAGATAAAAAGGGCGTAAGGAAGGTGGGGTGAAGAAAAGGGAGAGATTTATGAGTAGAAGAAGAGAGGGGATAGTAGGAGAAAAGGCGACTGACTGGATCATCCTGGCCGTGCCTTACCAGGACAGCCGTCTACAGGAAGCAGGGGACAAAGTGGTGTGTTGCCTCGCCCGGGGGGCCCCGAAGGGTCCAAACCTACCCGGGGCTCAGCTCAACCACCAGGATGCCCTTTTCCCTGGACACGGGCTCGCCACGCACAGCCAGACGTGGGTGGGTCTTACCCACTTTTTACTCAGAGTCCGTAACGTAGCCAATGTGGCTGGGGTCCGTGGTGTCGCTACTCACCAAGCACTCTGCACCTAAGGCGCAGGCGCCCCCTGCGGGGCTCGGGGTCCGTGGAGACGCCACTCTCCAAACACCTGCTTTCACAGGTGCCCCCTGCGGGGCGAGAGGAGAAAAGTACGTGCTCAGAGCCGAGCCACCGAGCGTTAATTGCGACTTTCCTAAAGAGAAGTTCCGGTAACACTTCGGCGACTCGTCAGCTTCAAACAACGCCTCTTCGAACGTGCCTGACGAGCCCCCGAATCCAATGCGCCGAACGGTCGCGGCAGAACGCACGCCGGAAGGAAGGAAGCGGGAGGCTGAGTATCCGAAAGAAACGCGGCGCTGGTTTCTACGTCTATTTCGCACATGAGATAAGAAGATAGCAAAGCTAGCCGAGTGCGAACAGTGACTGACGTTACATTGGAGCACAGGCAGTCGAAATGACGCCTGCAACAGAGCACAGCTAGTGTCTTTCAACAGGAGACAAAAGCGTTCAAAAAGGCCGCGATTTAAAAACTTCACGTCTTCTTTCTGTCCTTCGGTGTTTACTTTGATCCGCGTACACCAAAGCACTCAATGCTGCAAGTAATAGAGTCGTGTATACGTACCTTTCGAAGCAATTGAAAGTGTGTTGGTTTCGCTCGGTGCCCACGAGCACAGACTGCGACGAACGCCAATCACGCCGGCAGCGCGACGGCGCCGGGTCGCCGGGTCGCGCAACCGACGCTCTCCCGCTGCGCACTGCGCATGCTCGGCGGCTCGGCTTGGCGGCTCTCTTGGCAGCTCTGGCTCTGCTGGCTCGGCAGCACGCCGGCTCGCTCCCTTCGAAGTTAGAACAGTTCGAAGTTCAAACTGCTTCCGGAGCGCGAGCTTGCGCGCTCGCGCGCGGGTTGGCGATGGAAACTATCTTCTCGAAAAACGAGGCTGTAACCTATCGTTTGATGGCGCAAATGCACGTATTCTTCACGTCGGTTTTTGTACAGTGTGTGAATCTCGCGAAACAGGCGACGAAAAGTGGTGGGTGAAATGTGCTCGCATGTCGTCGTGGATTTTGAGTACGACGTAGGATTACCCAAAAAGGTGGGTCAATATCGATAAATGTGCGCGTAAGAAGCAATTGAGGAGTTTCAGCGAATATAGGGGGCGCTCCGATCGATCCAACATGGCGGACAAGAGGGGAATAGATTTGCGACGCCCGTAGACCGGCAGCGTATAAATTAAACAAAGCGTGTCGCTCTCTGTTTGTTGCCGTGTGGGAGACGATCACCGCTTCAACCAAGACCTACCGTGATGCTACAAATGAAGTGTTCAAGCCAGTCGAAGGCAAGAAATCTTGCCATAATCAAGATATGTGTGCAAGTGTTCGAAGTGAGCTCTCACGCTGGTGCAGGCGGTGCAGCTGTCATCAAGTTCAACCGAAAGTACGTGGGTCCAAAGAAAGGTACATATCAACAATGTTCGGGCATTGAAATTATGACGCATACTTTATCTAAGACTGAACTTATCCGTCTGCGGCTACAAACATTTTCGTTGACGTTGCTTAGATGATATAACCATTCAGGCCTCGCATTAAAAGGTGTTGGGAACTCTTCGGTTGTTCTAGTTAATTGTGCTAAAAAGCGGTTGGATGGAAAGTATGACAACTACAGCATACAAGGGACGATTGACGTCTTTATCCTGCGTTCTATGTTTTGAAACATCGTTATCCTTGGTGTTATATTGCGATCAGCTGGTCGCCGATCGTCCTGTTTTTACGCATAACGTAAACAAGCCCCGGAAGCGCCAATCTCATTTCGATGTGCTTGAGCACCCCTACAAGCCTCGTTTTGGCTCTTGTGGAAAGCTTTATTGTAATAGCAATAGTCTCATCGGTCATTCGAGTTGTATGTGCCACGGTGATATCTGCTGACAAACAAGTCTATTAAATGCGAGAAGGAAAACAAAGGTAAAGCTTTTTTAACTGTTTTCTTTTTACAGAACAGGGCAAAGCTTCTAAAACAAGAGCAAACTAAGCTGATATTTGAGTGTGCTCAAGAATGAATGCCAAAGGTGCTTATGCTAAGTGGTAGATGTATGCCGTTGATTTTCTGTTTGCCTCTGCATTGTAAATTGGAAGATATGTATCAGCAGAAGACACGTGCCCTTTTGAAAATGTCTTTTATTAGGGCAAAAATAGGTTTTTATACACAACCGAAGAGTTCGCAACACCATTTAATGCGAGGCCTGAACGGTTACATCATCTAAGCAACGTCAACGAAAATGTTTGTAGCCGCAGACCGATCAATTTAGGTTTAGATAAGTATGCGTCATAGTTTCAGCCTCAAACACGCAACATTGTTGATATGTGCCTTTCTTGATAACTGCACCAACGTGAGAGAGCCCACGTCGTCGAACACTTGCACACATATCTTGACTATGGCATGGCAAGATTTCTTGCTTGAAGTGAAGATCATCTCGCTACGACTAGCTACGACCACCCACCGCAGCGATGCAGGCGTCGAAGGGGCGCGCAGTCAGTCGCCGTCACCCGACGCTGCTCGTTTGGCATTCACGGCTTGTCCTTGTGTGTGCTCAGAGGCTAGATATGGGCCTCAAGAGCAGTTCTTCAGGCCCAATAGCGTTCGCCGAAGAACTTCTGAAGAAAATGCCACCCAGGAAAAAAAGCACGAAGACGCTATACACCA
The DNA here is from genome assembly GCF_016920785.2 of Ixodes scapularis. NCBI lineage: Eukaryota > Metazoa > Arthropoda > Arachnida > Ixodida > Ixodidae > Ixodes > Ixodes scapularis. Next base: position 60,759,526 of record NW_024609838.1, on the reverse strand, counting down.
GCTTGGCGAACTATGCACTGGGCGCGGAAATAGGGCCCTGCGGATTATACACCAAATGCAAACTATCTAAGCAAAACGAAACAAAAACATTTTTAGGCTCAAATTGGCTTCTGCAGACTATACGCCTGGACACTGGTGCCCGTTATTATGCATTGTGTATTCACTGCTGTTTGTTGTAGCTTGAGACTGCCTTCCTGTAATGGTGCAGAGGGGTCCATTGAACCTTGGAATAAAGATATTTAAGCACATCTAGATGCAATGCTCCTTGAAGCCAGATGGTCAGGGAAAAGGTGTACCATTACCCAATTTGCCAACAGCACACCAATGGTCACGATCAAAACTCGGCGATCAATGGGCAGTTTTTCACCACAAGATTTATTGCCGTGTAATCACCAATTTGGTCCATTAAAAATCTTGAGGCTGTAGCCTATAGCACATTCATTCTGGATCTGCAAAGCTTATGCTGTAGACATGCATCATCACATGAGCATGTTTCTCACCAATCTTTAACGTAAAACGTTAGTTATGCAACGAAATTCCCATATCGCCACATTTTTAGCAAATTGAATGGTACCACCTGTCACACTGTTAGCTTTGGAAGTAAACCAATTCAAAATACCACCAGTGGCATACATCGTGCCAAGCATTAGTGCCGCATGTGGCACAAAAATGTTCTAACTAGGGAAGCAAACTTAATCGATCGTGCTGATTAAAGCACTTAAGTACGGGAGAAATTATCGATCAGAAGGTCACTCGAAAAGGAAGTTTTCTCGCTGAATGAATATGACTTTTTATTGGGCGTTCCGCAATGTAAGGCCGAAGACATTCACTCCGTGATCGGTACAGAAGCATTTGCTTAGCAGTCGGTCGTGCGTACTAAAAACAACAAAAACAAAGGTGGATTACAAACGCTATAGATTCGCCTTTGCACGGAGCACTTACACTCAAAATCGTGACAACATAAAGCGACTATGGCCCACCTTGCTAGTAGCAATCTTAAAATTTATCCGTGTAGTCGTCACACCCGTGCACCAACCGAAAGCGTTGCTGCAAGGCCCTCCGCCGTCAACTTTGAGTCGCTGTTGTGTCTGAAGAACTGCTCTATGAGCTCCATATCCAGCCACTGAGCACACACACAAGCACAGGAAATATAATTCTCGGTTCCAAGTACAAGCGAAGAACCCGGAGCGGGAAGCCCTGAATGCCAAACGACATGCGTTGGGCGACGGCGACTGACTGAGTAGTACACAGGTTGTGCTCCTTCGACGCCTGCATCGCTGCGGCGGGTGGTCGTAGCTAGTCGTAGCAGATCATGTCACCTCTGTTGCTCGTACCGAAACACTAGAGCCGCGTAATATTCTTGCTACCGAAGTTTATAAGCCTACGTTCGCGGCCAGCCAACGCCCAGCGAACCTATCCCCCTTGTTCTCTTTCGGCGATCGGCCGCCAGGGCGGTGACACCGTCGCTGAAACTCCTCAATTACACGCACGTGACCAGTGAAACCTATTCACCCTCATTATTTTATCGTGAGAACCGACATTGTCACGTATCGCGTTCGATTTCGGTCCCAACACCGGTAACTTCGAATTGCACATCGTGTTTGATCTTGTGTATCTCACCGTCGGTAACTTCGTATTGATATCGCATTCGATGTGGTGGTTGTGCCTCAACACCGATAGTTTCTTGTTGTATTGCGATGTTGTGTTTCAACATCGAATTGTATCCCGATACGTTGGGTTTATCCTTTGGCGAACAACTTTTGTTGCATTACAACTGCAATAAACATTTGTTGGAAAACGATCACTCCACTGAGCACGTCGTTATTGGGCTTTCTCATTAAGAGGTAGGTCGCGGGTGTTCCGGCTAGTTATTCTGAATGGCTTGGTGGTTGTCTAGTATTTCAAGTGCACGAGGCTGTGTGTACTGTGTGCCGTACTAACAGCTGCACATACTAGCACTGTCAATCAATGTTAATGTGTTCGCAAGACAGAACGTTTTTGTTCCGTGTGTATCCACACCCAATATATTTCTCGCGTATTACCGTGTGGCTATGCCAGCGTAATTCATGTTGGCAACTTGCTATACGCGTTCTGAGATATGTGCACGCGATATCATATTGCATTCTTCTTTGGTCCCATGATCGACGACCGATATTTGTATATCGTGTGGCCGTTCAGTATGTCCATGTCGGTCACCAATATGCAAGCGATGTCGTATTCTATTCCAATAACCGTGCATTATATCGCGGTACTGTGCTCGAATATCGTGTTGTAGACCAATAACCAGAAGTTATATTGGGATATTGTGCTCCAATATCCTGTTGTATACCAATAATTGCGTACTATATCGGAATATTGTGCTCCGATATGAATTCCCATCGTGCGTATTGGGTTAATCGGATAACAATAAGTTTTTATTGGTTTCCATCATCTTCACTGGAATACAATATTTCCAATAAGCCGAGCTCATATTGCCCTTTTTCAATAGGGGTGACTCGTGGCCTTAACAGGGCTGAGTTAGCGCTGCACTGAATATGTGAACCAGCCTTAAATGAGGAAAGGCACATTTAAAGTTCCTACAGTTTTGGTCACCCAGGCACCTAATTTACACACTACCTTGACAGTTTAATGAGTGGTACTAATAACATTGTAAGGGGCACCATAATGCAAAAGTATATTTTGCCCCCGAGTCTGCGAGAATCAATCGCTCACTGTTTTTGCCGCCGCATTGCACTCTTTTATTTCGGCTCTTGAAGAGGTCTACTAAAGATAAGCGAGCCGATGTTGTCGCTTATGAAGTTTACCAAATTCGAACATAGAGGAGCTAAGACTTATAAGCATCTCGCAGAATTAATATAGCGATTCGGGCCAATTGATTCATGATCGTAGACAAGTGCCGCAAAAAACACATGGACAATAAGTGGTGGTGAACGCTGGCGCCAGTGTATTTTTATATACTTTTTTGTGTTTGTTTACTCTCTTGAAGAAGTATTTTTAATCACAATGAACTGGAAGGAAACGGTAATAGGGTTCTATGCGGATCATAAAGGCATGCTTCGAATGGGTGAGTGTCAACTGCAGCTTTCACAACAGTGGCGGATCCAGGGGGAGGGGGGGCGGCCGCCCCCCCCCCCCTCTAAACAAAGTCGACCCCCCTCCCTTCCCCTTTCTCGGAGGGCAATTTCACATGAGTGGACTCCTTTTGCACAAGAAAGAATGGGAGAATAGCATCATTAAAAATTTTCCGCCCACCCCAAAACGGAGGTCTGGATCCGCCCCTGTTTCACAATCGACGCAATACACTGAGTTTGAATTATTGGGAGGATCGAGACATCAGAGGCCGAATTCAAAAAGCAAACTTACGATAAAAAATCGCGTATGACAAAACCCGAGAAGAAATCCGTATTAACAAAACAAAATTGTTGCAACTTTTGTATGACTTCCAACGGAATATTACGACATTATCCAAAGTGTCTTTCAAACTTCTTAGGGCAAACATGGCCGCACGTCACTTGGCTGTTCCGCCGCGACCAGCAATGAATATAGAAGCGTGGGCAAGAGGCATGTGTTTTGCGCACTGTTCACGTGCATCCCTACTTGAAGCAGCATAAGGAGAACGCTCAACTACACACGGGGGATTCAGTCGACGAGTCTGCCGAGCTGTCCATCCTGCCCCTTAGAGCTAACGAGGTGCAGGACTGCGATCAACGGCGAGATGCTCCAATGAATCAACGAAAGAAAATGGCAGACAAATCTTCAGTGCACCCAAATGGATCCTTCACCTATGAATGGCATGAACCTGATTTGGCGATCACAAGTGCCCCCTCGTACTTCAGTAGTGATTTTCAAAGTAGTGGGCAGCTGTGCGACTCTACCACACGAAAAGGCACATTCCTAACTGGATGTGCCTTTTTAATGCAAAAGCATTATATGTCCATGGAGCGGAAAATCCGGCGTCCGGCGGCGTTAACCGAGTGGTACCAAATGTTAACAGAGGAATAAAAGAAAGAATAGATTGTGCTTCCCCGGCTTAGATGTCAACCCGGTGTTGCTGTGTGAGAGCCGGGCATACTAGTTGCTGTGCTATCTCTGCCGCTTCGGAATGCGGCATTACTCTCCACCAGTGTTGTCGGAATGGGCACCCCCCCCCCCCCCCCATTCCATTCCAATTCCAGTCCGCGAATCGGAGTTTTCGATAATTCAATTCCTTTCAACTCCTAGGTATGGGGACACTGGGCCCATTCCCACTCCTGGAATGGCTGAATCGTTCCAGTCCATTCCTCTAATTCCTAAGCATAAAAATTGGCACTTAACAGCTACATTGTGTTTCCCGGCAAAAACAGCATAAAGCTGACATTATCAACGTATAGACAATTGCAAAAAAAAAGCTAAATGCCTCAAAAAAGCACTGTTTTTACTAGGTTCACGGTGCTGGATTGCCTGGGGTGACTCGTAGCGTCCGAAGCGGTCCATCGCAACGTGAAACAAGGTATGCAGAGACTAAAGTCAAAGGAAATGAGCGGGCATCATCTAGCTTGCTTGTAACCCTAACCCACTTGAATGTAAAACATTTAACAAAGAAAACCAGCATCGGGACAAAGACCAAGTAAAAGGCAGACTTCCACGTAAAAATGCAGTATAGGAAAAAAAAAATAGGCGTCGGAGCAAACTGCAAGAGGAGAAGAGAGAAGTGAATCTCGCTTTGTTTTAATGCCGAAGCAAACTCACATTTCGCACAGCAAAGGAGTAGGTGCGAATGAACGTGGAAGACAGCAGGGTTGGCCAGCTGCTAGACAACGCTCCTCGAAAGAAAACAATAGCTGATCATCTTTCGGCGGCGTGCAACTCAACGAGTTATCAAAGCTCTGCGAGTTATGAGTCGGCCCCCGCTCCCAGATCCCAGTCTGTGCACGCGCATGCACTCTAAAAAAAATATTAAAAATAAAAGAAAAGAAGAATGATGAAGAGCCATGCATGGCGGTTTCATCCTTTGTCGCTCCCTCGTTTCTTTTGCTTGGTGCTTGGTTTCTTGTTTCGCTCTCGTGTAACTCAAGCGAAGCCCTTCGTCTGCGCGTCCGAGAAAGGCGCCACCGCCACCCACCTCCCCTCCCCTCACCCCTCTGCTCTTTGCTTTGACGCTTGTTTTTAGTATTGCATTTTTCTGCGTACAGTCTGTTAGGGCTCCAAATGGGCTAGCAGTTTCCCGCTGCTCATTTTATTTCTGAGCAACTGACTCGCTGACTTGCTCGGTTTAGCTAAACATAACCCCCCCCCCCCTCCTCCAAAAAAAAAAAATATATATATATAAAATAAAATAAAGGGTCGGGCCCCATTCCATTCCCATTCCATTCCAGGCAAAAGGCATCTAATTCCATTCCCATTCCATTCCCCTCAACGTTGCCGCCATTCCATTCCCATTCCATTCCGGGGCCGCGAAAATGCGGAATGATTCCAGAATCATTCCAACTCCGGAGAGGCAACTCCGCAACACTGCTCTCCACTCAAAAAAAAGCTTGTCCCAATACGGCAAAAGACGGCATCGGCGTTGATGTGCCCGAAAGATGGTCATAAAAATATGTCCTCGGTTCGATGACATCACACTTCACGTGACGACATGACATACCATGATGTGGGACGCCGTATGATGTAACGTAAAAAAAAATTATTAGAGGGGCACTTAGGTATCCCTACGTGGATTGAATGCGAAAGCATTGCCATTCCTAACAATAGAAGGAAAAAAAGGAAGTGTCGTTAGGAATGGCAATGTTCTCGCATTCAATCCACAAAGGGTTACCTAAGTGCCCCTGTAACATTTTGTGTGGAGTAGAGCTAAAATAAACGCCGTACGGTGCAGTATACCTACGATATAGTTGCTGCTAGTCGTGACGCTTAATGTTTTGCACCAACCATACCGTAGAGTTTTTCTTCGGTTGCGACGAAGCGCCACTGTGCCACTTGCTCGAAATTTCTCCATATGCGACCGCTTTCTTCTGGAAACCTATGGTGACCTGCCACTCACTTTTGGCCAAAAAACAGTGAAAATACCAGATGTGAGAAAGGCAATAACAAGCATTAAAGAAATCAAGATGGGGTCATAGCATTAGCTTCCCAACGTGGAGAGACTATAGTCAGTTACAGGTTAAGAAGGTAGCGGCAAATGCCCCTCAAAGGGAATCAGATATCCCTCCGCCACCTTTGCATCCAATAGCGTCCCACCGTTTCCGTGACGTCGCGGCCAACGCGCGAGGAGGGTCTTGCCTTTCTGTACATATTTGCTTTATCTTTCGACTTTGACTTAGCATTGTGGAAGCCACGAGAGGGAGATTAGAGTTCTCCCCCACCGACGGAAACAAATACGACTTTCGGGGATTAGCTTCCCCCCCGATGGATACAAAGGCTGCTTTCAGGGGCTCGGTTTCCTCTCCGATGAATACAAAGGTCGCTTTCTTAAAAAGTGGGATGGGAGACAAGTGGGAATCCATTGAAGCGGAACAAGGAGCTTTTCCAGTGAACTCTTCTTTCGACTGCGGAGAGATTTGAAACGGGCGCATCACACTTGTGGGAGGAGCTTCTCCTACCTTCTTGACTTGTAACCGACTATAGCACAGGATTTCTGTTACTCACCGTTTATAAGACAGGAGTCAACGTCTTCCGGTCTGATCTTGGAAACAAAGTTTGGTTCGGTTAATTGTGTAGCAGTAGGCCCATGATTTGACGTTTGCGGGGTCATTTTCTCGGTTCAAATTATGATGCAGAGTCATTCCCACTAAATTGCACGGGTGCCCGCTAGGACACTTCGAAACGATTAAATTAACTGAGATCGCGCTATACTCTATTGCCACTCTAGAATAGCAGAAGCTCTTCCCACAAAGCCCTTCACTCTTTTTAATAAGCAAACACTAGAGAGGAGGAGAGTCGAAAAGACACCGCCAATCATGGTGAGCGAAGGGAATTGTGGTAGGGGCTTGTGCTGTTCTTAGTTGCAATGGACTATAACAAAAGGTTACAGTACCATCAAAACAGAAAGACCAAGCTTGCAGAGAAATTCGCAGGAAGTATAGCAGGGACAGAATAGAAAAAACTCCAGCTGCAATATTTACCCTTTAAATTTCCCTCGACAGCGCAGCAGAGACGACATGCTGGTCGTCAGCGCCTGGAGGGCCACCCTCTTGTACTGGGAGCACATGTAGTCTGAAACGAAAAACAAACAAAAAATTAAATGCATGAACAATCCGCACATGCTGTCATTTCGCTTCATTGGCCGCTTCAGAGAAAGCAAGCATGCACAGTGTTGTCCAACCATGTCAACTGCTAGCCGAAACTTCCTGCCGCAAGGGTTAAGATATTGCTTGCGCTATAAAAAGTAAACAATTACACATTACCCAGCTGGCACGTTCAAAGTTCAAACATTGAAGAAACAAACTCAAAACTGCAATGCAAGAGCTACACCTTGTGGACAATACACAAAACGTATGTTCAGTGTAAACGTTGGTGCACTGCAAGGCTGCTTTACCTCAGCCAGTTTGGAACATCTGCAGTTTCATTCTTTTCAAGATATTATGCCTGAAAATTTGTGACAAATTAACTGGGTTAAAATTTTTTAATCGACACCAGGCCCAAATATTTAGGAAGTATACTAGTGGGTTAATTTCTAACTTACCATAATTATTTTCGGCGTCATGAAGGCATCGCTTCAGGGTCCAGTTTTCATATTGGATATACCTCACCCTCACAGCTGCAACCACACTGAAGTGTTTGAAAAGTTTCAGGCAGGGTAATTAAAACTCTGCTGTTTCTCTTGAACACCGTTTTCACTAATTTTGTCTTTTTTGTCATTTTGGTCTGTTTAAGGGTGGTTTGGGGGGCGGGGGGGGGTAAGGGGGGGGTCAATTGCAATTCTCGCACATGTTTACCTGAGCGCCAAAGGCATGAGCTCGGATGAGACTATACTCCCTTTCATACTTAGGGTGCAATGCTGTCGAAGCTACTGGCGCGAGCGTGGGGCTTGATCTCGTTGATCATTTGCACGCATTCTCGCGCAAGCAAAACCGTAGATGAAGCCGCGCACTCGCGCCAGTAGCTTTGACAGCGTTGCACGCTAAGTATGAAGCAGAGCATAATGACGGGTGACTTTCAAACCAATGGGAAGAGTAAGACAAGAAGAAGGAAGTGGTACTTGGAGCGTTTCGGGTTCACCAACCACGAACCTGTGACAACCGCATAGGTCATTCAACACACGACCCACACCGCTTAAACACCGTGTCGAACTGCATTTTGAAGTGAGTCGCAATTCCAACGGTGTATGAAGAGGGGCATTTATTTCGCGGCATGCCTTGAAATGAATCGAAGTGACGCAAGCTGGGAACACAGTGCTGCTGCTTCATTTGGGAATGACTGCGGCCCTTGGCTTGATCACATCACAATTGCAAAATGAATAAGAAAAAAAAAGAGGTGAAAAGGAACAACTGCTTTATCAAACGTTCTAACCGACAAATGTAAACCCAGTTCAATTCTAGAAAGTCAGTGGACCGAAGTTTGTCCTAACAGTAGAATCCAGTCCACTTCTATGACTTCAAAACAAAAGATGAATATCCTCTTCAACCATTTTGACTGAAAAAGAATACTGGCTCTCCATGAACCGAATTCCAAGGAAGTCTAACTTCTGAAATGTAATGAAGTATGATCAATGTAATCAATTTATAGTTGAACGACATCACTACACTGCTAGACCAATAAGACATTTTCAAAAGCAACGGAGTGAAAGTAGCATTAGGAATTCAATACGTGCTCTGTTGACATAAGCGACACTTTCTCGGATCACACACAGAATGAGTGGCAACTTTTCATTGTGCTACGCATAGATCCAAACATTAAGACAGATAAAGCAAACCCAACTAGTAAGAAAAAAAGAAAACAAAAACATTCTAGCTTAACGAGAAATCGTGTGCCGAGAAAATAGGGAGTTTTAGAATATCGGGCGCTACTTTTCCGCGCGTTACGGACGGCAAAGTAGCGAGGATTGCGGCGAAGAGCTTTAGAATAGCGTTTCTCTGCCCCCCAAACACAAGCATCTCGTGCTTAAAACGCCACCAAGATGTCGCGACAGCTTTTATTTGGAAGTTAGAACGTCCAGAGTAACATTTTAACAGTTGTTTTATACTCAATGCCGGATGTTTTGTTTTTGTCACTGCCAAGCTGCTTTGTTATGCTTACAAAGCACAGACAATCCACTACCCAGGCATGTTTACATGTCTGCCGCGATCGTGAGTACACGCGCCTCGATAGCTTTGAGCTGTGAAACCAGCGATCCGTGGGGTTTTCAGTACGCTTCGACCATACCGACCGCGGTCTCCGAGTGCGACTCACGCAGTTCCCGAGCGGGCGACGGCGTCGAAGACGCGATCAACGGAGATGTCGTGGGCGCCGCCTTTTGCGGTAGCCACGCTATTTTCGAGAAATAACGGGCCCCTAAGCTCGAGTCCGAATGCTTGTTTTGGGTCTGCGCATGCACAGCAGCAACGAGACTATAACTCCTTAATGTTCACTTCTCGTTCAACGCGTACAATGCAAACAATGAAGTATCCTTACCAACTGCGTTGAGTTGCTCGTTCTGTCGGATCGTCGGTCTTCCGCGCTCTTTTTGAGCATAATCACAAGAGAAAACTTCACAGATAGAAAAACTTGATTAAATTAGCACATTTCCATGTCTAAAGGCATTTCCATCCCGCGACACACATGTACCCAACGGCCCAACGTACCACAAACGCAACAACGGTCGCAAAACCAGAGGAGTGCAACCACCTATAGGCTCCTTGCACTGACGTCACATCGCATACTTTTGAACACCATGTAAGAGGAGGAGAGAGAAGCTGCTTTTGTAAGAATTTCGAGTGACAGGTTAATGTTCTCTAATCTTCGGTGAGGAGAATAGCGACGCCTGTGCAAATCCGGGAGGCACAAAGGAGGGTTCTGATAAGAGGGGACCCAGGCAGCACAAAATGAACGGCCGGGCAATGGCTGAAGCATTTTGGCCAGTCACATTTCCTCCGGCCTAAGGCCGGTCAAACTACTATGCCCGAACATGGCTGTGGGCCTTGGCCAAAGACTTGAGGGTACAGGCTGTTGGAGGCTGGCCGATGACCTGTAGCAGGACACAAGCCGAAGGCTAGCAAATAAAGACCAGCCAAAGACTTTGGTATGGACAGAGGCCAAAGGTTAGCATCCGTGCACTGGCCAATGCCGTGTAGCCGAAAGCAAGCCGAAGTTGTGCAACAGGACATTGGCCAATCACCTGCGATTGAAAGCTGGCCGGAGTTTAGCAAATGGAGGCCGGCCGAAGGCTTGTGTCAGGACACAGGCTGAAGGTTAGCATCTGGGCATTGGCCAATGTCATGTGGCCGAAAGCAAGCCGAAGTTTAGCAACAGGGCATCGGCCGGTGTCCTGTGATCAGAGGCAGGCCGGAGCTTAGCAACTGGGCATTAGCCGTACATTAGATGTCAGGTGCTAGGCGAAGAAGTTTGACCGGGCACAGGCCGATGACATGCAGCTGGACACAGGCCGATCCCTCGCAACTAATCATAGGCCGTACCTTTGCGATTGGGTGCTGGCCCTACAGCCGAGGTCGCACATTAGTGAGCGACTTGCAGTTAGGTGTTAGCCTTGCAATTAACTCATGGACGCACTGCAGAACACGAGCCTGTGCCTGACATTTTGCCTGCACACTTTGCGGTAGCTGTATCAGTTACGATCAACCACTTGAGATCAAATGTCGGGATGCACAAACTCACTGAGAACTGGTTTGTCTTGTTAAAACAAAAAAGGCTGAGGATTTTCTGGGACTATTTTTATTTAACATTTTCCATTTCTTCATCCTGCCTCTTGCTTCGCCCACCATCACGGTCGACAAATGACCACAGCCATCTCTTTGCGATATCTTGAACCGTCGCCTCGCTCAAGTCCGTATACTTCGCCTTGCTGGCAGCTGAGAAAATAAAAAGCATTGAGTTTAGACATAGAATTACAGTCAACAACGTTTATTGAACTAGCAAAAACTTTCTACCAGTCTGACATACTCAGTAATTCGACATAAAAGTTCTAATGATTTTGACAACAAACAAGAACGCCACATTTAGGAAAGTTGTTTACTATCAAAGGAGCGTCTGTATGTCCTGAGGGACGCGTCACGCGGATATTCAGTGGCCGTTTCTTTATTTTTCAAGGTCTCACCCGCTCACCCTCTCCCAACACCCTTTACAGAAGAGAATTTTTTCTTCTCTTCCGGGTGGTCGACACGGCCTCTTGAAAGAGAAAAGCAAGCTTGCCCTACAAGCTGGCTTTTTGATTTCAAGCGGCCTCATTGCCAGCGGGCGCGTTGGGGGAAAGCCAGTTCTGCAAGCTGGCTTTCCCTCAAGGGGTTGTCTGCATTGAGTGAAAGCCAGCTTGAAGAGCAAAACGGCGCTCTTGGTAGTTCAATCTACACATGGGTAGCACGCGACGTCATTCAAAAATCGCTACGATGACCACCAGGGAGGAGGGCAAGAAGAAGCTCGGCTCTTATCAGGGCCCCCTTTTGTGCCTCCCCAATTCGCCCAGTCGTTCCTATTCTCTCCCCAGAAGATTAAGATTAGCCCGTCACTCAAGATTCTTACAAAAGAAGCTTCCCTATCCTCCTCTTACATGGAGGCCAAAAATATGCGACGTGACGTCAGTGCAACCCATGTATTGGGAGACACCGCAATTTTCGCCCGATGTAACCGCATTTCTCGCTATGCATTTTCATTGCAGCTACGAGTCTGTTAGAAATAGTTTGATACAATTGATAGTTTGAATTAACTGGGTTTGATATAATTGAGTTTGACTGTAGTGAGAGACAATGTCATAGACAATCATGTGATACCAAAACAGGCTGAAGTTGCTTCACTTTGCTGGATATATATTGCAAGTAAAAAAAATGAAATGGTGACCATTGTTATGTGCAATGTTCATGTGACCATTAATAGGCGTGCATTATAATTCTAAACACTTGTATTAAAATGAAATAAGCAACCCGAATTTTGTTAGCCAGAATTGAACAAAATCTGCAGTTATTAAAGTGCAGACATTTTATCAACTGCAAGAAACTCCGTCAATGATCATTTCTGATCAATTCTAGATTTCTGAAAATTAACTCTCTCGCTCAGAAGAGCCTACACTTGGCTGAGTTTAATACAGTATTAACTTTTATACTGTTCAATGACCATGCAATGTGTGATGTTACTTATGAAACTCGATCTTCAAAGCCACTTAACAGTGGGGCGAGGCTTTGAAAGTCATGCTGATAGAATGGGACTAGCATAAAATTGTCAGAAATAATAAGGCCTGTGAAATTTTAAAGAAATGTGGATATATTTTGGTTATACATGATAAAATAAAACAGTGCAAGAAGATATAAAAGGAAGAGACACACCGGGTAGAACAGAGGGCTCTGTTCTAATTGATCTCCCTTCCTTTTATAGCTTCTTGCACTGTTTCCAAACACAAAGAAATGCTACTTTTGACTTCTCAACTGAGTTGCCAAGATGTAAAGAAAAGAAATAGTTATCAATCAATTGCATTACTAAAGTGGAGCCCACAAACATGCCACCATTTTTACACATGCACTCATTTGGCAGAAGGGAATGATGTTCACTTGCATTTGGCAGCTTTAAAACAGGTGAAATTTGGTGGCTCTTCATATAAGCCAAGGACAAGTGCAAAATATCCCACAATAATGGTGTGCTAGAAAGCATTTGAAAACAATGTCATTTTCCTCCACCAAGAAAGCATGTATACAAGATGGTGGCATGGCACCCGGCTGGTGCCCCATGTACATGCAGAGGGCACCAGCGCGAGCACCACAAACATGAAGTGACTTTGGCAGGTTTGCAATTGCACGTGCTTGCTGGTAGGAGCGAAGAAATAATGGCGGCGAGTTGCCCTGCTTGCAATCGTCTACAGGTCAGCACAGTAGAACATGAGTAATGCGTCCTTCAGGGGACTGCGGTAAACGAAATGTATGCTCAGGGAAAACCAAACTAAGGCTGTATTAATCCGGTTCTACTCTACCACACACCAATTAGTCTTAGCTTCTCACTTGTGGGAATAAGATGCAGAAAACTGGTTACTAAGTAGTTGCCAGGTCATTACTCACTCAAAAATTCTAGTTTTGCAGGCACCTCCTCTCTTATCCCCCCCCCCCTTAAAGCATTTTGACCTGCTTCAAATATGCTGACACATAGGCCAGCACAAAGCAGACAGACCACGAGTCCTGCATCAGCATTCGGCTGGGGCTCGTGTTCTCACTGATCGGACCAAGAACTAGAGATGAAGCAAACATTTTCCAAACCTGAGGTCTGAATAATTCAAAGATGTTGAACCTGTCTAACTTTGGCACTAAAAATATAACACTGAACCTATCATGTAAAACAATTCGACTATTTAAGTCATTATTTCTTCACAGATTTGTCGAACTTCGAACCCGTGAAGTCCAAAAGTTTGACGAAGCTCAAACTTTTGATCTGAGGAACTTATAACGAAACAGGATTCAGTCGATACCTACATGTTCAGAACACATAGAAACTGCTTCAACGCTTGAACCACGCTTGAACTGTGCAGATAACGATTGCTGTCGCAGGAGACTGACTCACAGCTCAGCTTGAACCACGCTTGAACTGTGCAGATAACGATTGCTGTCGCAGGAGACTGACTCACAGCTCAGAGGCAAGCTAAGTGGCCGAGTGCCGACCTGCCCAGCAAATGCAGCAAGCTATCTAGTGGTAGCGACAGCTGTACCCATCTCTGTTTTCCGCAAGCTTTGTTTAAACTCTGTTAAACAGAGCTCACACATCAGAAAATTAAGAAATCACTCGAAACTGAAACTGGGACCCTCGTGCGATTTGAAGACTTCTAACTTGGAACAAAACTCTTAATCTTCGAATAATTCTAACTTACACCAAGAAATTTCAAATCTTCAAATATTTTTAAAAACAAAATTGCAAAAGAGAAAGAGGAAACTGTTGAACTTTACTTTTATCAACATCGAAAGCAACTTTGTAAATTCAAACCACGGCAATGTTCGAAAGTTGTTCACCTTGCAACCCTTTCGAACTCTACCAAGGACCCTGCCGAATGCAGATGCGGCACTCGTGTTCGATTTGTGCACTGCACTGGCGTACCTATGCGCTGTCAAATTTGAAGCATGCAGGCCTTGAGATTTCATATGTTGTCTAGACCCCCTGGTGGCAATCGATTCATCAAAGAATGTCTCACCGACAAATTTCTTTGTCGACGAAGACTATCTGTTTCAGCAACACATCTTGCCACATTTCATAGATAGCTTCCTTTTCATGACAGCCTTGAAATTGATTTTTGGTAACATGAATATCGCCAGACCTCTTTAGGATCGAAGCTCGGCCAACAGCGCCCCATATCCGCCCTTTTGATTGCTAGCATAGCTTTCTAAAAAGGCTCACTGCAAGTTCAAGCCCAAGAATAGATTTATTTTCCCCTTGCAAAGCAAGGGGTGACTGCAAAAAGCGCGGCCTGTTTGGAATTGTAGCTTGCTGTCACGGTGCCAATCAAACATCGCAACAGTAAAGGTTGCATAATGAGTGTTGATAAAATGTGCACTGATGAAAAAGTTGTTTATCAAAGATGCATAGATTAAACAATAGCACTGTGGGCATCCTGCTGAAATTGCAAGGCGTTAATATGAGGTTACTAATGTTGCTTCCTCCAAGAAAAGTTTGAACTAGTAGCTAGCCACGGCTGGCATTCCGCATCGACTGCTATCTGTGGACTGGACGCCGTGAAATTACAAAATTACCTATCTTTGGTGGTGCATGCAGAGTTGCAGAAATTATTAAAAAGCAAGCAACGACATCACACTTCAGCCAATCCCGATCCTCTGTTTACGTGCTCTTTAACAAGCCAAGATATCATAAATGTTCTCACCCCTTCGGAGAAGTTCCCTGCATCCAGGTTGTGGTACACGCGTCCCTCTTCAGCCCTGTAGGGAGCAGAAAAAAAAAGACGGCCTCAAGTAAGCAGGAGTGCACAAGAGATAAAACCAAGAGCGAAATTGAATGTGTTCTGAAAGTAGGACCAGCTATATTAGCTTGAGATCTTTCATAATGAGCCCGAACTAACCTGATACATGATAAGCTGGCAGGACTGGACCTGAAGTAGAAGACATTCAAACACGAAAAAAGAGAGATGCTTAGACCGACTCACAAAGAGTGAAACTGTTTTGTAGATACAGAAAACAATGCTACAAAAACTATAGGTATGTAAGCAGTGTTTTTTACAGTGTAGCCTTTGCAATGGCTCCCTGAAACAAAGGTAGGACTTATGAACTCTTACCCAAATTTCTGACACTTCTCTGGCAATCCATTAAAAGGAATGCAGGACTGACGCTCAATTCATGCAGACTGCTTTTGTAATATCCTACCGCAAGAATGCACAAGTCTGATGACAAAAATGTTTGGATTGAGGCCACATCTGTGGCCTCAGGCCTAGAGCCTAGAATAGGCCATATTGCTTAACCCAAAGCTAGAGCATATCTAAGCACCATGTTCCCAAATGTTCTTGTGTTAGGGGTATGGTGAACAACTAAGGCACTTTTTTATTTTTTATTTCAGAGTGCCATTTTCCGAGCTATCTAGAACAGCGAACAAAAAGCTCAATCGCATGGTCGTCTGAAATAAAAGCTTTCATAAATGTGTTTTTAGAGCCTTTTCAAAAGTTTGTACCAACACCCGGCCACCATTGCTTGCTCACGTACTCTGAGCATGTAATGGACACGGCAGTTGCGTCAGCGTTCGGCGTGAACTGAGGTCATATTGAAAATGAGCGCTCTGTCAGAGTTTGGCGAGGACTCGGATCCAATCACAGGCTTCGTGATTGGATTCGAGTCCTCGCCGTGTCGATTGCACCACGTAAGTGAAAATAGATTATGTATATAATATTTAAAAGTATGAAAGATTGAGCCCAACAAAGTCAGAAATCAAAGACCACCAACAAGGCATTATAGACTACTGGCATTTCTTGGGGACCCCATGGTCAACACCGGTTCACTTCATGGCTGAGAGAACTACCCTGGGCGCAGGCTGGGGACATTTTTGTCTGGAAGCTGCTTTGGACAGCTAGTGCACTAGTACCCCAGTTACACGGGCGCTCTCAACTGCCATTGAGTCCAACAACGGTTGAGTCCATCACGATAAGCCAAAGTTACACGGCAGCGCCAACCGTCATTCAGCTGCTAATGACAGTTGAGTTCAACTGAGCTTCCCTACCTCAGTTCAACCGAACGGACTTTCCCAACGGACGTAAATTGGCACCTGTTCGCGGGACCGCTGCCACCAACCATTGTTTATGAGGCACTTACTGCTTCGAAATGCAGGGGGAAGCGTCTAGAAAGAATCGTAGCAGCAAAATTCCCGGGAAGGAATAAATTTAGGCGTCCGAGCTGCCAATAATAGCATCCCGGCTAGCCGGCAAGATTCCGAACGAGCAAAGATGGCGGAGGGACCTGCTGCATAAATAGACAAATAGTAGTGGAGCACCCATCATAGCGGGCAGTAGCTTGCACCACCCAGCCTAAAATATGTGCAACCTAGCCCTGAATCTGCTTTGGTACTCGTGTAAACGCCGCTAAAAAGCAACAAGGTATCAAACATATAGTATGATCTACTTAAAATAAATAAAACGTGTGTCTCCGAGTAAATTACTATAAAAATTAGACTGATCACACGGCACAAGAACCAGTTTCGTTCTAGCTTTAACTGGGTTCTAGAGAGTTGAGTTCAGTTCAGTTCAATCAAAGTTGGGGCCGATAAATGTCGTAGACTCGACGATAGTTCAAAGTGCACGTGTAAGTAGGGTAACTAGGGGACTGGCTTGAAAGGTTTCAGGGACAAGCAATTCTAACTGATGTGGTACAGTCTCCAGCAATATGAAATACCCATTCGGAGCGCATGGCCGAGGCGGTGGCCGACAGGGGCGCAGTACATGATTCGGACAGTTCCATGTCGCTCAGAGGGGAGGTTCGCTCAA
Organism: Ixodes scapularis; assembly: GCF_016920785.2. NCBI lineage: Eukaryota > Metazoa > Arthropoda > Arachnida > Ixodida > Ixodidae > Ixodes > Ixodes scapularis. The sequence goes on along the minus strand of NW_024609838.1, from coordinate 60,742,455 downwards.
GGCTGAACCACTGTTGGTTGTTTCGGGCACTGCGCAAAATTTTCCACCCAGAATTAAATGTTGCTAACTGACAGCTCTCAGGTGTCTGTATACATCTTTCGTGCTTTCATTCTTTCAATTTTAACTACTGAATTTTACAATGTGCGTGCACTAACCACACTGACCTACACTCAGTGATAAATCAAGATCAGAGAGTGAGGAAAACGAAGGTGGGAAAGGAGAAAACAGATGGGGATTTGAAGGTGAGAGGACAAAAACCTCGTCTTCTACCTTCAGTCTGCTTTCTCCTATCCAGCCTTCGTTTCCCTTGCCCTTTGCTACTGACCTGTTACTGACTATAACTATTTAGCAATTTTACAACTGCATAATGAGCTAAAGTTATTCATGCAAGTTTTGATTCACATTGAATAATAATTTATAATGAACAGCCTTATACCGGGATACACTCTTTCTCTTGAGGCATCGTCCGAAGAGTCGCTGTCCATATGGCCAGCAGGCCTCCTAGCCCTTTCCTGTCTTGGGGCTACATCCGGTCCGTCAGTCCAAATTGGGTGCTCAGGCAGCTGCAACCAGATGGTCTGAAGCGTGCTGCAGTGTGGCTGCATGAGAAACGATCATCTCAATTATAAGCTCAAATAAAAAAAAATCGCCAACCTATTGTAGGAGTGAAGAATCTTCAGTGGGTGATTCGACCAAGTCCGTGTAATCTGTTCTTTCTCTAAAATTGCATTGAGGACCTGCTGCTTTTGCTTGTAAGGTGGCCAGTAGGAGGCGACTTGCTCTGGCTTCCTCACCAGCCAACACTCCGAGACGACGTATGCGCTCCCTTCATCTAAAGTGCACGACGTGGTAGCTATAGAGAATAAGTGTGGAATATGCATTGCACCAGAATATTAGAACCTATTTTAGTCAGCTTGGGCAATGCTGGGGGCCCCGCCAGCAACCACTAACAAACCGCTGCCAGGTTTGTTTATTTTTGGAGGAGAAATCCGCTAAACAAATTTAGAAAAAATGTACTTACAAATGCAGGTTTCTGATACAAGCATAATGGACTAAACTCACAAAAACTGTAGCAGAGATCCAAAATAAATACATCTAGCAAAACAGGCACGTCTAACTTTCAGCGAGACGCAAAACGTCTGCACTTGACCCGCAGCGCGTGACATCTTTTCGCCGCACGATTTGAAAAAGGAGCTCGTTGTCACTTACAAGATGCGACCACAGACTGAACAGTAAATATGCTACACTTAGGAGCGAAGGAAGAGGTCTGTTTAGGGCATAGGTTCATGATGATGTTGTTTAATTGATGTTGTGACGCTTCTGCTATCTATTTCAAGCCAAAATAAGAAGTTTTTAGCCACTTCACTGTCAGCCCCTGTTAATGTTGACACAGCAAGGCTGGGGTGCAAAGACCAGGCACCTAGCCAGGGGGGGGGGGAGGGGGGGCCCCGCCCCCCCGCAATCTTCTATTTTCCTGGGACCTCCTCCCCCCCCCTCATACAGCATTTTGTCATGGGCGGGCGCTCCTCCTCCTCTCTTTCCCCTCCCCCCCAAAAAAAAAAAAAAATCCTGGCTACGTGCCCAGCAAAGGCCCCTGTCAAAACTACACTGCCCAACTACTCAGGTACTGTGTTGTAACGCAAATGAACTTCTGCACGAGAAACACCAATCAAAAGTTAGACATGATGATTGAAAACCTGAGACTGTGGTTGGAAAACGGAAGAGACGCTCTCTGTCACTTTGTCTTTCTACTATGGTGCCTAGAACGCGTCTCCGACTTGTGTGTTTACCGTGTCCAAAAAAGTGGTCCCTCGATTTCCGCCTGATGACGTCATAAAAGTGTCATGCTGTCGCCGGTCGCGAACCTGGCGGCGTCTCAATAGTTGTGGTGTATGTGGCAGACGCCTGTTCTGCTGGAGGTCGCTCTCCACTGAGACAGTCCACGGAAGCTACAGCAGCTGGAAGTTGGGACGCCGTGACGACAGCGACACTCGCGTTCGCTTGTGCTTTTCGCCAGCATTTCTATGGCCAACCGCCAGGATCGCGACAGTCAACAGCATGACACTCCGGCTTCTGTGACGTCATCTGTTGCCACTTCGGGACCACTTTTGATATATGAGCGGGATAGGACGCTAAACACACCAGTCGGAGACGCGATCCAGGCACCATACTTTCTACATCACGTTTTTCCGTTTTCCAACCACACTCTCAGGTTTTCAATCGTCATGTATAACTTACACCAGCTCACCCGCACTTTAACCGTTTTTTCATCGAAAGTTATAAATGAACGAACTTCTGGGCGAGATCGAAACAATCGAAAGCTAACATTTTTGTAACGAGCAGCTGCAGACTGCCGCCGAAAAGCGGCGCGAGTGCAGTGCGGGGGGGTGGGTTAAGACACGCCTCCGTTATTCACTCAAATGGCGTTGTTCGCTAAAGCGTCATTCACGCATATGATATTATCAATTACCAGTAAAAAATCAATTATAAAAAAAAACATTATCACTCAAATTTTAATTATTAAAAAACTAAAAAAAAATTATCGGTGTAAATAAAAAATAAAATATATTTATTTTCAGCGATATTTGTCAAAAAAATGTGTAAATATCGCAAAAAGCTATCAATTACCACTAAAAAATCAATTATAAAAAAGCATTATCACTAAAAAATTAAGTATTAAAAAAATCAATTATCGGTGGAAATAAAGAATAAAATATATATCCATTTTCAGCGATAATTGTCTAAAGGAAAAGGTGGAAATATCGCAAAAAGTTTAACAAACAAAAAAAAAAGTTTACCAACTGGGGATCGAACCCGTAACTGAGCTACTGCCTTTTTTTTTTTTTTTTTCTTTATTGCATGGAAGCACAGACGGTGGGCGAATGGATCATAGTTGCAGTTTTGAAACGAGAATGCACTGAGATTATACAAGCTTATTCAGATACATTTTCACCAACACTTTTACAATTCAGACAAATATGCATAGCTCTACGGGTGCGCAGGACTGACTCGGCTGTATCAGAAATCAGGAAACAAAAGGCACTTTTCAAGTCCCCAGTACCATCTTGGCTTTTCCCCGAGTTCATCAAGGACACTTATTACGTGATTGCATGTTTCGATAAAATTTGATTTGGTAGTCCTTGGTGGTTCAGCGTTTCTGTCTATCATGCGAGTCTTCCAGAGACTATGCATACTGTCACGGGTGGTGACCAAAAATAACAAATAAACAGGAAGAAATAAACGTTTAATGTGGCGAACCTGTGCCAAAAATAAAAGAGTACAAAATATAATAATAGAGCGTCGCGGGCGTCGAAGTCGGCGTGGCAGCAGAGTCGAACGCTGGGGCGAGACTGAATCCCGCTTGCCAGGCGGAGCCGCTTTTGTACACGCGTTGGCTTCTGGAGCGTTCGATGTAGAAGGTTCGACGCGGAGAACATTCTAACCTCGAATCAGCTAGACGGTTCTCAAATTCACTAGAACATCACATTACAGAGTAAACAAAAATGCGTAGCCGAGGCCAGGAATCGAACCCTGGCCCTTCGCGTGGGAGGTAAGCGCGATAACCGTTGTGCTACGGCCGCGGTGCCTACTTGGCGCGCGGCTTTTCCCCGAGTTCATCAAGGACACTTATTACGTGATTGCATGTTTCGATAAAATTTGATTTGGTAGTCCTTGGTGGTTCAGCGTTTCTGTCTATCATGCGAGTCTTCCAGAGACTATGCATACCAAGCAAAATAAAAAAGGAGGGAAATGTGTCTGGATCTTCCACAGGAAGAAAACGAATAGAGTATGCGTTGATATACAAGTCCTTTTTGATAGTCCTTTGAAGCACATCCCAGAAAAGGTATGCATCTGTGCAAAAAATAAAGCAATGCTCAATAGTCTCTGGCGTGTTGCATAAACGACAGTTGAGCGACCACGGTACGAAAATTCCTTTGTCACGTAGCCACGGTTTTACGGGTAGTGTGTTTGTATGAAGCTTAAAGAAAAATGTTTTTGCGGTCGGGGGAACGCGCATCCTGCGAACTCGTTTTAAAACATCTTGATCTGTACTGTTTGGGTAGTGGCTGCGATATAAAGGGTCTGGAAATAGCGAATCTATTAGGTTATGGTAGAGCTCTTTTCTGGAAACGGTGAATAAATAATCCAAAGAAAAACGCACTTTCAAAAACTCAAAAGCTTCGACGACTTCTTTGAGAAAGCCAAGAGGTCGCGGCATTGCCACATGATCGGATGAAACAACGAGATCAGGCAGGAGATCCATCAAGTGAGTTTGGAGAAAGGTCCTAATGAACGGGTGGGAAGACGTTCTGAGGAACATGAAACGTGAAACAATTTTCCGTACAAATAAGTGGGTTAAGCCTAGTCCTCCCGCTTCGATAGACCGAAACAGATTGTCGCGCCGCATTGGCTCCCATGAAGAGTGCCATATGAAGGTCGCAAATATCCTATGGAAACGCTGAAGGTGTCCTCGGGCACAGTGAATAACCTGAAGCACGTACCACAGTTTTGCCACTAGGAAGATGTTACATGCAGTAGCGCGGCCAAACACCGAAAGATGACTAGGCTTCAGCATGTCCGCTCTGCGCTTAAGATTTTTGTCACTTTCTGTCCAGTAGCGTGAGCTATTTCGAACACATTCTAGTGGCGCGCCAAGGTAAGTAGTTGGCACGCCAGACCACGCCATTCCTGCATAATCCGAGGGCGTTGTCCCCCAAGTCCCATACCAAAGTCCACAGCACTTGGAAGTGTTAACCAGCGCTCCAGCTGCCTTACAAAATTGCAGGGTTAATTGTAATGCAGCGTCGATACTTTGCTTATCAACACAGAAAAAAGCTACATCATCGGCATAAGCCAGAACTTTTACTTCATGAGATAACAATTTGTAACCTTTTACGTCTGAACTGTTCAGTATACTTAAACACAGAGGTTCCAAATATAATGCAAACAGAAGGGGAGACAAGGGACATCCTTGCTTTACAGATGAATGAAGGTGAATTGGTTTGGAAAGAGCCCCGTTAACTATTAATTGAGTTGTTGCTTCGGAATAACATATTTTTATACCGCTAAGGAGGACCTTTCCTACGTTTCTGTGTTCTAAAAGAGCAAACAAAAAGAAATGGCTTACGCGATCGAAAGCTTTCGCTAGGTCAATTTGAAGCATGGCTACTTGATCTTGTAAACTGTCGCAGCAATGAAGAACTGATCGCGCTACGTGCATGTTTGTCTGGATTGTGCGGCCTTTAATCCCGCATGTTTCATGAGCTCCAAACACTCTTGAAATGGCACATTGTAAACGTTTAGTAAGAATTTTGGCAAATATTTTGTAATCGACATTGCAGAGCGCTATTGGGCGATACCCTTCAACAGTCCTTAATTTGTCAGAGTCGGAGCTTTTTGGTATTAACACGGTGTGACATTGATAAAAAAATGGAGGCAACCTGCCATACTGAAGTGAAGCTGTGAAAATTTAAAGGAGGAATGGGCATATCATGTCTCTGTGTTGCTTATAAAATTCTGCTGAGAGGCCATCTGGTCCAGGTGCCTTCGAGCTAGGAAGAGACCCCACGGCCTGGCATATCTCTTTGAGAAAAAACGGTCTAGTAAATAGTTCGGAGTCCTCGTCACTCAAGCTGGGCAGCAGTGAAACGAGAGGCGCATACTCTTCATTTGATGAGGGGGAGACCTGACCAAATAAGTTTTGATAGTGTTGTGTGAATGTGGTCATAATGTTGTCGGTATTTCTTGAGTAAGCGCCGTTACATAGCAACTCCGGAATTTCTTTAGCTAAGGCGTGCCTGCGCTCGTCATCTAAAGTCTTTTTGTTAGGTTGTTCGGCCGATACAAGGCGTTGACATCTTGATCGCACAGCCGGTCCTCGGTAACGCTGAAGCTCGTGGCGTTGGAGCCCAGATTTGAGAAAGCAAATTTCCTCATGAAAACTACCTGGTTTTTCGCATTCCAGCTCATACAGTTCGTGAAGGCTATGTGTAAGTGCACGCCTGTCAGCTTTCTCATGATATGCCTGAATACACGCACACTCAATTGCGATGTTTTTAGCTTCTTGCTTAAAACCATCCCACTGTGCAAAAATGGAAAGGTCGGTATTACTACGAATAGCCATAAAACACGTAATTAGTCTCTCATTAAAGTCATTGTTTTTAAGGATATTGCTGTTTAACTTCCACAGCGCCCACTTTGGTCTAGACATTTGTTTGCGTTTCTCGCCTAGCCTCACAGTTACAACACAATGGTCAGAGAAGGATACCGGCGTTACCAAATATTCAAACGTGTGTTCCAAAAGACAACTAGACACGTATATTCTATCAAGGCGTGCGTGGCAAGAACTTTAGAGGTGCGTGAAGCGATTGATGGACGTTCGAGAGGCACCGACGTCACTTAAGCAGTGTTGGCGCACAAGATTCTCGAGAGCGATACTGCTGTTGTCGCGTCTCAGACTGATCGTCGAGCGGTCGTGGGCTTCGCATACACAGTTAAAGTCGCCAAACAGGACAATACATTTGTCGGTATCAAGAAAAGCATCTAAATTTTGGAAAAGTGAAAGTCGACTAGAAGAGTCAATATAGGCATAAACGCAAATCAGCCGCCAGTGAATTCCCTCTAAGTAAATGTCACAACAGATAAAACGGCCTTCAGTGTCAACCGTGTACGAGAGCGAGGTGTAGTTCAAGTCTTTGCGGAGAAACAAGAAACAACCAGCCGATTGTCCCACAGCGTGACTCAGAAAAACTTCATACCTGTGTAGAAAAGGCTGGAGCGCACTTGTTGTAGCCTCCTCCGACTCTATCTTTGTCTCCTGAATCGCAAAAATGTCCAGCCGCTCACGTTGCAAGAGCCGACAAAGTTGCACCTGCCTCGCACGAGATCTTAGACCTCGGTCGTTTAGTGTTGTGAAAGTTAGGGCAATATTCTTATCTTCTGTCCGTCCTCATAGAGGCCGCATTTCAGCGTTGAACGACACTCGCCACACTTTAGGTAGGTCCTGGCTTCGCGTTCGGCTTGGCACGGGACCCCGATGCCTTCTTTTTGGCGACGTCTCCGTCGCCAACACGGTTGAGTAGTGTTGAGGACCCGCTTGAACACGAAGGTGCCTCTGTGTCAACCGGTGCCAATCGCTTGAGTGGTTGGCTGCTGCTCGAGGAAGGGCCGTCCTCGCTAACTGCGCGCTGAGGTGTAGTCGGAGCCTTGGAGACAGTCGGTACGCGAGTCGCATCAGGTTCCACGTGCGCATTCTGTGTGGTGCTGGTGTTTGGGAATGCTGCATGTTCCAACACTGGAAATTCTTCATTCTTGTCGATGTTTTGTGATGGCTGGGTGCCTGTACTGTCCCCGGGCCGTGCGTCTCCTGAAGGATGGGCCGATTCAACGGGTGGCAATTCCTCGGTGACGTCAGCTACCTCACTGACGTCCCTTAGGAGCTCCGCCGCTGTGTCATCTTCGTGTGTTTGACGTTGTCGTAACATGTCAGCATTGGTGGCGCCGTTGACACACTCCTCAGTTAGGTGACCATACCGCCGGCAGTTGGAGCAGCTCGGTGTTCTACAGTAGCGTCGAATATGTCCCACTTTGTTGCAGCGCAAGCACAGCGGAGGTCGGCCAGGAATAAGGACGAGGCTCTGGCATCCGTAGACTTGAAGGAGTTGTGGTATCTGAGTGGCATTGACGCCATCCCCTAATACCAGTACTACCTCTCGATTTAGAGTCTCCATGTGCTCAAGCTCGCTGCACCTCCATTTTTCTCTCTTGATCGATCGCACTTTGCCAAACAGGGCGAGAGCTTCAATAACTCGTCGATCCTCTAGATGCTGTGGAAGCCAAAGAAGCTTTAGGTTTACTTCTTGCTTGTCCGGGTCAATGATGAGGCACTTTCGGTCTTTCACGCGGAGCTCTCGTTGAGCGACGAGCTTTGCCTTGGTAACAGCGTTGACACACGTCAGCATCCAGACGTGAGACATCTGGAACTGTCCGAGGCTCACAACGTCCTTCAATTCGACGATGCCACGTAGGGCGTATCAAACATCAGGAGCTCGATACGGGCGCGCCGAGAGGTCCCCATGCAAGAAAACGGAATTCAAGCTCAGGTTACCTGATGTCAGACGTGGCAGGATTATCCGGTAGTCTTCTGTAACGTTATCAGACGTCATAACGTTTCCTCGGCCAGCGGCCGATAAATTTTCCCCGGAGAACATGGAAAACGTGGCCGTTTGAAACGGCGTCTTCTTCTTTCTCCTAATGAGCTACACTGTAAAAAATTTTCACCCCATTTTACGGGCAAAAGTTGCCGGTTCAATATTGCCGGTATGGTTTGCCGTAATCTAGAAACGGGACTGTCTGTAAAACCAAGGCATATAATTCCGTAAAATGACGAAACGTCCGTAGTTCACTTTACAGACAGTTATCCGTTTTCCATTTTACGGGTAAAAGTTGCCGGTTCAATATTGCCGGTATGGTTTGCCGTAATCTAGAAACGGGACCGTCCGTAAAAACAGGGCATATAATTTCGTAGAATGACGGAACGTCTGTAGCCCACATTACGGACAGCTATCCGTAGGAAATGTGAAAGCTGTCCGCACTAAATACCGAAGGACTATACCTTTCCAAATTATATAAGGCCAAAGCCTCGAGCCATCCGTACCACCTGCACCTCCGATACATCAGGCGACTTACCTGGCAGAGCTCTAGATCTGCCAGGGGTGTCACCTGACTTATCAGAGGTACAGGACTGGTGCGGATGACTCGTAGCTTTGGCCTTATATAATTCGGAAAGGTATAGTCCTTCGGTATTTAGTGCGGACAGCTTTCACATTTCCTACGGATAGCTGTCCGTAATGTGGGCTACAGAAATTTCGCCATTCTACAAAATTATATGCCTTGTTTTTATGGAGAGTCCAGTTCAAAAAGACGTAAATGTCAAGTGTTTCATTATTTAGTGCAAAAAACTTCCATATTCAAGCAAGCCTAAGTCACATAAAGCTTTTGGGGTAGATTGGTATGCAGAGTTCATAGCTCCGTCATTGTAGATATGAACTTGAATAATCTTTCATCCTCAGCCAAAAAGTTCATGTTTTGCAAAAGAGAAAGAGCACACAACCTGTACTTCTCACTGCCAGGATTTTGTTTGTGTGAGCTCAGCTGTTCCTATAGATGACAGCTCAACAAACGAACCAATTAAGAAGTTTCGCCACAATACCTTTATTGGAAGAAGGCATGCCTTGCTTTAACTTTGGAGAAAATTTACATTATAGTTGTCCTTGTGCTGGCCATTTAGATGCCCCTCCATGCTCGTGCTTGAAGTTGTCATTCAATTGAAGACCTCCTCGGTATCTTCATGGTGCATGTAAGGGCAGCTTGAAATAAAGAGCAGAAGAGGATTTGCATTCAAACACAATCGCAACAAATTGTATATGACATGCATGGTTAAAGTAAGTGAGCAGCGTGCTTACCAACTAGCTTAGCTCCTACTAAACATGACATATAAAATAAACCCCCCATAAATTGAACCAAAGTAAAATTTGCATTGATTTGAATACCGAACATATCAAGTGCTTGAGAAATAAAACTAGCCAATTACAATTGCACAACTATTCAGTGATATTTTAGCATATTGTATTGAGCCAGATCTCCCTTAGTATATACAGTAGGCTCGCGATAGTTCAAACTCGGATATTTAATACTTCTGCTTAAGTCAAACAAATTTCAAAACTTTGGTTGACCCGCTACGTTTTCAATGTATTTATAAGCCGCTTAACTCGAACAATGTTTTCGTGTAATTCATACTTTTTGTTCTCGCAGCACCATTGAGCGCACTTCTTTCGGAGCACCGGTGCACTGCGGAGAAGCAACACCCGTGGAGCTTGCTTCCGCTGGTGTTGCTTTTCCGCAGTGCACCGGTGCTTGGTAAGAAGTTTGTTTAACGGGGTTAAAGCAGAGCAGAGCCGTGTATAAACTGTTTTACTAAAAGAGTGCGAGAGATAAAAGGGGAAAGGGCTATCGGCGCTTTCCCCCTTGCTGGAGCGTTAAAGACAGTGAAAGCCCCAGATGAGAGGCTTTGCCGGTGTTCGGTGTAAGCATTGCCCGAACTTCATTCGTGTTTTGTTCTCTGTTTTAAACTCCCAAACTTAATTAGAGCCACGGGCTTGGATGGCAACAGTCCCTTGGTCATCAAGACACCATTGCTCAGTTATACGGTGCACAAATAACGACAGAAAGCGTCGAATACTGTCCGAGAGCCTGTGTAGCTTGCACGAAATCCGGCAAGGCGAGTGCGACTGCAGTGTCTTTAAGCTCCATCGCTTTCCACATGACCCCGATTTCCGGCAGTAGTGGCTTGCGTCCCTAAATCGAAAAGACTTTTCCCCAACGCCATCTTCTCGACTGTGCTCGGAACATTTTGTGAATGGAGTGGGCATGACATTTAACGCTGTACCGTCGATGAACACGGGGTGCGCTCGCAAGGTGTGTGCAAGTTTTCTCCTGATATTTGCTTTCAGCTTGTAACATTTTGGAACTGAATTTATTTTAATATAGATATTTCGAAGTGGTGACATTGACTCAATTTTACTATCTACAGCACTTAGTTAAAGGCTGATTTTCGTCGCCAGGTGTGGCTGGCGATTGTCAAAAAGTTAGTTCTATTGCTTTGCCTGAATCCCAATCTCCTGCGCAATACCAGAGAGCCATGAGCCCATGCTGACCGTCACAATGCGACTAGATTCTTCTTATTTTCAAAATTAGTACATAATGTAGCTGGAAAGAAACTTTCAATTTCTGTTGCTTAAAGTTGAAACATGCTCATGCATCACTGTTTATAAACATAGAAACATGCTCATGCATCGGTGTTTATAAACGTTTTATTTGAGGATCCCGTGCCAATGAGTGTGTCTTTTGTCGAGAACTGAAAACAGCAAAGTCCAGATGGGCCTTTTGCCGGAGCGAGTCGGTCAATGATTCAACGATTCGAAATTGATGCATGAGCATATTTCAACTTTCAGCAACAGAAATTGAAGGCTTCTTCCCGGCTACATTATGTACTAATTTTTAAAATAAGTATCTAGTCGCATTGTGACGGTCAACATAGGTTCATGGCTCTCTGGTATTGCTCAGGTGATCGTGATTCAGGAAGACCAATAGAACAAGCTTTTCGACAATTTTCAGCCACACCCGGCGGCAGAAATGAGCCTTCAACTCAGCGTTGTTGATAAAATTGAGTCATTGTCAACACTTTGAAATATCAATATTAAGACAAATTCAGTTAGAAAATGTTACAACCTGAAACAGCCATTATCTCGAGAAAACTTGCACGCACCTTGCGAGCGTACCCCATGTTCATCGACGGTACAGCGTTAAGTTCGGTGTGCGCTCCATTCACAAAATGTTACGAGCACGGTCGAGAGGATAGCGTTGAAGAAAAGTCTTTTCAGTTTACAGAAGCAAACCACTGCCACCGGAGATTGGGGTCATGTAGAAACAGCCGCACTCACCTTGCCAGATTCCGTGCAAGATACGTAGGTCCTCAGACTGTATTCAACGCTTTCTGTCGTTATTCGTGTACCCTAAAACCGAGCAATGGTGCCCCGATGACCGAGGGACTGTCGCCATCGATGCCCGTTGCTTGAATTAAGTTTGGGAGTTTAGAATAGAGAAGAAAGCGCAAACGAAGTTAGGGCAATGCAGATGCCTAACACCGGGACGCAAATAGAGGGCTTGACAAGATCTCTTGGCCAACCAGAAGCCGAAAAGAATGTCCTAGCCGTGGTTTGGGATTGGAGGGCAATGTTAAAGAGCATCTCATGTTTAAGAGAGAAAAAAAAAAGCTGCTCACCTGATGTGCATTTCTGGAAACAGGCTTTGACTAGCAATAAATTACTGCCTCAGGAATGAAGTGCTGCTTCAGTAATGGTCCCTGCACAAACAATTCAAGTGTAAGAACACAAGCCCCAAAATTTTCTTGCCATACTCCTCCGTCTACTTTTTTGTGCATCTAATTAATTTCATCCCTTGGCAAATCCTAAAGATTTCGAAGTGCTTATCCTACGTCTTTCTCTTAGAGCCTAGTTCATGTTGCAGAAACTTGGCTGAGTGGATTAGCTGGAGCATTCATTGTTCATTGAGACACTTTTTCTTTCACCCCATCCTGTTCTTGAAAGCAGAAAATCCTCTCCCTTGACCACGGTCATTAACGACTTTTTACAGATCATAGACAGGAAGTTGGCATTGCCAAGACAAACTCATGTCTTTACTTTGAGCATGGAATAAATGTAAGTCTGATCTACGGAAAGTTCCTGTTATACCAAGGCTCGTACTATTCCGTTGTCAAAGGAGCAGGCATTGTTCATAAAAACTTCGCTTCATTACATTGTTTCAGAGAACAATTGTTCTTTTTTTAATAGGGATCAATTAATCATATTAGGACAATTGTCAAATAATGGCAGATTCACGCGATGGATTGAATCGCAATTTTCATCCGTGGACCGTTTGTCACGTCACCATCATGTCGGCTATTCCTCCGATTTGCACCTTGTCAGCAGACGCCCAGACTTAAGGGCAAAGTGCCCTTCCATGCCCAGATTTTTAGCGGGTGAGTAAAGGCCCGTTCACACTCTTGCGACCAAGTTAGACCGAGAGAGACCAGACCGGTTTTTAAGCCTCTTGCGACTTCTTAGGTCCAACTCCGCTGCATCGCATCCGGTCCTAAGAAGTCGCAAAAGGCTTAAAAACCTGTCTGGTCTCTCTCGGTCGAAGTCAGTCGCAAGAGTGTGAACGGGCAGTAAAAGCGTTTACGGTAGAGCACCAACAGCAGAGCAATATTTTTGGTTTTCGAATGAGCCAAACAAAGATGGTGCACTGTACTTTGTCCATTCGCTGTTTCATTTTGTCGAACCATTCTTATTTTCCACTCGTGAAAGAAGCTGCAAGAACTTTGCCCAGCCGACAAGCCTCAAGTTCTGGTACTCCTCCGGGTTGGTGTCAAGAAGCTTCAGTGAAAACTTGCCTAGCAAGCTGCAAGCTTCCCTGCATGTCCACCCAGTTTTCAACCCAGCCAAGACCTTTCTTACGGCTGTAGTGTGCTGAAGAGTGGTGCACAAGCAAGCAGTGCGTGAAGGTATTTCCAAATGCCCCTCCGCAACACCAGGACTTCATCACTTAGACGCTGAAGCCTCCTGGAGCAGGACGATACTTGTGTCATATGGTTAGTAAAGCTAGTAGCGCTTCACGCTAAGCCTGTCATGATGCTTTGTCTTGCTCGGTATATAACAGCAGCACACAATACTTTTTCATAATAGCACAGTGATCGTAGTCGCAAACATCACTTCTGACCTTGGAAAACTGTGCCACAGTGCGATGTTGGCATTTTGTGGAAATGCAGGGCCGAGAATAGGTTCAGTTTGTCCTCGCTGTCATCTGCTCGTCTCCTCCGTATGGATGTGCTTGGAGGACTGATGTTCCGTGGACGTCTTGTCACTTGATCAATTTATCTACGGATAAGTTCATGTGAATCGGCAATAAGTGGACAGCGGAGTCTGCGGTGACTTAAAGGGGTTATAACACGAAAATTAAACGGATCTATTATTCTTGAAATGGATTGCTCATAGACTACGTAGTATATACACCAAGTTACGCAATTTTAGAGCTCTGGTAATTGCACTATTCAGTTTACAAATTTGTATCATTTTCATCTGGCGACCAGGCAACACTGCCCAAGTTAGTCACATCATGGTGCCCATGAAGCATGTGACCATGAACGCTCTTTCATTCTAGGGGCCCCCATGATTGCCCAAGCTCTCCTCGTCGCGGTACGATCAAAACCGCTCGCGCAACTCGGTAACCCAAATACTTTTCTCGCTCTCACCGCCGGCCCGTTGACCTTTCACCCTGCATGCGCCTGCGAGATATTCTCGGGCGACAGTGACCACAACGAGTTCGTCCGCAACTCGCCGTCACTGGAGTTTGTCGCCAGCGGGTCGCAGTCAAAATGAACAGCTTTCAACATCTCTTGATCGCAATCATACTCATCGCTGCTGCAATCAATGTCGAACACTCTGACAAGGCGAGCGATGTCGTAGACGTAATCATTACAAACCGCATGCTCGAAACGTGGAAGGTAAACGAGAAAACTGAAGCTCGAGACGCCAAAATAGCCAAATCTGTCAGTGCGTGCAAGGAGACATCGCGCTGGAGGCTGGCTACAAAGCCAGCCTCCAGTTCTGCTTGGATCCGCCCCTCCGAGGGATTCACATTTAAGCGGATTTATTCACGAAACTATTCCGCCATTCTCAAAACAAATCTAGCAGGGTTACAGGAACATACAATGGGTCCTAGCAGTATAGCTATCTTATATTGTATTTTTGGCGTGTCATTTCACGCCAAACATTTTTGTTGACGTTGCCTGCACGTCATAAAAGTGTGTCTCGTATCCAATTAGACATTGTCGAAGGAACGAGGAAACTGCATAATAATGTCGCACACTGTTTACCTTAACCGTTTCTTTTTTCTTCAGTTTTTGATCCTAAGTTGTTTTTTCTATATTTATTGCACGTACAGCCCAAGCTGCACATGTCTCCACAATCAGTCGCCATCCTTAAAAATGTGTACAATAAAAAAAATACATGCTGCCATCTCTGAGCAGCACCGCAAACTATGCTCGGAACAAGCCTGGGATGTCCAAAAAGAGCCAAGGGGCGAGGTATAGTGCGCGGATGAGTTACACCCATCCTAAACGGTTTAGGAACAACCCTAAGTGGACGAGCGAGGCTCGTCCAAAATGGGTTAATGTGCACCAACACCTTCCACGTTGTTGAATCCTATGTAGTAGTATATGATCCTAAATTACCAGACTAGGTTACAGAACGTAAAGAGTAAGAGGAGGACGGGACGTCATACCTTTTCATGTTCTCATTTTTTCGCCAGTCCTGTATTAAAAGGATTTCATTGTAAAAGTGACGGTTGTATTTTATCTACCCTTTTGTTTCTCGCAATCTCCAGCCTACCAACTCAACCAGCAAAGTAATGCCCCCCCCCCCCCCCCCCAACACACATCCAACCCACAATAGATATTTTTGGATACAAGATGCCATGAATGTGCTGTGCATGTGAACCAAGCTGAAGGCAAATTTGCGGTATGAGGGAATAAAGAGTTACAAAACTGACAAACATGGCAGTAGCATACTTTTCACTTTTGCACTTGTACAAGAACCGCTAATTTCTATTAGAAAAGCGGAAAAGCCCAAGGCTATCAGGTTACTCACCGACAGCAACTACCAGGAAGAGAAAGGGGGGGGTCATGATTGTGAGGTCAGCTGGTCTGTAATTCTTGTGCTTTCCAGAAAGTTGCAAGTAAGAATTTTAAAGAAAAATGACCCAAACTATTGCAGCAAAATATTCTTTCATTTCATTTCTCATACCAAAAAGGTTGGCATGAGGAACTTTGCCCAACTGACACGACGCAGAATCTGGTACTCATCTGCATCGAAAAGCTTCTGTAAAGACGCGTCTACCACGCCGCAATCACTTTGAATCTCCAATCAATCTTTCACCCAGCAAGACCTTTCTTGTGGCTGTGGTGTACTGAAGGCACAAGTGCAAAGTGAGTGGAGGCATCTCCAAATGCCACTTAGCGGGCCCAAGACTTCACCGCCTCCACGCCAAAGTCTCCTCGAGCAGGACCATGCTTGTGTCTCTGCCATGGTTTGGTTTAGTAAGGCTAGTGGCGCTTCGCACTAAGCCTATCATGGTGTTATGTCTCACTCCGCACGTAACAGTGGCGCACAGTTCTTGTTCAAAGCAGCAAATGTCGATTTCGATCTTGGACAACAGTGCCACAGTGTGGTCACAAACATGTTCGGCTCGTCCTGGCTGTCATTTGCGTGTCTGCTCCTTCGTGTGGATGCGCTTGGGAGACGGACGAACCGCGAACATGATCAATCCGTCTGTGGATCAGTTCGTCGTGTGAATCAGCCATCAATGAAGAGTGCTGTTCATTTTGAGCTTGATATAAATAGCCCTTTTGCAAAATCCCCCAAGCACGAAGATTTGTGCGAGACTGTCCCTCGCCTAGCCGCTCTGCCTTGAGATTGCATTGCCTTGTCGCTTGCCTCCTCTTAATCCTCTGTTCTTCGATTCCATTACCTGTCCTTATCTATTCCAATGTATATTTTATTGCTTTTAAGCATAGGCGTAAACTTCGGGGGGCATCGAGGCTCGTGCCCCCCCTGGTGAGATCCGCGGGGGGGAGAGGGGGGCAGGGCAGGGCCTTACCCTCGGGCCCTGCCCTGCCCCCCTAAGATACAGCGGTGTGCTGTATCTTAGTTAAGTAAGCGGCAGTCGAAGGCATACGCTACAGTGCGAGTAAATGGAGCGAGCGTGGGTGGCCAAATCACAGCACGCTCGGCTCTCGCATCACGATAGTTGATTCAGAGCTGTGCCTATCCCTATGACATGTGCACGGCTGTTTATAAACGGCTCCTCTCGACTGTACGTGGGTCTAATTGAACCAACACAAACAGCTAACAGTGCGATAGGAATCTGTAGCAATGGTAGTACTTATACCGGGAAACGACGCGCGAAGCGGCGTGTTGTCCGTCGGCACTCCCATCGAAAAAGGCAAAATAAAGACACAAATACTATATATATACAAGAAATATTGTGCACAGAAGAGAATAGAAACCCTTAGAAGCGATAAAAAATACACTGGAATAGATAAAAATATGTAATGAAATCGAAAAACAGGATTAAGAGAAGGCAAGCGACAAGGCAATGCGATCTCAAGGCAGAGCAGCCAGGCGAGGACAATCTCTCCCACAATTCCTCGCGGGCGGGCCAGGGCACTCGGGAAAATAGCGAATCGTCTATTAACTGAGCAGCACCTTTCTGTAGGATGGCTAACCTAACCTAAAACCCCTGGATATGTTTGTGTTAGTTTCTTAAGTGGTGTCAAAGTGCCAGTGCACGAGGCCCGTGCAGCACTTGGATGCAAATGGCAGTGTAGCCCTGAAATGAAAGGCATTTGGAAGTGAGTTGCATGTGTCTCTCGCGTTCATACAATTCAAGCTGAACCGTATGTACGCGCTTTAGCGAGCGACGGCAATGAGCGATGGAGAGCTCTCATTGCTCGGTTTTTGGATTTCTAGAAAGCTTTGCTCATCGCCTCGGTCGCTTGCTCCCGTCGCTTTCATGTGGCTTGCCTCGTCGTGCAGCTGATCGAGCGATAGCAAAAAGGGTCGCCATCACTTTTCTTGTTGCTCGCTAAATTGCTTACATGCGTTTTATACTTTATAGTTGTTGCCACTTGCCAAAATGTGAAGCATGCATTTTATTCAGGGCTTTGCCCTTGCTGACTCTCAGACTGCTGGGATAACTTTGGGTTGCAGTGAAATACGACCAGGTGATTTCTCCCTTTGCTTATGAGCTGAGGAGGAAGTAGTTTAAAACACTTTTTTTTTTCTGTTTCTTTTGACTCTAGTCAATGCGCGTTTTTATTGTTTTTTTTTCTCTCCTAACCTTTACAGTGAAGTACTGCCAGAGGGTTAGTAAATAAGTGCACCATACACAGAATTTTTTTTATAAGAAGTCAGTGCCCCAGTCGAGAGAGAACTCGTTTATACTCTTCGCAAGCAACATCATCAATACAGACCTTACTTCTAAAGGCGCACGTCACGCAATGTTTCGAGTAGTTTCCGAGGACGAAAATCGAACTTGAATCTAACCCCCCACAGTGGAAGCGAATACAAGCGCCATCACACTAACGGGTACCTTTAGCAGTCATGGGTTCCGCAAAACACACCGCCTAGCTGTCTGGTACCAAGCCGCCACCCGATTTGCAGAAATCAAGCTCCCTGATACACTCACCAAGTGTCTCGCTTGGCCCCCCTTGCCTCCGGTGGGACCTTCGCCTTTGGTTGCGTTCCCGCAATCTGAGTGCCCGTGCAGTGACAGGTCGGTTCCTTGGCTTCCTTGGCAAAAGCTCGAGGGTCATCCAATGCGGAAAGCACCTGTGCGACAAGGAACCGCACACGTTCGCTTTCACGCCGACTGTACACAAAAGGATCACGTTATAAACGCTCCGAACAGAAAGGACTCAAAAAGTAAAACGAGTGAGCGAGCACTCACCAATTAGACTCATATCCACAGCTGGTTTTATGGGCACGCCGGCACCTAGGACACTTCCTTTTTCCAAGAACGTTCTTCGATGTTTGCTCCTAAAGTCTGAAAGCGCCCGAAAGTTGCGAAAGTTTTGAAACTCGCTTCGTTTTTGAAAGTTTTTGCGATTTGTTACGATGGCGATGGCGATGCGGCGATGCTCGTTGGTTCCGAGTTCCGACCAAGTTTATTTGACGCAACGTGAATTTGCTTGTTTTATTCGACTTAAATTAAAACTTTAAGATATAAAAATATTGTTTTAAGATTTGTAAAATTATTTGTAATAAAGCATGTCGAAGCGCAATGTGTACTAAACTGGAGCTTGGCTTCGTCAGCTTCGTTTCAATTTGACATGGCGGCGGCCACTATTGTGCCGTGTACCGTGCTCGACCTATTTGCTGTGCATTGGTTGTCCTGTTATCCACCTCTTGCGATCCTCATCAGCCTCAAGCATGCTGTCTAAGTATTGTGTCCTCGCCGGGAAGAATATCCAGTCTTCTTGGAAGCGTTGCTCGAATGTCGTCGGCACCCACGAACCGACTCGGCAAGCCTCACGTCGTTGCTTGGTTCCTCCACGTTTCCGGCGATGGATCCCCCAGCCCTGGCCTCAGCCCTACAGGACGTAGCCGGTGAAAAACAATCTACGACAACGCGGTGTCTTTGGGATGCGATTGCTACGATCAGTGGCTCTTAAAACCTCAGTAGCCCCCCTTCAATAGTGAACTCTGCGATGTGAACGCCCTTACCTTCAGCGTCCGGAGACTGCTGCAAACCTCCGACGAGAGTGGACGTCTTCTCCGGGCTCCGCAAAGCCCAGAGAACTGTACGCGACTGTACGTGATCCTGGTATAAACATCGCCGCGCTCCGTCGGCCCGCCGCAGCACGTCCGCCGAGAGATCGGTTCGCTCGAATCTCGTTCTGCGAGCGGCACGCCCGTTTCTGCTTCGAATATGGCTACAGCCGACATCGCCGCTTCGCAGCTCACCAATATCTCTGCGTCCATCCTGAGACAGGACATGAAAATCTCTCTAGAGCTAGACGACCAAGGTGGGAAATGGATCACCCCTGGAAAGCCCCGCAAATCTCGTCTTCCGGCCGACTTTGACCCCGAACTTCACGTAGTTATAGTGCATCTCCCAGTCCGTCCTGCTGGCGCAGCTGCGCTGCCTCTTGACAGTTTGCCGGCGTTCTTGCAAGCCGCACAGCTCCTTGCTCATACATGTACCGACGTGTCGCTCCACCTCCGGCAAAATAACCGTCCTCCGCACCCATCACGAAGCGATCATCAACTGGCTACTTCACATCACCAATATCACCTTACAAAACATTTCCCCTCCCGTCCACTCCTACCTACCCCCGACGAGATCATCAATGATCTGGAGTCTTATCAAGGTGACATCCTTCAAGCCAGGCGAGTAGGCACAACAGGTTCAGCCATCATCACCTTCATCGGAACCCATGTCCCTTACACAGTGTACTACCGCCGCCTTGAATTTCGCTGCCGTCCCCACAAACCTCGAGCCCATCATTGCAACAGCTGTGTCGAGTACGGACACCACACTCTGGCCTGCCCGGGCAACCAGCGACGCTGCCCCCCGTGTTCCACCACCCTGGCCCGCCCAGACGAACCCCATCCCTGTACTCCCTGGTTTGCGTTGCCTCAACTCGCAGTGTGGTTCTCAAGCAGGGCACTTGGTCCCGAATAAGCTGCTGCACCTTCACTCACTCCATGAGACGCATCCCTGAACAGTTCTAGCGGCATGTAAAGCGTGGATGCAGGATTCGGTTTATGGCAGTCACCTTGACAATTGCTACAGTGGCGCACACTGCTTACTGAAAGGATCGTGCTAAGAACTGTAGGGGTGTGCTGGTCGTGGTACCTTTTCTACTACCCTTTTGGCGACGCCACGACCTGGAGCTGGAACCTCTCACAAGCATGGCAAGGGGCTGCTATACTGTGCATGCTACCTGGCTTCCGTGAAAGCTGAGTCCTATGACCTGCCCAGCGAGCCACTGGTGCTCATTAACACGATTTAATTAAATGTGTGCATACTAGACGTCTTCAAGTTGAGTCGCTCGGAGTGCAGTGTATACCATGGAACCATTTCCAGTGGCCCCAAATACTCGACAGTTCGACGGTACAGTGTGTTCAGTCCACTTGTTGTCAACATGTTTATTAATTGTGATCCCTGCAATCAACTCCACTGCTGTTACGGACGACCTGATAGTGGTGCCGATTATCAGGTGGCCCAAGAAACCACCAGGGTTTGCAGAACAACATCGACAAGGTCTACTATAAACAGCCAGCTATGCTTCTTCGCACAGCCTGACGACAGTTTTGTTCAAAACGTGCGGAACACTGGGTTTTGTACTTAGCGTGTCCAGTAGACCAGGCCATAACAGACTTACGTGCCTTTCACCAGTGGCGTACCAACTTGGTTTTGAGTGGGGGGGGGGGGGGGGCAAAACACATGACTTGCCACCCCCCCCCCCCCCACTCTAAGAACTGGGGGACAAGCGCCCCCCTTGACCACCCGGTTGGTACGCCCATGCCTTTCACAGCCCTGGTCCTGCCACACCTAAAGTATTGCGGCTCCATATGAGACTCCTGTGAGGTTGATCTTGCAAGATCAGTTGAAAGTGTTCATCGAAGGGCAACTATACACTATTCTTCGGCAGCCAAGCTCACTCCGGATCACTCGCTGCTTTGACATTGGCTAGAATTCTGGCCCTTCAATGGACGACCAGAGTTGATCTCAAGTGCGGCCCTCCAGCGGGTTCTTATTATGCCTCCTAAACAGCGTTGTGGAACTGCAAGTTCATGAGACAGCACTGAAGGGAGTAGTTTGCAAAAATTGGGCTGGTGCCTTTCAACCATTTCGTACTGTAGAGCAACAGCCTTCCTTCTTGGTGTGGTCTTCACTGTTCTGGCAATCCCTTTATTTGCACTCACGCAGAACCCCCTAACAATCATCACAAGCTCAAAAACATCTGTAGACAGGAAACTCGCTACCTTCACTCCCACTGAGGTAGAGCAGTGCCTATGTGCATTAACGTGAATTGCAGACTTTTACTTGATTTCTATTTTGTGTTTCCCCCCACTTTTATTTGTTCCTTTTGCAGGGTACTGCGGGTTTCTTGGTATAGTCTTTGGCCTCTTTACTATAACAAATTGCTCTTAGCAGGATTAGACGATAAAAGCACTTCTAACGCTTTTATCCTCTACTATGGTACTCTTTGGCACACAACTGTACTATTTTATTCAACCTAACGAAAAACGGGTTTTATGTCCGTTAAGTAAGAAACGGACACACTGTCCGTCAGAATTACGACAAATTGTTTGTAAAATTACGGAAATTTTTTACAGTGTACTGCCGACTCGGAGATTTCAACTCTTGCAGTTCGTGTTATACAAGAAACAACATGCCAGTTCGGCGTTCGCGATAGTTTTTTTTTCTTCGTAGGTTTGTCATGGCGGTTGCCGGCAAAATCTCCACTTCCTATTAACAATCATACAATCATGTGGCTGCAGCAGAATCTAAAAAGTGCACAAGAGCCGCTGACATGCCGCCGACCGCCTGATTTTGCAATGACAAGCCAGTGGCCCGAGCTTCCTCGACCTTGCGCACCAAGCGGGCTGCGACGACAGCTTCACCACGCTCGCACGAACGGATGGGGCCGCCTTTCCGAAGCGCCGCTAATGCAGAGCTCGTCAACTGAGCCGTTACTACTAACCCTATGCCCATTGTGTTCCAATCACTTTGCAAAACAACAAAACACCGAGCAGAAAATGGACTTACTCCTTGTTCAGCGTATTCATGGCCTCTTGTCTCTGGACGCCGCCGCGCTTCTATCTTGGGTGGCTTGAAATGTACTATCGGGGAAAAATGAAATGCGAACAGAGGAGCGCGTGGCTCGCGGTACAGGCTGCGCCGCCTGGAAGTGAGGCTAGGGGCGAGGGTGCGTGGCCTAATTCGATGTGTTCCCGCCCCTCGACTGGCGCTCCTCAAGCTTCCGCAGTGCGCCTCTCAGTGCGCTGAAAGCTGTCACCGCTATCTTTGCCTGCTCGGCGAGTGCGGCGAGCTTCTTTGCACCGCACAGGCTGAGCCAGCAAAGATAGCTGTGATAGCTTTCAGCGTACTAAGAGGCGCACTGCGGAAGCTTGGGGAACGCAGAGGGAGGGGCGTGAATACGTCGGTGTAGGCCACGCACCCTCGCTCCTAGGCTCACTTCCAGGCGACGCAGCCTGTACCGCGAGCCACGCGCTCCTCTGTTCGCATTTCATTTTTCCCCGATAGTACACAAACCGATAAAAAAGCTTCTCAAATCGTCGAACCTTGAACGCCTTGAACCGCTTGAAGTTGAACTAGGCCTGATGAGTCCACCATCAGCCAGCTGCACCGGCACCAGCGTGACACGATCGAGTGGATGGGTGAATAATATATTTATAAGTTCACTTTTTGCAATGGGAGGTAGTTCGCGCCACCTGGCGGACAACTATCACCGCGCAGGGAATCTAGTCAGATTTTCGGGGATTAGGACCATAGAGTTATTATAATGTACGCTAGAGGTTCAACTGGCGCTAGTGTGCTGCTGCAAATTGAAGCAGACAGCAACCAGTCCGAAATTGACTTCCGGTAATGCATTTCTATGGGAAAAAGCGAGTGCATTTTCTCTCTGCGCTCGATTATAACAGCAAATATCACGAATTATTCGTACGGACTAGGTAGCTTGGAACATTTCTCAGTCACGCAGACGAAATAATTGGTCAGTTACAGCGTTTTTATTTGAAATTCGTGACACAGAAAACGGTGCTAAAACCGCTTCGTACATGTATTCATGTGCACTGTCGGACACTGTTAACGCGAACACGGCGTCGACGCTTTCCAGCATGAGGGACATACGTGCCAAACGAACGAAGGACATGTGCAAAACCAAGAGCGACGGCAAGAACTACGTTGTAACACTGGATAAGTAACTCCTTGTGCATGCAGACGATCAAAAATAAATTGAAAGCCACGTAATATAGTCAGATTTGCAATAAGTAAGTACTGCTTTCTTCTTTCTGCTCGTGAATATGTGCGAAGATGCTTGTTCTGGGTTCAAATCATCACCCGCACGCTCCAAATCTTTGCGAATAGGAAGAAGCCAGAGAACAGGGGCCCGATTAAAACTGCCCGACAAGAAAATAATAAAAATACATCTTTCGTAGCCCACATACTTTATTTTTTTAAACATATCGTAAAAATGCACGACGGAGTCATTTTCAAATAGTCACAGAACGGGCATATTAGCAATATATAAGCGCCACCGGAATGCCAGCGAACCTTGAACGCACTCTACATTCTTTTCGATTGTTATTTGCTTAGAATCGTCGATTATTTTTACATACCAGCCATGAAACATAGGTTTGGGCCTGAAATATAACGAAGTTTAACATCGTTCAGTGGTAAATAAATATGGTGTAACTAAATCAATTACACTTCCACAATATTAATAAAGGTACATACTATCCGGTACAACCGAAATAACAAAAGTTATTCATGTTATTTTGCGACGAAGAGACAAAACGCAGGCGCGTTTTCCCATAGGAATGCACAGGAGCACCGCAAAAGTTGACTGGTTGCTGTCTGCTTCAATTTGCCTCCCTGAAGTCGCATAGACACTAGCGCCAGTTGAACCTCTAGCGTACATTATAATAACTCTATGATTAGGACGAACATGAATATATTTTAATTAAAGCACCCGTCACTCCTCTTTTATCCAAGAGAGTCGCCAATTTTCGTGTTTACCCTACGCAGTCGGTGTACAGAGTATTTCAAGGAAGGTAAACATAAACAAGTAATGGCGGAACTGGCGGAACTTGCTGGGACGGGATCACTTCCGGTTCACCTGCTTCATCTGTATGTTTGCTCGGTAAGGAGAGATGAGCAGCGCGCATTTTTTTTTTTTTCGTTTTTCTCGTTGGAAAATCGGAAAAGGTATGTCGAAGACCGGACAATTGACCTTGGACCGGACCTACTCCGTTTCATACTTAGCGTGCAACGCTGTCAAAGCTACTGGCGCGAGCGTTGGGCTTGATCTCGTTGATCATTTGCACGCGTTCTCGCGCAAACAAAACCACAGAGGAAGCCACGCGCTCGCGCCAGTAGCTTTGACAGCGTTGCACGCTAAGTATGAAACAGAGCATAAGGGCCGGCTTGCTCGAAGCAGAGTCTCAGTTGAGACTGCTCAAAGAAAGCGCTGTCAAGGCTAGCGCTCGAGCTTAAGCCGAGTCTCAGACGCTCGCGCGCCCGAGCCTTGGCAGCGCTTTCTTTGAGCAGTCTCAACTGAGACACTTCTTCTAGCAAGCCGGCGCAGATAGATCGGTGTATGTTTCTGGACCTTACGGAGCCAAGAAGCACCACATCTCGTTTTATTTGGCCTCCGTAGCCAAAGTTACGTAACCCTATGTGACGGGTCAGTGGAAATCTGTGTACACGTGAGTCATTCAACGAAGTTAGACGCCCACAAATCAACCGAGGCATCGGCATGTGATTGTTTTGTGTTTTTCGTGCACGGGAGAGCGTGTGTGAGAACTGCATCGCATCGTCAACTGCGCGGCGTCGCGGTGAGTATTCGAGCTAGGCAAAGCGAGACTTCCTTCAACTACGCCTGTCGGACGTAGTTGAGGGAAGGTGCGCAGGATTGTGCAACTGGTGCTCGATCGTGCCGTGGAAGAAGCAAGCGGTGCGTTTTCGACGACGTGTAGAGATATCGTGATTGGGACAAAGCCGTCGCACTGCGTAGAGTACGATTGTGCGGTTCGTTCCCCTCAAAAAGCTGGCGGCGTGTTTTCGACGACGAGTGGAGGTCTCGTGATTGTGACAACGTCGGCCTACCACGGCAATCCCGAAATCCACGCGGATACAGGTGCAGACGCGATTGTCAAATGCTCTTTTAGATTCTAGGACCCAAGTGAGAAGGTAAGAAAACGAATTTCGCGTCTGATTTGTTACGATCACGTGAGACATATCGCATTTGTTCGAACTGTTCTGTTTGGGCAGAAAGCGCTGTTGTGTTTGACGACATGGGTGAGTAATAAAATCGAAAGGATGGTACCGATGCTGTTTCACGTCTTGCTTTAATCATGTCACAAACAGACGTTTTATTGCGTGCTGAAAAGAGAAATATGGCTCTTGAACTTCGAAAATTGATGTGTCTGAAATTAAAGTGGAACCGAAACTCTCAAAACTAGCTGTTTTTATTGGTTTTTTTTATTTTTTTATTAGCTTGTTCGTGGATTTTTGCTGGAGTTTCTTCAAGACTCGCATAAACCGTCTGTTTGTAATTCACATGCACACGAAAAGTAACTTCATAAAAAATTTCTGCTCTAGGATTCAAACAAAAAAGACGAAATAACTTTTTTATGTATTAAATATTTTATGCAGTACCAAGTTTGTCTGTGCAATGAAAACCTCCGTTCACGCTAAAATAAATAGATATATCTGGCTGCATACTAATCAATCTTTTAATTACCGTTTATTTCCATAAGAAATCAAGTGTGATTCGTTCGATAAAGTTCTTTTGTTGTCCCGAAGAGTCGGATATGTGTTTTCCTCCATTTTTTCACCTAATATTTTTAACCATGGCTTAGTTAGGAGAGCTTTTTTTTTTGTTTGTTTTTTGCTCTGCACACGCTGCCATTAGCCCAATGTGCTTCTTTTGTAGCCGTGTGACGACGTCCTGACTGCTACCAGTCACCTTGAGGTTTCCTCAGGTGCAAAGAGACCCGACTTCTGGCCGTGATTTCACCCAATATTTTGTGACTGTAGCTTATATAATTTGGTTTTTAAGTGATAGAACTTTTCTGTTATATTTGATATAGCAACACTGCCAGCCAGGTTTTGGTTATAAAATACATGTGCTTATTGTGTCTGTTTTCAGGTTTTCTGGCTTTATCTTGGCCAGAAATCTGTGACTAAAGAAAAGCTGTTGTTATGAAGAATTTTGTAATTGGCAAAAGAATACCAGAGAAAGCTTTTTTTCATATTCTGGTTCATTTTTGTTGTGTACAACTAGTCCAGAGTTCACTGCTTTGTTAACGGCACAGCCATTTTTTAATGTTTTCGCATTTTGTACATATAATTTGTGTTCAAATAATAAAATATAATTTTTATCCAAATGAAGTTTTCTGAGCCAATTTTATAGTATGGAATGCGCCACGGCCTGGATTCCTCAAGTGTAAATTCCTTCCCCCCGTCTTACCTGGCCTGGGCAAACATGCAGCCACCTACATGTGACCAGACTTAATATTTGCAGAACAAGCGGAAGTCATTGCTTACCAAGCCTGTGGCTTGTATACCTCTGTCTCTGCTTTGCAATGTAATGCCAGAGAGGATTGCTGGTCCTGAATAAAAGCAGCACTCCGCATACCCATGTTCTATGGGACACTTTTTTTCTTTTGTTGACCAATTTGAAACAAGTCAAATAGGGTGACCATCTTTCGGATTGGTGGCCTGGGATAAAAGGAGCGGTCAGTAGCCAGTCTTTTACCAGACAGTATTTTTTTCATCATTGAATAAGTTACTGCCAGTCAACACTGGTCGGACATGTGCTGAGGATGTTTTTAGGACTGGTGGCCGGAGATAAAAAGTGTGGTCAGTAGCCAGCCTTCTACTGAACACTTTTTTGTCTACTTTGACCAAATTGCTGCCGGTCAACATTGGCCGAAAAGGTGCTGAGGATGTTTTTAGGACTGGCGGCCGGGGATGAAAACAGTAGTGAGTCCCAGGCTTCTACCGGACACTTTTTTGTCTTCGTTGCCCAGGTTGCTGCCAGTCAACATTGACCGGACAGGTGCTGAGGATGTTTTTAGGAGTGGTGGCCGGGGATAAAAAGAGTAGTGAGCCCCAGGCTTCTACCGGACACTTTTTTGTCTTCGTTGACCAGGTTGCTGCCAGTCAACATTGACCGGACAGGTGCTGAGGATGTTTTTAGGACTGGCGGCCGGGGATGAAAAGAGTAGTGAGTCCCAGGCTTCTACCGGACACTTTTTTGTCTTCGTTGCCCAGGTTGCTGCCAGTCAACATTGACCGGACAGGTGCTGACGATGTTTTTAGGAGTGGTGGCCGGGGATAAAAAGAGTAGTGAGCCCCAGGCTTCTACCGGACACTTTTTTGTCTTCGTTGACCAGGTTGCTGCCAGTCAACATTGACCGGACAGGTGCTGAGGATGTTTTTAGGACTGGTGGCCGGGGATAAAAAGTGTGGTCAGTAGCCAGCCTTCTACTGAACACTTTTTTGTCTACTTTGACCAAGTTGCTGCCGGTCAACATTGGCCGGAAAGGTGCTGAGGATGTTTTTAGGACTGGTGGCCGGGGATGAAAAGAGTAGTGAGTCCCAGGCTTCTGCCGGACACTTTTTTGTCTTCGTTGCCCAGGTTGCTGCCAGTCAACATTGACCGGACAGGTGCTGAGGATGTTTTTAGGACTGGTGGCCGGGGATGAAAAGAGTAGTGAGTCCCAGGCTTCTACCGGACACTTTTTTGTCTTCGTTGACCAGGTTGCTGCCAGTCAACTGTGACCGGACAGGTGCTGAGGATGTTTTTAGGAGTGGTGGCCGGGGATAAAAAGTGTGGTCAGTAGCCAGCCTTCTACTGAACACTTTTTTGTCTACTTTGACCAAGTTGCTGCCGGTCAACATTGGCCGAAAAGGTGCTGAGGATGTTTTTAGGACTGGCGGCCGGGGATGAAAAGAGTAGTGAGTCCCAGGCTTCTACCGGACACTTTTTTGTCTTCGTTGCCCAGGTTGCTGCCAGTCAACATTGACCGGACAGGTGCTGAGGATGTTTTTAGGAGTGGTGGCCAGGGATAAAAAGAGTAGTGAGCCGCAGGCTTCTACCGGACACTTTTTTGTCTTCGTTGACCAGGTTGCTGCCAGTCAACATTGACCGGACAGGTGCTGAGGATGTTTTTAGGAGTGGTGGCCGGGGATAAAAATAGTAGTGAGCCCCAGGCTTCTATCGGACACTTTTTTGTCTTCGTTGACCAGGTTGCTGCCAGTCAACATTGACCGGACAGGTGCTGAGGATGTTTTTAGGACTGGCGGCCGGGGATGAAAAGAGTAGTGAGTCCCAGGCTTCTACCGGACACTTTTTTGTCTTCGTTGCCCAGGTTGCTGCCAGTCAACATTGACCGGACAGGTGCTGAGGATGTTTTTAGGAGTGGTGGCCGGGGATAAAAAGAGTAGTGAGCCCCAGGCTTCTACCGGACGCTTTTTTGTCTTCGTTGACCAGGTTGCTGCCAGTCAACATTGACCGGACAGGTGCTGAGGATGTTTTTAGGACTGGCGGCCGGGGATGAAAAGAGTAGTGAGTCCCAGGCTTCTACCGGACACTTTTTTGTCTTCGTTGCCCAGGTTGCTGCCAGTCAACATTGACCGGACAGGTGCTGAGGATGTTTTTAGGAGTGGTGGCCGGGGATAAAAAGAGTAGTGAGCCCCAGGCTTCTACCGGACGCTTTTTTGTCTTCGTTGACCAGGTTGCTGCCAGTCAACATTGACCGGACAGGTGCTGAGGATGTTTTTAGGACTGGTGGCCGGGGATAAAAAGTGTGGTCAGTAGCCAGCCTTCTACTGAACACTTTTTTGTCTACTTTGACCAAGTTGCTGCCGGTCAACATTGGCCGGAAAGGTGCTGAGGATGTTTTTAGGACTGGTGGCCGGGGATGAAAGGAGTAGTGAGTCCCAGGCTTCTGCCGGACACTTTTTTGTCTTCGTTGCCCAGGTTGCTGCCAGTCAACATTGACCGGACAGGTGCTGAGGATGTTTTTAGGACTGGTGGCCGGGGATGAAAAGAGTAGTGAGTCCCAGGCTTCTACCGGACACTTTTTTGTCTTCGTTGACCAGGTTGCTGCCAGTCAACATTGACCGGACAGGTGCTGAGGATGTTTTTAGGACTGGTGGCCGGGGATGAAAAGAGTAGTGAGTCCCAGGCTTCTACCCCTACTGAAAAATCCGGTATAACTTTTCACTATCTGGAGTATGGAACCGGAAATTTGTTACTGGAAACCCGAAATCCAGATTGCAGACAAAGGAATAATTTCGGAAAACAGAAATTCCAGATAGAGTCCAGATAGAATCTAGATAGATTTCCGGTTCCATAATCCGGATAGCGAAAATTTATACCGGAGTTTTCGGTAGGGACCGGACACTTTTTGTCTTCGTTGCCCAGGTTGCTGCCAGTCAACTCTGACCGGACAGGTGCTGAGGATGTTTTTAGGAGTGGTGGCCGGGGATAAAAAGTGTGGTCAGTAGCCAGCCTTCTACTGAACACTTTTTTGTCTACTTTGACCAAGTTGCTGCCGGTCAACATTGGCCGAAAAGGTGCTGAGGATGTTTTTAGGACTGGCGGCCGGGGATGAAAAGAGTAGTGAGTCCCAGGCTTCTACCGGACACTTTTTTGTCTTCGTTGCCCAGGTTGCTGCCAGTCAACATAGACCGGACAGGTGCTGAGGATGTTTTTAGGAGCGGTGGCCGTGGATAAAAAGAGTAGTGAGCCCCAGGCTTCTACCGGACACTTTTTTGTCTTCGTTGACCAGGTTGCTGCCAGTCAACATTGATAGGACAGGTGCTGAGGATGTTTTTAGGAGTGGTGGCCGGGGATAAAAAGAGTAGTGAGCCCCAGGCTTCTACCGGACACTTTTTTGTCTTCGTTGACCAGGTTGCTGCCAGTCAACATTGACCGGACAGGTGCTGAGGATGTTTTTAGGACTGGTGGCCGGGGATGAAAAGAGTAGTGAGTCCCAGGCTTCTACCGGACACTTTTTTGTCTTCGTTGCCCAGGTGGCTGCCAGTCAACTGTGACCGGACAGGTGCTGAGGATGTTTTTAGGAGTGGTGGCCGGGGATAAAAAGTGTGGTCAGTAGCCAGCCTTCTACTGAACACTTTTTTGTCTACTTTGACCAAGTTGCTGCCGGTCAACATTGGCCGAAAAGGTGCTGAGGATGTTTTTAGGACTGGCGGCCGGGGATGAAAAGAGTAGTGAGTCCCAGGCTTCTACCGGACACTTTTTTGTCTTCGTTGCCCAGGTTGCTGCCAGTCAACATTGACCGGACAGGTGCTGAGGATGTTTTTAGGAGTGGTGGCCGGGGATGAAAAGAGTAGTGAGCCCCAGGCTTCTACCGGACACTTTTTTGTCTTCGTTGACCAGGTTGCTGCCAGTCAACATTGACCGGACAGGTGCTGAGGATATTTTTAGGACTGGTGGCCGGGGATAAAAAGTGTGGTCAGTAGCCAGCCTTCTACTGAACACTTTTTTGTCTACTTTGACCAAGTTGCCGCCGGTCAACATTGGCCGGAAAGGTGCTGATGATGTTTTTAGGACTGGTGGCCGGGGATGAAAAGAGTAGTGAGTCCCAGGCTTCTGCCGGACACTTTTTTGTCTGCGTTGCCCAGGTTGCTGCCAGTCAACATTGACCGGACAGGTGCTGAGGATGTTTTTAGGACTGGTGGCCGGGGATGAAAAGAGTAGAGTCCCAGGCTTCTACCGGACACTTTTTTGTCTTCGTTGACCAGGTTGCTGCCAGTCAACATTGACCGCACAGGTGCTGAGGATGTTTTTAGGACTGGTGGCCGGGAATGAAAAGAGTAGTGAGTCCCAGGCTTCTACCGGACACTTTTTTGTCTTCGTTGACCAGGTTGCTGCCAGTCAACATTGACCGGACAGGTGCTGAGCATATTTTTAGGACTGGTGGCCGGGGATGAAAAGAGTAGTGAGTCCCCGGCTTCTACCGGACACTTTTTTGTCTTCGTAGACCAGGTTGCTGCCAGTCAACATTGACGGGACAGGTGCTGAGGATATTTTTAGGACTGGTGGCCGGGGATAAAAAGTTTGGTCAGTAGCCAGCCTTCTACTGAACACTTTTTTGTCTACTTTGACCAAGTTTCTGCCGGTCAACATCGTCCGGAAAGGTGCTGAGGATGTTTTTAGGACTGGTGGCCGGGTATGAAAAGAGTAGTGAGTCCCAGGCTTCTACCGGACACTTTTTTGTCTTCGTTGCCCAGGTTGCTGCCAGTCAACATTGACCAGACAGGTGCTGAGGATGTTTTTAGGACTGGTGGCCGGGTATGAAAAGAGTAGTGAGTCCTGGGCTTCTACCGGACACTTTTTTGTCTTCGTTGACCAGGTTGCTGCCAGTCAACATTGACCGGACAGGTGCTGAGGATGTTTTTAGGACTGTGGCCGGGGATGAATAGAGTAGTGAGTCCCAGGCTTCTACCGGACACTTTTTTGTCTTCGGTGACCAGGTTGCTGCCAGTCAACATTGACCGGACAGGTGCTGAGGAAGTTTTTAGGACTGGTGGCCGGGGATGAAAAGAGTAGTGAGTCCCAGGCTTCTACCGGACACTTTTTGTCTTCGTTGACCAGGTTGCTGCCAGTCAACATTGACCGGACAGGTGCTGAGGATATTTTTAGGACTGGTGGCCGGGGATGAAAAGAGTGATCAGTACTCTGCCTTCTACTGGGCACTTTTTTGTCTTCATTGACCAAGTTCATGCCGGTGAACATTGGCCGGATGAGTGCTGGTCACCTTTTTGAGGAGGGTGACCAGGGAGAAAACAAAGACTTGGTGGCCAAGCCCTTCCCGAACATAATTTGGTGATTGGTTGCCAATTGAAAAACTAAGGCTCTGTGGCCGGGGACTTAATAGCGATCTTTTGGGGACCTTTGGCCAGCTGCCTTCCAGTAGCCGGGCTGGCCAGGCAGATGCCGAGCAAAAATCAGGCATTGGCCAGTGTCGGGCCAAAATTTTGTGCTGCCTGGGGAGCTCCTTCTTCCCCTTTTCTCTGGAGGGCTTCGGAAGTGACGTCATTTGCAAGCCACGTATACTGCACAGGGAACGCAAATTGGAAAACCCTGGGAGGCCGCAACGCCATTTTAATCACCTGGTATCTGGTGGCTGTACTAAAATCAACATGGCGTCACAGCGAAACCAAAACTGAAACTGCACGGCAGCACCATTGTGTTTGGATGGATGGGCGGTAGCTTGCGCCACCTAGAGTTAAAAATATATATATTGTAGCTTTTTCTTTTTTTGCCCGGTTTGCGCGTGGCTTTGCTAGGCTACTGCTGCTTTGCGGCTGGTTTTCACATTTCAGTGCTGGTTAATGTGCGTTGAAACGCACACAAGCCAGCACTGAAAAGCGAGACCAGCAGCAAAGCAGCAGAAACCTAGCAAAGCAACGAAAGAGACACATACACAAAAATATGCAATGCCTGTCCTTTTGCGTTCATTTTTATTCAATAGACAGTAGAAAATACAGACGAAATTTCTCAGTATTTTGCAGACAAGAATCAAAGAAATGAACAACAAAACAGGATGAAACGTTAAGGTTACGTGCGACGAAGGTGATAATACGCGTCCTTGCAAAAACACTTCGCTAAATTTACATAAAATCTCTAGGTTCGTGATCCTTTTCGAGCTTCTTGACGTATACTCGCAAGCCTTACGCCTTCCAGCCTCAGGCGTGGAGCCTAGAAAAAAAAAAGTTAAATTGCCTGATTGGCCGTTACGTGCCTGATATGGTCATATTAAAACAGCGAGCTTTTTCTGCGTTTCCTTTAAAAAAACGGTACTTGGAGTTCAACACTGCGACACTAAAAACTCGACTTAACTTAACTTAAATTCCTCCACACAAAATTGACAATCATTTTGAATTTGATTATATAAGTAAGCATAAAAGTAAAGACCAACGACGGTGTCTTGCAACTAAAGGAAACTAAGCAATGAGGTCAAGAAAAACAGCTCAGCTCTATGGTATTGAGTCTTCACCGAGAACCTGCATTCGTTTTTAATATTATCACTTAAATTTAGGACTGCGTCACTGCTAAGCGAAAGGGGAAACCAGAGGGGATCGCTCCATCGCTCATCCTCAGTTAATCGAAAAATATTTAGGCTCATTTTTACTTCTCGCGAACAGACGCGTGAATCGCTGAAAACAATGCCAAATAAACAGCTCACAGCAAAAAGTTTCCCATCTTTTAAAGCGAGCATATTTGCTCGATCTTGATATGACGCAGAAGTCTCCAGTAATTTGACAATGACATATTTCTCGCGGCGGGTGAAGAGCAATCCTGAACAATGATAAGATTTGGTTTTGTGATTCGAAACCATCGTAGCTATTGCCAAACTCAAACAATTAATACCTCCTGCCACTGCGAAAATCATGTTTTGTTGCAAACATGTAATCAGGGAGTTAGGTCAGAGAAGACCAAAAGAGCGTATCGCACGTCCATTGGAGCTCGAAACCATTGATGTCCCGGCTTCCGGCAGTCATTGTTTCCCCCCTTGGCACATCAGGTGGTGTGGTGATGACAAAAATCCATGCTTGACCACACTACAACAACAACGAGTTCCCACGAAAAAGAAAAGAAAGCCGCGGGCGCACGAACCCGGCACGAATCTCGCGCCGCGACGCACTCCCGGAAGCGAAACAGCTCGCCGGCTCTCGCCCCTCGCGCGTTCTAACGGTCCACCGACTTCCCGGCGGCAGCTGCCAGCGCATGTCGAGGCGCGAGGCGCGGGTTTGGAGAGAAAGAAAGCGCGCCCAGACACGTTGAAAGAGGGAAGAGAAAGTTACGATAACAAGCTTCAAGCCATTCACACCTTCAAAACAACTTCATCTTTATTTCGCTTCATTAAATATATGAAACATACTTATTTAAAATAAAATAGCAAGTGCCAACACCCGCTGGGAGCGCGGGAATCGGAAGCAGTTCGCCGGACCGGACGAACGTCATACGTATACGCGGCGGGAAAGAAGTAACCGAGAGCTTCACCCCACTGGCAAAACTGCCAAAATCAAGCCAAAAAAAAAAACAAAAAAAAACAAAGAACTGGTGTCGCTACCGATAGGGCGTCGAAGACGCGATCTTGAAATATGAAACCGAAACCAGTAACAGTTACAATACTGAAACCGAAACTGACGAAATCGCGATAGAGGGGCGCCGTAAATAGATCTGTTCACATGACGCATCTTGTTGGCGAATCTTGTGTCGCGAAACTAGGTTTCGGGAAACAGATTCCCCGTCTGAACGCGACCGAAAAAGTGGCGCGCCTCCGAAAAAAGTGGCGCGTGTTCCTCGCTTCTGGAGCAATTGTTTGCTGAAACCTCACCGAGGCCTGTCAATCACCCGAAGGAGAAACGCGGACGCTGCCAATGGCCGCTCGACTTCTCTATGACGTCTGACCTTCGAGGAGGAGCAAGCTTTTGGAGGAGTCTGATTTTTCGGCCGATTCCGTATCCGCGCCGAAGCCGAAAGAAAACAAACAAACATGGTGTGCGATAAGCGGAGAAGCGGTGCGTAGGGGCGACGAGTCTTGGTCCTTCTCGGTTGCAGGTGTGTGAATGGCGCCTACAGTACGGATTGGGGGCGCAGTGCAGATTCGTCAACAGTCGCGGCGGGTGCAAGCACCGTATATAAACATGATGACTGGGGATAACGTTCTTTATTAGCGGTGCAAAAATGTCCGAAATGCTTCGAGATCATCTCGCGGTTTTTCCTGGGTTTGGCATGACTATTAAACCCAGTGAGCCGAATTTGACGAAATTCATTGAGTGGTATTAGTAAAACAGGCTGTCTCTTCACACTGTGGGTACCTCATATCATGTTTATACGAAACGCTTGGTATTCCCGGTGCAGATGACAAGGTTTGGCGAAATCCTCGTGAGTCAATACGTCACAGGTTTCGCGCGTCAAACTCCACATGTGAACAGGCCGATTTGGGGAAATCTTGGTTTCGCTAAACTGTGGCGCGTTGAAAAGATGAGTTGTGTAAATAAGCCTTTAGGAGCAAAAGAGGGTGAATAAAGTTGTTATTATAAGCACAGGAAATAAATCTGTATATCAGAACTAGCACCGACGTGCTATTTGTTTCGGTGCAATGCAGTAGGGAGTAGATATTATTTTTTAATTTTTTCTTATAACACTCATTTCAACGTGTAATGAGTAAACAAAAAAAAATTGCTATTGATTTGGTAACGATAAACCTCACTTGAATTTGTAATGAGTAATTTTAAAAGAATAGATATTGAGTGGGTAATGATAACACTCATTTGGATGTGTAATGAGTAAATTCAAAATAATAAATATTAGTTTTGTAATGATAAAACTCATTTAACGTTGAGTTTCTTTTGAGTTTGATTTGACTCTATAAAAACACATTAGAAGTTGAATTCTAACTCATTGTTCATTTTTGTAAGGGACGGCTCATGGCACTTGAGATGGGCACTCTTTTTCGTTCCAGGTGAAACTACGACCTTGGCAAACTACTGTAATAGGACGCTCTTTGCTTTGTGATGTAACCTTGTAAGCTAGAATCGCGGGCAGTCGTTGAGAATAATAAATTTTTACAAAGAGCAACAAAGACACGACATTAAAGCAGAAACTGCATTTTCTGATGGCTTGGTACTGTATAGATTCTCCAACAGTGAAATGAAATATGCACTCTCAGAGAAAGAGGGTATATTTTTACCAGGGTGTCGAACCGGTACCGAACCGAACCGAAAACCGGAACCGAACCGGTATTTTCTCCGGAACTGAACCCGAACCCGAACCGTTATATTGTTATCGCGATGAACCCGAACCGGAACTGAACCGGAAAAAAAATAACGGTTACCGGCTCATGTCAAAACGGTTCGGCCACGCGCTGTTGACAATGAATGTGCTATCAATGCCATTTGTTTCTTAAGCGCCGTCAACTGACACACCTCGCTTACACATTTTTCTTCTCCACTCAGTCTTAGGAATATAAACGCTGCGTCCATGAATCTTGACAAACGCTGCATCCATGAATCTTGACATAGGAACCAGTATTGCGCTGGTCGCGGCTTTCACGGAAGAAAAAAAATTAAAAAGCTGTGCAAAAAAAAAATCGCGTCACGGGATTTCATTTTCCTACAATCTCGTAAATCCTAAATGCTGCTGTGTGCTAATTTCATAACACGTTTCTAGAACGCGCGAGTTCTTGAAGCTTGCTTCCATCGGAATGAGAAAAGAAAAGGCTGTGGAGTTTGATAACAATGCATCCGGTTTCGTATAGGCGCTTAGAAGCTAACATATTTGTGAGAGAGCGAACTCTTCTATTTTAATATTTATCCTATTACGTCCTTCTGGCGTTGCGTTCGGTGAAGTGTTTTTCATATTCCGTATCTTGTTTAATGAAAACTTCTTTAAGGGTCTAATTTGAGTTACCGAAGGCTAGTTCAAATAAAGAAAGCTGTATTTTCTCCCCACTGTTCCTTGAATTGCTTACACGCCGAGGTGGCGGGATAGTTAGCGAGTTCTACTTGTAAGTGGGTTTGTAAGCAGGTCGCAGATTTTACAGCTACTGCGTCGGACCCATCTAGATGAAGTCCGAATACATAAACGTCGGTGAGGTTACCTTTGAGTGCACATAAAGAAACCGTTCCTGGTAGAAATCCCTGAGCCTTACACTACGATGTATCCCGTTTCGTATGCGCTGATTTCAGATGTTTTATTTGTAATTTATTTTGATGCTGCAATTTGTCATTTATAATTTCCGAACCGGTTCGCGAACCGGTTCAGCGCCCCGAACCGGTTCGCGGATCGAAATAATAGAACCGGAACTGAACCGGAACAAAATAAATTTACCTGAACCTGAACCGTAACCGAACCCGTATTTTGTTCGGTTCGACACACTGATTTTTACCCACCTTGTCCCATATACGACAAATCAAAACTTCAGTTTGACGTAAAGCGCGCTGACGTCGAACCGACGGTAGAAACTTTCAAGAGCGGCTTGATTGCAACTTATTAAGACATCTAATGTAACGTGCTGCTGACTACAAAAGAAAGTAATCGGGGTTTTCTTGGCCCTACTGCAAAACCTGTTTTATATTTCTGTATTTTTTGATAAGTACATTAGCTCTGTAATGAGATGCATATCACCGTTCTCAAGCCAGCCGGAAAAGTTGGGGCCGTCTGTTCGACGTCAGCACGCTGTACACCCAACTGAAGATTTGGGGTGTTTTATATGGGACAAGGAGTGTGAGATTATACCTTTTAGCATGGACGCTTAAAGGGGCTATGCAACGATATTCGCTCAAAATGTTTTTTTTTTGTTTTTTTTTTCATTTCGCACGAGCTTACTGGCACTAGTGGGACCCAAGTACACACTCACGCTACACCACTGACCAAGGAACTGCTTTGTTGCAGTGTCATCTTAAGGGCAAAAGCGAGCGTTTTCTTTCATTCTCGCATTTTCAAAACTTCATGACGTAGTTGGTGAATCGCTGTACCCCCTGTGACGATAATTGAATGTGTCTCATAGATTGGACTAGAGCATTGCGTGAGCACTCGATCTGGGCTCCTGATAATCAATAGCTCGACAAGCATTTGGCTAGTGTTCCCGTGTTCCATCCTTGCAATGACGGGTGTATTTCGAAACAACCCATTCTTATTTGAACCCTTCTTGTCTGAACCCATTCGCAAAACGCCCTTCTCCTTTTAACCTTTCGCGTTTCAACCCTTTCTTATTTATACCCGTCTCATTTGAACCCATTCTCATTTGAACCCTTCTCGTCTGAACCCACTTCCAAAACTCCCTTCGCGTTTTAACTTTTCGCGTTTCGATTCTTTCTCATTTGAACCCGTTGTCATTTGAACACCGTAGTGAGGTATAGAAAGAAGGAAAAACAGTTGAAGATGAAAATTGAAGATGAAGCGAAGCGGCACCAACTCTTGCATAGCACATGAAACAATTTTCCTTATGCCTGCGTGCCACCCCCAGTCTGTTGACGTAGCTACGTGGTCACATGGTGACGTGGTTTCAAAAGTGCTAGCGCAGATTCGGTACTTCATTTCTCTTCTGTCGCTGTATGTCGTTAAGATGTCGTCGTGTGGAGCGGATGGATCATTGTGCTAGTCGTGTGTTATTGCTTGGAATGGCCAATTCGGGTGGTCATTTTCCCTGAAAAAAAAGTTTTCC
The DNA here is from genome assembly GCF_016920785.2 of Ixodes scapularis. Classification (NCBI taxonomy): domain Eukaryota; kingdom Metazoa; phylum Arthropoda; class Arachnida; order Ixodida; family Ixodidae; genus Ixodes; species Ixodes scapularis. The sequence continues at coordinate 60,704,308 of NW_024609838.1, read as the reverse complement.
CATATCTTCTGCAAGGGCGTTCGCGTGGTCGAAGGCTGGCGGGTGCAAGCTTTTCGGGTTGCGCTTCTCAGGCGTGTACCGGAAATTTACCAGCAGAAGTTTTCCCGAGCTCCAAGAGGTCGGGCAGACTGTATCCAGTCTGCCCGACCTTTTGTCTGCCAGACTGTATCCAGTATCGTCACATCCGAAACGTGATAGGAAACCAAACGAAACAATGCTCTCTGAGGCGGCAAATAGCAGGTTCGAGTGGCAAACGAAGCCATCGAAACAGGCACCCTCTTGTGCTCTGAGACAAGAAAAAAAAAAACAACGAAGAGAAAGATAATTTATGTTTAAAAAAAAGTCAACATTTTTGGAAGAATTTATCTAGCCTGAGCAAGGTATGTTTACTCTCAGACACGGGCTGCATCGTACATCACTTTATTTTACAACTCTGTAATAACAAGTTATTACACTGCTGAAAAAAAGGTATGCATAGTGATGCAGTTTGAGACTTGAACACGCATTACAATCTCAAGGAGGGTGGGTGCAATGAGAAGACTGAGGATTCCAAAAATGGTACTAGAGAGTTTTAGTAGATCGTTCCGATACCCCCGATAGCCACGATAACAATACTATGCATGCGCAAGGAAAGCGGTGGCGGAGTATCGGGTATCGTTATCGGAGGCGTGGGAACGATCTACTAAAACTCTCTACTAGCAGTAAACAGAATATGGAAAGCGACGCTGGCAAGCCTCCGTGGCAACAGTTAATCGAAAATCCAAACGAAGTTTATTGAAATTTGACGCGCGTGCGGGCAGCACCACACTGATTTATACATCTGCCCTTTATTGATTTTATATTTTAATATTCTGTCAGCTGTACGGACTGTGGTAATGCCAATATTTTGAAAAGTTTTGTGAAGCCGCTTCTGTTTACACACATCTCAAAGAGTCGTAATTTATGTTTTTGGCGTATGCAGCATGCTCATGGTACCATAGAATGATCGAAGAAGAAGTTAACAGAGCTCACTCGCGACCCAGTCAAATTAAGACGCCAGTTCATTGTGCTTTGCATTCGGGTAAAGAGGGTCACGTGATGCGCCACTGGCGCGTTTTTTGTCGTCGGTGCCACAAGCGAGGGCTCGAAGGCAATTAATTACCCGAATTCGCCATAAATACAGCAGAAAGATTGCGAGATCATGATGTTGGATTAATTTGGGTTCGAAATGAGAGAGGTTAAAACGAGAAAAGTCCTTCTGAAAATGGTCAAAGCCGGAAAGTATGTTTTGAGAAAATTTGAAATGAGAAAGGTTAAAATGAGAAAAGTCGTTTGGAGAGGGTCAAAACCCGAAAGTTTTTTTTTGAGAACCGTTTAAATGAGAAAGGGAGAAACGCGAAAGTTGTTTTGCGCTGGGTTGAAATGAGAAGGTAAAAACGAGAAGGTAGAAATGCGAACGGGTTCAGATGAGAATTACCCTGCAATGACAAGAATAGCCGAAACATACCAATGTACGGAACGCAGCACGTTTCCCGTAGTTTGCCAACCGCAGCGCATGGCTATGATCAACATTCGCGGCATATGCGCCTTTGCAAGTGGAATCGCGGCTTAACCACGAACCTCGCGCCGAGGTGAGGCAGACCTACTTTCCAGCCAGGACGTTTCTTTGCTCTTCGTACAATGTTGCCAAGTGTCTCTAGCTGAAGCCTACACCACTGAGCGCAAAAAGGAAATTTGGAAAATATTTATAAAATGTAGAAAAAGAAGCTCCATGTTTTTCTTTGCCACGAACGTTTTCTTCTGTATGTTGTTATCATGTTTGCACGTGATAGATATGATTACAAAATACGCAAGAAAACTTTCGCGGAAAACAACAACCGGGCGCTGCGTTTTCTATAATTTTATCTACTTTAGAAGTGAAACCTGTCGACGGGTTTTCGGCTCCTGCTTGAATGCCGCAACGTTGCTTCTTCCTAGGGTTGCACTGTGACCGTCGTTGGCGCGTCTGGATGTTGGCTTTCGTCGTTTGTGATCATCGAAGGTGATGACGTTGTCGGAGGCCGCGTACCGGCTTCCTGGTCTAGCAAGTGATCTTCTTCCGGCATCCTTCTCCGTACTTGGTGAGCGTGACAATGTACCACCTTCGAAGGCGTTGAGAAATGTCAGCACTCGCGACCCAGAGGTGGACTTGGCTTGACCACGAGTCATGTTGTCCCCATCACCGCAATTCGCAAAACTACACAGGATCTGCAGGAGCAAAAGAACGTCCGGTTTCATCAAACGGCGTCCCATGCAACCGATGGAAAGCAGGTTTCGATCCTCGAGCGAATTTGATAGCCCGGCAGGACTTCCGACAGGGATATTCAGAGGCTTGTGGCGTCTTTCTGTAATTGAACATGCGAACCAGGTTAGCTTTCAAGTTGTCGCCTCGCATCTTCTTCATTCTGTCTTTGACGGTCCACACGGCCCTTTCTGCCAGACCGCTGGACTACGAGTGGAGGGGAGCGGTTCGACGACGCGAAATATTGTTCATCGTGACAAACTTTTTCAACTCTTGATTTGAGAACTGAGTTACGTTATCTGAAACCAACGTACGCAGAATTCCATAGCAACTGCACAACATACGTAACGTTGTTATCGTTGACTGAGTGGTCGCGTGGGACAATGGGACGGCTTCGATTCACTTGCTGTGTGAATCAACAACAATTAGTATCATTTTTATCTTCATTGTCCCAGCTAACCCCATGTGTATTCTTGACCAATTTTTCCTGGTCTCGGGCCAATTAGCCGACTCTTTCGCACTTGTCATAGGCCCATAGCTAAAACATATTCCCTGCAAACAACCGCCTGGCTTTCAATTGCCTAATCAAGACCAGGCAACCAGAACTTCGACCGCGCGCCCACTTTTATTGAGGATGCGCCGTGGTAGGTTTCATGAAACAGCCTTAGCAGTCGGTTCCTCACAATTGCTGGAATCACGACCCGGTGACCTCAGTACACAAGATCCTGTGCTACTCAGAGCTCGAGCTTCCTGTCATAAAATGGCTGTAATTCTACTTGTATGGGCTTTCGGCTTGTTATCCATTCATCTAGGATGTATCTTTTAACTATTGGCCGGACGTGGTCTCCCGCAGTCAGCTCTTGCAGTTCTCTGGTGATTACGGTACCTTCGTCAAAATATGCAGTCCTCAAACATAATCTGGAAGCTCAATTGAGTTGAATTATTCTTTAAAGGTCGGTGGTGGTAACCGGCTTAAGGCGTCTGCGTTGAGCATCAGTTTACCAGAATGGTAGTCCAGCTTGTACTGTTAGCCCCCAAGCAGTGGTGCCCGACGCTGGATTCTCGCAGCAGCCATGGCGGGGGCCGGCCATGGCTGCTGCGAGCAATCCGTGGCTGGTGCTCTGTGACCAAAATGAACTTTCTGCCCGAAAGGAAATCGCGGAACTTAGAAACACCAAAAATGAGAGCGAGTGACTCGCATTCCGATTGAGGAGCAATTGTTTTCCGTAGCAGTTAAGGTACGCGAGCGGAACGCGATCGGCCTGTTCTCCTTTCCTACATAGTGAAACAACGCGGCCCCAACACCGTACGGTGATGCGTCACACTCCAAGCGCAATTCTTTCGCCGGGTCGAAATGTCCCACACCCAACGACAACCATTCTCTAAAGATCGATAAACCGGCCATAGCAGTGTGGACATTAGAAATAAAAATGTGCTGTAGAAGGTCAACATGTTGATAAATGAACGCAGATCGCGCATTTTTGAGACGATGGCCTCAAGGTTCTTTTCTGTTGCGTGCAGTTCCTACCCGCCAATCTGACGGCCAAGATAGGTGACTGATTCCTGCCTTAATCTGCAGTTGTTCTGGCGCAACTTCACCACATTCTTTCCGAAGCGCTGCAAATGCATTTCAGTTTTGTTCCATCGCCACACAAAATGTGACGTCATCTAGGTAGACTTGCACATATGGAAGACCTTAGTGTACACATTCTATCTTGCTTTCAAAAATGGCAGGCGCTGAGGCTATTCCAAATGGTAGTCGGTTATGGCAAAACAAGTTTCGATGGTTCCGTGATTCCACATCCAGAGGAACTTGATAATACGCGTCCCGCAAGTCCAGCGCGCTGTAACGGTCACCGCTGTTCAGACAAGGAAACATGTTATCGACCACCGAAAGCGCATCTTGTTTTAACGCGCAAACTGGATTCAGTGCCACCTTAAAATCCCCACAAATACGTGCCGTCAAATTCATTTTAGAACCGGCGCAATAGGCGTTGACCGTTCAGTGTGTAAATAGCGAAATAATGCCGGCCTGTTCTAGACTATCCAGCTCCAGGGATATATTATCTCGTAAAGCAAAAGAAATCGATTTTGCCTTGCAAAACTTTGGAGCTGCACCATCCCTGGGGTACAGATGCACAAATGGTAACTGAATCAGTAGAAGATCTAGAGAAAGAGAAGTCCTCGTACACACTCACTAGACTCTGGAGACCTCGCTGCTGGCCACACGAAAACTTCGGGATCTGTCAGGCTCAAAACAGGAACGTCACGTTGATTCAATTTCTAAATCAAGTATCTTCAGTGCAAATATGGACCTCGGCAATCCACGATGGTCAATGTACCGTCTACAGTTCTCGACTGGTATGCCACATTCATGGTTAGTTCTCCGATAACTGGAATTTATGCTATGTACCAATCCAACTTCGCTTGAGGCTTTTGATGTCTCGGCCTGGGTTTTACAATGCCTTTCGTAGATTTCTTGCGTTATGACGCAGACAAGTGACCCCGTGTCAATTTTTATGACCCCATCTATTCCAGCCTATGTGAACGTGCGACGTCCTGGCAGTGCTAGCTTTCTTTCTTTTAGGGTTGCCAAATTCCAAATCTGTATGGTCAGGTTGTCGTCATCTTCTTCTTGAATTCTACTGCTTGTAGTTTTGTCCCATTGCGCTCTTATGGTTACGCCACTTTCGAGCCAAATGCCCCTGCTTGCCACGCTGACACGTTTTGCTTTCTGCCATTTATAGTTATTACAGCTGTGATCGGTCTCAACGCAGCGTTCGAAGCCTATTGTTGAATGCCGCGATGTCCTGGAAGCGAGAGGCATCCTTTGCTCACCCTTCACTCTGTGTACTTCAGATGGCCCAATTTCCCCGACATTCTTTGTGCGTCGGCTTCTGCGATTTTTTCTGCCACGGCTAGTGCTACAGCGTACCGCAAGTTGAGCTCTCGCTTGCCCAACAACTTTTTTTGCAGATATTTTGTTTTTATCTCAGGCCGCAAAGAATTCGGTCCCGTAAACTCTTGTTCAATGTCGTCCCGAGGTTTCAGTTATCAGGAATTCTTGTTATTTCCCGGTTGAATGCGTGCACTGATTCTCCTTCCTCTTGGCATCGATTAAAGAACTTGAAACTCTCCGAAATCGCATTGGTTTAGAGTCGTAGCAATCGTTTAGAAAACGGACCGTTTCATCGTACTTTAGCGAATTTGGCTTCCTGAACACCACCCTTCCAAAAAGCACTAGTATCGCACTTGTCGTAAGCGCTGACAACAGCAGACCCCTTTTCTTAGCATCCTCCACCAGATCGTTGCCTTCAAAATATGATTCTATCTTCGCGAGGTAAGCCTTCCACATATCTTGTTCGTCGTCGAATTCCGGCAGATGGTGGGCCATGCTTTGAGCCTCGCCGGGTAGATATTGGAAGCGCTGCTTCACCAGATACCTTCGCTGCCGTTCTCTGTTCATCACCAGCCTGAAACTCGTCAGGTGTTGTCTTCCACCACAAAAGAGAACAAACAGTAACATACCTCAACCTGTAACATATCGAAAATTTACAAAAATATCTGAAGTCTCAAAGCGCTCAACAAAATGAACCAGAAGCGGCATGGCCATCACATAAACAATGGTTCGCTCGCGGCACTGTGCCTTCCACGGCGTGCTAGAGCAGAGGCTGCAATCGTTATAAAATCAGTCCCCAACTTTTAAACATGCCCCCTTCTACAATATTTGATGCAACGATTCTTTGCGGATACCTCCTCCTGCGTTCCCGAACGGTAAGCGTGTCACTAACGCTGGCCGACGGCGATACAGCAGGTGCCACCATCTTGTCATTGCGCCCTCCAGTGACATGCCCATGGCGTGCCCCAGCGTGGCGCAAACGTTACGCCGCGCTAGTATCGTCCAAAACGGCAGCGCACACGAGCCTTTCTTGCAAACTTGCATAAGCAGCTCCAGATCACGTGGCCTCTTGTTCTGGTTGCAACTTGAGGGAATGAACTCTGCTCATTTTTCAATATTCGTTTCTACGACTTCGATTGCTACTGGTGAAATTCGAACGGGTGTTTCACAGGTCATTAAAGTCAAGCAACCCTTCTAAGCGGTATTTGCGCAAAATACAAAAATCGCTGCATCACCCTATTTAGCCGGTGTCAGATTGTTCATACATAAAACAAAGGAGTCTGCAAAGGAGAGTCACCGCAGTATCCGTGGTTCAAATGCCGCCTGTCAAGTTTCCTCCTTGAGCTCATTGCCATGCTGCCTTCGAAGTACAAATCTCGCAGTGACTCGTGTTGTAATCTGTATGCAGACTGTCTCTAAACGGAAGGTGGGGCACATTTGGATTTGAGAAAAAGCACTTGAATTAGGTTCATTTTGGCCTTTAGAATAACATATATCACAATTATGTTTCATTGCGACGGGCCGGAGAGCCATAAGAGCAATTTCAAAATAGGGCTGAAGGCCCCCCACCCTTGCCTTGGGCAGCCAAAAGATCTGTCGATGATGTCACGTACAGCGACTGTTTTTCGCGTTATCTCCCGTTTAGCAATACCTGCACTGCAAACGGTTTGGGCATTCGGGTTCATAGGGTAAATATACACTAGAATTCACTTCTAACTCATTTTTTTTCAAGAACTTCCGTAGCTTGCCATTAACCACTGTTTACAAACGTGAAATTTCACTTGCGTTCCAAGCAACTTCACGTAGCTCCGTCTTTGGAAGCCAGTCGAGCTTGCTTACATCATCTGTGGCAAAAGCAGAAACGCCGCACGGACAGCAAAGTTGGAGATTTACCGACTGTCTTTGGCAGTACAACTTATGGTCTTCAAGGAGGATAATCGCTTTGCAAGAATACTTGAAAAAAATAAACAGATCTCGCACTACTTGGTTTATTTGGAGTTTACCTGTAGAATTCCTTTCCTCGGTGATACGACTTTCGGCAAAGCTAAAAAACTTCGAAACTTCGAAGAGAAGAGCTGTGGCTCGAAAGCTAAAAGCGTCGAAGTGGGGTACAAATTGCGGCTGTATAGGTTCCCATCATTTGGCATTGTGCAGTTTTCCGCGCAATCTTGGCCAAACAGAGGACACTTGCGGACTATAGATAGCTGAGTTTCCACGCGCAGAGTTTAGAAAAGACATCAACATCAGAATTTAGTTGGAGTGGATATCTACTGGAAGGCCCGTGATGGAGCTCCTTAAACGAATCGATGAGAATTTGACGACGGTGGAGACTATGTTCGGCCGGACGCCTTAAGGTACGGAGCGACATTCATATGAGGGGAGTTGCAACCAAGCAACAGTCATGGAAGTAATAAACCAACAGCAGTAGCCCGTTTGTACCGGCAGCTACCCTTGCGACTTCACTTTGAAATTGTAAAGTAATGGTTTCCAGAGGAGGCAGACGAGATGAAAACCCAATTCTATGTTAAGAACTACGTAGCAGGGGCGCAGACTGTCGAAGTGACTAACGTCATATTTAACTTCTGCGGCTACAGTTCTAAAGGAACCAGAAATGCATCTTCGAAAAGGGATCACCAACAGCTGCGAGTTACGCCGCGTTGGAGGGGAAGGAACATCAACGCAACCCGATGTCCAATTCAAAGCGATGACAGCAAAGTATGTGTTGGTGCATCAAGCTACATCAATCGTTTATGGCCCATTCGGATTTATCTCGCTGATTATAATCGAAGTGAAAATACCGTTCAAAAGGATATATCAACATGGTCTGCGGTGGGATGACCCGTTACTTGAAGATTTCAGAAGGTAATGCTGGCAAATTTGGTGGGGAGACTTCCTATTTCTAAGGCAAATTTGCATCGGCTAACATTGCCCTTTTATGGCGGCACCAAGTTCCACGTTCTTGCAGATGCTAGCAAAGCGGCGTACCGAGCTGCTTTTTACGTTAGAGGTCAAACACAAAAGGAAAAGTGGAGGTCGAAACAGTCCTCTTTTAATCAAAGGTAGCCCTGATCAAAGAGATGTGGTTACCAAGGCTGAAGCTGCTGACAGCTCTTATGAAGGCTCGCCTTATAATTAATGCGAGGAAACAACTACTTTTATGCAGGAAAGTATGGTTTTGGTCAGGTTCATCTAGTACTCTTCACTGGATCAAATCTTCAGCAAGCAAGTAAAAACTTTTTGTTTAAGACAGGGTCATGGAGATGAAGTCTTTGTTTTCACCTTGTCACTGGCCTTACTGCCCAGTGGAGTCAGAACCAGCTGATCTGTTGACTCGCGTATATCCGCTCATCAGCAAGCCCAGAATTCGCTCTGGTGGCATGAACCGGCATGGCTAACCAAGCGAAATAGGCTTCGCCTCAAGAAGTGATGGAGTGATAGAACAAAGGAAGACTATCAGCTAAAAAATGGAAATGCACGTCTTGAATACCACTCAAAGCATAAATTTTGATTTATTTTACCTAAACAAGCTCAGCTGTCTCCATAGGGACATTGCGATAACAGCATGGACACTCATATTCAACTTCAACCAAGGGAATACGTGCCAACGTACAGGAACATTGTTAACCCACGAGAAAGAAACTGCTGAAAACTTTCGGATCGTTAAAACACAAATGGGGGCGTTCGGGAGTCAGTTCACGGAGCACTCCGCAATACGGGGCTTTTGCGTCGTTCAAGGTTGAACACAGAATTATTAGACTGGGAGGACGACTGCAGAAGCGTGACTTCAACCAAACGAGCGACAGCCCATTAGTTTGCCCCCCGACCATTCGTTCACCAATTTAAAAACACTATGCGAGCACCAAAAAGTATTGCATGTTTGAGTGAGAGAAACGCTAAACCAGTTTCGGGACATCTTCTGGATTCTTCGATTTTACCAAGTAGTCAGGAAGGCTATCAATCGGTGCATGATTTGCAAGCGATTCTCTGTGAAAGCAGCGCGTGAGCCGTTCAGACCTTTGCCTGAAGATCGAATTCTAGCAATGGACCCACTCTCTGTTATAGGCATCGACTTAGCAGGACCATTGTTTCACCGCTCCACTGCAGGAACAGTGACAGCTTACATTTTCTTACGAAAATGGCATATCTGGACTTATACAGAAATAAATGTGGTTATATAAAAAAGTGGGCATATCTGGCCCCATATCAAGCATATCAGTTTATATAAGGCTTATCTAGCCAGATCTGCCCAATTTTTTATATATTCATATCTGCGTCTGCCAAATAGGGGGATATCTGCCTCCAATATCAGGCCAGATATGTCCCAATCAAATAAGGAACCTTTCTATACAGGGTGTTTTGTTTTTATTCTTGCAGATTTGCTGTTAAAAAAGCCATGAAAGCTACACTTCTGCGGTTTGTACGGGCGAGCTATATGCCCAAGGGGGCATTATGTGGGTGGCTAATCTTCGCGATAAGTCGGCTAATTGATATACATTCACTATTTAAATTTAAATTAGTGAAAATAGACACATTGTTCTAATTAGAAACTTGCTGAGCGTCGTCCAATACCCCTAAATCAGTCATTTTCAGAAAGACTTTCAGCGCGTGAGAAGCGTAGCAGTGCACTAAAAATACCACTCGTTCAGCAGGTACAAGGCTAGCGGTTTCGGTAAGGCGCGCCCACAATTTTTCCGTTTCTTATCTAACTCCAGCCTTGTATCTGCTCCACGTGTGGTACCTTGAGCGCACTACTGCGCGTCACACGCGCTTAAAGTCTTTCCACAAATTACTGATTTCGGGGTTTCGGACGACGCTCAGCAAGTTTCTAATTGAAACCATATGTCTATTTTCTTTAATTAAAAGTTATTTTGAATAATTAGCCGACTTATTTCAAAGACTAGCCACCCACATAATGTCCCCCCGGGCGTATAACTCACTCGCACAAACGCATAAGTATAGCTTTCACAGCTTTTTTTTAAAACTAATCTGCAATAATAAAAAAACACCCGGTATCTTGTTCTTTTCTACAAATAACTACCAGAAGTGACTTCTCATCTGTATAAAAAAAATGCCAATTCGATATTGAGCATGTACCAACTTTTATTATATTCTTATATGAGCTGCGCTTTATGGCACTAATGATTTCGCTTAACTTTATTCCCATGGAAAGCAGGATCATCATCATTTCCTTAAAGAATGTGGATGAAACGTTGATGTCGGCGAAACGTGTGTACATGAAACGTGTATCCACGAGAAGGTGACCGTGGAACGTTTTATCACGAAACGCACGGAGAATAAAAAAATCGCTATTTTACCTGAAATGATTTTAGAATTTCGGAGAAATTATTCTCCTGCCTGCCAGGAGATCAACACGGTCTAATTCTAGAGGTAATCTGGAAGAGTACCTTTAGGAAAATGATCAATTGTCGCAAAGTAGGTCGCAGCGCACTTACATTGAAGAGACGGGACTTGAAAGGCGTAATCCGAGATACATGTCGACACGGCCACGGCAGAACCACCACTCAAACACAAAAACGAGAAGGAAGGCGTCCGTGACGATTCAACACGATGTAGCACAAGCTGTCATTTGTAGAACGGAACACTAAACACATCACAAAAACATTCTTGGGCTTCTTTGAAGAAATTGCTTGCAGAAGCAGAAATCCGTAACAGCCACGCAGGGCCCAAAACACGCCAAACTAGGTACGGCTTAACGGATTCTGAGATTGCCAACGGCTAATGCGTCATCCGTCAAACCACATGACCACGCACAATCTACCACGCTTTCAGCTAAGGGAGACACAGAAGAGTAGAGAAGGAAAGGCTAAAGCGGGAGTGAACACACAAAGAAGGCTTATCTTATGGGGCACCAATGACCATAACGAGCGGATTTGTCAATTGTACCCAAGGCTGATAGTGAAGCCAATGCTATGTGTGGCCTTGGGTTGCAGGCAGGTGCCGTGTTCTGCTTTAACACCAGCTTCTAGACTGCAGTCAGGTGGTGCTAACTGGAGACACAATTGGCCTAAAACATGCATAGCGTCTACCCTGCTGTCAATACTGAGTGAACTACAGCTCTATGAAGTCCAGGTTTTGAACTTCCAAATAAGCTGTCCAGCTCGAAAGTGACCCAAACGGTGCGAGCTTGAAGATGCTATGTTTTACGCCCTATATTGAATGAATGAATGAAATTGGGTTTTTTGGCGAATCAGTAACAAAGGCCATAGTGCGCCAGAACTATGATAAAAGAAATAGAAAGGACAGGTTGATAACAGAGTCAGCTCTCATAAAGCAGCACAAATATTGAGAGACGGTGTATGAGGCCAATATTTTCAAGAACTCATAAACATTTGTATGCGGCAAGAGAGTTTCTTCCCCAAGCAAAAGCATAAGATGAAGTGGAACATGCTCATTGTAAAACAATGCAAAATGTTTTTGACGTTCACACTCATATTTTTTGCAGACTAAGAGAATATGTAGAATAGTTAAGGGTTCAGAGCAGGAATCACACTTGGGTGCCTCTTCCCCCCTTCGAAGATGTGCATGAGTAAGACGCGGCTGCCCAATCGGCAATCGACACAAAACAACCTCGTAAAAACACTGACAATGCCTGTAACTTTTCTATTCAGTTAGAGTGCTTTTGATGACGTGAGGTTTCTTGTGAGTGTCAGTGTCCCATTCCTCTTGCCAGTTTTTTGTTAGTTATCTGCCCTCGTAATTTTGCTCTATGATCAGCAGCTGGTATCACAGAAATGTCAACATAGCGATCAGACAAAGTTGCGGCAGCCCGATCGGCCGCTTCATTACAAGCTATGCCAATGTGGCTGGGTAGCCAGCAGAACTCAATGGCTAGTTTTTGCTCCAGTGCTTTAAGCACTCGTCAGTGTAAATTTGTTACAAGACGGTTCTTTTTCCTTCCTACGCATTTAAGGACTCTTATTGCACTAAACGAGTCGGAGAAAATTACCGTTTTCAAAAAATTTTGCTTCAAAATGTGCTCAACTGGCATTATTCAACCATAGAGCTCCGCTGTGAACACTGCGGCATCTCTGTTTATTCTTCGAACACACTGAATGAATTCCGAAACAAAGACACAACCGACATAATCTCAAGTCTTTGCGCCACTTGAAAACAAACGACGGTCATTTTCATAACTGGCATGCATTTCAAGAAATTCTTGTCTTATGACACCTGCAGACACTACTTTTTTATTATATTTGGCCAAGGAGGGATTGCAGTTTATATCATTGCTCTTCCAAGGGGACAGTGGTTGCTGGAGTTCAACAAAAAGACCAGGTGCTTCAAAGCTATGTTGTTGAATCAACGTTTTTATGCGTAAAGCAAAAGGTTTTGTGATAGATGGTCTATTCTGAAAGGTGCGTTAATATTGTATGTTTTCTATGATGGAGTGGACAGGTTTGTTTGGCGAACAGCGAATTCGTAAAGAGTACTGAACACTAAGAAACAGCCTACGGCTCTCAAAAGACCATTTATTTGCTTCTGCATACAAACTAGGCACCGGCGAAGTGCGAAATGCCCCCGTTGCAAGCCGAATAACCTGGTGGTCGATGGGGTCCAACATATTGAGAGTTGTTGCTTTGGTTGATCAATACAAGATACACTCATTGTCCAAAGTTGAGCGTACAACTGCTCTGTAAATGCGCAAAAGACAGACCCGATCTGCACCCCAGGACTTGTGCGAAAGAACTCTCATAATATTCAGCTTTTTTAGCATCTCAATCGGAGCGACTTAATATGTGAACCAAAAGTGAGCTTTTTATCAAAGGTGACGCCAAGAAACCTATGTTCGGTTCTAACCGGCAGCACTTCCCCTGCCAAATGCAGCGAGGGGTCTGGAAATAGGCCTCTTCTCTGGGAGAAACAGACAAGAGTGTTTTCTGTCGAGAACTTGAACCCCACGGGAAAGAGTTGAGCACGTTGGTTACACATATTTAGAAGACAACAGCTGAACCCTTCAAGCATACAAATGTAAGGAGGACGAGGGACACGCATTCAGCCCCTGGATTACCAACTACATTTAATGAAAGACTTCATCTTCATCGACAGGCCAGGATCATTCACACCTAGCTTGCTTCACTTCTTTTTTTTTTCCTCAGTTTTAAACTAAGGCATCCTCCTCGTCTATCTTCTTATGGGCGGTACTTCCACCACGCAAGAACGTCCTTTCTTCTCTGGTTAAGGTCACAGATGGTGAACTAACACACATGTTCCTTTTCTCTTGTATGTTTAAAGCTTCAAAAACCTCACGTGCATACCGGTTTCGATGATGCCCCATGATGGTAAGTTTGTCTAGGTTCGCCTTGCACTTGCAGTCACGGCCATGTAGGGCTAAGTGACCTGCAGCCGTCAAGTTCTTTAAACTATTGGCATGTTCCCAAGTCCTATCATTTATACACCGCCCGGTCTGGCCGATGTAACAGCGGCCGCACGTCAGGGGTATGTAATATATAACCTCCATGTCGCACCGGGCGTAGACGGTCCTGCGATTGGTGCCACACCCCTTGCTGTTGCTGGTTTGCCCCTTATTGACCTTGCGGCACAACGAATAGGCCATGTTGGGAGCCGAACACAGCACTTGCACCTCGTGCCGATTTCCCATCTTTTTTAACCTATGTGTAATCCCATGAATATATGGGACAACCCCACACGGTCTTATTTCTTTCTTTTGCTGTGTGAAAGGGTCGTTGCGTCCGCAAGTCGTCTTGATGGTGCGGCAAATTCTTTCGCACACGGAGGCAATTTGCCGTCACCCCGTACACGCACAATTCATCGCTTGAGGGCTCGTGGATCCCGCTTCAAGCCAAATGTGTTTTTTTCTTGCAAAATGCGGCTTAAGCAGCTCTGTCAACGAGTCAACAATCAGGAAAAACCGCGGGGGTGCAATGTTAAGCACATTCACAAGTTCGTTCCGTGCGAGGAGGAAAAAGTTTAGTCCATTCCTTTGTCTTGCGGGAGACAGTATATTGGGCAGACAGGAAGATGCATTAACCGCAGGCTCAGAGAGCATAATTTAGAGGTTTCCCGTTCGTCAGCTGATTCCTTTCACCCCATAGTCGTTCATGACCGCACATGCACTGACTGTGTTCCCTGCTTCAGGAACACAAAAGTTCTTGGAGGGCATCATAACAGATTTAGTAGGAAAATGATCGAGTCACATTTTTTGTGTAAAGCGTTTCCAATCACGTCTTTGTTGCGTAGAGTGAAAAAAATTAAGCGCCGTATCTGTATTTAGAAGTGTGGCTGTCTTGAGAGCGTATGGGAATAAAAAAAAAATGAAACACAATATCTTTGTCATTTTTAGCGTATGGATGCGACCACGCTCCGTTCTATTTCCCACACTGCTCCGTTCAGCAGCTGCAGATGACGCTAAATTAGCGAGAGATGTCGCGCGCGCGATAGAGTTGACGCCATCTACCAAGCTGGCGCTAAAATTAGGAAGACATTTCGCGTGATAATGGTTCACTCCAGCCAAAATATTCAGGTGCGCGCCATCTACAAACGCAATCGACAACTCACAAAGCCCGGACTTGAATTGCGCGCGCGCGAAAATACGGATGAGCACGCCTTAGCGATACGAGCAATTTAACTTTTCAGCAAAAGATGTTGCAAGGTCACACCCACACCGCCAGATGTCACTCATGCCCTAACAACAAAGACGCTTAGTAAGAAAAACGCGCACCATCTATGAACGGAGGTGTCAACTCATACGCCTAAATCCCAGATGTAAACTGTGTTCGCGCAAAATCGAGGAGAGGAAATGCTATCTTCATCTTATTGAAGTTTAAAATATTCTTCGACCAGTTCAAAGTTTGAACGCTAGGTGTCGGATACACCACAATTGGCTGGGACTGTGCAAAGTTTCACGCGCTGGGCCCGAAATTTCATCAGGGCCACTTCAGAGTTTTACACACTGGGGCCAGCCCCCCCCCCCCCCCCCCCAAATATGGCAGTGCCACTTCAAAACTTTACGCTGTTTCTCAGCTTAGCACGGTTCGTGAGCTTCGAATTTTTTTTACCGTCACCCCTCAAAATTAAGTGGATACAGCTGACCAGGTGTGCTAAGGACCCGTCATGTCACTCCCAAAATTAGCGGGTCGTAGCTTTTAACACTAGATGTGAGCAATTTTAGCGATGAGCACTTCAAAGTCCTAACACTAAACGACTCCTATCCCAAAATTCACTGGGATCCAGCACGGTCTGTGAGGTCTCAAAAGTTTACGCTGAGACCCAACATTTCGCAGGGTCACTTGAATGCTTTACACTGGACCAAGATGTAGCACGGCCTGTGAACTTCAATGTTTTACCGTCACCCCAGCCAAAATTTATCGATATCCAGCTCGTGCTAAGAAAATCTTCAGATGACGCTCAAATTTAGTGGGTCGAAGCTTTTACCACCAGATGTCAGCGCGATTTCAGGGATGAGCACTTCAAAGTTCTAACGCTAGATGGTGTCTATTGAAAAACAAATCACTGGGTCCAGCGCAGTCTGTGAGCTTCAAGACTTTGGCCCAAAATTATGCAGGTCCACCTCGAAGCTTTACGCTGAACCAAGATTTAACACGGTCCGCCAGCTTCAAAGTTTTACCGTGACCTCACCCCCAATTTAGCGACACCCAGCTGGTGGTAATTGGGACCTTCACATGACGCCCACAATTTATAGCGGGTCGAAGCTTTTACCACCAGATGGCACCCAATTTTGACGTGGACCACTTCACACATTGAACACTAGATGGCGCCTATTCCCAAAATTCGCTGGGTCTTTCCAAAGTTTTAAGAGCTTGCCCCCAAATTTTAACAGGGCCACTTTAAAGCTTTACGCAAGATCAACATCAATCACGGTCCGCGAGCTTCAAAATTTTACATTCACCCCAATTTAGCGGGACCCAGCTGCTGCTATTTGGGACCGTCACATGACGCCGAAATTCAGCGGGTCGAAGACCCCATTTGCAACAGCTAAGGGGCCGCCACGAGGCTACGAGTTCACGAACATCGTTTGAATCGCGTGCGCGCGAAATCACGTGATAGCAATACGAGCAACGCGTCACGCGACCATGGACACATGACCTGCGGCAATGACGCATGCTGTTTTTTACCCGTATTACAAAAGCCACGTTCCAGGAAAACACGTGATCTGATTTGCACACACGGACAACTACGAAGAGTTAGGCCCTCTAGGAAGCAATGTGCTTCTAGCTATTCTTCTTCCGGCACTCGTTGGGTACGGACGGCGAATCATGAGCTCCGTCGGAGCGGCGATAACGGCCCAGTCGGGCCGCGGTGACAGGAACGATTCTGCAAGTCAGGAATATAAGATAATTTTGCCTCCCCTGCCAACTGGGCCTACGGTGCTAAACACCGCGTTTCTTCATGCTGCTGTTCGTGGCCGTCCGTACCGCGTCGAGGACTTCCGCGACACCCTGGGCCACCTGGGACTGCTCCCCGAGGTTCTCGCCTTGTTGGCATACCAAATGAACCACGTCTGGGCCGTGACTTTCAGGTCACTCGACGGAAAGCGGAAGATCCTTGCGGCGGGAGACCTGGTCGTTAAAGGCCATCGCTGCGTCAGCATTGACCCGGGAAACCGGGACATTCGAATCAAGCTGCACTGGCTGCTTCACCACGTGCCAGACGACGACGTAAGGGCGGCTTTTGCGCCCTACGGACATGTGAGCGAGGGAGGGACCGAAAAGTGGAGAGTGCAGGGAGTTGTGGGCTGCGGGTCAATGACCCGCACCGCTGTCATCCGGCTCAATCCTGGGCTGAGTTTAGACAAGCTGCCTCATCAGATACGCATCGCTGGTGGGATGGTACTCGTCGTGGTGCCGGGCAGGGCTCCACTCTGCTTGCGTTGTGAACGGACGGGCCACATCCGCCGTGAATGTCAGATGCCCAAGTGCGGCAGCTGCTACCGGTTTGGCCATGACGCCGAGCATCGCGTGAAAACGTACGCAGCTGCTACGGGTCCTGGAGGAGGAGAGGCCAATAGTGAACACCACATGGACGAGGCAGACGCGGAAGAGGCGGTCGAAGGAGTGGGTTCGTCCGCCGAGGTGCCCGTGGAAAAGGCTACAAAGGAACCTGACCAAGTCGCATCGGGTCG
The DNA here is from genome assembly GCF_016920785.2 of Ixodes scapularis. NCBI lineage: Eukaryota > Metazoa > Arthropoda > Arachnida > Ixodida > Ixodidae > Ixodes > Ixodes scapularis. The sequence goes on along the minus strand of NW_024609838.1, from coordinate 60,687,028 downwards.
ACAGCCGAAGCCCGTGGTTAACCAGTCGGCCGTTGTGTTTGCGGCAAAACCTGACTCGGCGAAAGGGAGCATGGGAGGTGTGACAACGAAGGCTGCATCACCGGGCGATAAGTGGACGACGGCAACTGCAGTGCCGCCGGTGAATGAGGTTGACATGGTGGACGCTAGTGTCAACGCGCTAACGATGAAGCGGCCTCAGGAACAGGAGACCGACGCCCAAAAGATCGGGGGACACTCGAGCGCGGCAGAACCTCCTGTGAAGACAGCCCTGCAAAAGAAAAGGCCATTGCGACTTCCTTCCAGCCCTGCGTTCGATCCCAGGGGACCGGACAAGCCGGCTGGTTGATGTTGTACAGGTGCAGCGCCTCTGGGTCTCTAGACGAGGTGAGTCCCTGACTCGCGAGGACGACTAAAGTTGCCGATATCCTGAAGGTAGGAACGCTGAACGTGCGAGGTTTCGCCTCGCGTCGTAAGCAATACCAAGTTCAAAGGCTTCTCATTGATAAAGGCATTGACGTCCTCGCGATTCAGGAGACAAAAGTTCACAGTGATGAAGAGACCGTACGCCTGTTGGCGCCTTTTTTACCGTGTTTTGAGGTTTGCGTGTCACGCGCAGATGATCTGTCAGGAGGTTGCATGTTGCTTTTAAGGAAGTCGTTAAACGCACAAGTTCAAAATGTGATTGCCGACAGTGCAGGTCGATTCGTTATTTGTGACTGCAATGTTAATAACGTGGAATATCGAATAATCTATGTGTACGCGCCAAACGCTTCAAGTGAAAGGAAAATATTTTTTCAGAGTATGGGATCATATTTAGATTGTCAAAGTAGTATTCTAATGATAGGCGATTTCAACTGTGTTTGTGACGCGCGAGACAGATCTAGTACAATACGTTATGACGATAACAGCACGAAGGTGCTGAAAGATTTGACAATAAATTTCAGTTTAGTTGATGTTGCGACTTTTCAGAGGAACAACACGAGTTTGCGTTACACGCATTACCAATCCTCTTGTCACGCTCGCCTCGATAGGGCATACGTGTCTATTGGGCTCTTGTAAGGGCATGACGGTTACAATGTGGCCCCAGTTTTCTTTTCGGACCATGCATTGGTTTCATTTGTTCTCGGTGGGAGGGGAAAAAAGAAAACCAACTTGCGGTGGGAGATGTGGAAGCTTAATAATAGCCTTCTCGAGGACGATGTGTTTAATGAGACCGTTGAGGAATTATTTAGTAAGATGGCTGGAGTAAGTGAAAGCGCGAGTGAGAGATGGGAATGGTTTAAGTGTGAATTTAAATTGTGTGCGATAGAACGCTCCGATATTCTCGCGTACTGGAAGAAAGCGGAGGAAAAGCTACTCATGCAAGATCTTCAACGAATACATCGCCTTGAATGTGAGAACCCCGGCACATTCACAGAGGAGCTTAAATGCGTAAAGTCCAATATCGCGGATTTCGAAACTGAAAAATATAAAGGGCCACTTGTACGAGCGCGGGCAGAAAAGTATGTTTTAGGTGAGCAATCAACCAAACGGGCATTAAGTAGCGAGGCTCAGTATGTAAAAAAGAAAAGCATTGTCGAAATAGAGAATGGTGGTCTTGTAAGTAGTCGTCCCGATGTTATAGAAAAGGCGTTCGTCGATTACTACAGCGCAATGTTGCAGCGGCAGGACGGTGGCAATGACTCGCAACTCGGCGATTATCTGTCGGTGATGCCGCGCGTGTAAACGACGAGATAAAAGAAAGATTAGAAGAGCCGATAAGCGTCGCCGAAATCGAGCGCACCATCGAGGAACTGCCAACGAAAAAGTCTCCGGGACCTGATGGTTTGACAGCGGCACTGTATAAAAAATATAAAAGCGAAATTTCTGAGCAGCTTTATCAAGTCATTCGTGAGGCATACATGACAAACAAATTGCCGCCGTCTTTTCTAAACATGCATACCGTACTCATACCCAAGAATGATGACGCCCAAAATCTAAGGAACGTTAAAAATTATAGACCGATTGCGCTTAGTAACGTTGATTACAAAGTTTTAATGAAAGTTCTAGCCCGTAGGTTACAGAATGTTATTACTGAAATAGTTGGGGAGCATCAGACTTGTGCTATTAAAGGTAGATCCATTTTAACAAACGTGCATATTGCTAAAAGTTTATTAGAGCTGTGAGACGAGGAGGCAATTTATTCTCTTGGGTGGGTTTTGAGGCCCCCTTTGAGAGGAGGCGCCTTCCGTCTGTGATGAGGTAACCTCCATCTCCTCTACTGATGCCTCCGAGCCTTTCGTACGGCTCAGTGCATGCCCACTTTTTTTTGGTGGGTTCTGCGACCCAATATGATAGGAGGTACTCTTCGTCTGCGACAGGGTGGCCTCCATCTCCTCTGTTGGTGCACCAGAGCCTTCACTATGGCCCGGTGCAGCAGCTCGCTGTGCAGCTGAGATGGAACGCCCAGGGAGTTGGAGTCTCAACCTGGGACCTGGGGACATAAGTGGTTGCGCAAGCTCCGAGAAAGACACTTGCGTTCCCACAGTTGCCATTGGCCGTGCAGGTCCCCTGCACACGACCTCGACAAAGGGGCCTCTCTGAAACCCAAGGAGGCTTCGATTCACTTCGGGGTAGGAAATACTCTACGTCACTTTCAGGGCTAGATTTTTTTTTTTCTTTCTTGAAATGATCACAAGATCTGGAATACGCCCTTTACAGTTAACACACCTGGGATCTTCGTGGCAATCGTAAGCGGTGTACTCGCTGCTCCCACGTTTAGCACATGTCTCACGACCACGGCAGGAACGCGAGCCGATCCCAAACCGCTGGCAACGGAAGCAGCGGATAGGGTTTGGCACGTAAGGGTGGACCCTGCAATTTAAATATCCTGCTTTAACAGAGGATGGTGTACTATATAGTTCAAAGGTGAGGATGATGTGCTTTGGGGGGATTTCCTTTCCATTCCTTCAGATGGTAAGACATTTGGCAGCGGCAACCGCCTGGCCATTCATACCTTCAAGAATTTCTTCCACGGGACAGTCCATCAGGTCATCCTCCGAAATAACACTACGAACAGTGTTCGTTGTCCGGTGAGCAGAAACAGTTACCTTTGTTTCCGGAATATGGTTAAGGCACTGCAAAACCACTGCCTGGCTTTTTTTTCGAATACTTCCTTTAAGAGGTCGCCTCCACCCCTACCAGACCTTAAAGAACCTTTGCAACAAGGAAAGGTGACATCTTAGAGAATGGCTTGGATGCGTCTTCAGCATGAACTACAAAACATTTGGTGATATATTCAGTGTTCCTTGGTGACTCCAAAAGAGGGAAATTTTCCTCGTTGCGGACCCTTTTCAGGGACCAATCAGAGGTTTTGTTTTGCTTGCTACCCATACAAATGGGAAAGGAAGATCAGAGCCCGGGTGCACCGACCACCACGGAGCCCAACAAGGGTGTAGGTGATGTGCCATAGCAAGAAGGGCTTGTCTGACACAAAAACTGTACCAGTGCTGCCCGGGCACTATACCCTAGAGTGGTTGAAGGGACAGGACCTGTTTCCACTCAAGGTTGGCTCTTGCCGCCTCAGAAGGTGAAAAAGGAAGGAAAGGAAGGAAGAGATTATAGAAGAAGACAGAAAGATGTGAAAGGGAAATCGAAAGAAGGAAGAAGAGGGTAGAAGAGGCGACTGACTGAATCGTCCTGGTCGGGCCAAGCCAGGACACCCGCCTACGAGAAGCAGGGGCCGAAGTGGTGTACTGCCTGGCCCGGGGGACCCCTAAGGGTCAAACATACCCTGGGCTCAACTCAACAGCAAGGATCCCCTTTTCCCCCGACACGGGTACGCCACGCACAGCCTGACGTTGATGGGCGAACCCACATGGCTCGAAGTTCGTAGTGACGCCACTCACCAAGCACCTACAAAGTAGGTGCCCCCTGCTAGCGGGTATGGTTGCCCACGTGGCTGGAGTTCGTGGTGACGCTGCTCACCAACCACCTAGGATCTAAGGTGCAGGTGCCCCCTGCGGGGTTCAGGGTCCGTGGTGACACCGCTCACCAAACACCTGCTTTCACAGGTGCCCCTGTGGGGATGCCGTATAACCCAAAATATAATTTTAAATGAAAAAATAAACACGAATATTTTTTGCGCACGATGTCCACAAATAAATAGATAAATAAATATGGATATCTTTTTTTACAAATAAATTTAAAATTATATGTACCTGTTAGGTTCGCGTTTTTAAAAATCATTTTTGTTTACGAAAGAGTTACACATAAAAGACACCATGGACAGCACATCTTCCGACTTTCAACACACGATGTATCGCAGACGCTAGCAAACGGAAGGTTGCGATGCTGGGCGAACGGTTTTTGAAAGATGCTGCGTAGGGTACTCCGGGCGCAACGGCTTCGCAGGCGTTCGAAGGGAAATGGACTCGGGACGACGAAGTAGCGTCTTGCATCTTCAGTAAGCTAACGGTTCGTGATTGCCCGCTCAATTTCGCATGGAAACATGAACAAAAAATTAGTTTCACTCCTAGATTTAGTAGGAAAATGGACGTCACGTGACATAAGTAGCAATTCAATTTCTCACTAAATTTAGCGGGGCGGTTACACCGATGGCGACGCCGACGCCGCTTAACTCGGAAACGGGCGCCTAAGAGCTGCGATCTAAAATCCATTATTTGATTAACTCGCTCTCCCATCTTATCCACTTCTTCATATTGTCACACGTAAAACATACACCCAAATTTCATTTGTCTTTCAATCTTCAAAATGCGCAACTGATTAATTGGTCCAAATACCAGGAATGACTACACTTTAAGGATGTTACCAATAGTTAACCAATTAAATGAGACTCATGCAATATAGATCAATCAACTAGTCTTGGAGAATACATATGACTTATTGCTTGCACAAGCAAAACTTGCCCATATATCATTATCAGGGGCTATATTTGCACGCGTATATGGCAATATATGGCCATATTTCCTCCCATATATAGCAGTATATTGCCAAATCTGACTCATATTATTATATATGGCCGTATATAAAATATATCAGGTCCATATAAGACATTATCGTACGGTTTGCGATCTTTAGTTGCACAGAGACCAAGGCGGCCCACCTGAAACTGACTTGCAGCTTAGCTACGACAGATTCCTTGGCAGCCTTCCGGCTATTTGCGGCTGGAAGAGGTCTCTTTGAAACCGTCTATCCCGCAGGGGGTACCTGTGAAAGCGGGTGTTTGGTGAGTGGCGTCACCACGGACCCCGGGCCATGCGGGTTCGCCCGCCCACGTATGGCTGTGCGTGGCTTTCCCGTGTCCGAGGAAAAGGGCATCCTGGTGGTTGAGTCGATCCCGGGGTAAGTTTGGACCCTTCGGGGCCCCTTGGGTGAGGCAATACACCACTTCGGCCCCTGCTCCTCGTAGATGGGAGTCCAGGTAAGGCCCAGCCAGGATGATTCAGTCTAGTCGCAACTCCATCTACTATTCCCTCCCTTCTTTCACCTTAGTGTTCTCCTTCTTTTGACTCTTCTCATTTTCCTTCTTTCCTTTTGAGCTCTTTTGGCGGCAAGGGCTAACCTTGGGTGGTGACAGATACTCTCGTCCAGATCCATATTTGGTTATAGTTTCTGGGTAGCGCTAATAGACTAATGTTTCCAGCAAAGCCATATTTGTTATGGGGTGTTACCTATTCCCTAGCTGGGCTCCTTGGTGGGCGGCGCGCCACTGATTCCGAACACGCTTTGCCTTTTTATGGCGCCCCTATCTTCCAAACCCCGAGCAGAGCGACCCCCCAAAAGGGTTCGCCCCGCTACCCCTGATTTTGCAAAAGCAATTGAACCCGACACCTTTTCACGTTTTCTTGTAGTTCATGCTGCAAACGACAGTCGACCGGTGGCAAAGACGTCACCTTTTCTTCTCGCTAAGGTCCTAGAGCAGATGATCGGAAAGAATCGCAAGGCAAAAAAATTGCTGGGGACATCCTCGTTGAGGTAGAAAATAAAACTCAAAGCATAGCATTACCCAAGTTGACAAGTATAGGCGAACACCAAGTGTGTGTAACCCCCCCCCCCCCCCCCCCCGCACTTTGAATACTTTCCGCGGCGTCATCTCTGAGGATGACCTCTTTCAGTGTACTGAAGAGAAAATCCTTGAAGGGCTGCGTCGGAGTGCTGTTGTAGCCGTGCGGCGAATCACCCTACGACGATAATACTGTCCCTCATCAACGCTTACTTCTAAAACTTTCTCAATTAAACAAAAATAATCAAATCATCAGTTGGATATCATTATTTCTCACCAATCGTAAGCAGTATGTATGTATAGATGACACGTCCTCGCCCGCCATTACAGTTAAATCCGGAGTTGCACAGGGCAGCGTCTTAGGTCCACTTTTGTTTCTCATTTACATAAACGACTTACCTTCACTAATCTCGTCATCAGTGAGGCTTTTTGCTGATGACTGTGTACTGTACCGCCGAATTTTTCATCCTAGCGATTCGGAGCTCCTTCAACGCGACATCGACATCTTGGGTGAATGGTGCTTAACATGGCAAATGAACATAAATATTACTAAAACTAAGCTCGTTTCTTTTAATTCCTCAAACACCACAATCCCTCGTACTAAATTTTTTGCGATCCTATTTTATCCACTCAATCATAGAAGTACTTAGGTATCACTTTTACCGATGATCTAACCTGGAATGCCCGTATCGAAAACATCGTTAATACATCATTGAAAACTCTGGGATTTATGAGAAGGCATTTATACCTTCCTCAACAGGACGTGAAACTTACTGCATATAAAACCCTCGTTAGATCGAAACTTGAATTTGCTAGCACCATATGGGCTCCTCATCAACTTTACCTTATTAATAGTCTAGAATCAGTCCAAAATAAGGCCGTCCGTTTCATCCATCGAAACTACAGTACGAAAATCAGTGTCTCCCAACTAAAGGTTCTTTCTATTTTAACTTCTCTTGAATCAAGTCGAACAGTCGCTCGCCTTACTCTTTTTCATAAGTTTTATTACAACATGCCATCATTCATGCTCACTCACTGTAAGCCTGCCTCATACATTTCTTTGCGTCATGATCATTCCTTAAAAATTTCACCTATATTCGGTCGCACTAATAGGTACAAATACTCTCCTCTTGCTCTGTCCATTAAAAATTGGAATTCTCTCCCTAACGACATGTTCACTTAACAGAACGAAATAATATTCCGCGAAAAATCTTCGGCTTTGGTACCATGATTTGTTTTCAGCGCCATGTCTGCTTGTGTTTGCTAGAAATTGCGCACTGTGCCCCAGGTCTGCTGTGCCCGGTTTGGGTAAAGTTTGTTCCGAATCCTGTATAGTTCGTTCTTTGTTTTTGCTTGTTGTTAATTTTTAACCTTATTTAGTTCTTTGATTGCCATTGCATCTTGCATTTGTTTGTATTTTTCTATCCCCCCCCCTCATGTAATACGTTCGAACGAACGTCTTTGAGGAGAATAAAACTTGAACTTGAGCTTGAACTTGAGACGGACTAGGGATACCAACCCGACACCTAGTCCTGATTTTTTAACTCCACTCTCTGCCTTTCACCGTGAAGGCAGGTTATCTAAACTGCAGAGTTCGTCCTTTCGTTGCAAACCCACAGCGATGCTTTCGTTGCCAGCGTTGTGGGCATGGCTCCCGAAACTGCCGCGGCCGAGAAACTTGTGCGAAATGCAGTGCTACTGAGCACGTCGCTGATATATGTGAAAACGACCATAAATGAATAAACTGTGGTGGAGCACACCCCGCATTTTCACGCACATGTCTGAAATGGAAGGAAGAAAAAGAGATAATTACATTTAAGATCAAACATAATCTCAGCTACCAAGACGCTAGAGAACAGCTTGCCCTCAAGGCAAGGGGTTCATATGCCGAGGCAGTGCGAAGGGGACCCCCACTGTCTATGGCATCCGTGGAGACGCATCCGTGCAGACGTCTATGGCATCCGTAGAGACCCTGGAAGACCTGTCACCTCCAGAAGGGTCCGCTTACATACGTCCGAAGACGGTGGGCAACCCACCGCCTTCATTATCCAATGAGGTTGTGGTACCTTCTAAGGAGGGTGCTACACCCTCCAAGGAGCCAGACGTGCCATCACCCACACCAGCTGGCCCTTCTGGCCGGGGTCGGGGGCTGCCTTCCTGTGCCTCTGGCAGCTCTTGAAAGCCTGGGCGGTAAGATTAACCTCTGCCGCCCAAAGGACCCAAGGTCTCATTGGATGAGAAAATGTATGTGAGCATCCCGCTCTCCCAATGAGGACCTTCCTCTCTCTAGATCCTGGTCCGTTTCCTCGGCCTCCTGCGAGGCTGGAGGACAACCTAAGGACACTGCAAAAAAGAAAACCATCCCACGGATTGTGGCACCAAAAGACATGAAACCTCCGTTTCACAATTTTTGTATAACACACTTATTGAGGGTTTCCTTTATTCAAGATAAATGTCTTTCTTCCTTCAGTGGAACTGCAGAGACCTCCTGCCTAACTACGATGATGTGAGCTATCTTTTAGAGGATCACCGGGACATTGCATGTTGCTTACAGGAAACGCACCTAAAGACCACCCACACTAATGTTTTAAAACACTTCCAGGTGTTTCGTAGGGACCGTACACATGCAGTTCACGCAGCTGGAGGTGTTGCGGTGGTTGTGCAACGTTGAGTTCCTTCAAACGAGGTAGCCCTGCAGACTTCACTGGAGGCAGTGGCTGCACGCATTTTGTTAGATCGAATAATTATAGTCTGTTCTTTTTTATGTACCTCCCAATTATCAGTTGCATATGGAAGAGCTAGAAGACCTTGTTAATAAACTTCCTTCACCTTTTTTACTTTTAGGAGATTTTAATGCACAAATCCCCTGTGGGGTGGTGACCGACGGGATTCTAGAGGGGCACTTGTTGAACGATTTTGCTTTCTGCGGGATTGTGCCTGCTAAACACAAATGAATCTACATATTTTAGCTCAGCAACTCAAACTTTCACTACCATTGACCTATCTATTTGTCACCCATCATTATTCCCAATGCTTTCATGGAAGGTCCATAACAAATCCTCACGGAAGTGACCACTTTCCCATCATCTTAGAATTTAACCATCTTCCCATGACAATCTCAACACGCTCTCCTTGTTGGAAATTCGAAAATGCCAACTGGCGTACTTTCAAATAATCAGCTCGTTTTGCATGCACATCACTCGACGATCTCGATATCAATAGAGTCACTGAACCATATCACTCAGCACATTTTACAAGCTGCCATTCTCTCCACCCCCATGACGTCCTCGCATCTACCCAGGAGACCAAAGCCCTGGTAGAACAAAGATTGCCGTTTGGCCAAAAAAGAACAAAATCGAGCATGGGGTATATTTAGGCGCTGCCCTACAGCACACAATCTTATTGAATTTAAAAGAAAAAAGTCCCAGGCAAGGTGGATTCGAAGGCAGGCTAAGAAATAAAAGTTTTAGAGGATATGCTTCTTCAATTAACAGCACTCTATCTGCGAAGGAAGTCTGGGATCGCGTACATAAAATTCACGGCTCTTACCGGGCATTCACTGTCCCACTCTTGAGTCGTAATGGAGTTTGTCCTGCAAGCCTTGAGGAACAGGCCAACATCCTCGGTGAGCACTTCGAGTATGTCTCCAGTTCCGAACGTTACACCTAAACGTTCCAGCGACACAAGATCAATGCAGAAAAAGAAGTTGTTATCACATCATGTGCCACGCACGAACCCTATATTACTTTGTTTACATTGTACGAACTTCAAATGGCACTTCTTTGTTCCAAACACACTGTCAATGGTCCACATGGTATTCATTAAAAAATGCTTGAACATCTTCATCCATCCACTATGGAGCTAATTGTGTACGTTTTTAATAGAGTTTGGCTCGAGGGCCGCTTTCCATCTTCCTGGAAGATCGCTGTGGTTGTACCAGTGCTGAAGCCCGGCAAAGATCACTCTTGTGCAACTAGCTACAGACCAACAGCTCTAACTAGCTGGCTTTCCAAGACATTAGAACGGATGATTAACAGGAGACTCATGTTTTTTCTAGAACGAAACAACTGCCTTGATAAGTTCCAGTGGGGCTTTCGTACAGCACGGTCGACTCTCGATCATCTCGTCCGCTTTGAGACCTTCGTACGTGACGCGTTTGTCAACAGGCAACAGTGTCTCTGCATCTTCTTTGATTTTTAAAAGGTCTGGCGTTACGGAATACTGCAAGATATATTCGATCTTGGTTTCCGTGGCCGAATGTTGAGTGCTATACAGAGAGTAAAGAATTCCCCTCCCTGAGGGTCACAGGTTGTTTCTTCTCGGTCCTTCCTAGAAATCGTAGGTCAGGGCCGGGCGATCGTGGGCTGCCGCGCTTGATGGTCGCTTCGGCGCTCGTTGGTGGTGGCAGAGCCTCTAGGAAAGACGCTCCAAGTCGAGAACAACGGCTGATAAAAACAAATGTATTAAAGCGACAACAGCAAACTTGGTTACAAAACTCTACCGTCTGCTCACGGCAGTAGAAATACCAAAAAAAAAACGCGCCTCGACGCAAAGTGCCCACCGCGCACGGTGAGGCTGAAAGAAACTGCTCGTCGCTCGCGACAAAGCTACACGGACCGGCGGAGTGCCGGAGATAAGTTTCTCCGCGCACGGGCTTGTTCAAACTCAACGTTTTCTCGCCAGCGCGGACGAGAAAACTCCCCGCTGACACAGGGACTGTCCAATCAGGACGATTATACAATTCTATAGGCCCCAGTCTAAGCCGTCACTGTGACCGCCCCGAGACGACAAAGCTGGGAGGGTGCCACTACCTCGCGGCGACAGTCAAGAATCTCTGTCTCCTTCCCGGGCCAAAGATTAAAAAAGGTTCAAGCCGCTTATCCCCCTATCCTCGGGGCGAGCCGTCGGGTTGCCCCCATCCGAACGGTTGAAGGTCGATTACCTCAGTTTCCAGGAAACGATCAAATCCTCAGGCAATCTCTACCACAGAGTTACCTGCAGCACCGTTCTTTCCGCGTGAGGCTGGGAAAAACTCTCTCTAAGGAGTTTTTACATGAGAATGGAGTCCCTCAGGAGGGTATACTGAGTGTCACTCTTTTTATCGTCAAACTTAATTCCATTGGCCACGCAATTCCTCCTTCGGTGCAATAATCTTTATATGTTGATGATCTCCAGATTTTCGTTTCATCCTGTAATTCCTCAGTTTGTGAACGTCGCGTCCAACTTGCGGTCAATAATTTTGTCAGATGGGCCAATACGAATGGTTTTAAATTTTCTGCCAAAAAACAGCTTGTGTCAGCTTTTCTCGTCGACGTGGTGCTCTTCAGGAGCCGTCTTCGACCATGTATGCTTCTCCTACTGTTGTAAAAAATGAACACAAGTTTTTGGGCCTTGTGTTCCATTCTAAGTTGACTTTCGTTCCACACATTAAGAGCTTAAAACTCAAGTGCCTTAAATCTCTGAACATCCTTAAGGTCCTGTCACGTGTATCATGGGGCTCTGACCGACTGTGTTTGCTGCGTATCTATCACTCAGTCATTCGCTCTCAGCTTGATTATGGTTGTATTGTCTATACCTCTCCACGGGCATCAGTTCTAAAGATGTTAGATCCTATTCGTACCTCCCAAATGCTTAGCCTTTACGCGGAAGCAAACGATCTGCCCCTTGAGTATAGGAGGTTTTCCCCGGGTTTTATGTACTCTGTTAGGGTGCAATCGGTTGCGAAGCACCCTGTTCCAGACAATATTGAGGCTATCAAGTTCCAAGGCACACTTGAAAACAAACCTTCCATAGTTCCCCCTTTTTCTATGAGGAATAATACTGCAGCACAATCTGTTGGGATGGATGCAAAGCCTCAGTTAGTCCAATACCCACCAGATATAGGTCCATGGAACAACTGCCACGTACATTACGACCTTACACTGACCAAGTATAACAAAAAACATGTTCCACAGGAAGTCATCAGACAGGGCTTCTTTGAGCTCCAAACAAGAAATCACGAGTATGCCAGTTTTTATACAGACGGGACAAAAAACGACTCGGTAGCAGGCTGTGCCACGGAGGGACCATCGGTAAATCAGGTGAAGAAAATAAATTTAAAAGCCGTTATATTAACAGCAGAACTCTATGGTTTGCTGCTGGCTGTTGATTACATAATCGAAAAACGCCTTTCTCACGCTGTAATCTACACCGACTCCTTAAGCTCTCTGAAGGCAGTCACATCAATGAACCGTGTAAAAGACCTAGTGGTTTCCGAGTTAAAGTGTAAGATTATCCTGGCTGCAAAGAAAAATCTTTACATAGCCTTATGGTGGGTTTCTAGCCACGTTGGCATTCCTGGAGGCGAAGCAGCTGATTGTGCAGCCAGCTCTGCTAATGATAGAGAAATTGACAGACACCAAATACCGAACAAAGATTACCACAACTCTCTGAAAAGTTGCATCAAAGGAAAGTGGCAGCTCCAGTGGAACAGTGAAACCGGCAACAAACTACCCTAGATTCATTATCATATTTTTTACACCTATACACATTCATGTTCACGGTTTTATCATATACTCCGCTACTACAGCTCTTTCCACTTAAACCCGAATCGCAATAGTCTAAGCTTGGCGCAATATAGCCTTCGATTCTGATGCGCCATAAACCCCCAATCAATCAATTAATCAGTCAATGAAACCGTTTATTCTGGCAAATAGGCATGTTTAAGCTTGCTTCAGGAGATTTGAAGACAATACGGAGGCTGGCCTTCGAAGCAGATGTATTGGAGCACTTCCGAAACAACAGGATTCAATGCATATTTGCAGTCGAAAGGGCACCGTGGCGGGGTCGCTTTTGAGAAGGTTGATTAGGTCGGTCAAAGCAGCGTGTGCGGAAGACGTTAATACAGAGCTGTTTAAATAACGACAAATTGCTGACAGCGCTTATAAAAGTAGAAGCCATGATCGATTCACACCTTCAAACAAAAGTGATCTTTCTCGTTGAAGAGTTTGACTCCGGCACACATTCTTATAGTCAGAAGACTTAAATTTTTACCTTTCACATTCAATGAACCTGAACAGTCTACGCACCATGAGCTATTCAGACGGTGTAAAATACGCGAAGCCCTCGTCGACAAGCTTTGGACAACATGCAAAAAAGAGTAACTCTTGGAGCTGCAAACAGGACACAGCGTACGCTCATCTGATCCGAGCGCCATCCAAGCGGAAGATGTTGTACTTCTCAGAATTGACCACCGCCCAAGAGTATTGAGGATCTCGCCGTGATGGCTGAGACATTTTCTGGTAAAGATGGGAAAGTGGGTGCCTGCAAACTAAACATTGTAGAACCCATAATCGTGTAAAAAGGGTGTAAGAAGGGTGTAGGTTACGAAAAACATCATTTTTACACGCTTTTTACACGATTTCTGAATATCGGTGGGTGTAAATAGGGTGTGCTCAGATTTTACACTCTTTACGCCCCACTTGCAGCAATGGTGTCTGAAATCGTGTAAAAACGGTGTATGGGCGAATTTTACGCCCTTCATCCACACGGTGTAAAAGGGGCGTAATGGTGATGCTGTCAAATACACCCAGGATTTCATAGCCGTTCATATTTATTGCTTTGGTGAAGCTGTTGTTGATGTACGACGTTACAAACATCTAGTATAATTAATCGACACACGGAGTCGCGTATGATTAGGAAGTGCTAGAGAATAGTTTTTGCAACTCGTATGTCGCGACTGTTACCTCTTCGTCCGACACGAGCCTAAAATTACGTTTCGCGCGTGCATCCGTTTTATCGGTTCAACCTTGATTGAAACCTAGGCAGCACAGAGTATTGCGCTGTTACGGAATTAAATCGGAAATATTGTGCCGATATTATCTTGGTCTAGCCAATATCTGTGAAAAATGGGATGGGTCGCGCAGACGCCATCCTGACATACCGTATGTGGCGCCGTTTTTGGTTGACTGTCAAGAGTGTCCTGCGTGAATCGGCTATGCCGGCGAGGTATTTCTATTTGTTGACTGCCTAAAATCCGACGTTAAAATAATAAAACAAAGCAAGATTAAGCGAAATAGAATCTGCTTACTTTTAACCTAAGAACTACCTTTTAGGCTGAAGACTTGAACAAACTGTGGCGCCTTCATTTCGGATATCACAAACTCACCCGACTGGGTTTCGCACTACTTATAGCACCTTCATTGAGATTTTATTGTGGAGTGTAGCTCTAAAAAAACAGTCTCACAAGACAATCGAAAGTGCCGGATTAATGACACCCTCAGGGACGCGACTCTTATCTCTGCGTAATGACACCACAATATCTAGCTTCCCGACGCTTTTTTCTCCGCTTTCCTTTGGTACACGTGAAACCGCGTCTTCGACGACGTTCAAAATTCTTTGTCGTATTTATTTTGTCATCTCGCGGTCCGCATTAGAGCATGCGCGTCTACATGAGTGGCAGTTTGAGACGCTCAAGGTTGTACTACGAAAAGCAAATCCTAACTAGTCCGATTTCGCGACCTTCTCTGGGCAGGGCAGGTGGCAATACAAAGCAGCAGAGGGATATTAGCTGCTTTGTCCAACCACCTTTGACCTCGTCTTCTGATAAGCCTCCAAACCTTATTTTGTGTCTTCGTATTGCTGTGACCGAGTGCGAAGGGCGCTTCAAGCAAATCAGAGGGGTGGCACGAAACACGTGACCGCTCTTCGTAGGACAAAGACACTTGGACGAAAATTTATCACGTGACTCGCTCTGACGCGCTGATGGGCTACTGGGGCCGTAGTCTTGCCATATTCCAAGTTACGGTGAGTTGCAAAAAGGGGGCGCCCGTCAGTGTATTCCTGTTTTTCGTGCGTTTCAGTCGCGGCCGTGATTTTTCGTCGTGAACGGCCGGAATACATCCATGCCAACTTTTCGGAAATGGTCGTTTATTTCGTCGGAGTCCATGAAATTATTGTGCTGTATCTGTTGGACGCGTTTCGACAAAAAGCTGCTCATCAGCGGGCGCGAGACTTACGTTAAATGTGATCGACCGCCTCCAACCTCGGCATTGTGTTTTCGTTGTTTTGTGCTGCCCGAGTCGGATTACGCATCTATCACGAGAGAGAGGTGCTCATCGGCGACAGCAAAACTTCCGCTGGTTGTGAACGACCGCCTTCATCCTCGACATTGTGTTTGTGGATCGTTCTGTGCTGCCCGAATCGGATTATGCGTGTATCACGGATTACATGAGATTGCTGTTTCATTTGTAAGTGCTCTGCAAGCATGCTTCTGATAGTAGTCCAAAGAAGCTATGTTCGACAAACGTTTCGTTTCTCCTAAAAAGAAGCGGAAGTGACGGAAGCGACGATATCGCGTTTGATTGGTTAAAAGGTCAAATGGCGAAAATAGGTAATATTGGAAATTTGAACCTCTAACCAATCAAACGAGATATCGTCACTTCCATCACTTCGGTTTATTTTTAGGAGCAACGAAACATTTGCCGAACATAGCCTCCCCTGCTTCCGTTTCAATAGGCCATTTTACTGTTTACAAACAAGAACTGCCGCTTACGTCCCAAGCAACTCCCAGTCGTACAGTCTTTGCAAGCCTGCCAGTTTTGTCCACGTCACCAGTGCAAGAAAGCATAAACGTCACAAGAAAAGTACAGTTGGAGATTCAACTAGGGCCTTCGGTTGTACAATTTGAAGGGGTTATGAAAAAAATATCCGGTTGAAATATTCATGACCTTACACGCACGGACCGCCACTGGTTCAGAAGCGTCTTGGTCGTGGTGAAATTGCGAGGATAAAAGAGAACTATTTATTTCAGTCTTGCCTTCGACAAGTTTGATTACGTGCGCGTGAACGTAGCTTTGCACTTTGGCACGCTTGTAATTGCACGCACTTGCCTACATAAGCAGAGACATGGCTGCGGTCAAGTGACCTGCTTGCAATCGTCTATAGAGGATTATGTAGAGCCTGTTAGAACCTTGATTAAAAAATAAAGTGAACCAGGCATTTCCAGTCATTTTTCGTGCACTCTCTTGGGTTTTTACGCCTTACTTTATGGGTGTTGGTAATCGCGCCTTTTTTAATTTCCCTTCCTGGCGGTGATACACCCAATTTAGAGGGCATACTGCGCTGTCATAACACCCTAATAAAGAGGTGTATAGTGGAATCACACCCTAATTTAAGGGTGTTCGGAATAACGCCGTCCTTTAAAGGGATACTAAAACGAAATTTCGGCGCGCATTTTTTTGTCTATATGTGTTCAAAAGAGCAGAATCACATGGAACATACCAATATCTTGTTAAAAAAGTCTCGAAAAGGAATTTTAAAATGAATTAAACGATTAGCAAAGAGCACCTGGTGGATGTCGCTAACGCCTCTTTTGTAATGCTCGTCTAGGAACCTTGACAGCTAGTGACGGAGGTTGTCTCGTCTCCGGCCACGACGAGAAAAGAGGGGAAGTAGGAACTCCCCTCTTCCCGAGAATCCCTTTTGTGTGTCGCAGAAGTCGCTATTGTCTCCCTAGAAGATTATAGAAGATTAACCCGTCACTCAAAATTCGTACAAAAGCAGCCGCTTCGGTGGCTGGAACGATTAGGCCATCCTCTCGACGTCAGCCTCGCCGTAGCTTTGCTCGTCTTGACACGACCTACGTCACTATTCCGTTGGATGTCACGTGCTCTAAGCTGGGCCTTCTCCGAGCACTTGCCAGAGTGGGCCGTTTATAACGAAAAATACAGCCACCAGGGTCAAAATACAAACGTGCGATTGTCATTTACGGATATTGTGGATCATTTTCAACCTATTTTTGAACCCGACGGGAATATTTCAAATTTCGTTGAAGTATCCCTTTAACGGTGTTAGAGAAAACACCCTACTTTTATGGGTGTTAGAAATAACGCCCTTCTTTACGGGCGTTTTGCTACACCCAAATGGGTGTTAGTTATAGGAAAAGTCATTTACACCCACAAGGGTGTTACGATGTTTAGTGTGTCCACTATTCGACTTGGAAAGGGGGAAAAGATGAGAAGACCCGTCCGGCTTTTATACTGGCTGAAAATACTCTCTTCGCCATCGGTGTGACTTTGCGTGGGGAGAGGATGTTGGAGTATGTAAAAAAAAGGAAGTGCAAAAAAAAAAGAAATATATGACAAGCGGTAAGCGGATTGTCAGTCAATTGTGTCGTGATTGAACCATTGTTTCCTCTAATCACTATCGGGTCGCGATCGTTGAACCCCCGAGCATATCTCGTCCATTACAGGCCTAGACGGCATGCCCAAAGTGTGATGTCTTCAGGTAATCATATAGCAGCTGTCATACTGCGTTCCACCGTAATTTTGAAAACGGCGAAGGCAACAGTCCATGTGATCCAATCTGTGCTTAAGATAGAGGCACATAACAACATATCATCGGAGTGCTCTCCTCCTGGGGAGTTTTCACAAAGCTTTTCTGAGTCACTCTGATTGCTCTAAAAGAAGAGTCAAATGCAAATACAAGTTATTTTGGTATAATGATTAGAACAAACATCATCGAGTGACTACTACAATGAACCTTTGAAGACAAATATCCACACTTGTGTGGTCAAACACAAACACAAAATACTGTATTTCAAATGCTTTTAATGGTATATTTTTATCCTGCAAATAGATTTTATCGCAAGTATTTGGTAATTTATTTTAATTTTATCTTATACGATCTTGTATTCATTTTCTCATATATATTTTTCAATGTTTGAAAAATGTCCAGCTAGACGAAAAAAATAGATGGTGCTATGGAGAATTTGGCAGTTTACAGCTAGAATATTTTAAGGGAAGAAAGCTTGGCACACCCCAAAGCAAAACTGAAGCAATTACAAACTTGCAGCCGAAATGAACGAACACAAAACAGGAAAAAAGCCACTACCAAAGATCCTCACGCAACATGCTAACAAAAGACAAATAGGCGAAAATAAGAATCGGACACTTCTGCAACACACGTTTTAGTTTCTGTTCTTTTTATGCTTGCGGAATTAAGGATTTCGGAGTTATCTTTGAAAGTAATTGAAATAGATTTCTAAGTATTTGCATTGCATTCAAGTTATTTTAGTAGAAAGAAACTTGAGTACTACTCTAAATACCTTCTGCAGGAGGTACTTTTAGTGACTCATCTGAATTACGCTTGTTGAGTTTCTTGTCCAACACTGAATATATCCTATAGAGAATTGTGAAAATGTGCAGTTAATGTAAAGGAAAAACTCTAACCAAAACAAATACAAAGCCCGACGTTTCAAGGCCCGCTCGGATCCTTGTTCACTGGGGACTGTTTTGCTCTTCTCGTCGTCTTGCAAATTGTCTGCTGTTGTTGGCTTCTTTACCGCTCATTCACACTGGAAGCGGATCCGCATTCGCCAAGCGGTTGCAAACGCCGGTTGTACGTATATATATCCTGTACAATTGCACGCGCATTTGATGACATGGAGTGAGCGTGCAATTGTATTGGATCTTTATACAACCGCGTTCGCAACCGCTTAGGGAACACGGATCCGCTTCCAGTGTGATTGAGCGGTTAAAGCGGCCGTTGTTTCTGCAGGTGTGTGATGGTTCGGTAGCGCCCCGCGTGACGCACCGCAAACCGGACACCTAGTAGCTTGGAAGTGTTCAGAAGGCGGCAAATCGATGAGATTAGCCGCCTTCGGGGCCTCTGCTTAACCACCACCTATTTTTTTTTCAAGACTCGATTCTACAAACAAACTAGTAAAACGGTGTACAGGGGGAACAGCGCACCTGCAGAACAGTCATTCAAATCAGTAGTAATAGTAAAACGTACCCAGGTAGCACGCCAGAGGAATGCCCAACTTGGGCAAAGGTCTGGCAAACATAAGGGCCCAACTTTGGCGCAGTTCGGTTTTTGCACCATGGCATTCATCAGTGCCAAAGTACGGTGCCTAACTATAGCCTAAGTTGGGCGATCCTATGGCATGCCAAAGTTTGGCTCTTCTCCGGTACGCCAGAGGAGTGCCAAAGTTGGTGCCATACTTGAGCCATAACTGCCATAGTAAATCCTAATCTGGGAATTCGGGGCATGCCAAGGTTTGGCATTTCTCTGGTCTGCCAGAGGAGCGCCAAAGTTGGTGCCATACTTCAGCCATAACTGCCAGAGCAACGCCTAATTTCGGTATTTGGGACGTGCCAAGGTTTGGCGTTTCTCTGGTCCGCCAGAGGAGCGCCAAAGTTGGTGCCATACTTCAGCCATAGCTGCCAGAGCAACGCCTAATTTCGGTATTTGGGACGTGCCAAAGTTTGGCTTTTCTCGGGTCCGCCACGGGATTGCCGAAGTAGTGCAATACTAGAGCTATAACTGCCACAGCAATGCCCAATTGGGGTATTTTGGACATGCCAAAGTTTGGCGTTGCTCTGGTCCGCCAGAGGAGCGCTAAAGTTGGTGCCAGATTTGAACCATAACTGCCATAATAAAACCTAAACTGGGAATTCGGGGCATGCCAAGGTTTGGCGCTTCTCTGGTCCGCCAGAGGAGCGCCAAAGTTGGTGCCATACTTCAGCCATAGCTGCCAGAGCAACGCCTCATTTCGGTATTTGGGACGTGCTAAGGTTTGGCGTTTCTCTGGTCCGCCAGAGGAGCGCTAAAGTTGATGCAATAATTCAGCCATAACTGCCAGAGCAACGCCTAATTTGGGTATTTCGGACACGCCAAAATTTGGCGTTTCTCTGATACGCCACAGGAGTGCCGAAGTGTGCCATACTTGAGCCATAACTACCAAAGCAACGCCTAATTTCGGTATTTCAGCCTCGCCGAGTTTGGCTTTTCTCTGGTCCGCCACAGTTGGGCCAAAGTAAGTGCCAGACTTGAGCCATAACTGCCGCAGTAAATGTTAATTTGTCGATTCGGGGCATGCCGAAGTTTGGCTCTTTTCTGGCTACCCACTGAAGTGCCAAATAAGTGCCAAAAGTGGCAAAGAAAGCCGAGAGGCCAGCCCAAGTTTCGAATATCTCTGGTGTGTCACAGAAGTGCTCTTTTACGCGTCCCAGGAGAGAAATAAAATAAATAAGCGTTGGAAGCACGATAGTAAGATGTCATCACCTCCGTTCCCAAGCAGCACGGCAATACTTTGCAGTATCGTGCCAGTGCCGGCCGAAAGTCGGTTACAATATCGCTCAACTGTCCAGTTTTGCACCACCGTTTGATATCCGGCAGGTATTGCCGTACAGCTGTTTCGCCCCGGCCTAGCGTTCGCGTAATATTGTGCGAAAACTCTACGATGCGTCTGCTTCGTATTGGCCGAACGTCGTGCAAGTATGTGTACGTTACATGTCATTTGTTGCATATCCAATCACTTATACGGACAAACAAATTTTTTCGATCGCTCCCAGAAGTTTATTAAACAACTATCATTACACACAGTGTATTCTCAACATATTTACAAAGGTCACACTTCTCTGTAAAACGAAAAGCAAATTATAAAATACAATTAACACTGTCCTCATGCCAAGCAAAACTCATCACACGTAAAACCGCGGAGAATGAAAGGAAAGCAGGGCGACTATCAGAATCATGCTTGCAGTGCACTTACTAATAAAAGAGCGATATCATGTAATCCTTGATAGATGCATAATCCAACTCAGGCACCCCACAAACACATTCGAGGAAGAAGGTTGCGCACATTCAACTGACGTCTCGTCGTCGGCGAAGAGCAGTTTTTGTCGAAGCGTGTCCAACAAACACATCACAAGTATTCCACGAACTCCGGTGCAAAAAATGACTGTTACCGAAAAATTGGCATGGACGTATTCCGACCGTTTACGACGAAAAAACACGGCCACGTCTGCAACGCACGAAGGCAACAGAACACTGAAGAGCCCAGTTCGAAAACCGGACCTACGTGGCCTGCTTATTTCTATAACTAGGCAAACGGCGAAAACGACAGCCCCAGAGATCCCATCAGCGTGACAGAAAACGTCACGTGACAAATTTTCGTCCAAACTTTTTTGTCCTACGCGTCCTATGTAGAGAGGTCACGCTGAGTAACGCGTTTCGCTTCATCCTTTTGATTTGCTTAAAGCGGCTGTCGCGCTCGCTGACAGCCACACGAAGACGCAAAAGCAGGTGGGGAGGATTTGCAAAAGGCGAGGTCGAAGGGGCATCAACAACGCATAAAAGGAAAGGCCGCTTCTGCCGGTGACCTTGTCGCCTTGCCTAGTCTGTCAGCGTTCGGCTTCCATTAAAGGGGTCATGAAACGCTTTTCCAACCTTTTCCTGTTTCGCTTTCCTCCTGAACTCATAAATCGCGCATTCCACCAAACAGTTGAAGAAGACGAAAAGGGGGAGTCCCCTCTTGCTCGCACTCCCGTTTGTGTAATCCCGGACACATCCATTCTCCCCCTAGAAGATTAGCCCGTCGCTCAAAATTCAGACAAAAGTCGCTTTCCCCACCCCGTTCATTCCGAAGCTGACAGTGCTGTTGAAGCTACGTGCTCGTTGGGCCAGCCACACTTGCCACGTGAGCGTGGCAAATGTGGCTGCAGAGAATGAAGTCAGGTGATGAAAGGGAGGCGGCTGATTGGTCCGGCAAGCGTGTAGCTTCCACCACAATATCAGCTCAGGGGTGAAGGGAATAAGTGAGGTCCGGTTGCGTGTGACGTCAGTTTGGACCCGATAACGCGCTTTTGGGACCGCGGTTGTATCACAGTGAAAAGGCAGAGAGGTTGCGAAGGGGAGGAGGTACGAAATAGTCCGCTCTGTTTTCAAATTTTCGCACTGAAAGTCAGGCTTTTGACTTTCTACCTTTTTCTTTTGGTCCACTGAACGATGTGCTATTAGTAAAATCCCAATCTAAAATGATTTATCCCAACCCAAAAATCGTTTCATGGGCCTTTTAAGGGCCTAAGAAAGATAATCTCCTTTCTTGAGAGCGAAATGGACTGGGTGGTTATGTTTTTCGGGCTTGTCGCCATCCGATAGGCCTCAATTATTTCTCTCCCCATTTGCTCGCAGTGGCCTCCCATGGCTGTCGTACCGGTGAAATTAGGAGCGCAAAAATACTCCACAAGCCGGGCGAAGACGTGATAAATGTAATAACAAAAACGGCTTGACATCACAAAAATAACAATTTAATTAAACGTTTCGCCTCCCATGCGGGAGGCATCTTCAGTAGAGCGCAGAGCGAGTGAGAGTCGCACAAAAAAGTTCGGTTATTTAGGCATAAAGTTTGTGTACACGTCCGGCAGGGGGCCACGGTTCTTGTTTACCAGCGATGAATCACTTCCGCGTTTGTCGTTCTGGATGAACCAATATTCCAGCAGCTTCCTCGGTTCCCACCTTTTATCCCCCTCCAAGGCGGATGCCTTGTCAATGTCAAATTGGTGTCCTGACATCCATGCGTGGTCGACGAGTTCGCACATGAAGCGGGTGGCGGTCCCGTGCGTGTTCTTTTAGTCTTGTTTTTCTTTTTCATCTCGTCGCTCCAATGTAGGAAGCGTCACATTTCTTGCACTGTACCTGGTAAATCACGACCCTTTCTGCCTCTGGCAGGGTCGGATCTTTTGGCTTGGAGATAACATTGGCGATTGTTCTGTAGGGTTTGTATACAGTTCGTACCCCCAACGGCCCAAGGCCGCGTCCCAATGCCTCCGAAACCCTTAACGTAACGTGTTCGTTCGGCTCGATCCAGGCGCCGATGGGACATTTGTTTGTTGGTCAACAAGAACGCATTGGTCTTAATGAGTTGAAGTCAGACAGCTCCATCATGATTTTAAAGGCCGACAAAGGAAAAAGAACCGTTGTGCTTGATAGGGATGACTACATGAAGAAGATGTATGAAGTTATAAACGACAGTCACTATTTCGTGAGGCTATCAAGAGATCCCGCTGCTAAGTCCGAAAGAGAGTTAGTTGACCACCTTCGAGAGCTGAAAAAGAAAGGACGCATCAGTGACGACCTATACCGTCGTCTCTTCTCCTTTGACGCCGCGACACCCAAGATGTATGAACTCCCCAAAATTCACAAACCGGGTTGCCCCCTACGCCCGATTGTATCTTTTATAAGTTCATCCACTTACAGCCTTCCCAAATATCTGGTTATGATTCTGAGCCCTCTTACAAGAAAAAATGAGTTCAGCCTCCGGAATTCCCATGACTTTGTTGAACTTATACGCGCTCAGACCCTGCTACCGCACGAGGCTATGGTATCCTTTGATGTGATTTCATTATTTACGAATGTCCCCAACGCCCTGGCGGTTGATGTCGCCCGTGACCGGTTGTTGGCAGACCAGTCGTTGTCCACTCGCACAACCCTCCTTGTTGAAGACGTTATACTCCTTTCGCGTTTTTGTCTCAACCAGTGTAATCTTAGTTTTAATGGGGACATATATCATCAGGTCAGCGGATGCCCTATGGGGAGTTCAGCTTCCGTCACCGTCTCGAATCTCGTCATGGAATATGTTGAGGAAAGGTAATGTCTGGCATTGATTTCCCCGTGAAGTTCTACCGTCATTATGTCGATGACACTTTTGTAATGGTTAACAGAGAGAACGTAACTGATTTTCACCGCAATTTGAATAGTGTCCACCCCTCAATTCAGTTCACCTGCGAACATGAAACTGATAGTACCTTGCCGTGTTTAGATGTACGTGTCCATAGAACTAGTGAACCTTTTTTTAAGATGGAGACATCCGTATATCGTAAACCATGTGACAGACAAAACTTTCTTGACTACCACTCTCATCACCCTACTCAACACAAAAGCTCAGTTGTAAGATCGTTACTTCATCGTTCAGAAACTGTCCCATCTAAGTCAACACTTAGCATTCAAGAACTTAGCCATGTGCGGGAGGCTTTGAAAAAACGTAACTATCCCGACAGGTTTGTCAATCGCGTTAAGAAACAAATGTCCCATCGGCGCCCGGATCGAGCCGAACGAACACGTGACGTCGTGTGCATCCCGGAGGCATTGGGACGCGCCCTTAGGCCGTTGGGGGTACGAAAGAACAATTGTCAATGTTATCTCCATGCCAAAAGACCCGACCCCGCCAGAGGCAGAAAGGGGCGTGATCTACCAGGTGCACTGCAAGGAATGTGACGCTTCCTACATTGGAGAGACGGGACGAAAAAGAATAACAAGACTAAAAGAACACGCACGGGATGTCGCCAATTCCACGAACGCCACCCGCTTCAAGTCCGAACTCGTCGACCACGCATGGACGTGAGGACACCAATTTGACTTTGTCAAGGCATCGACCTTGGCGAGAGATATAAGGTGGGGACCGAGGAAGCTGCTGGAATCTTGGTTCATCCAGAATGACAAATGCGGAAGTGATTCATCGCTGGTAAACAAGAACCGTGGCCCCCTGCCGGACGTGTACACAAACTTTATGCCTAAATAGCCGAACTTTTTTGTGCGACTCTCACTCGCTCTGTGCTCTACTGAAGATGCCTCCCGCATTGGAGGCGCAACGTTTAACTAAATTGTTATTTTTGTTATGTCAAGCCGTTTGTGTTATTACATAAATTAGGAGCGCAACCGGGACATTTTCTCCCGTGAATGACTATCGGGTGCTTTGACTCCGAAGCAGCTCTTTCGGCGTCCATTTGATGTTCTCGGAGTCGGTCGTTGAGGCATCGCCCCGTTTGCCCGATGCACCTGGTCCCGCAGGACAGGGGGATCGCGTACACTTCCTTCGGTTCCTCTCCTTCCGCCAAGATTTCTCTTTCCGGTACTCCCACGGAGCGGGCGGGTTTTGAAGTTGAAGACGAAAATAAAGTTCGCTCTTTCCACTTTTTTTTGCGTTTCCTCCTCTCCTGCCCTCCTTTCCTCACTTCACCGCCCTCCCCCGAGGGGCCAACACGGAGAATGGATTAGGAGACGCCTCCGTTAATCCGGCATAACCCGCCGTAGAGGGGGCGTGCTGCTTGACTAAAAATTATCTCGCTGCACAAAAAATAAAAAAAATAAAAAAAAAAAAAAAAAAACGTCGCGGGCAGCGATTTAATGCGCTTTGCCGGATGCGTAATGCTTCGTCCGCCTTGAACAAGCTGGTATGCATTGGACTAACATTTTTCGAAGCGCGGCAGGTTTAGTGTAGGTGCTATCATAATGGTCCTGCAAGACTTCCCTGTCCGCCACAAGCTAGCCAATAATTCAAGGACATAACGACGGCAGCGTATTCAAACAGTGTAAAATAAAATGTATATAATATTTATAAGAACACCATCGTCTTCACTGCTTGGCTTTCAAATTTTTAGCGCCGCAAATAATCGTAATCAAAATATTTTTATAATTGAAGACCCCTCGTCGTGCATCGAACCCAAAATTACGCTTACGTGAAACATGATTCGGCGCGGGAGCAACTCGAGTCACCGTAATTTTTTTTTTTTTAACGTGGATTTTGTTTTTTAATCTTACTGAGGTACCACTGGCAGAACACGAATCGCATACTTGGAAGGATCTGAAAACTCATATAGCTGGTTGAGTGAATGCAATACTATCGCATTCGTTGAAGCTCGATTTGTTGATTCGAACTTCAACAAATCACACGCACCCATTCTCCCTATTTCTGTTTACCCAGTCATAGTCGTTCCCTCACGATGCAATACGAGTACAAGTAACGGCAGTTTATGCAATGTTGGCGATACACAGCCGTGATCGCACGGTTTTTAGAAGCGCTATAGAACGAGCACAAGCGTCGAATTTCGGTACTCTGATTGATTTCTGTCTTCCCGCCGTGACACCACACGAGAAAAGCGATTTCGTTCTGTCTGTGAAACTAGGAACAAAGAAATCAAGATATAATCCCGTAATAAAACAACGCGAAATGGATCTCTGCAGCCAATACCCAACCGTTCGCGAGGTGACTGGGCAAAAGCATATATTACCACTGTGCCATTACCCTCTGCGCACCGCCAGAGAGAGTCATACAAACTCCTTTGCGCTATTATCAACACGATTGCGTTTGCAAGCCGGTAGTTTGACTCGGCTGGGATTCGTCCCTTCTGACTTTCATAGCTCTCTATGAAACCAGAAAGGTAGATACTTTTCTCCATTGGGTTGGTTTGCCCGGGGCCTCCAGTTATTTACGGCCAAAATCACACTAGAGGCGCTTCAGCAATGTTTACTCTGGTCGACACACGTGCTCCTTAAAGATGCCTGTCGTCAACTCTTTCCCAAAAGATACTTGAAGAGCCAATCTTAGAGGCCGACGGATAACGAGGCCTTAGACCTCAAAGAAATTATAACGGAAATTTGGCGTCGTCATTCCCAAACTGGTTGCCGGACGAAATCCAGGGTTGGTAATAGTAACATAAGATACGTACGGCAGAATTCCCTGCCATAAATAAAATGATTTGGCTAACGCCAATGTAACGCGAAATAGGTGCAAAGAGTTTTGCGATAGGAAGCGTAAACCGAAAAAAAGGAAAAAAAAAAAAAGAAAGAAAGAAAGAAAGAAAGAAAGAAAGAAAGAAAGAAAGGAAGAAAGACTGAAGAAAAGGAGAAATTAGAAAAAAAATCTCTGGTGACTTGGCCAAAAAAAGGTCTGTTCATGTAATTTTTCTTGCCACGTGACCAAAAAAAAAAAACGAAAAAAAAAATAACCCGAGAAAAAAAACCATCCCTTGCCCGGTTTCGAAGCTAGGCCCTCTTGATCGTGAAACTAGCGCGCTATCCGTTGTGCCAACATAACTTTTTTTTTTTTTTATTTCTTTATTGCAGCCAACATAACTTTTTTTTTTCTTTCTTTATTGCAAGTTGCGCCAACATAACTTTGCCAGTAATGCTCACGCATTCCCACATCATAGGCGAAAGCTTAGGTGCCTTCGCAGTTTTTCATGCATGTGTTATTTTTATTTGTGGCAAGGGTTCACGTCCAGAATGCTTTTAGAGTTTTTGACCAAAACGAGTTTTCTTCATCCGAGTCACCTTCTAGAACCAGTAGACCGCACTGGGTCGTCCGGCTAATCAAGCAGCTATTTTCAAATTCTCTGGCGTGCCCGTCCTCGGATCCGAGGTCGCCGTTTGACAAGCTTAACTTTCTTCCACCTGGTAGCCGGAACCACCACGGCCAGCTTTGTTCCGTCCCCACTCCCTCTCGAGAGGATGACCTCGCCCCGAGGCTAATCCCATTCTCTAAACCTCCTTCCATCCAATGCTTGACCTTTGCCTCCCCGTCCCCCAGCTTCGGGAGAGAAGGTTCTTCTCTGCAGAACGTCCCGTTTGTACAGCGGCTTTAAAGTTCAGAGATTGTCCTGTCTTTATCGTCCCTTTTGTGTCTCCACTTTTTAATGTTTAAAAAGTATCAACACGCTAAAATAGGACAATTTCCGGGATTTCATTTTCATCCCCCAAGTGTGATGCGGGAACCGCACCATAGAGCCATGGTCGTTTCCGCACTTTGTTATCGCTAGGATTTGACAGTGCTCAATCACGATGCAAGACACGCACAGAGCCACGCTCGCTTTTGCAATGCGCCGCATAAAGGAATGTCCAAACAGGACACGACTCCGACAAATCGTGAAAATTGAAGCGGGCTTGAAGCGGGCGCGTCCGCTTCAATTTTCACGATTTGTAGGAGTCGTGCGTTTTGTAGTGTCCTGTTTGGACGCCCCTTAATAATGATATATCTTGTTGAGACGTTCGCACATCCGTCTTGCGCAGTGTTAGCTCAATGGCAGCACTTTCCGTAAAGGCGGATTCACACCGGGGATAGCAGTCGCGCGATCCAGCTAAATCGCATCGCAAAAAAAAAAGAAAAAAAAAGTAATTAGTTGGTCAATTTGGCGTGCGCGATGAGCGAGTCCAATGCCTTCGTTGGCGAGTCGCGTCTCAAAAACTCTCGCTCCGAACGCCGTTGGTTGGCTCGGCCTCTCCGCGACTAGAGTGCATCGCAAAACGTCGGGTCAGCAAGCGACTGCTCAAAACCCGTCACTTTTTGCCCGCGATGGTCGCTTTTGCGATGAAAGTTATGGCGCGACTAGATCGCATCGCCGGTGTGAACGCGCCATAATGTCGAACCAGTCTCACGGCGCGTCCCGATATTGGCTTGTGTACCTACGCGCGAGTAAAACATCTGGCACAATTTGCGTTTGCAAAGCCTGCTCCAGCCGCGTCAAAACATTCAGCCAACCTTTGGACTGCAGAAATCAAGAGACAACCAAAATAAGATAAAGTTGCCAGCCGAATAAAACTTGATTTCTATTTAATTAAGATGAAGACCACCCGCGTACATCAAATACCTCATCAGCCGAACTCCAAGGCAGTAAGCCTAGTTCTGGCACTTGTTTGGCACCTTTGGCCCGTCGCTGCCAGATCACAGCCAAACTATCGGGAAGCGAAGCCTAACTTGGGCACTCGCTTGGCGACTTGGGCCCAAAGATGCCAGATCTCAACCGAACTACAAGGTAGTAAGCCTAACTCTGGCACATTTGTGGCGATTTTGGCCCGAATGTGCTAGGTGACAGCCGAACTGTCAAAAAGTGAAGCCTAACTTTGGCATTAGTTTGGCGATTTTGGCCCGAAATTGCCAAAGCTCTGCCGAACTACAAGGTAGTAAGCCTAACTCTGGCACATCTGTGGCGATTTTGGCCCGAATGTGCTAGGTGACAGCCGAACTGTCAAAAAGTGAAGCCTAACTTTGGCATTAGTTTGGCGATTTTGGCCCGAAAATGCCAAAGCTCTGCCGAACTACAAGGTAGTAACCCTAACTCTGGCACATCTGTGGCGATTTTGGCCCGAATGTGCCTGGTGACAGCCGAACTGTCAAAAAGTGAAGCCTAACTTTGGCATTAGTTTGGCGATTTTGGCCCAAAAATGCCAAAGCTCTGCCGAACTACAAGGTAGTAAGCCTAACTCTGGCACATCTGTGGCGATTTTGGCCCGAATGTGCCAGGTGATAGCCGAACTATCAAAAAGTGAAGCCTAACTTTGGCATTAGTTTGGCGATTTTGGCCCAAAAATGCCAAAGATCTGCCGAACTAACGGGCAGTAACCCTAAATTTGGCATTTGTTAGGCGATTTAGGCCCGAAGATGCCAGATAATAACCGAACTACCCGGGAGCGAAGCCTAAGTTTGGCACTTGTTTGGCGAATTAGGGCCAAGATACCCAGACTGTTGCCAAGGGAGGTCAGGTTTGGCACTACTTTGGCTTCTTCGGGCTTTTTAATGCCCTAAACTGCCAGACGCAAGCCAAGTTTTGGCCCAGAACTCGGTGCTGCCTGGGTAGTAATAAGGTAATAGTAAAACGGCAATGGGGGCAGCAACTTCCGTCACCCTGGATAACCTCACGATTTACGCGATCGAGCGGCAAGCCTTAGAGACATTCGCCCCGAAACCTACCTTGTTCTTACAGTATGTCGACGAATGTTTTTGTGTGGTCAAAACCAGCGAAATCAACAACCTTCACCACCACTTATACTCCATCGAACCGGCGATACAGTTTACAAGTGAGCTGGAGTCTGACGGTTCCCTTCCAATTTCGGGCGTGCTCACGATGGGAAAGTAAAACCCTTTGACATTCGAAGTTTACAGAAAACCGGCACACACAGGCCGATACCTGAACTTCTCGTCCTACCACCCTCCAATGCACAAATCTTCTGTGGCTTCTGCACTCTTCAGGCGAGCAATTACTGTCTGCTCCACTGAAGAGGCTCTTAAGAAAGAGGTCACAACGATCAAACATGACCTGAAACTGAACGGGCAACCTGCCAGGTTTTTGAAAAACACGTGAACAAAACTTAGACCCAATGGAACAGAAGACGCCTCCCTTCCACCCAATTGCGTTTGCGTCCCGTACATCAAGCGCACAAGCGAGACTCTCGCGGGCGCTTTACGAAAATACGACGTCAGTGTGACACATAAACCGGTATCCACCATCGAACGCCTCTTCTCTTTTTCGAAAATCGTCCTTCTAAAGAAAAGGCTCCAGGACTCGTCTACAGGATCTCCTGTGGTGACTGCGCAGCCTCCTACGTTTAGGAAACTAAACACTTCCCGGAACGTCTACGCCAGCATCAGTATGACATAAAAAAAATAACGTGCAGAGTAGCGCGCTAGCAAAAGACGTCCAGAAAGAGGGTCACACGATCGGGTTCAACAACAGCTATTCTTGGCACGAAAATAAACTGGCGAAGACGCCTTTTATGAGAATCCTGGTATATTCAAGACACCTAAAATAACGTCAACCGGTCAGCTGGGTCACTTCCAAGCGCCTACGTGTCTGGTTTGTGTTGCGTCACGTGGCGCGCCACGAACCATAACACACGCGCAGAAACAACGGCCGCTTTAAAGAAGCCTACAACACCGGGCAATTTGCACGACGACAACAAGAACGAAAATAGTGACCCGTGTACAAGGGGTCGAACTGGCCTTGGAACGTTGGACTCTGTATTATTTTTGGTCAGAGTTTTTCCTTTACGTTAATTGTCACTCCTAACCAGGTGGATGTCCACCAAACGGTTTACATTCAAATTTGCAGTTCAATTTTCCAGTTCCCAGTAGCATTAAATTTAACGAGTTGTTGATGTGTGCAATGCCATCGTTAGACGTCTAGGAAACAACACTGCACTTTGTTTTAAGATTCTAGGCGTTGGAATGATGAATAATTCAACCCTCTAGGAGCATAATCTTAAAGTGCAGGTTTGTGCAGTCTGTTCATACCGATCTTCAAGGTCAGAGGCCTACGAAAACCAGTTTCCAAGGGACATTGGATGGTGTAATTTGTTCATTAACCAATAGAAAATGTGAAAACTTGCTGTTTTGTGGGTGGCGAAGAAATAATAATTTTTTTCTGAACGCTTGTAGCGTGAATATTTTGTATGACTTCACAATCACGCAACTCACGCGAGAACAATCCTTTGACTTTAAAATAAAAATAATGCGATCAAATGCAAGCTCCTACAGTTTGCAGCACGTTCAAATCAAAATCTTAAAACCGCCGATTCATAAAAACGGTGAATAGAACAGAAGGTTAAAAATCGAATGAACTTGGTCTCTAAAAGGAGTTGTGATTCACCGTTGTCTCAAGACTAAAACAACTTTCTCTGTGTCCTACACGAGACGCACACGTTTTGTTTCTGATCTCAAACATGCTAACATTTAAACGAAGCTAGCAGAACGCAAACGTTTCATGCCCTAGACGTTCTATCCATCCTCCCCAAACACATCTGGGAACCCGAGCACCTCTAAGGCAATGCAACTGATGTTTTCTAACATGCGGTAATACCCGGAGCGATCTTGCGCAAAAGGCGTGTAAAATCTCATTCCTCAAATGCTCACGTTATTTCGGCGTCAGAGAGCACGAACCTTAAAATCCTGGGCAAACAGCTGCACATCAAGACTACGGCACACAGAACTGATTTTC
Organism: Ixodes scapularis; assembly: GCF_016920785.2. NCBI lineage: Eukaryota > Metazoa > Arthropoda > Arachnida > Ixodida > Ixodidae > Ixodes > Ixodes scapularis. Next base: position 60,655,714 of record NW_024609838.1, on the reverse strand, counting down.
ATCGAGAAGCTTTGGGCACTACCATCGTACTGGTGACGGCACGAATTTTGTGAGGTCCTGTTACGAGTAGTTCAAAAACGTGTTCAACATGGCGACAACCGAGGTGGGATTCCCTTTCGGAATTGCGGTTTATCATTTTGAGGCACTTTACCTTGTTTAAAGCGGCAGGCCCGCGCGTTGCAGCGTCACAAGGAACTCGACGGTGCAGTGCACGACAAAACAACTAGCGACAAAACCTCACGGTAAAAACAGCACGCGTCAGAACAGCACGGCGTCAAAAGAGCACAGCGACAGAACAACACGCGTCAAAACAGCACGCCGTCAAAACAGCACAGCGACAAAAGAGCACATGCCAAAATAGCACAGTGTCAAAACAGCACTTACGTAAGTGCCAGCTGTTTATCGGTGTCGTTATATTTTGCTACATATAATAGGAAAACCTTCACACTCCATACCAACGGTGTTGAATCCCTTGCCGTTTTCTTGTGATTGATTTTTAATTTGTTAACTGTGGAAGTGGCAGATTTTGTATTTGTTGTTTACATCACAAAAGCCGCATATTATTTTTCCATCTTTGGCAGATTGCTGATGCTGCCCTCCATTGTCTAATGCAAAAAAAAACATAACGTATTAATGTACAGTACTTTTTTACTCACGGGACACTGCACCTTTTTATACTACGTTTAATAGTTTCCTTTTAAGACACATCACGGATATTGTGAAAATAATAAACATAGTTTATTTGAATATTTTGTTTCAGTGGGAGGTATTCAGCGCATGTTAAAATTAGGTCCTTTAATAGAGATTAATATCGTACTATGTTGCGACTTGAATAAAATCTTTTTTCAATGCAAGCGTGCTATTTTTTAATGAAAACTATGATTCAATAAAAATTCTTGCGAATGTTAAATATAAGTATGAAATATAAAAACAAAAAACGGTCCTTTCCACCACCAAGCTGTCCCCACTTCAATGAGTTCCTGCTGATACTCGACACCAGGAGACGCAAGACCTCGATAGTACGCGATTGTAAATTCTTCGTGCAACACGAAAGACTGCCGCTCATCGGCACGCTTCTGGGCTGTCGCTTTTCTTACTCCATGTAAGACATAGGTAAAACAAGAGCGCGTGTCAAATAAACCGTTTTTAAATTTTCCTCTAAGTTGGTCCATTGTGATGTTCAATATTTCTTTCAGTTGCGGTCGGTAAATAGGGCGCCGCATTTGGATGGCTGTAAATAAGATTCCGTGTTTTCGGTATGTACCGATAATCACCGAAAAATAACACTCGAAGGTAGTTTTTTTTCTGAATCGGTAAAAACTGAAAATCACCGAATTCAAGCTTGCTTTAAAGAAGAAAAATCGCAGTTTCAAGGCAGGAAACGCTTAGAAATAACTTTCCTTGTGTCTAACCGAAGCACCGACCGCATTGAACTGTCCGCGACGCTGCTTGCTTCTATCTGCTTTATTTAGTAATAAATGACGCGTATAACGTCGTGTTTTCTAGAACGCGCCAGATATGCCTTAATTTGGTTTTACCATATCAGCCCCGATGAACCCCGATTCGTGAGTTTATCGGGGCTCATATGGTGAAAACTCCGATTGCCGGGGTATTAGTGGTATTATAAATAGATACCGAAAAACACCGAATTCATGTAAAAAAGATATTGAAAAACAACCTCCGAATGTGTAGAAAAATAAGTACCGCAAACACGGATCCCTAGTTATAAACTAACGTTAACAAATTAACAATCAATCGCAAGAGAACGACAAGGGATTCAACTCCACCGGCTTGGGGTTGGAAGGTTTTACACTATACACTCTGTGCGGGAACTATAGGGGTCGCTTTGAAAAAGTGCGTAGCGCCGCTAGCGGAGGAGCTGGCGTTCGACAATGAGACGCGTTCGGCAGCCGGCAGAGTTCTTTTCGCGTTCGAAGACTTGTGGCGGTGGAAGCGGGCACAGACGGAACTTTGGCTTTTTAAGACGGTACGTTGTGGATGACGTTGCATGAGGGCTGGGGCAGACCCGAGAAGGACATCTAGTTGTTCTCCGCTTTTCATTGACCAGGAAATCATGTTTAAATATTCTATCAATCAAAGTACACATACCGGCTTCCGACGAGAAAACATCCCGGCTTCTAGAAAACGCAACCACTGCACTTTTTCCCGAAATTGACGAGGCATTTACATCATGAAATTAATCTACCACAAATTCATTGAGTTCAGAAAGTAGAAAATAAATCAAGATAATTGAAATCGTGATTCAAACCACGCCAATAGCACTATGATCCTTTTCCACAAAACCCCTTTTTCGCAAACATATTGCCGCGCAAAACTAATACCATAAGTACGTGTTTATTACTGTTTGTAATTTGATGCCGTCTAAGCAAATTCAATTAAAAAAATAAGTTTTTAATTAATCTGTATTTTATTAAATAACAAAATTTGCAGAGAATCTTCTTTTTTTTATCACTGTCTTCAGTGATTGGGTGGATTAAAGAATCCATTTCGCGTGCTCAAAGTATTAGGGAAACAAAATAGTTTTTTTACGTAATGTTATATAAATAATACATGTGTATTTCCATTATATTAAGTTCAAAATTAAGGAAATATTGATTTACTAGACTTTTTTATTGAACTTTTTTTACTGCTATTACTATACTTCGTTTCAGCTTCGGTCCGAGCACGGAAGATGTCATGAGCCGAAGGGCCAATCAAAAAGTGCAAAAAGCGCAGCGTCTTGGCGTGCTCTCTGCTCTTGATAGGACTAACCGACGGAGGAGCGCGCACAGAGAGTCGGCGAATACCGGCTCTTCCTATCAACTGCAGAGAGCACGCCATGACGTTGTGCCTCTTTCGCTGTTTGATGGGCCCGTCTGCTCATAATATCGGCCACGCTCGGACCGAAGCTGAAACGAAGTATAGTTATTTTGCGTCAAGTTCATCAGAGTGCTGTCTTTTGTTTCGCAGTCCCCTTCTTACTGCCTGACGGCAGTACGTGACTATGTGAAGAGAGACGTCAAGAAAGGCGATTTTCAGGTCCGAAAGGAGGTTGATTGAAAAAGAAAGCACATCACATAAACTGCCATACTCAAACGTCGATTGTCCAATGATTCCAAGTTTCATTGTAGCTTTCCTCAGATTAATATTTGTCACCATTTTGTGCTATCAGAATCTTTCATCATGAAGTACACACGGCATGCCAAACAGGTCCGGAAATATCATCGACATGCACGATGGGGAGGAAACGCCTTTGGAGGGCATTACTCCAACGAAATCGGCACTGCGTACTTGCGAGTGTAGGATGGTATTTCAGTTCGTCCCATCGCCGCTAACCTATGTAGGCGTTACTCATGCAAAAACAACGCAGAGCGCAAAGCGGCAGCGTAGAATGTATCAGTCATGCCGAGAAAGTGACAAGCATGATCGGGAGACTAAATTTCTCGCGTCGCACGGCACAGGCCCAGCGTTGTCGCTGTCCTACAAAACATTGCTGAGTTGAAAAACTAATAAACTTTGTCCCCGCGAGACACGACTTGTAACTATTGGAGCACTAAACAACGCAGCAGTTCATGCTGTCAACCCAGCGCAACAGCACCGCTCCGACTTCATTGCCTACCAGTGTAGGTGGCGTGGTTTCGTTTCGCCGGGGTTCTCATCACCTACCTTCGGTAACGACCGCGCGGCGGCGCGCTGGTCGCGTCGGACAGAGTGTATGGGTAATGAAATATAACAGCACCAAAAACCAGCTGGCACTTACTCACGTGCTGTTTTGACGCTGTGCTGTTCTGGCACGTGCTCTTCTGTCGCTGTGCTCTTTTGAAGCCGTGCTGTTTTGACGCGTGCTCTTCTGACACCGTGCTGTTTTGTCGCGTGCTGTTTTGTTGTGTGTTGTTCTGTCATGGTTGCAGCGTCACATAGTTCTAGCGTTTCGCTCATTGTGAGACGAAGGAAGAGGCATTGGTGGCTCCGGTGTCCCGGGCTAGGATCCACTAGTAATGACATTTAGGGTGGGAAGGAGCAGGCTATATCCTCTAAGTGATAAGAGCTGACGTCGCTCTGGCAACGGAAGGACGAAGCGACCAAAACGAGGACGTCACTCTTCCGCGTAAAATCGCCAATCGAAGTCACGGTGCTATTTTTCGGTCCGCGGAATTTTGAAATCATGTCGAGAAACTGCGAAGGCAAATAAATGAATATCCAGTGACCCATTGGTACTTCGAAAACTGCTTAAAATGGTTCAGCTTCTTATTGTAGCTTCCGTCAATTCTGCAATTGTAACAAAACGAGCGATTCGTGCCAGTTAGAAAAATAAATAAACGATGTTACAAATATATGGGTCCGTTCTTTGAATCGGTATTACGTCGGATAACAGATATTTGCAAGATACTGGCATTGACCTTTTAACCGGGTATAGAGGACATAGTAATTTATAAGCAGGAATGTTTCACTTGTTAAATAATATAAACCCTAAGACGTGCCCTAATCCTGACGCTATACGAAACGAGTTTTTGAAACGTTATGCAGCATGGATGCCCAAACACCTTTGCGCCCTTTTTACCACATCTATTCGCCATGGAGTATTACCTTATCATTGGGAAGTTGGAAAAATTATTCCCATTCACAAGTCTGGCGAGAAAAACAACCCGGCTAACTATAGCCGGTATCTTTAACAAGTACCTGTTGTAAGCCTCTAGGGCATATGTTACTTTCACGTGTGTCAGTATCTCGAAAGTCACAATATTCTTATAACATCTCAGCACAGTTTTAGGAAATCATTATCAACAAGTAGCCAACATATTGAATGAATACACGAGCTCGCAGACACAATTAACAATAAAAGCGAGGCATACATAATTTTCCTTGAGCTATCGAAAACTTTTGGTTGTGTATCACACCCAAAACCTTTTTTAAAACTTTCTAGTCTTCAAAAATGAACACTTAGTAAACTGGATAGCATCATACCTGTCCAATTGAACACAATATGAACATTTCTTTTGTGAGTCTTCTGGCCTTCTTCCTGCAACGTCCGGTGTTCCCCAAGGCTCGGTTGTGGGGCCTCTTTTATTCTTAATTTTTATGAATCACACTAATAAAGATGTCAAAGTACCAGTTAAATTATTTACCGATGATTGTTATCTATGGGGAGGTAAAACCAACTAAACATCAAATGGCTCTTAAAGAATACTTGGCGAAAATTGAAGAATAAGTGGATACTTGGCAAATGGAGGTAGATTACTCAAACAATACGAATGAGACTAACCTGGAAAAAAATCCTTTGAAGTGAAATTATTCCATTAATGGGAGTCCCATCACTTATGTCAAGCAATACAAATACCTAGGAGTAACAATACCCCAAGTAGCACAACACGCTGGGTTGGGGATGGGGCGGTATTGGCCTGCCGGGATACCGATACCGGCCAGTACCGGAAACGCCCCAAGGGGCGACATCGGCCGGGCCCAATGCCGGAATCCGGCCGGTACCGGGAACTTATTGGGAAACCGGGATGCCGGGAATACGGGATGTTCCCAGCGAGCTCCCGACACAGATCCCCGGCATGGAACCGGTGGTACGGTAGGAAACCATCAGTGTGCCAGCGTGTTTCCGGGTCAGAGCCAGTCCAATTGCGGATTAGTCCCAGCGTAAAATCAGATCAGTGCCAGCGTAATTGCGGGTCAGTGCCTGAGAAATTGCGGATCAGCACCAGCGTATGCGTCATTCAGTGTACCCAGCATAGAACCAGCAGAATGCTAGCTGTGTCAGGCTTTAAAGCCCAGGAATGACGTCCTACTGCATTTCTGAACAGCTAACTTTTCAGTAGATCAAATTGACTTAAATGTGGAAATGCTAAATTTCTCAGTCCGAACTATTTTATTGGTTTTCATATCTTTTATAGGTACTGACCGTTTTTAACATCTTTTTCGGACTTGAATTGAAAAAAGCCGGTTTAGTATTTGTGCAATTTTATGAAACAATTCTGTGTGAACAATTGACTTTCTCCATGTATACAGTATACTCATGGCAATTATTGTATACTCGTTGAGACGACATGTCCCATTCATCTGTCGCCCAGATGCATATTGTGGGTAGTACAAGAAGGGAACATACAAAATTTTTTTTACCGTGACATTCTTTATTGTGACTCGTGCATCCATAGCAGCTAGCTCCTCAGCCAGAGTGTCCCTCATCGTCAAAGGCGGTTGGAACCACCAGTGGAGTGTCCGTCTCTTTAACTCTATTGCCCTTGCCCGCCTCCCTGCCCGTCAGCCACTTTTGCACCGCGTCCACGCTGCACGAGTGCAACTTTGTATGGCACCTGTAAAGAGAATTGTCAGATCACACAGATTAGTTGAGGGATAGGGGAAGCCAATATCTTGCATATTAGCTACACACAAGGTGCTGTTCAAACACTGCAGTTTGTGAGCGTTTCCTTCGTGTAAATATAGGTCCCTCACCTAGCCTGCAATTCAAAGGTGACAGAAAGAGAGCACCACAGAGGTGGAGATTGTGGGTTTGGCTACCACACTAAGGTGCAGATTCTATGGAGGCATATGGCTATTTCACGCAACATCCTATTAATGTGAAATGGGGGGCGAGACGGGGCGGGGGGCGAGAAGGGGTGGGGCGCAGAGACGAGTGGCTAAAAAAAGTGCAAAACTTCCCCAACTGACACTCTACAGACCAAGGCCTCTAAATGGTCGTCATTAGATTTTCAACCTGGAAACTAACAGGATAACAAGACAAGACCAACAAAAACCTTTTTTCACAGTTCCTTCAAAACGCTGCTTTTCAGTATGAAGGTTCCGAGAATGCTAACACAGGAGATATTCATAATAAAAAATGCAAATCAAATCTAAAAAAAAAACGACAGTAATTCACGATTTAAATTTTGCATATCGCAAGACTTAACGGGAAACTGAAGCTGTTCTGTATTTGAGGAAGAACACCAAAATCGTCTTGATATGGCCTCCAGGATCACGAATATCGAGTTTATTTTTTCAATCTGGTGCATGGAGGCTGCAGAAATTAATTTCTAAAGTACAGCTGAAGCCCCTCCTTCCCGGGGCGTGACGTCATGCTGGGAGTTTTCGGAATTTCTGCTCTCGCTCATCTTCAGCTCCTGTCAAACCTATGCACGTGAACTCTTGAATTTGTAAAAAGGTCAGAAATAGACGCCACAACTGGCGTCAGTGTGGAAAAATGCAACTGGCAAGCTTGCAATTGCACGCGCCGCCCACACGAGCGACACGTGCTTGGCGCCCCAAAGATCCTAGTACGACGTCACGACTGCTCTGAGGGTTTTCGTGTTTTCTCGCGTCTAGTTACACCTTCGGGGAAAACGAAAGCAATATTCAGATTCACAGGAAAAAAATATGCCAGAAGTCACCTATAACTCGTTTTTTTGTCAAGAAGTGTTTCAGTTTCCCTTTAATTGCCAACATATTTCAAAGAATGTGCTTGTCTATTGAGCTCCAATAGAGATACCATCAATTTAATAGCTAGTAAAGAATATGCATTACCGATGACCACCTTACACATCATGGCGTCCTTGAACCTTGACTTTCCTTGGTAGCCCAGAAGGGCCGGAGAACTGCTCCTGGACTTGCTTTGAGAACAGGCGTCCCACCACCTCTCGCACCACCTTCTGCAGGTTCTTGCTGTCTCCTAGAGACACGAGCTGCTCCTCCTAGAAAGAAAAAATGTGTTCTCGATATGTCAATGAAGTTATTTATATGCAGATACAATGGTATGAACATGTCTCAAGTAAGAGAATGTGAATGCCCAGGTAAATGCAGCAAGCCACACTATACATGCATCAAAAGTTTACAATATTTACTAGAGAGAGAATAAAAAATATTAGAATATATGGCAGCTCTACCTGTCTTAGAGGAAACCAGAAAGATTAAAATATTTCTTTACATACTCCGCTAAATCTCATTAGTCAGTCAAATTCGTTGCAACGTTCAAATTGTGCAAACGTTTTGATGGATCCTCTTTGCCCATCAGCATCCACTCGGTAATTTTAATAATGTATATGGTTCTCAAAACAGTGCATTCAAGACCCTGCACATCTTGACTTTGTTAAAGCTTAGTCTAGCTGCCGGCTAGTCACCCTGCAAATTTATCACCTATTTTACAACTTTACGAAGACTGGAATTGAAAAAGTCATAAAAAGGCAGGAATTGACCAAAACCGTCATCATAGTTGCAAAAAATGGCAACAGCAGCACAGTATGAGTAGTTACCTTTCCATATTTTTGTTTAGTGCTGACTCAGTGGTGGCCCTGTAGGCCAATGAACCAACTTACTCAGCTCAAGCTCGCCTCGTGTAATAATCGCTTGTGCAACTACCGTATGCTATGCCTGGAGACACAGCTGCGCATGCACTCACACCCCCTGAATAAAGTGGCAGATGCAATGACAGTTACTTTTTCACCTTGGAAATTTTGATTTCCTCTCATAGGGTGACCTTCGGTTAGGACTGGTTAACATCTCATTTTGGAAATGCACTACTAATATAAAGTAAAGATGGAGTTAATTAAGATTTATCTGGCAACCCCTTACAAATTTGTTTGGGCATATGCATATGATGGGCACACTCAAAAGCGATTTTAGACCAGGCTAAAAGTTATTTTCAAGCATGTACCTTTACTTCTATAGCAGATGCCGAAAGCACAAATGAATTTATCGCCCTAAATATTTACATCTCTTGACTATAGCCTCAAGTGAGAACAGGAACAAAACCAAAAGAAGCCCAATATATACTACAGCATCTCGATCCTTCTGTCAAGCAAGCATTAAACACAAAAAGCATGCAGGCAGGTTTGTGCGTGCTCCGCACACATACTCACGGCGAGAGTTGTTGCAGGTGCGGAATTTAACTTCTAAGGATAAAACGGGCAGAAGTGTCGTAGCAAATCAGCATGATTTATGATTATTTGCAGGCCGACATATTGTAAGCACCCAAAGGCAAATGTGTTGGGCGATTTTACTTCCCCCGTTGTGAAATGTTTCACTTAAAAATATTTCAAGAAGCGGCAGTTGAAAAAGACTTAAAATGCCATTCAATGAGGATGCACATGAAGGCCTCTTGTCTACACGACCTTCGGGTGGAAAGAACTGTTCAAAAATGTAATGATGCACAAATATTTAATTTTTGGTGGCCACCTCTACCATTTCTCCCTTCAGTAGCCTCTATGAAACGCAGTTTAACAATTGCAAAAACTTTACGCAGATAACTAAAGCTGACTTGCAAAACGTGCACCTGGCGCTGCGTCACCTTGACACAATTCTATTGCAGGGTTCAGTTTAAGGGTACCCCTTACAATAAATAGCCTTCCATTGTGCATTGGCTGTGCATGCACTCTGCTGTTATAAACAACAGAAGGCCCGTAATGAAGGTAGCGCAACTTACTCATTTTTAATTTGCCACCGACTGTGCTTAAAACATAGTTTGGGTGGGCATCCATTTGAAATATTATGGTAAAAGGCCCAAGTTAAACCACAAAGTAAGAATCGCAGCCTTATACCCGTCAATATTGTGAAAAAGAGGACACAAAAATACCGTCAGTCTCCTGTTGGTGAAGTTCTTCAGCTGCGCTTCTGCAGCACTAAGCTGTTGCATGTTGCGGAGAGGCATCAGGAACAGCTCGGGTGGTTCAGGCCTGGCCAGTTCCTGGGGCGTCGCCTGTTCCCCGGGCCTCGCCTGCTCTCCCTGGTGCTTGAAAGACACCACGTGCCCGAGCACCTGCCCAACAGACTTGCAGTTCCCTGTTCTGCTGCTGTAGGTGCCCATTCTGGATGTGCAGGTCTATCACGGCCTAAGCAGCTGAGCGTCGAAGGCTGCAAGGTAACCAAGGCATAAGAAAGCATTATCCATTTTGCTGATCAACATTATGCACTGATGATGCGAAGAAACGTTTTCAGAAACTTGGGTTTCGGGAAGTTTCAGAAGAACACTTGAACCTTCAGGTGTTTCGGATGGTTTGGGTAGCTTTGGAACAGTTGCCAGACACAGTGAGTGTTTCAAATTTTTGTAAAAATTTAAGAGACGTTATAATTTGTATGCAATATTCATAAATTTAATTAAAAAATATGTTAATCAAATAAACTTTCTAAAAAGGAGACACGGCCCCAATTTTCAGAACTTCACAGTTTTGGCTTGTATGGTCAAAATGAATGCTCCCACAAAGTTTTATGATGTTTTTTGACAATCAAAGGAAATAAAAATACTAATTCGTCGGCGACGCACGCGAGACGCGCTGCGCTTGGCTGCGATAAGCACCAGTTTAAAAATCTGATATATAGGTCCGTGCCTATTAGGCCTAGCTTGGTGCCTGTACCCTCGTTGGAACTGCCTTTTTCTGGGCTTTCAGGACGGCCTCTTTTTTTAACTATCAACCGTCTAAGAATGGGAGAGAATCCCGTTAAGAACACTTGCCCTGGTATAGAAAACGAAATTGGCTGCAAGCGGCTGCTCTGTGGTCACATGATACCTCGCACCTAGGCATATGACGCTTTAGAATGAATTGGCACTTCCAAGTAAAGCACAGGTCATTAATTGCGCCCCTTGTTAAATAGCAGAAGTTCCCAATACAACTTTGTTTTCTATCGTTTCACTTGCAGCGTACAGTGTGTAACCGATGATCCACCTTTCTTCGGTTCTGGTAGCAGACGACGCAACGGCGTCTTGTTTCCCGCAGCAAATGACACTCTAGGGCAGACAAACCCTCCCTATTTACTCACGTTAGCAGGCGACGTGTCTGTTAAAGAAAGGTCAGCTCCCTCAGTACAAGCCTGACGAGATCTCAATCTCACAAAACACCAAAATCGGGCCAGTGGTACAACATTTCAAGGTACAAACAGAAGCTGCACAGTACCGCGCCGAAGCGAACTTGCTGCACCTAAAAACAAGCATCTAAGCTGTCCGTCTAAAACCTCTCCAGAGTAGGACAGCACCACGGTCGTTCTTGGCAGCATGCAATGCCTTCCCACAGCATTACGAGAAAGTTTTGTGACCAGTAGCGTATTGAAGGACTCGGTCACTACTGTAATTGTGCATGTGTCACTACGAAGATCATGAAGCTAACTAAATTGAGCAACTGCACGCAAGCTAATCTGGTCAAGCATGCTAACAGAGGGCAGATCAAAAACGTGTATTAGCACATTATCAAGACTTTAGATGAAAAGAAACAGTACAAAATAATACTTACTGCATTTCTGCAAACCTGATGCTCTGAACTAAGGCCAGTCAGGGTCTGGTGCTTGGCCCGGTCGCACACGAGACAAGATGTCCGCCCCAGGCATTTTGCTTGGCCACCCGCCGTTGTTTCATACTCACGTCGAACCACAACAGAGGGACGGACGCCACCGTTATTTCGTCATTCTCTTCGATGAACAGTACTCCTCACTAGAATAAAAGGCGTGGTCAGACATGATGTTCATTCAAGTTACTTCACACTGTCAGGTCTTCGCAACCTTTAGCATGTATTATAATAACTCCATGGCTATATCCCCATGCACGGCCACAATGAAACACGACGGCGTCGCATTCCGATATACGCCAAGTAATAAAAGTAGCAGTAAAAGAGAAAAACGGTGCTCATTTCGCGTAAAGGTCTGTTTACACCATGCTTTGTAGCTTTTTACTTGCAACGGTTTCATGATACCGAGGTTTCGTGCAAGTAGCTTATTTACATCCAGTTTTTCAAGCAATGGCAATGGCGTTTCGACTATACTCCATTCATTTTAAAGCTTAGACTAGAAGCTCCGCCTTCAACGCAAGCTTTCTGCCCTTGCTAACACAAGTGCGATCACGCAGGCACGCGCAACCAAAGCACTGCAGAAGCCAGCGAGCTCGCACTGAAGCCGGAGATTCTAGTCTCAGCTTAGGGGCAAACGGAGTATACATTCCTTGCATATGACGGCACGCTAGGTAAGGACAGGGCCCTGTGCCATGCCGGTGGTGGACTTCACAACGCGCGGTTGTGCTTACCAAGGCGTAGGATGCCGCTAACTGCCTGGACATACCGTAGAATACCGTGCATCCGCCCATTTCACATTAAGCGCCCATTACCAAATTTGTGAGATCTGAGGAAATACGCACAGTACATTTATATGTAAAATTGACGACCGGACAAGCACCCATCCACCATTTTTTTGCGATTATTTCCAAAGTTTGAGCGCACGCTTGCCCGGTATTTAACGGTACACTGTATTTTCATAGAAGGAACCTAGTTTTGTTTGATGTGAACTCGGAAAAACGAGCCGAGCTTACGAAGATGACAGTTAGCCAGTACGTGCGGAATTTTTCAGCATTGGTGCGATTGCGCTACGAGCAGAAAGTTTCGATATACCGCTAAGTTATAACGCAAAAAAAAATGTTGTGTCGAAAAAAAAAGAAGTTGTATTGCGTGCCGCAAAATTTGACGAGCGGCTCTAGGAGTCGCCTGTAGAAAAATTTTTACGACTTTGCGAAGTATGGCAAACAATGCAAGGTTACCGCCATAATCTAAAACCTGATGCAAGGATAAATAAAATAACGGACAAGCGTCTCGCGGACGGCACAAACCGATGCCCCCCCAGCAGCGTCTCGGCGAGCTAGCATGCCTCCACCAACACGGCGCGGTCGCCCCCGGAGACCGCCTTGATCACCGGACACCGCGCGGTGCCAGCAACCAGTGCTAACCCCCCCCCCCCCCACACACACACACACACACACACTCACTCACGGATTAAGCGCGACGATAAGATGACGAGCTAGCGGGACGGTGAGACGACGCTCCTGACGCCCGACTCCTACTTCTATCTTCTCCCCTCACAACCCAAGTCAGTGACAAATGCGCCTAGCGCGCGTACACGATTGACTCTATCCCCCCCCTTCAACGCTTACAACAACAGACGGAGGCCGCAGCCGACCGGTCACCGTCTCGCCGGGCTAGCGGCGCGACATTCATTCATACTCGGCCGGGAGCCCCGAAGGTGCGCTCGAAGCGTGGAAACAGCGCGATGCGACGAAAGGCAAAGGGCATCTACAGTACGAACGGGCAGAAGCCGATGCAAAAACGTGCGCGAACGTAAACAGAAAAGTGCCGCCGCTCGCCACTACGAAATAATACGCGGCCGCATCCCTTTCCAGCTGCTCGTAATTTCTCTTACTTGACGGCTACTCCGTCTTGCGGGACATGCCGACGAAACGATCGTCGGGATACGGCGAAGGGCCGTCAACACCGTCGAGTCAACCACCAGCAAGCGTTGTTGAGCGGAAGTTGGTTCACTAGGCCTACATACGACGAAACCGACCGAACACGAACATCAAAATCAAAGCACAGGCGGTAACTTCGAGCGACTTCTTCCCCGCATAGATTTACATGCAGCGTTTTCACTCGCCACCACGGTCACATACAATTTTTCAACCCTGGAGCCACCGTACCTGAACCATGCCGCGAACCACGCCAACGTCCCGCTCGCCATTTGTGTTTGCTCACCTTGTCCGGCTTTGGATTGGATGCTGGATCGGCTTTCTAGCAAAGTCTATCAACAGCTGGCTCGATGCTGGATGAGGTGTTTTCTAGTCTAAACACGAATTCGCAAATATATAATTGTGCTACTGTGCTACTCTAAAAAAAGAAGACAAAAAAAACGGGGGCAGGAAGAAATACGCGACTAGGGAGGCTGTAGTGAGGGTGGGCGCAACTCGAAACCTGGAGAGCGTTTGCAATTTAATGGCGGCGCCTGAGAGAGAGGATTCGAGAAAGGATATGCGCCAGTGTTGCCTGCACGAGAACAGGCGCCCGCTCTGTTGCAACTCTGTTGCTCCATGCGCCTTTCCTCCTCTCGCCTCCCATTGCAAGCAACGAGCGCCTTGGCGCAGCCTCTCTCGCTCCCTTCTCGCTCCGAGAATTGCAAACGTCGAGCGGAGAAAGCAAAGTTGCCAGACAAGCAGCAACGTCCAAGATGGCGGAATTTACCATTTTTCGCGTTAAAAAAATACTTAACCTATCGCAACAAAACTGGTGGCTATGGAAAAGTAGTCGTTTATACCTTGTGTAAATTATTCAAGCACCTTAATGGGCTTTCATGACCCGAGTTAGAAAAGAAAACGACCCTTTGCCCCATAGACTCCCAGCAAAATTTAGCAATTAAATGGCGTCAATGTCTCGTGATCGCCGATCTAGCAGTTGCACCCACCCTCACTTGAGCCTCCCTATACGCGACGTTTCGACGGAGTGCCCTCTGGGAACTAGTTGGCCACTCAGTTTCGGTTTCGATTGAGCAGTTTCCTTTCATGCTATCACGCCGTGACCGAATGCGCCGCTTGAGTTTTCGATTATCTGACTTTTCACGAATGTACAATACATTCAAAAGTACAATACATTGATTCATCGGGTTTATATAACTGTAGGGAAAAATATATTATGTCTTAACGTCGGGGTCACCGTTAATCAAGTAGTAACAATCAACATTTTTGAACCGAAACTGTTAAAAAGCGAGGGCAGACGCTATGAAAGCGGTGGCAGCGCGTGCAACTGGGTGGATCGCTTACTGAGGCCGACCGCTCAACGACCGCTTTCGCGGAGCGCTCGGCATCTGCCAGGGCAAAGGGCTGGATCGCGCATCCCCGCTTGGTCGCTGCAGCTGCAGCGCGAGAGTGAAGCCACCGATCGGCGATTTTGCATGTTGAAAAATCGCGTTTTTGGAGCCTTGCGGAGGCTGGTGGCAACATGCTGAAGACACGTTTTCTACTCGTTCGTACTCATTCGTCGAAGAAGCTCTTTAAACCCCTGTGTAAGCCCTGAGACTTGCCGTTGAGAACATGTGGAAATTTTTACGGAAGCGCAGTGCCGCAGTAAAGATGCCCAACTCATCGAAAGCAAGTTTCGCCGCCACGATGCAACGCGCGGGTCACGAGTGACCCGCGCGTTGTATCATTGGACTTTTTCCATAATGCAACGTGTGGGACCCTTGTGACGTCACACGTGACGTCAATTGTGACGTCATTATAGGAAATGTCCCATAATGCAATGCGCGGGTCACGAATGAGACTGCACATTGCATTATAGGACGTTTCCCATAACTCAACGCGTGGTTACGCCGACGGCGACGTTGGCGCCGCCGACCCGCGCGTTGCATCATGAGACGCTTCCCATAATGCAATGCGCGGGTCACAAATGAGACGGTGCGTTGCATTATGGGACGTTTTCCATAACGCAACGCGCGGTTACGCCGACGGCGATGTTGGCGTCGCCGTCGCCGACCGCGCGTTGCATCATGGGACGCTTCCCATAATGCAACGCGCGGGACCCTCATGACGTCACACACGCCGTCATTATGGGAAACGTCCCATAATGCAATGCGCGGGTCACAAGTAAGACCCGCGCGTTGCATTATGGGACGTTTCCCATAATGCAACCCGCGGTTACGCCGACGGCGACTGCGACTGCGACGGCGATGCCGCTCAAGCCGGAAACGGGCGTCTAAGAGCTGCTCTCTAAAAAATTAATAGATGTAAAGCAAATTAAATTTTCATTCCACAGCCATGTTTGATACCGTCTTTTTTAACGAAACTGAAATAAGCCTTTGTTAACTGGTTTAAGGATGACGCGGCGTTAATACTAGGCCAAGGATAATATTAGGTGTCATCTTTTAGTATATTGAAGACATATGTCCAACATAATGGTTATTTGTAACCATCATATAGTTTCTATATCAGCGAAAAAGCCATGTCGGTTACATATCAAAACTTGCATGGCTCGAATGGCATGTGAAAGCAGGGAGAAAATGTTGTCGGTCAGTCACCGAAAACTCCGTGGCTGAACTGGCCGGTGATTACAGAAAGAAAACGATATCGACCAGTCGCCGGAAACTCCATGGCTAGACTGGCCGCTGACTACAGCAAGAAAACGATGTCGGCCAGTCACCGGAAACTCCATGGCTAGACTGGCCAGTGACTACAGCAAGAAACGATATCGGCCAGTCACCGGAAACTCCATGGCTAGACTGGCCGGTGACTACAGCAAGAAAACGATGTCGGCCAGTCACCGGAAACTCCATGGCTAGACTGGCCAGCGACTACAGCAAGAAAACGATATCGGCCAGTCACCGGAAACTCCACGGCTAGACTGGCCGGTGACTACAGCAAGAAAACGATGTCGGCCGGTATTGGGAACTTTCCGGCTGGCGCTGGCCAGTTTAGACAACGAGTCCCCGATATCGGCCGGGATCGGTTTCTTACCGGCGTCCCTGGCCGGGATCCGCCATACAGCTCCCGGTACTGGCCGACGTAATCCCAGTATCGGCCGACATGGTGTGCTACCTGGGACCGTGTAAACTCAACTGGAATCAAAATATAGATGATGTTGTTAACAGGGCAAAGGGTAAACTTGTCGCACTGAGACATAGTTTCAAATCTATTGGCAGGAAAACAAAAAAAGAAAACCTTGATGATATACACCCATAAGGTCCATGCTGCAACATCCCAACTTAGTCTGGTATCCTCATACCGCGGAGGGAATCAGTAAGCTTGAAAGTGTACAAAAACTTGTTGGGCGATTTATAACTACATTTTTAGATATAATATTTTTGCGTCAGGTTTACTAGCAGAAACTATCACACAACCCTTTGATATCAGAGCTAAGCTGAATAGATTACGCCTCCTATACTTCGATGTTAACAAGCAGTTCAATGTTGACAGTGAGAGGTATATGACTTTTTCGTCAACAGGTTTTTCTAGACTCAATCATTCAAGAGCTATCAAGCAATTACAGATATAAGCATGATGTACTCAAGTATTCCTTTTTCCCTCGGGCAATCGAAGAATACAATTCGTTAACAAACGATGTAGTAACCCTTCCGTCACTTGAGGGTTTCGTTGATGCAATTAATTATGCCACGATTAGTTCTTGAGTGCAATTTTTTCTATTGTTCCAAGTGTACGGATGATGTACCCTCACACCAGCTATGGCTCGCGCATGCGTGCGGCAGTAGCCTGTAAATAAATATATAAAGAAAAGGCCCCATGACACCATTAATTAAACAGGTTTGTCAACAGCTACGATATATTGCTCAATTTTGTGTGGCAGTTGGTTCTGAACCTTACACACGCCTATCTTAATACATACGTGGTGAAGACGACACCCCCGTAACTTAACCCTTCTTTTATAAAAAAATGGGTTCAAAATAAAACCATGCCTAATCAGTCTAAATGGTTTTAGGTTTTTAATATAATTAATAAATTATTCAAGTGTTAAGTTTGGTTTTTCTTCTTTTCAGTAATTCATTTAAGGTACGAAAAGCAGGGTCTGCTATGCTTTATCTCTTAAATATAACGCCGTCGCAGTGAAGCGAAAAATACGTGAAGACTTGGCAAAATAAAATAAATGTAGGCTACTGCTTGAAACAACTCGTGTCAAACTTGTTCATTATTTCTACAAAATCTTTTCCAGATGGCGCTTTAGATAACTTTCACGCGAAAGAGTAAAATTATGAATCGCTTAATACATGTGGTACTGCGCATTAGGTATACATGAAAATATTGCGGAACTTCAATTCGCACTTTAAAATGTTTTCCAGATAGGCCTATTTACGGAGTGTCTCGCAACGGTCCTGGCGACCACTGATATGGTGAGTGCTGTCAGTTATGATGCCATTATAAAAAAAAAAATATCCTGAACACTTTACTCATGAGCACTAGTCTTCCCTCCGCGTAACGTATTGTAGTTAATCATATGAAAAAACGAGTGTGTCGGGCTATTCTGCACTAAATAATATATTGCATGAAATCACTCATTCAAAGCACAGTCGGTTGATGGCCAGATAGCCATAACATATTTTTAAGTTACGTTTTTTTTATATTTATGAAATTAGAATAAACATACACATTCCCAGGCAGCACGCCAACAGTGGGCCAACGTCGGAGGAATATTGCTCCCAATATTGGCTCAGTTTCATGTGTTGTATCGGTTAACGATCGTTCTAAAAATGGGCCAGAATCAGCGATATAATTCGAGTTCTGGGCAGATCTGGAAAAATATCGGTTGACATGGACGCGGCCGCTGCGGTGTCAGCGGACTTGGGCCAAGCCAACGTTACTAGAACCACTCAGTTGGGAAACTGCCATAGAGCCCGCTCTGAAAAAGTGTCACCGATTCGTTCTCAAGAACCTAGCTTACAGCGATAGCAACGCCCCTATTTCTCCCGCACCGGCCACTCTATAGGAACTGCACCTGACTTCTATTCTGGCTTTATTCGGCCATTTTGGCTCCGAACCAGATGCGGTGGAAGGGGCTGGACACCCCGGACTCCCAAGCGGACGCGCCGCGAATTACAGCCGAAGTAAGGATGCGCCTAGGTCGGGACGCGCTACCTGATATCACCTCTGAGGCATGATAGTATAAAAACATTAATTGTGCCGCAAACCTTATAAACTAAATATTAAAAAAAAAACATCACGCGCCCCCCGTTTTTTAATAATCTCCAATAAACGTTACTACAAAAAGAGTTTCTTTTTACGTTTGTTTGCATGGAAAAACAAAGTTCCAGCCACTGATTGCCCGGCGCGCCCTCGGCGCGGCCCGTGGCAACAGCGGCGGCCGCAGCGATTGGCCGGCGAGATTGACCAATTTAGTATTGTTTTAGAATCGGTCAAGAATCTCTAATACCGGCCCATATAGCCAGTTCAGACCCGACGATTTACAGGAAAACGGCGCTGGAAACTGTATATCAACGTGGCGTTTGCCGACCCAAGTGATGTTCCGCCGACATCGGCCACATCACACTAATTGACCCGATCTTTACGATCCAGTGCCAATATTGGCAGTATCAGAATGATGTTGGCCCGATTTCTCCGATCCGACGCCAATGTTGGCGCAATACTGTGTACTGCATGGGTTCACAATAGGGAGTTTTAGAATAACGTACGCAATTTTAGCGAACGCTAGCGCTAAATTTAGCGCTTGTATTAGCGCACGCGACGCGAGAGAGTTTTAGCATAGCGTTTCTCCGTCGCGCCGCAAAAGCCCAAGCATCTCGCGCTTGCGACGCCACCAAGATACAGTCACAACTTTTATTTCACACACGAAATGCTGTAACTTTAGAAAAAACAAGTTCTTTGGTTTAGAGTACCATTTTAGATTTGTTTAAACATGAGAATGCGACGCGAGCGGTTGACCGGTCGTGTCCGCTTGCGTCGCCTCGGCAAGAGAGGTCTCGTGTGCTGACCTTCGCATATCGTACCTTCGCCGAGAAATGTTCGCGCGTCACAAGCATCAAGCTGTCGGTGATCGTGGCCAAACCGAGTACAATTTCGTTTCGTATTGAAAATCGCAGTCGCGAGGATGCCGCCGACGTCGCACTCACGACACCGCCAAAGCAGCCGCCGACATAATCCTGGGAGCCGCCATTTTTTTAACTCTGCTCGTCTTGGCTTAAGCCAACTTCTCATCACGAATCCTCCTTGGAGAAGCGCAAAGACTCTTTGCGTACGCACGCTATTTCCGAGAAATAGCGCGCGCTAAAATTGCGCACGCAAAGCGCGAAACCTGGTTTGCGTTCGGAGCATGCGCAGTGGCGATGACGCTATTCTTTGCGCACGCAAAGCTTTAGCGTGCGCTGTTCTAAAACTCACTATTAAGAGGTAACTCTAATTAGACAGGCGACACAGGCCTACGACTGATTGTGAACTTGTAGTGCAGGCACAGCGGCAATGACTATTTCGTGCACTTTCATAGCATGGTACCTAATTTTTCCACAAAATTCAATAACTCCACTTTTAACATTTTATCGATTGAGCACTTAAAAATCAAACCATGCTACATATGTGAATAATTTTGAACTAGACTTGCCAGGTAAACACTCTTGCGTGGAATTAGCAAATTAGGTGCAAAATAAGAATTATTGTTTCAAGATTTGTGGTAAAGTTATTCTAGAGGCGTACTTTGCGTGCTTATGTTTTCCTCAGTTAAAAAGCACAAGTCTGGACTCACCACGTGGTGTAGAACACGTCCTTTATCTGATATAATTTTCCACCAGTAATTGCATGGAAGAATATGAAAAAAACTAGTTTAATAAGTATAATTTCTTCAGCAGAACCATCTGGTAACAAAATATAAGGCACGGCTTAGCCTCGTAATGTATCCTTTATTTTGTTATGTATTTCCTTTGCTGGAGGTAGAGCATTTGAACTTTGTGAAACCTTCCACGTCCAAACGTAAAGCGATGTATACACAAAGATTCTCCCAAATGTACACTGAAAAAAAATTTGAGAGCATAAATGATACCCTTACTTTTTTGTGATTCTTCCACAAAAAAAAGATATTTGCGCAATATTTACATAATATGTCGCAATTTAGGTGTATTTCACGGCCCGCTCAAAGCCCCGCCCAAAGATCAGTGGCCCCGCCCGTGACTACTGGATTGGCTTGGCTTCTCGACCGAACAAGCTCACAAATCTACTGCCTACCTCTAGTGACTTCCGGTGCGTCTAGTCTGGCGCCTCACACCGCCTGCTAGACGTGCGAGCAGAAGCCCAGCAACCCCTGGCATCTCGTACGGGGTATCACCACCGTATATCGCCATCTACAATGCCCGTATCACACGAACAATAAAGCTGCGCGTCGGTGTTTGCTTTCGCCTTCGTCTGTCCGCTCTTCCGCCGCAGTCTAAAAGCTTTTGCAAAGCTCGCAAGACGCGACCATGAAAGCGTAGTTCTATCGTTTCATCAAGCACAAGCAGAAGTCAAACAGAACAGTATCAGCGTATCCGGATGCGCGGTAAAGACCGAGCAAGAAGACTAAAAAAACGTAGTCTTATTTTTTGTTCTCGTTTTTTTTTTTTTTTTTTGCACGGTATTTGTGAGCATGTTGGGCGAGCGTCACGACGCACAGATTGCCCCTTAAGCATTGTTAAACAACTCCAGCTGGTCGAACTGGGGCCTTCCCCCAACAGCTCTGAACAAGTATATATACCCGTTGCTATAGGGCCCTTGTTACGGACATATTGAAGGGGGTTCGACGTGAGGTTAGAATCCATGTGATAATGAAGTCAACAATTTTTTTGTAAACATTGTGTCTTCTTAATATGTAATCATGGAGATTTTTTCCTACCTTCTCAGTGCTATAAACCATTGATAAAATCCAGTGACAACGTTTCACAGCTGGTTTTACCTTCTTTGCAGACGACACGATGACTGCGGGTGTTCAGTGATCTTTTTCTGAGTACGCGACTGCGTTAAATTAAGTAATTAACGATCGACGTAACTCCAATTCTCGGGTCAGCGTTCTCTGGGATTTTCTAAGCGAAGAGCGCCTGCGCACACCTTTGACCGACCCTCGAGGTGCATGAGCGAGCGAAGGCCGACGGGTGGTGGCTCCTGCAATATTTGAGAAGGGTGAGAGCACTGTGAAGGGGCCGAATCACGAACGACGACAACCTGAAGTGTACCAACCTCGAAGTGCAGACCAGCACAACGATTCAACGAATTCTGACGGCACAAAATTGCTTGAGTGCACACTTGTGTGATCAAAACAGAGATATAATTATATTGAATTTCAATTTGAATATAACTTATTTATAACGTACCTGATATTTTTGTTCAGCTTTTCCTAACCGGAGTCTTACACTTATATTGCAAGCCTGAATACAAAAATTAGGCTCTCGAACTCACCATGTAGGTTCAAAATATTTGCTCGTTCAGTGAAATGCAGGTAAACTGCAAAATTAAAAAGAAGGTCTGACGCTGCTTTGAAATGATGTTCTAAACAGATGCTTCTCTTGCTGTGTGTTTAGCAGATCTCCATATGCGTGATTATTTTCGTAAGACTGTACCCCGTATCGCACATAAATATAATTCATTTTTATCAACCTGAATAAGTGTTTATAGAACCTTCCATATTTCCAATAAATATAAAATCAAAACCGTATCATTACGCAAACAATTCAAACTGTTGGAGGCAGCATACCTCACTCATTCCTTATGCGTTCGCCGTCTGCAGCAGCATCACGAGACGCCTCAAGGAGCGAAAGTTGCTGTCGCAAATATTTCAGAAACAGTCGATTCTCGGGAAGCTTACGTCATAAAATCTCGGCTTCTCATATCTATTATTTTCATACGTTTAATATAAACGTTCGATTCTTTCACGATGGTTCCTTTGGAAGCGAAATCCTGTCCCATGTATTCGTTCATAGCAACGCTGCTAGAAACGGTTTGTTCGGAGCAGTGGCGTCACACCTACGGGGTCAATAGCCAGTGCCCCCTAAAGACTCTTAGTGCCTGGCAAAAATTTCTCTCGAGGCCCTCGCTTCTACCACCCGTGGCGACCGCGTGAGGGCGCCAGGTTAACAGGGCACAACATTATCATGAGGCGTAGGATGTTGGATTTGGATCTGGATTCTACGGCTTTCCCCTTTGTAACGGGTCATTAGCGGTGGATTCTGAATCTAGCCAGTTGCCTCCCATGCGGGGGTCGCACTCTTGGGAGGCGATATGAGGGACGGCGTGTAGACGAATGGGTCGCGTGCTAACCCACCCGGACCCTGTTTCGCGCTTCGCACCGACAGTTCTGTGGATGCCTTTTTAAAAAAACGTCAACCCACCTGGCTTACACGAACACGCCGCTTCGCACACGCTGTCGCTCATCGCACCTTCGAAAAGTAAATTCTTCCTGCGACTTCCTAGATTCAACAACGTTTCCAACTGCTTTATCGGGATCACGTATTGCCGTTTGCAATATGGTCTGCGCGGAGGGGAAAAAAGCGTTGATCGTCTGCAAGCGTTTTCGCCTTTCAGCCCTCATTCCTTGCTACGCAACAATGCAATGGATGTGCACTTTCATACGCTCTATATGGTTTCAGTTGCTCCCTCTCTTAAATCTAAGCTAAGTACGCACTGTTTCTAGGTCATCCGCTTCGGCAGCCTCGGTCTGTTTTGCGTTTGGCGCTCGTCGTTTGCGTCGTCTGCCTGCCTTCGCCACGAAGATTTGTTAAAATGGCCTACTGTTTTGACTCGTATAAAAAAAATATTAAGCTTGTTGTTTTTGTTGTTTTCTTTTTGGTGATGTCCCCGCTGAGTTTGATTTGAGTTAAAAGTGGCTTGCACTGATCGAGCGATAAAACTGGACACTGAATGGGATGTCGTGAAACATTAAGGCATGAATTGAGCACAAAAGAGCATGCAATCTACTTCTTCCAAAATAGCGGAATGTTTAAACATTAAATAGGCGAATCAGAGCGTCAGAATTTCCTCATGGCCACATGCTTTTTGAAATGCGCGGGTGATACGACGCTAGAGTACCGCACGCATATTCGGAACAACCAGAACGGCTTGATGGATGCACCACACCCATTCATACGTCTATCCGTCCAAACAGACGTTTTAGTGGCGCGCCTAGCAGCTAAATGTTGCACAGCGGTGACGGTGACTGCTCATGCGGAGGGAAAGCCGTCTGCTTTTTCGCGCAGCCCGGTGCCGAGACGTCACTTCACCGCGCTCTGATTGAAGGAAGAGTCCAAGGGCCCTAACCTGGACACTTGGCGAGAAACTCGGCGAGAAATCTGGCGGGCGTGATTGCCCAACGCCGCACTTGACCTTGGCGCCGGCCAATCAGAGCCGCAGGATTTCTCGCCGACTTTTTCGCCAAGTGTCCAGATTAGGGCCCCAGGCGGGAGCTGGGGGGTAAGCAATGCGGTGTGCGGTGTCGTCGTTTCTCCACGGGCGCCATTGCGAAAGGCCTTTCTGTGGCTCTCGGAACTTTCCTGCTAGTGCTTGAACGAGGACGTGGCATACGAAAAAAAGAGACAGGAAGTGCCTCGAAATATACGTCACTTCGTTTGACGCGAAGGATTTTGCCCTGGGAACATACGAAGCACCAATATACGTCCCGGCTTCTGGCGGTCGTATGTTGGCGTGAGCACCTCCAACGTCAGCGCGGTGATGTGCGACGCGAGTGAGGTTTTCTACTTCTTGACGTAGGCGCCTTTTCGCCAGAAAGTGTCTCGGTGTCTTCGTGAAGCATCGAAGAGTAGCCACAGCCCTCTTCGGCGAGCTGAACGGGCTGCCGAGCTTTCGAAGGGAGATCTCCCACAGCGCTGGCACCCGGAGAACCGCGCCATGGCGCTCGCTGGGGTGAGTTACGTCTTCTTTGTATATTTTGCATCATTCACAAACAGTTGCACGTTAAAGGAGTATAGCAAAGTAAAACGGAATGTTACGGAAAAGCACCGAATTAGGCGATGGGTGCGCTACAACCGAGCCGAGTGCGCAGTCGTCTGTTTTTAGGCTTCTCCCCCAGCGACAGGTGGTATGCTACTTGCCCAAAAGGATAGCGTGGTAGGATATCTGTATGTGGGTCATTAACTTCGCCGTCACGACTCAGCGTGGATGGTAGCCTGTTTAAGTTTGCGTCGTGTCTAAGTGACATCCGATGTCACTTTATGCCAGTGGCGTAGGCAGGGAGGGGGGGGGGTCCAGTACCTCGTACCCCAAATCAACCCAACCCTCCCTCCCCCCTGCCCCCCGGGCCCGGAAAAAACCTGGCGACGCCAGTGCTTCACGCCCGTGATAAAGCGCCGTTCTAACGTGTTAAACTCTAGACGTACTGTTCTTCTGACGCGTGGTCCATCACTTGCTCGCCGCCGATTTGTTTCACCATAAAGCGCCAGTGAGGTAAACGCTCCGGCGTCGAGTACCTTGTTTTCGTACCTACCTACTAGTTTTCTTAGGTCCGTTAATTTGCAAGTGCTTGAGTTCCCTTTACCCCATCATTCCAACAGAATTCACCGGGTGTCGGGCTTCTAAAGGGCCCTCTGCTCAGAGAACATGTTGCAGGCCCTCTGTAATGCCCTCAGCGCCTGTGTGACTTCCGGGGGTCTCCGTTTCACGGCCCATGTCACCAGTTGGGAAGTTCTCCATGGAGGTAAGATTATGAAATGTATCACTCTATGTATTCAGAGGCAGCTTTCAGAAGTTGTGGAAGCGAAATACAGATCCTGATATCTCTTGTGAAAAAAATCAAGTTATTACTTTTTTTGTGACTTATGCATCTCTATTTTGCAAGCCACATATCACAGGAAAGTGTCACGTGATGTCAATCTGGTTGCTCAAGGCACTGAAAAGCTTCCTGCTGCAGATTACTGTACAGTTTTCATTTATTATATGTTAATCTTTGGCACCAGAGAGATCGGTGGCCGAGTGGGCTACCGCACACCAGCTCGGAGAACGTGGAGCGAAAGCTCGTGCTGCAGGACCTAGGATCCTGTGTTCGATCCTCACCCATGCCCGTTTCGATCTGGATGAACATCGTACCGGCGCGCGATAGTGTATCACTACTGCGATATGAACGTTAAAGACCCCAGGAATGAGGTTGTACTGGACTGGCTAAATCGCTCATCTACAGCAGGGAGACTCGTCGACCGTTGAGGCAGACCAAGTTCTAGGCTGTAAAAACATACACACAACACAATTCGTTGGCACGCTGCTGGTATTGCTGTGCTGATGTTTCGACGCCCTTTTCTTGGTCGTTGAAGGGACTACTGTAATACTTGGGTGAAATAACCTGGTCAATTTTCTCCTCGGCCGTAGAGTGTCGTTCACTTGCTACTCTCTCTTCTCTGGTTAATGCGGCTCACATAACAGTCATGCAGTCATCCCGGTTGAAGTTTTCTCGACACCACATTATCACATCTCTGGCCGATAGTCCTGCTTTCACGTAAAACCCACACACCTCGTCTTTTTCGACACTCCCGAATGCGCCTCGGTCGTCCGCTCAGCCGCTATGTTCAGTCCCGTGACCACTGTTTTGTGACAACCTCCTTGACGTGACAAATATAGCGTCTGTATCCGACCGTCAATACGGGTTAGTGTTCAATTTGTAAATTTGATGTTTCAAAGTAATTGTACGAGCTTTCTTCAGCATCCCTACCAGCAACCCAGCAATGACAAAAACCAAAGCTTTAACTTCCAAGACTAAAAACCCTGGAGTGTGAGGGCAGAAGGGACAAGCGTGTAGTCGTAGTATATGGGGAGGGGTCCTCGAAGTTCCCAGCTTTAATATTGTGGTAGTGTTTGAGTTGGTTCAAGTTCAAGGAGTTTCAAGAGAGCAAATCATGCATACTTATGTATTTTGATTTGCATCCCCTGGATGCTGGCAGGTGTTCAGCACAAAGGGAATGAAATAGACATGCTAATTAATGCATTCTGTTGCGTAGAAAAATACACTTTCACAAATTTTCAGTTGGTAATCGCATGGAGGAACAAATACGCTGCTCAAGGGTAGAGTCGGATCGTTTGACTGCTGGGGCGACTCTTTTACAGGAGACTGCATCCTGTAAAGCACCAACTTCTCCATCTGTGACCAAGTCCACGAGGGGGTAGCACAGCTAACACATAAAAAAAGGGCACTGCGACCTCGAGGTCAAGCTTGTACATCTATCAGTACGGAGTCCTGAGTGGATGCCCTGACTTGGTAATCGGTGCGGATGACCTTATAAGGTGAAATGTCCGGGGATGTAAAGAAAATATCTGATTGCAGGCAAACTGAAGTTGTTTCTGACTTTATCCTCTTATGACTTGAAAGTAATCTGCCTACTTTATGAACTTTGAAAATGAAAAATTTGTTTCCGTAACTGTTCCACTTCAACGTAATGTGCACATTGAAACATGTTCCTCTTTTTTCTGCTTTCGGGTGATAAAATAAAGCCAACGAATCTACCTCTTCCTTGCCGCAATGGGGAGCTGTGCAAGACTGGTTGCATATTTTATATATGCAATCATTTCCATAAGTGAATAAAAATAAAATCAGAATAGATGTTTACAAATTATTTGTGAATCCTTAGACTTGGTGAAGTGAGTAGTTTATGTTCGTATCATAATTATGAAATCAAAACCAGATTTACTGCATTTTTAAGAAGCATTTTAGACCTGAGATTTCTGCTTTGACTCAGCAACACCAACTCACATTTGTTATTCATCTAGCACAGCCGAAACTATAAACACGAGCATGTCGCCTGACCAATACTTGAATTGCAGTGAAAGCTACGGAATCCGTATCTGTCGAGAATAAGTGTCAACAGGGGATAGTCGAAAGGCCACGGTATTTATTACACACGCATACCTACTTGATGTCAAGCTTGCAGATTGAAGTAATTGTTTCTTGATTCATACCCGTTCTTAAGCCTGTTTCAAATTGTATTGGTTCATGTTCACACATGCAAGAGTGTAAAAAATTAAATTCGGCTTTGTAAACTAATTTTTTATGAACTCTTTCAAACAGCATAGCAAGCAATAATATAAAGGCTACGGCTGCGAGAGTGGCTACACCTGGCATCTCATTCGTTTTATAGCGTGTACAGGTGAGACACTATACTCCGTTTCCAGGTAGTTTGGTAAACTGTGAAGGCTGCGGACCCCGCGACCCAATAAGAGCATCGGATCCAGGCATGTGCCAACACTCCCTGGTCAAGTCCTCGTTATCGCCACAGCAACAGCGCCATCTGCGACGAAACATAGGTCTAGGCTTTTTTTTCTTGTTTTAGTAGCGTTGCCGTCGGATTCGTCTGACCACAACACTACATGACACGGAGGAAAGGCGAAGACATATGCTACTTATTAACAACACTTAATATAGATCAACACTTTTTTGAGAAAAACATGGCTTCTGAACGATGTTTGAACAATCGCAGCTGTGAATCGACCACATCCGCTCAAGCCATCGCCCTAGCATTCGTACCCGCCACAGATTCATGGACAAATTGAGCGTGTGGTTGTCTCATAAAAGTGTTCCTCAAGAGCTCGTTTCTCTAGCGGAAGGTAATGTTGCTACAGTGGACGTTCATCCGAAGATGTTTGATTTCTCAGCTGACGACAACCGGTTCTGGCGGGTGGTCTTTGCATTTGGCACGGTGACACGAACGCTCCTGTGACATGCTGCCACGTGCCTCGCTCCGGCATTCTTACTGGGTCGCAGGAGCCGTCGCCTCCGAAGTTCGCCAAGTTATTGTCAAACGGAGTGTAGACTAAGCTGTCTGCTAATGAAAGTAGCCTTGCCAGCATCATATATTTTGTATGAAACAGTCTATACTTCGAGAAAACAAATAAAGCCGTTCAACCTTTCCACCGATTGTGTTTGTTCATTAGTAAAACATGGTTCAGTGAAGTTATTACATTTCAGCATTAGCATGGACACGACAGGTAAGGCCAATTATAGGTGCTTTAGAGCAGCCCAAACAGTTTGCAAGTGGCTCATGCAAAGCAGCTGGCATGGTACTACCCCACAGGAAAAAGACCAGACATCCTTGACGAATCTACTTCAGCCACAAAGCACACCAAACTGACAATTGGCGATTCTAGGAAATTAAAATCAACCAAACAATTCCATGGATAGGCACACCACGAACAGCTTTGGTGTGAGGGTGAGCCCTATCTGCTGCGACAATACTAAAGCCTCGGACGCCACCATCACTAACACATACGAGTAGTCACTCAGTAACCGGCATACTTGGGCATTGATGAAGCAAGGAAAGATCGTCAATGAGTGGACTAGAAATGTGGATCCAAATGGGACTGTCTTGGCATTCTTCAGAATTGCTGTGTGACCACCATATCTGTTGGAGTGTTTCTAGATGTCAAAAACCCATCTGGGACCTAGAAATGACAAATGATGTTAGAAAGTTTGTCACGTACTCACTGGCCTTTGTTTGACCCTGTCTGCTGAGCGAGCACAACAAAAATACATACATATTAGTCATCGTTTACTTCCGTGTCAATTTCATGGGGCGCTCATTAGCTAGGCTTGAATAGTGCGCAATCTCCGAATTTTTATCTTGGTATGGGAATGAAAATGGACGCAAGGGAATCTCAAAAGGGAGTGTCTAGCAGAAAGTATTACCATTGTAAACAAAGGCTCTTTAATTAAAATGAGCCTGGCACAGAACTCGCGGGTGTGTCTGTGACTCCAATCATCAGGAAACCAAAACCGCAAACCCAGCAACAAAGGTACACAGCTGCGTTTTTTGTTGTGCAAGTACCTTGCATAATTTTTCTTCGGAGGAAACGAACGAAAGCTTTGTGCAGCGCTAGGGACCTTGAAAACACTCATCAAGGAATGGGAAGATGGACACTGTGTCGATGTAGGGCGGCAAATCTGCTATGGACTACACAGCAGTGTTGAAGCATATTCTGAATCACTAGACTGCTGCCGGATCTCGCCCTGACCTCCAATAGGACAGATGGATGGAACCCTAGCAACGACCTTAGATCATCTGGATAGCACTGAGCTTGTGGTCCCGGACAAAAACGACTCAGGCTCAAGTCCAGTAGATACAGCAAGCCAGCTTCCTGCCGATGTTGTGCAACAGAGGTGCCATGGACTGCAGATCAATGACGACATAGATTCTCAAGTCCCGGGGTGTTGCCGAAGCTAGCCTTCGGCTCTGAAGATACATATGGACAAGCCAATGTCAACTGACTTGTGTCATCCGGAGAACACCCAGGTTGTCCAGAAGAGAAACTGTTCAAATCCAGTAAATATGACTGCCCGCCAGCTACTGTTAGATATGGTACCTGACAGCACACCCACAGTAGTTTCTCCAGAGGTTAACAGCAGCAGAATGACAAGCTCAAACAAACCTTCCGGTTACAGTTACGGTTGTCACTGGTCCCTCCGTAGCAACCACAGAACAGCTCTGTCTTTGAGGCATCCGAATGGCAAAATGGATCAAGCCACGCGGTCGTCCAGCAGGCTCCTGTGTCGCTGTCATCGGACTCTCTAGAAAGAAACGGAATTCAAAGCCTTCACAGGCCTGGAAACATCAGAAAGGCAAAGAAGTGTGCTGGTATGGTTGGTAGGACATAAAGATGACGGATGTGCCGTTGACAAAGGAATTCACTTGGGTTAGTAGAATTGTATATATGCCTTACTTTCATTACCTCGGTGGGCTTCT
Source organism: Ixodes scapularis (assembly GCF_016920785.2). Classification (NCBI taxonomy): domain Eukaryota; kingdom Metazoa; phylum Arthropoda; class Arachnida; order Ixodida; family Ixodidae; genus Ixodes; species Ixodes scapularis. Next base: position 60,625,783 of record NW_024609838.1, on the reverse strand, counting down.
GTGGATTGTTTTTCAATGGTTGGAATTCCTAAAATGGTATTCTTTTGCTTAGTAGAAAGGAGACTACTGAGATCGAACATATGTGAATACAGGGTCGCTACTAACCTAAAGAACCTGGAATTTCCAGACTTTTGGATTATCTATATCGTTGAAGTTGAGAGTGTTGTGTGGACGAGGACAACGCGACATGTATTTTATAGATGTGAAAGATGTATTGTGTCGTCTTCGTCCGCTTTGTTTTTTATTCTTCTATGTAAGCATTGGATCATCTGGGAAAGTCGGGGAATAAAGAGGGAAACCGTCAGAAAGTGTGCTGAATCGGTCGAAACGACCGACGAAAGCGGCACGACGGCGCAGAACGAAGCGCAGCGGTTGCTCATCGGCACAGACATGCCGAATAACTTTTTCGAAATTCCATATATCGACCCAAAAACGTTCAACGATAGGGAAAAACCTAAAAAATTAGGGAATTTGAATTTAGTAATTTGTTAGACACTCTGTAATAGATGAAATTATCTTTGTGTGGACAGTCTTATTCAGTAGAACCTTTTATCCCCTACCTTTATTAATCTTTGCCCTTTAACAATGAACTTTGATTCTCCTTTTTGAGTCTTGAATAAAATGTTTACTCAGAGATACTGTGCCCATTTATTAATATCCAGAAAAGATGTGTTGCTTTGCAGATGAAGACAAGGTGGAAATGATTCCTTCTAAACTTCCAGAGGCCATCCTGGACAACCAAGTGGATGTTGACTCGGTGAAGAGATTTTTCACTGCTGATGGCTGGTGTGCTGTCTCGCATGTCCTCAAAGCCAAGAGAAGGCCTTTAAATGGAAATGTAATGCATTCGAGGACCGGTTAGCCGATGCACCTTCAGATGTCTGTGAGGTGTGTCTTTGCTGGTACCATCAATGTTTCAAGAACGTAAAACTAAATGCTTTGGAAACTGCGCAAGCATGGTTTTGCAACAAGTGCGTCTAAACACAATCTGTTGCTGTACATTTTCTTTTGTATTAGAGTTTCAAACTGCAGTTCTTGTGACCTGTTATATTGCTTTCTTTTAATTGTTTCAGGATTTATATGTTTGCAAGTACTGCCTCTGGGCGCCGCCATATCCGATAATGACGTCTCAGCAAAAGTCGGCGGTGCCCAGGGGCCGTACTTGCAAACGTGAAGGCTAAAGTGTTTTCTTCCGTATGTTCCATAAACACATCCAAAATAAATATAAATAAAGTATCGTACACATTGGCTCATACCCTTTGGTGAGTTACTTTGTGTGTTCTCGAGATACTTCAGCCATCCCTGTTGGAAAAGAGATCTGAAATCTCATACATTTTGGCACAAAAACTGATGTGTATAAATGAGGAATTCAAGTTTCAACGCGAGCTCCAATGGGACACTGGGCGTCGCTTGGTCTTGGACGGAAGTCTAACGGTGGCTACGCGTCTACCGTTCCGTCTTGACGGAACTCTAGTGGCGGGTACAGTTCCGTCTGGACGGAACTCTAGTGGAGGGTACAGTTCCATCTGGACGGAACTCTAGTGGGGGTTATCGCTCCGTCTGGACGGAACGCTAGCCACAGCCAACACAAAAACACGTCAAACACTGACAGCGTCGAAAGGTGTGGTTCGGAGATGCGCTGCGCGACACATTTTGCAAAAAGCCAGCATCGATACTTCTTTGGCAATTCATTTATACTGGCCAATGTGAAACGGCAAATTTGTGCTGTCCGATTGGGTTCACTGTATTACACGAAACAGCCATTCAAATTTCATTCCTAAAAGAAAAAAAAAAGCAGAAAAAACGATCGCTCCGTTGTGGTACGTTTTGAGCTCTGCGCTTTTCTATTGTGCCATGATTACAACCTTAGACTGCAACTACCATACCAAATACGATGTATGACTATACTGCATCTCACCTAAGTGCAAACGAAGCGAATATTACAAACGCGAGAATCTGGTCAGCGCTTGCACTGCAAGATCGCACATGCATGACAGCTCTGATCAAAGCTCGGAACTCCCCCATGCAGATTTAACTTCGATCGCATTTAAAATGAAATGGAGCCTAGTTTACACGGCCTCCGTGCAGTTTTGAGTCGAAATGATGAGTATATATTTCAAAATATCGCCTGCGAGGATGGGCTTCGGAGGCTCGCGAAAACACTACATTCTCAGCTGTTCTTCAAGTAATAGCCTATGGACTCCGCCACACAAGATTTATAAAAACCTGATGAAAGGCGAAATTCGTTGTGTTCGTAAAGGAAGAACAAGATAAAAGGCAACTTACAGGTACAATCGGGCGGCGGTCTCGTAGTGACCGGCGCAACCTGCGTTTCAATCGCGAGGCTAGGCAAGCGCCTTCTTTTTTATGCTCTTCGTCCTCTTCCTCTCGGAATGTTCGAAACGCCTCGAGCAGACGACGGAGGAATCGTAGGGGGCAGAAAGCTGCTCGATCATGTGAACTCGGCAAATTTGAACAGGGCTAAAATAAACTAAAGACTCGCGGTCGCCGCTAAGCACGGCCGCCATTACCGACGCCGATGTTTGTTTACCCCCCAGCCTCCCCCGACATGTACGAGGGCGGAGCTTAGTCGGGATCGTCATCAACCTCCTCTCCCACCTTTGCGCCTCCTTTCTCATGCGCAGAAGACTAAAATGAGCCCACTTGTGCGGCGTATACACCTTTGCAAGAAACACTCGACCCCAAGGGGAGCAAACCGTTTTCCAGCCCAGTCACTGGGTTTGAGGATAGACTCTCACCAGCGTCCCTGCTAAACCTAACCGAGTGGACTGTGATTTGGATAGGCGCAGTTTCAAACGCTGCTGGCGGCTAAATTCTCATACTTTCCCGCTGTATTTTGTGTTTCATGGTGTATGTATTTTCCCGAGGTCACTAAGAAGGCATTGTACCACAGTTGAAAAAAAAAACAATAAAAAACCTAGAAACTATTTTTGTTGGGTACGCGCGCGAAGGAACTTATGCGACTGGAATGTATAGTTCTAGTTTTTCGTGTTTTTTTACGATAAGCTTTAACGGCGCAGCGCGATTCGCCGCATGTCAAAAGACAAAGCGCTTAGCTCTCAAAAATAAATTACAACAGTAGAGAGCCGAAAGACATGCATTTTTCACGCTCACAAAAACGTGTTTACCGATGAACAGGACACGGACATACAATTTAGAAAGTGTTAACAATCCACCATTATATTGTACGTACCACGCGATGCAGCGTATTCTGAAAAGAACTTATTTGAGAAAGATCTCAAATAACACAGTCGCAGTCGACGACAGTCACATCTTGACGATCGGACGGAATTCAAGATGACTTCGCTTTGGGGCACATTTTGGGGAGAGTTTCGTTTTTTCACAAAAGCACCAAGGCAAAGGAACGAATCCGACTGATGGTTTCCCACCCCAACCCGGACAACTACTTTCGGAGATGACTGAGGACTCTACGCGGATACTCTAGGAGGGGGGAGAACAATGTTCGCAAAATCGCATCGAGGGTCGCTTGACGACCTTCACCTCCTTCGTTTCCCGAAGGAAAAATCCATCAATGTAACCCTGTTTGGCAGTCAATGTTTTCTAGAGGACCGCTGACTGTGCCTGACTGTACGTCAAGCATGTCTGATTGGCCAACAAGTTACTCTGACCGACAGTCAAACTCCAGTGAGACCCCGCTTGTCGGCTTTCTGATGGTTTCCTGGTGGCAGTCGGCCGCCGCGAAATGCCATCAGGATGTCTTGGTGGTGATTCTGACTGTACATCGATTGTCTCTGACTGTACGTCAGAAAGCTTTGACGTGCAGACAGACGTACGGTCAAAGGACGTAAAGTTCGTTCGGATACCACTATTTCGTCAAATCTATGAATACGAAAAGCAATCTATGCACGAGAAAACGATTTTGGGACGTGAGCCTATAAAACCGCTGACGTTAGAGATATGACACGCAATCGACCGACAACCTTGATCAGAAGCCTGCCGAAGCGCCGAACACGACACTTCGCACTTCGCCACTTCGCTTTGCCCATAGAGGCTTCGCCGAGCTTTCATGAACGATCGCTCTCAACTCGTTTTGTTTGCCCGCTCGCTCCAACCTGTCGATCCTGCCCGGGATCTACAATGTCTAAAGTTTTAGTAGAATTTCTACTCGACAAGACCCAGCCTGTTGTGAGTTCCGACGATGTAGGGGACTTTAGCGGTGTAGTTGAAGACGACAGGGTGTACCAGGTCTACTGGGCCGGTGATGCGCGAACAAAAGGATCGTTCTACGACTCGAAAGTACTCTGCATGGCAGGTGAGTAGAACTGAAGTACGGCGAGTGATGTACGAGTGCTTTGCATAACATGCTGACGACTTAACTGCATTTGCAGCCAAAGCATTTCGTATAAAACGAATAGTCAAATCGGGTTTCTCTAACAGTGGTGTGGCATAGCGGTTAAGATGTCCGATTTGTACGCATGTGGTCGCGGGTTCGATGCGCGGTGGTGCTGCTTTTTTCTTTTTTTTTTTCCAACATTTTTGTTTTATCGAGGCATTTGGCGATATTTATGAGTGCGTATAGCTTTACTCTTATATAAATGCTGCCCTTGTTGATGAAATTCCCTTGGCAGTGGCAGTCAGACGTCATCTGATGGACCATCAGATGACGTCTGATGGTCCATCACGTTCCACCAACGCTGCTGACTGGCAGTCAGTGTCCCAAATTACGTAGCTTGATGAAATTTTCAATAGGGTTCCTATGAATGCCAAGAAAAAAAGCTTGAGTGGCAGGCACTTGCCAGCCTTATGTTTCACAGTGGAAGATAACACAAAAAGGGTACGCAGCACGCATAAAAAATAAAGTGGAAACTTTCAAGAGGGGCGAGAAAACGTCGAATGCAAACCCGCAAGAACGTAGGTGGAGCGCCGCGCTGAGTGGGTCTTCACAGTCCAAGAGAGTGGCAGAAAATTTCTAGCTGATGGAGGGCGCGAGAGTTGCACCAGCCGCATCAGCATCAGCAACCTGGCGGTGGCCTAGGAGAGTTTCTTGGAAAGGTGTATAAGTTTCCGATTCTTTTGCGAGGCACTGAGAGTGTAGAGGAGGAACTGGCATAGGTCGTCTGCTTTCCCTGGCTCATGCGCTGAACCGTCTTGGACAAACCAGGCTCGCTCATGGCTTAGTTTCCGGCTGCGACAACAAATGGTAGCACTGAATAGTTTTACATTTTGCTCCCATTTTGTCTGTGGCTTGCGATTTGATCTTGAAAGCAACAAATGTATTTTAATGACAAAAATATTTGGCAATTAAGGGTAAGAAATTAAAAAGGAAGAAAATTATTAAGGGGTTAAGACACGGCCTAAAGATATTCGCTTTGGCATGCCATGTCCACATCATCACTTTAGAACTTGCCTTTCAAAGCAGAATGAAACGACATACCTGATCAAACGAGATGCCAGCCGAACGCCAGATTGCCTCCAGTCAAATGGCTCTCAAATTTATACCTGTGTATGTAGTTTCTCGCTATGAAAGCCAATGTTCGAATCACGGCGGCTGAAGAATTCAAAGAGCACCGGGGCCGCTTTAACGGTAACCAACATCTTTATTTCGCACCCAGACGCGGAAACCTAAAATAAAGACAGATCAAGCAACATTTCTGACTTAAACGCTAGACTTAGGCCCGTCCCGCTTAAAAAACAAGCAACTCTACAGCGCTTCTGAAGGCGCGTACCTGCAACAGTTGTTTGCTGCAAACTGTAGGTCGGTTGAGAAGATCTTCCTCTAAACACCACATGGAACGCAGGACGACTCGCACTCATATAAATAAATACGCTCAACATGCTACGCTCGTTGAGCACGCCGTAAACGCCACCAGTAATGTTTGTTATCGTTTAAAACTGAAGCCCAAAAGGCAATGTCGTTATATTTTCAAAAACATAAAAAGAAGATTTTTCGGTAAAAATACTTTTACGGCACGGAGAAAAAATGCACTGAACATTTAAAACCAGTGAGTTACAATGTACACCATAGGTTCATCTGCGCTCGCGAGCGGTTCCAAAATGAAGCAAATGGCGAGTCGGGAATGGACTTCCGGTAATGCATTCTTACAGAGAGAAGTGAGTGCACTTTCTACTTGCGCTTAAATATAAGAGCAAACATTATGAATAATTCATGCGTACAAGACATACAAGATAGCTCATAACATTTTTCATCCACACAGATGAAAATATTAGTCAGTTACTGCGGTTTTTTTATTTTAATTAATAGCATTAGGAACGGTGATAAAATTACTTCGCACATGCATTTATGTACACTGTCCGAGACTTAGCGCAAACAAGGCATCAGCGCTTTTCTGCAGGGTATTTACGTGCAAAGAAAAATGAAGAGCGTATAGTAAACCAAGAGAGACGTCAAGGACTGCGCACCCTGACTCATAACCAGCGTTGCACGAAATAATCGATAAAAGTAGTTAGGTTACTAAATACCTGCTTCATAAGTTATTTAAAATACTACTCAAGTTGCTTTCACTGTGAAATATCTTGAGTAAAGTACAAATACTTATCAATGTAATTCAATTACATTTAAAGATACTTCTGCATTGCGTAATTCGCATCGACGTCAGTGTCAAGAACAATTATACTGCTGCCTAATATTGGGTTACCAGAATGGTTTATTAGCACACAACAACACAAAACAGAAAACAAAAAGTGGAAGCCGTTTACAACTTCCTATAACGCCGAATTAGAGTGCAGCTCTTGAGGAGGAGGAGGGAAGGGTATTGGGGGGGGTCAATTGACTGGAGGGGGGGGTCGCGTGACCTGGGGGTACGTTACAATGACAGTGCCGATGATGTCGTCAGTGACGTCATCAGTGACGATGACGATGCGGATACCGATGACGTCACCAGAGATGATGACGATGACGATGCGGATGTCGGTGACGTCATCAGTGACGTCATCAGTGATGATGACGATGACGATCCGGATGCCAGTGACGACATCAGTGACATCACTGATGACGTCATCAGTGATGATGACGATGCGGCTGTCGGTGACATCATCAGTGAGGATGACGATGACGATGCGGATGCCGGTGACGTCATCAGTGACGTCACTGATGACGTCATCAGTGATGATGACGATGACAATGGGGACGCCGGTGACGTCATCACTGACGATGACGTCGTCAGTGAAGATGACGACGACGATGCGGATGCCGGTGACGTCATCGGTGACGATGACGTCATTGGGGTCACGTGACCTTGGGGGTCACGTGACCTGAGGGTAGTAACATGACTTCGGGGGGTCACGTGACCTCGGGGGGGTCACGTGACCTCGGGGGGGGGGGGAGTCACGTGACCTTGGGAGGGGTCACGTCATCTTGGGGGTCACATGACCTGGGGGGTCACGTGACCTTGGGGTGACCTTGGTTACGCCGACGGCGACGGCGACGCCGCTTAAGCCGGAAGCGGTCGCCTAAGAGCTGTGCTCTAAAAAAAATGAAACCCGTTTGCAAATCCCTGTAACGCCGAATTGGAGCACAGCTCTTAAGGAGGAGTAGGGAGGGGTACTGAGGGGGGTCACGTGACCTCGGGGTGGTCATGTGACCTCGGGGGGTCACGTGACTTGGGGGTCACGTGACTTTGGGTGTCACGCGACCTTGGGGGTTACGTGACCTTGGAGAGGCGTCACGTGACCTCTGGGGGTCGTGAACTTGGGGGTCATGTGACCTCGGGAGTCACGTGACTTGGGGGGTCACATGACCTTGGTTGTCACGTGACCTTGGGGTGACCTTGGTTACGCCGACGGAGACGCCACTCAAGCCGGGAACGGGCCCCTCAGAGCTGCGCTCTAAAAAGTATCCTGGGGCTGTTTAAGCAGTCCAACTATAAGTAGCAGGATATTGTCACGAATGACAAATGAGGGGGCGGCGGAGGATATTGTCACGAATGACACCTGATGAAGCGGCGGATTACTGAAGAAACTAAACGTCTAATGGGGGCGAACATGTGCCGAAAACAAAATAGAGAAAGGCTGGCGTCACAGGATTCCATGTCGGCGAAACAGCATGATCGAACGCTGGGGCGAGACTGATTCCGGACCGCCACTCGGAGCACCTTTTGTATCCGCGTGGGTTTCTGGAACATTCGGCGTAGAACGTTCCGCGCGTAGAACATTCGTAACTCAATCAGACGACAAGGTTCTCGAACTTACGAGAATGTCAAGTTGAAAGAAAAAATAAAAGAGGAGTCCGCTTCCTGGTATCGAACCCGGAGCCTTCACGCGAGAGCCAAGTGCGGTAACCATTCGGCCACGCGCTCCTTTTCTTTTGTTTCATTGCCGGCTTAGACATTAACAAAAATGTTACAATAATGATAAAACACTCACATCAGTCACTCTGCAACTAAAGTGACATGGTTAAAAGTACTTCAATGGTGTAAAACATTTCCAGTACAGATACCCAATCAAGAGCCTCAGGCTGAGCCTTCCACACTTCTACCATCCGTCGGACAGATTTTCCAAAGTACTCATGAACCGGACGGATATCTAGATCTGCATAACGAACCGCCATGCGAGATTTCCATATGCTATGTAGGCCCAGAAGCATGACGAAATCATACGGTGCACCATTTTCATTATCTATGGCTAAGTACCTAATACCGTGGGCATCCAGAGGTAGATCTTTTTTCAGTGTTCGTTGAAGTATATCCCAAAAGAAAACCCCGCCCTAACAATCTAGAAATACATGCGCAAGTGTCTCTGTTTTTTTTTGTTTTTTTTTTTACAGAAAGAACAACTTACACTTTAGGCTACAAACATACCCTTATCTTGCATCCCAGTTTTAACCAGTAAAGCTCCCATGTGCAATTAAAAAAAATGGTTTTACACCCGGCGAGACTGACATTTTCTTGACGCGCTGAAAGACGTTCTGACCCGGGCCCACAGAGTATAGGGATCTGTACAGCGGGACGGGGAAGACAGCATTAACACGGGGTCTATACAACTGCTTCCGAGTTACACCACCTAAGTACTCTAAAGTAAAATGTGTGCACAGAAACCGTGTCACTTGTACAACCTCGAGCAAATACCCATGAATCTCTCCAAACAAAATACACTGAGAAGACACGACAATATCAGGTAACGCTCTACCTGGGCGCACCTGACATACTGTGCGCGAACATTAATCACTCACGCACGAAGAAAAATAAAACTATTTACAACATGCCTCGAAAAGAGGTGTGCCAATGATAGGCCCCCCACACGCACGCCGAAAGAGGTTTGTCCGGCTTGTTCGTTCCCAGGACGATCCTCAAATAAATACAGCGAAAATCCGGTGCAGTTTTCCTACGTTGATACGCGTGCAATGCAGTACCTGCATCAAGTACCACAGCTTGCAGACAAAAAATAAATTGCACAGTGTGGCACGCGCGAATACCCGTCAAATATCTTTCTTCCACTTTTCCGCCTTTTCGCGTAATTCAAGAACCTCCTTCCGGCAGCATGGATCATTGTCACGATAGTTTTCTGAGGGCACCCCTAAGTAGTTGACTGGCGTAGTTACCCAGCTGATGCTTTCAAACACTCTAGGCGTAGACTCCCATTCACCATGCCAAAAACCTAAACACTTCTGTCAATTTACGGCGCCTCCAGCGTACTCGCAAAGCTTTTGGCAATTCGCACGATTTCACTAATACTTTTTGTATCTACACAGAATATAGCAATATCGTCTGCGTACGATAATACGCGCACCTACACACAGATTCAGTGCAAATCCACGAACGTTTTGGTCCTTAGGTATACTTTGACGGAAGGACTCAATGTATCTGCAAAAGAGAAAGAAAGACAGAGGAAAACCTTGACGAACAGAACGAAGAACATGACTGCGCTCGGTGACGGCCTTGTTAATAGGTAAATTCGTCGAACACCCTTTGTAGGCCATACGGACCGCTTCCAGACGAATAGAACCTACATTGATATGTTTCTAGTAAGGCTAAAAGGAGTTCATGTGACACCCGATCAAACGCTGTTTCCAGAACGATCTGGAGCATTGCAACACCACGATGCATACTGTCGCAACACTCGAGAACGCACCGAGCAACATGAATTTAGTTACTATTGTTCTTCCTTTAATTCCTCATGTCTAATTTTACCCATAGATTTACTCTGATTACCGACTGCAGCCGCCTGGCTAATATTTTCATTAGTACTTTATAATTAGGGCTCAGTGCTTTCGGACCTTATTTTCGTCGAATTTGGGGGGTGTTTTTCGGAGTTTATTTTTTGCCGAAGACACAGAGTTCATCGTAGTTTATATTTTTTCTTATTCCGAATTCTCCGAAATTCGGAGTTTAATTTCGCTGTGTTTCCTATTAAAATATATAAATAAATAATAACTGAATGTAAACGTATGCCAGACAAAAAATAAAACGAGCTTGTATTAATTGAAATATCATCAGTTGAATTTGGCGTTGATGCCATTGCCATTGGCAATACTAATTTCTCCACGACAAAATTCACACACGAGTGGCACTTTAATGAACACCCATACCTCAAAATCAATAAACTCCCGGAGGTAGTCGCTAGGAAGCTCGTAGTCATTCCATCCTATTCCATCAATCTAGCCCGTGAACGTGCGAGATGGAGTGGTTAAGGAGGTAATAGAGAGTGAAGTGCCTCTCTTCCCAATTTTATACAATCCTTATGGTCCATAGCTTTCATTGTTACTAAAACATATCCTTCCTTTCTCTAAATCACAAATCCCATGGCCCAAACGGGAAACCAAGAGAGTGACTTTTGTCGTGACCCGAATGTACAACGAACGTCCTGTCGCCCTGAATCAAGCTTGAAAAGACAAGCGGCAAGACCCCTTTTGACAACGGGCCGAGATTCGAAAGACCACTATGGTGGAATTTCCCAGGACCATTGGGTCCGTGCTAATCAAACTGAAAAAAAGAGTCTCACTTTTTTTTTTTCCCCGGGGGGGGGGGGGGGGGGGGGGGGGGGGCATTGAAACATATATATTCTGAGTTTACCGGATAAATCCGATTTGACCTAAATTTTACCGGCGGGTGTTTTTCGGAGTTTTTTCGGATTTCTCCGAAAACACGGAGCCCTATTTATAATCTGGATTGGTCAAACTGACAGGTCGGTACGACGATACCTGTCGCAGTTTTTCGCGTGTCATCGGTTTTAGGAATTAGAACAGTATGCGAGCGCAAAAAGGACGGGGGCAGTTTTTTTAGTTCATAAGCTTCTCGGAATACACCACATCACGCAGGACTGAATTTGTGCTTCAGCGCTTTGTAAAAGGCTGCCGTCAGCCCATCTGAGCCGGGTGATTTTCCATGGCTCAAAATATTCATAGTTTTCTTTACTTCCACACTGATGGCGTCCACTAAAATTTCACTGTTTCACTGCCAAACTGCGCTATTGAAACAGAAACTCGCTCTTAAACCTATTTATATCTACGAGATTATAAGAAAAAAGTGTTCTATAGAAGTCCTCATACGCGCGTTCTATATCTGCAGAGTCACGGGTGACAGCCCCTCGGTATTCTATTTCGGTTATCGCATTACGACTGGCGTATCTTTTTTCCGCTTTGAGTGCTCGTTTTATTGGCGCTTCGCCAAGAAGCAATTTTCTCGCTCGCGCGCGGATAAGCGCGTCAAAATAACGCTATTTCTCTAAAACTTCAAGTTGCGATTTCACCGTTGCATATGTCACTCCTAAAAACACCAGGCGATCGACTTTCTTCACCAGTTAGCATCGCCAAATTTCGCCTCAAAAGGGTTTCGCGTTTTCTTTCAAGTATTGTCTATTGCACTCGTCCGTTCTAATTCTTTCATTTTAACTTCTTGTTTAAGCAGTTCCCAACTCCCACCAATATCCTTACCCGTATGGAAATTTCATATCTGGGCATCCCCGCAGGGGGCACCTGTAAAAGCAGGTGTTTGGAGAGTGGCGTCTCCACGCACCCCGAGCCCCACAGGGGGCGCCTGCACCCTAGGTGCTAGGTGCTTGGTGAGTAACGTCACAACAGACCCCAGCCCCGTGGGCCACCATACCCGCACGCAGGGGGCACCTACTTTATTAGGTGCTTGGTGAGTGGCGTCACTACCAACCCCGAACCATGTGGGTTCGCCCACCCACGTCTGGCTGTGCGTGGCTTAACTCGTGTTCGCAAAAAAGGGGACCCTGGCGGTTGAGCTGAGCACGGGGTATGTTTGGACCCTTCGGGGCCTCCCGGGCGAGGCAATACACCGCTTCAGCTCCTGCTTCTCGTAGACGGGTGACCTGGCTTGGCACGACCAGGATGATGCAGATGATACAGCCTGCTCTACCCTCTTCTTCCTTCTTTCACTTTCTCTGCCACCTCTTTCTCTTTTCCTCTGCGTTCTCTTCCTTCCTTTCTTCTCCTCCTGATGTGTAAAGGGCCAACCTTGAGGGGAAACAGGACCTGTCCCTGCCACCACACTAGGGTATAGTGCCCGGGCAGCACTGGTAGAGTAATTGTGTCAGCCAAACCTTTCTTGCTATGGCACATTACCTACCCCCTTGTTGGGCTCCGTAGTGGGCGCTGCACCGGGGCACTGAATTTTCTTCCCCATCTCGAGGTTCTGCACAAAAAATCCTTCCTTGATTGGCCCCCGAAAAGGGGTCGCACCGAAGCTTCTACCTCGCACGAGACACATTCTGCTCCACCTAGATTCCCGAAATTCTCGGTACTCCACTCTGGAAGTAACAAACCACTCTCGAAAATAACACCATTTCTTGTCGCGAAAGTCCTCGAGAGTGTGGTTGGAAAGAATTTCAAGGCTAAAAAGCTGGCATCTGGCGATCCACTTGCAGAAACTGAGACCAGTCTCCAGAGTTTGTGCTCCTTTCACTCAACTCTGTGTCGGACTACAAGGTTACCGTGACACCCCACAGGACATTGAACACCATCTAAGGAGCCATCTCAGAGGACGACCCTTCTAGACGCGTCTAAGAGCGAAGAAGCGGAGGTCCTTTCTGACCAGGGGGTTGTAGCTGCAAGGCGCATCTCCTTGCGTCGTGACGGCCAAGAGCTGAAGACGAGGCACACCGTGCTGACCTTCGAGTCCGCCACACTTCCCGAGTCTGTAAAAGCTGGATACCTCTACTGCAGAGTTCGTCCGTACGTTTCAAACCCCAGAAGGTGCTTCAACTGCCAAAGATTTGAACACGGCTCACTGAACTGCCGCGGCAAAGACAAATGTGTTAAGTGTGGCAAAACTGACCACGCTGGAGACTCTTGCTCCAAGCAGTCTGTGTAAATTGCAAAGAGCCCCACCCCGCTTACTCCGAATCGTGTAAGATGTGGAAAGATAAGAAGGAAATTCTTACTTCGGAAATTAAAAACAGCGCGGAAAGACGAGGACCAGACAAAGAAGTGACACGGACGTAGCGCTGACTTACAACTGAGTTTAATGAACGGAAACTCGCAATATATATTTGCGGTGTCACGAACAAAAAAAGAAAAAATTCAGCCCATGTGATGTATCACCAATAAAAATAAAACAATGATAAAAAAACATTGAAAAAACATTGAAAAAACATTGAAAATAAAAATGAAATGCGCCATGACACAGCCGTACAAAGTATGTGCTAAAAATCGAGCAAGTCACGGAACCAGAAAATTCAACTCTTTACCTGATAGGGCCACGGAAGGACTGCTTACACATGCTGCACCCAACCTCGCTATCTCAACAGCCTCTGGAATTTCCCGAGTAAGCTGGTCCCTATGACGCTTAACAACCTCACACCGTTGGAAGTCGGGAAGGCAACCACAGTCGCGGCAATGAATGCCCAGGTGACCAGACACGGTTGTAGAGACACTGTAAGCGTGCTCTCTCAACCTGTCGTTGAGACAGCGGCCCGTCTGGCCAACGTAGCGCCTGCCACACGTCAGAGGGAGAGAATACACAACCCCCACCGAACACGGAACGAAGCGATCTCGATGCTTCGTACTGCATCCCGTGGCCGCCCTCGAAGAAGGGTTAACAGCTCTGCACAACCTGGACAGCTTGTCCGGGGCAGAGAATAAAACATCGACGTCACACCTGCCAGCAATGCGTTTTAGGTTGTGGGACAGGCCGTGTACGTAGGGAATAACCACAAACTTTCTTCTTTCCCTTCCCTTTCTGTTGTTGGCCTCTTCTTCACTTCTCATAGGGCTGCTCTTGATATCTTTCAGCAAAGACTCGGCGACCGTTGTTAACACGTGAGAGGGAAACCCAGCAGCTGCGAGGCGTTCAGTTTGCCTGTCAAAGCTATGTTTAATTTTATGATAGCAAGACCTACGCAGCGCATGTGTATAGCAAGTCCTTGCAATCGCCCGCTTGACAGTTTTTGAGTGAGCGGACTCGAATGGCAACAATGGCTTTCCAGCACGGGGTTCATAGCTCCAACAAAGATGACCTGGACATATAGTTAAATTCAAATCCAAAAAACGGATGCATCCTGCCTCAGGCACTTCATGAGTCAGGACAAGTGGCGAAAGGCAATGACTAAAAATTCCTAAAACGTCAGTCATTGACGAAAGAAAGGATACGGCATCGGCATGAAACAAAATCAGAAAATCATCCACATACCGGAAGACCTTTGCAACTTTGGTTCCCCCAAGCCGTTCAAAGATGATGCGGTCAAGGCTCGCTAAAAACAAGTCGCTAAGTACGGGGGCAATGCAAGAACCAATACATACCCCTTGCCGTTGCAAAAAGATGTTACCCTCCCAAGTCGCAAAGGTCGACCTCAGATACATATCAAGGAGTTCCATGAAGCCTTCAACTGAAATTCCCGCAGCATTTTGAAAGGCAACTACACCAAACACATCGATGCAGTCACGAATGCATGTAAGGAGTCCATTATGTGGCAAGGAGTAATACAAATCCTTAATATCGAATGAACAGGCCATAAAGCTTGTGCGCTGGTTGTCTTTAAGAAAAGAAATGACATTATCGGAACTCTTCACGAGAAAAGGATCGTGAATCTCAAACAGCTTCAAACTCTTTTGCAGGAACAAGGCAACCGACTTCTGCCAAGTACCGGCCTCCGAAACAATGACACGCAAAGGGCAATCTACCTTGTGCGTCTTTGCTGCGAAGAAAAGCTCCAAACTAAGCTGTTTCCCAGCGTCAACTTTCTTAACCATCTGTTCTAGGTTCAGCCTCTTACAAAGTTTTTTCGCCTCAGATTTTTGTTTAGTTAGGGGGCCTAAGGACAGCGTTTCCCTAACTAAACAAAAATCTGAGGCGAAAAAACTTTGTAAGAGGCTGAACCTCGGACAGATGGTTAAGAAAGTTGACGCTGGGAAACAGCTTAGTTTGGAGCTTTTCTTCGCAGCAAAGACGCACAAGGTAGATTGCCCTTTGCGTGTCATTGTTTCGGAGGCCGGTACTTGGCAGAAGTCGGTTGCCTTGTTCCTGCAAAAGAGTTTGAAGCTGTTTGAGATTCACGATCCTTTTCTCGTGAAGAGTTCCGATAATGTCATTTCTTTTCTTGAAGACAACCAGCGCACAAGCTTTATGGCCTGTTCATTCGATATTAAGGATTTGTATTACTCCTCGCCACATAATGGACTCCTTACATGCATTCGCGACTGCATCGATGTGTTTGGTGTAGTTGCCTTTAAAAATGCTGCGGGAATTTCAGTTGAAGGCTTCATGGAACTCCTTGATATGTATCTGAGGTCGACCTTTGCGACTTGGGAGGGTAACATCTTTTTGCAACGGCAAGGGGTATGTATTGGTTCTTGCATTGCCCCCGTACTTAGCGACTTGTTTTTAGCGAGCCTTGACCGCATCATCTTTGAACGGCTTGGGGGAACCAAAGTTGCAAAGGTCTTCCGGTATGTAGATGATTTTCTGATTTTGTTTCATGCCGATGCCGTATCCTTTCTTTCGTCAATGACTGACGTTTTAGGAATTTTTAGTCATTGCCTTTCGCCACTTGTCCTGACTCATGAAGTGCCTGAGGCAGGATGCATCCGTTTTTTGGATTTGAATTTAACTATATGTCCAGGTCATCTTTGTTGGAGCTATGAACCCCGTGCTGGAAAGCCATTGTTGCCATTCGAGTCCGCTCACTCAAAAACTGTCAAGCGGGCGATTGCAAGGACTTGCTATACACATGCGCTGCGTAGGTCTCGCTATCATAAAATTAAACATAGCTTTGACAGGCAAACTGAACGCCTCGCAGCTGCTGGGTTTCCCTCTCACGTGTTAACAACGGTCGCCGAGTCTTTGCTGAAAGATATCAAGAGCAGCCTATGAGAAGTGAAGAAGAGGCCAACAACAGAAAGGGAAGGGAAAGAAGAAAGTTTGTGGTTATTCCCTACGTACACGGCCTGTCCCACAACCTAAAACGCATTGCTGGCAGGTGTGACGTCGATGTTTTATTCTCTGCCCCGGACAAGCTGTCCAGGTTGTGCAGAGCTGTTAACCCTTCTTCGAGGGCGGCCACGGGATGCAGTACGAAGCATCGAGATCGCTTCGTTCCGTGTTCGGAGGGGGTTGTGTATTCTCTCCCTCTGACGTGTGGCAGGCGCTACGTTGGCCAGACGGGCCGCTGTCTCAACGACAGGTTGAGAGAGCACGCTTACAGTGTCTCTACAACCGTGTCTGGTCACCTGGGCATTCATTGCCGCGACTGTGGTTGCCTTCCCGACTTCCAACGGTGTGAGGTTGTTAAGCGTCATAGGGACCTGCTTACTCGGGAAATTCTAGAGGCTGTTGAGATAGCGAGGTTGGGTGCAGCATGTGTAAGCAGTCCTTCCGTGGCCCTATCAGGTAAAGAGTTGAATTTTCTGGTTCCGTGACTTGCTCGATTTTTAGCACATACTTTGTACGGCTGTGTCATGGCGCATTTCATTTTTATTTTCAATGTTTTTTCAATGTTTTTTCAATGTTTTTTATCATTGTTTTATTTTTATTGGTGATGCATCACATGGGCTGAATTTTTTCTTTTTTTGTTCGTGACACCGCAAATATATATTGCGAGTTTCCGTTCATTAAACTCAGTTGTAAGTCAGCGCTACGTCCGTGTCACTTCTTTGTCTGGTCCTCGTCTTTCCGCGCTGTTTTTAATTTCCGAAGTATGTACCAACTCGCCCAAGCCTCAACTTTAGAAATTCTTACCCTTAAAGTGAAAGAAAACCTTTCATACCCAAAGGCGCGTCGCCGCTTCGCCTTTTTGCGCAAGGGCGGCTTTGCACAGGTGGTGCAGCGGGGACCTGCACCACTGAAGGTTGCAGTGGCAACCCAGACGTCCATCCCGGATGCCAGGAAGCCACTGCAGTCCCCAAGACCCCAGCTGAAGCTTCAGCGTCCTGGGCGCTCATTCTCAACTGGTAGGCCTGCTTCCTCCAGCGAGAGTCCTACCCCTTTCATGGGGCAGCCGCCTGTCCCCTCTGATGTAGAGGGTTCACAGACTGTTCCTCCTACCCAAGATGGGTCGGCTGTGTCCGTTCCTGTCAGGTCTTCGCGGTCTCCTTCCAAGGAAAGGCGACCACGTTCCCGACCGAATTCTTCGGAGGGAGCGTCCTCATCCGAGGAGCGGCACGATTCTTGTGCCACTCCTCCAGCACCCCAGGGGCAGTAGCAGGTGGGCTTGGGCGACTTTGTGCCCAGTACCTCAGCTCCTCCGGCTGGTGGAGGTCGGATCCGGGGTTTTCCACCTCGTGCCCAGAGCCTACCTAAACCAACTAGAACAGCCTCTGCCCAGGAGGCAGAACCAATGGAGGAGGGTGCCGAAACATCAACTCCTGCATCTTACCCAGACGACATGGAGTGGCAGGTCCCCAAGGGTAAGCACAAGGGTAAAAAACCGATTGTTCCACCAAAGTGACAATTATACTCCACAAGGCTGGTATGCTCTCTCATCAGTAACATCATCCCGCATTCTCAGTCACTACACTAACCTCACGACACCAAGATATCTTGTTCATTCCCATTGCTCCACCTACTCCTAGGGACAAGCCGAGACGGAGGGGTAACGGCGACTCCCTCGCTTGTGGCCTCGGCCTGAAGTCTCGACGCCCTTGGAGGTGGGAGAGGGCAGCTCCATATAGACCAACCAGAGGACTACTGGCGACTCCCTCGCTTGGGGCTTTATTTTGCATTGTTTTTCTCAAAAGTTAGGTCGGAGCTGCCGTCTTACAGACTCATTAAATCATCATTCATGTTCATTTTCACATTTTACTAAATTTACCACCTGTGAGTGGCTTAGTTTTGCTCAGCTACTATTACAAGAAGGCAGGGATGGGCAGTATTTCAAATACAAGTATTTGAAATACGTATTTCAAATAATTTGTGTATTTTGCATTTGTATTTAATTACAAATTGGGTAATGTATTTGACGCGTGTATTTAAATACAAAAACGTGGGTACTTCAAGTACAATTGTAATTAAATACACTTTTGTGGGCGAAAGTACATCCCTCAAATTTATTGCCACTGTCCAGAGCAGGAAGGAAACTACATTCTGCACCGAATGCAGTGTCTCTCCTTCAAGAACTAGCGCTTAGTGATTTGTGATTACGGTGCTAGTCCAGGTCAAGAATAGTGACGAAATTGACGTTCATAGGCAGACTGGCCTAATAAATGCCTGTGACAACTCGTGACGCTTTCCAGCCTGATATCCATCCACATTTTTGCCTGGAACATTCTAAATGCGCGGGTCGTCCAGATACTCGGAATTGGTGCGAGTTGCAACAAGAAAAAATTATGTAGCTAGTGCTGCGCGTCTTGGTCGTCTGGGTTCTTTGTTGGTCTACACCAAAATATTATATTATATTACATTTTATACATTATATTTTTATACAAAGTGGTTCACGGCCAAATTGATAGCAATCTTGTGTCGTCTTTAAACGTTCATGTACCGGCCCGAGTCGATAGAAACTCAAGCGTGTTTTATAAATCTATCCAAACGAGACCGTCCCCTTTGGCTAGAATGCAAATTTGTTTAAATGAATTTCTGACTCATGCAGACATATTATTAAATTTTGCTGCGTTCAAACGACTACTTGATATGCATATTTTTGGTTTATGATTGTGAAATGTTTTAATTTCGAGAGCATATGTCGGGGGGGGGGGGGGGGGGGGTTGAGATTGTGTACTGTTTCAGGTGTTTTTTTCCCCTTTTTAAACTTTTTATGTGCGACCACACTGTAAACAATAGGTTGTTCTGGAACATTATACAAATAAAGGATTATTATGATTATTATTATTAGAATGTAACCGACAAAAAAGCTACTTAAAGCTCTGTACTTTTCTCACCTATTACGCCCATGCTGATTACATTTCTTTCGTGATTATATTTATAATACGTTACTAGAGCCTCGCACACTAACTCGCGAGTGTGCCATGCAAATTTAAAATGAGATACCCAGAAACCCGTTGCAGGTGCCCTGAAGTCGCTGACGCAAATTTTGAGGAATGTATTTGGAAAAGTATTTGGAGGAGACAAAATACATTTAATTGTATTTGTATCTTGTACTTAAATGCTTTTCGGAAATGTGGTTAGAATTGTAATTAAATACATTTTTGACGAAGCAGTTTGTATTTGTATTTCTGTACATAATGGCATGTATTTTCCCCTCCCCTGCAAGAAGGTTATGACTTTCTGGTGAAACGCTAACTGCCTAACGTTAATCATGTCTGTATTTTCACAATGGAACTGTCGCGGACATTTTTCTAGTTATGACATCACCTTTTTATTAAATGAACATCCCCTTGCTGCATTTTGTTTGCAGGAGACGCACCTTAAAGAAAGTCACTCAAATGTGCTTAGACACCTCAAAGTGTTCAGAAAAGATAGATTGAACGCATATGTGGCTGCCGGTGGTTTGGCAGTGGTTGTCTAACGCATGGTCCCATCCACTGAAGTGGCTTTGCAAACCTCTCTCGAGGCCGTGGGTCTGCTGAATGTACATCTCCCCGGGACATCATCTGCAGTACTAGGAGCTAGATGATCTAATTAGCCAGCTTCCGGTGCCTTGCACTATTTTAGGTGATTTGAATGCACACAATCTTTTGTGCGGAAGCTTTAGAAGAGATTCTCAAGCGGTACTCGTTGAACGGTTTCTTTTTTCGGCAGGAATTTGTCTGCTCAACACAAAAATAGCCACTTATTTTAGTTCAGCAACTTGTAGTTTTACTTCCATTGATCTTTCATTTTGCCATCCTTCGTTGTACCCCCTGTTTTAATGGAAGGTCACCCCAAATCGGTATGGGAGTGACCACTTTCCACTCATTTTAGAATTCAACCATCCTCCTGCTGGTCTTTTACCACGTACCCCTCGTTGGAAGCTTCAAAAATCTGACTGGTCAATCTTTACAGAAGCCTCACTTATAGCATGTTCATCCCTTGATGACCTTTCCATCAACGATGTCACCGAGCACATTACTCAGCACATCTTGCAGGCCGCTATGCTTGCCATTCCCCCTCATGATATCCTCAGATCTTTCAAAAAGGCCAAAGCCGTGGTAGAACGAAGACTGCCGCAAGGCAAAGAAAGAACAGAATCGTGCATGGGGTATTTTCAGGCGTTATCCCACGGCAAATGGCCTGATCGGTTTTAAGAAAAACAAGAGCTCAAGCTAAGTATATTCGACGGCAAGCCAAGCGGCAAAGCTTTAGAGGGTATGCTTCCTCAATTAATAGCAGTGCATCCTCGAAGGAAGATTGGGACAGTGTGCATAAAATTGAAGGCTCCCACCGGGTATTTTCCGTTCCACTCCTGAACCAAAACGGAGTACCCCCTGTCAGCCTAGAAGAACAGGCGAATATCCTTGGTGAGCATTTCAAATTTGTTTAAAGTTCTAAATATTATGCTCGGTCATTTCAGAGACACAAGCTACAGGCAGAAAAAAAGGCAGTTCCTTTGTCAGGTGGCTTGCAGGGGCCCTATATTTCACTATTTACACTTTTTGAACTCCATTTGGCACTTGATTCGTCCGAACAGACGGCTCCAGCGCCAGACGGCAATCATTACAAAATGCTTCAGCACCTCCATCCATCAACCCTTGAGCTTGTTTTATATTTGTTCAACCGCATATGGCTTGAAGATTGCTTCCACTTATCTTGGAAGGTGGCTATCATAATTCGCCTGCTGAAGCCAGGAAAGGATCCTACCTGTACATCCAGCTTTAGGTTGATAGCCATCACGAGTTGTTTTTAAAGACACTAGAAAAGATGAGAAATAAAAGGCTTATTTTTATTTAGAAAGAAACAAGCTACTTGACCGTTACCAGTGTGGCTTTCGCTCAGCTCGATCCACGACTGATTATGTGGTCCGCTTTGAGAGTGCTGTACGAGAGGCCTTTGTAAATAGACAGCATTGCATCTCTGTCTTTTTTTACTTGGAAAAGGCATTTGATACGACTTTGCACTACGGCATAAAGCAGGATTTGTTCAACAGTGGTCTTCGGGGCATAATGCTAGGTGCCATCCATAGTTATCTCCCGGATCGCACTTTTCGTGTGAAGCTTGGGGCAACTCTTTCTAAAGAATTCTCTCATGAAACTGGAGTCCCACAGGGCGGTGTGGTTAGTGTCACACTTTTTACCGTAAAAATGAATTCAATTTCTCGTATTATGTCCCCATTTTTTCAGTACTCGCTCTATGTTGATGATGCACAGATTTCAGTCTCATCTTGTAATCCGTCCATCTGTGAACGTCGACTTCAACTTGCGATCCACAATTTGGTTGAATGGGCGGATGTAAATGGGTTTAGGTTCCCTCCTGAGAAAACGGTTTGTTTGTGCTTCTCTCGTAGCCGTGGAATTTTACTTGAGCCTTCCTTAAATATGTATGAAGTCTCTATTGCAGTAACTACCAAGAACAAGTTTTAGGTGTTATATTTGACTCTAAAATGACATTCATTCCACATGCTATGGCCTCAAAATGAAATGTGTAAAATCACTTAATATACTAAAGCTCTTGTCGCACGTGTCCTGGGGGGCTGATCGGTGTTGTTTATTGCGCATCTACCGCTCAGTCGTAAGGTCCTGACTTGATTATGGCTGTATTGCGTACGGTTCCGCGCGGGCGTCGGTTCTCAAGATGCTGGACCTCATTCATTATGAGGGGCTCCGTCTTTCCCCTGGCGCTTTTCGCACATCTCTAATACTCAGCCTATATGTAGAGGGAAATGAGCTCTCACTGGAGAAAAGGAGGTTTGAATTAGGCTTCATGTACTCTCTGCGAATTAGGCCTGTTCTTGGTCACCCGACTTTGGAATGCATGGAACAAGTACACTAGGAGCAGACTTTCATAAATAAGCCTTCATTTGTTCCACCTCTCGCCATGAGAATTCGTTCTTCTGCTGAGTCCGTAGGGCTGGATGTCCTACCCTCAGTTGTGCAGCGCTTGAACTCACTAGCCCCTTGGGACCTCATTTCCATCCACTGTGAGTTGAAACTAACAAAACGCAGCAAGAAAGAGACCTTTATTGAAGTTCTGAGACAAGAATGTTTTGAACACCAGGACCAGTACCGACCTCACAAGTTTTTACACTGATGGAAGCGAAACTGATTCCTATGTAGCCTGCTCAGTGGAATGGCCTTCTGTGAAGTGTGTCCAGAGAATTAACAATAGTGTCTCTATTTTTTCCGCAGAGCTTTATGACGTACTTCTTACCATAGACCACATTCTTAAAAAGAAGTTCCATAAGTTAATTGTTTACACTGACTCACTTAGCGCTTTACGAGCTCTAAACAATATGGGGGATGCTAAAATCCACTTGTTCTAGCAATAAGGAACCGGTAATTTTCAGCATCACAAAGGAAGAAAGAAATAACATTATGTTGGGTACCTTGCCATGTTGGAATTCCTGGGAATGAGGATGCTGACATGTTGAGAACACTGCTAAGCATCGACTTGTGGATCTGCACAAAATACTATACAGAGATGATAGACATGCCCTGAAAAGTCTAGATAGTGCAGGTGGCAAAAGCAGTCGAACCGACAAATGAACAATAGGTTTCATGCAGTAAAACCTTTAATTCAGGTATGGTAGAGTGCACGTCAGCGCGAGCGATTTTATGAGGTGGTACAATGTCAACTGCGAATCGTTCATACGTGTCTTAACCATGGGCAACTTTTGCAAGGGGAGGATGCTCCAGAGTGTGAACACTCTCATATACCGTTAAGCATCCTGCACATTTTACTTGCATGCCCTATGTATGACAGTGAACGTCACAGACATTTTGCACTAATTTAGAAGGAGCATACCCCATTATATTTGGTTATTTTACTCGGCGACGAACCGCTAATACCATACAAGTGTTTTTATTTTTTTAGAGATATTACACTATTAGACCAGCTATAATTTAACATGTTTCCTGGAATCCTGCCCTTGTGGGTATTATTTATGTTCCCAGTTTTTATAACCGACAAGCTACTACAGCTCTTTCTTCTCTATAACCCAGGTTTCCTGCAATAGTCATAGTTGTTGTCGCATTATGGCCTTGGATGCTGTTGCGCCACTAAACCTCAATCAACCAATATCTGGCACATATCTCGCCATATCACACATGATATGATTATATACGGCATGTATACAGCCTTATCTGGAGTATATACACCCTTATCTGGCAAATATGAAGCCGCATCTTATTTGAGTCTTATTTGATGTATGTACATCGTTATCTGGCGTATATACAGTTTTGTCTGGTGGCCGGTTTTTAGTATATAAAAAAGTAAAAAAAAACGTGCTTTGTTACCAAATTGTAAATGACTCATCGTTTGCGAGCTACATGTTAGCACAAATAATCCAAAACTTCAACTTTGGCAAGCTTAAGTTTGCGAAGTTTCGTGCTAATTTTCACGAGGATTTCAATGTAGCTTAATTATTTCGAAGTGTTAACATTGCGCGCGAATAGAAATTTTTTAAATCCCCCAAACGCCTCGGTCCTTGCTCGAGGAATCATGGAGACGGTGTTTCTTCAGCTGCCTAGTGATTGGAAATTTTGACCAATTTATAATTACACAGTTTTGAGTGTAATACGGAGTCACCCAGAAAAAGTGTATAGAACCAAGGTACCTCTCATATCACTTTTAAAATTTCTCGCCAATGTCAGTACTGTGCATTCTGTCCAACCTTATCTTTATGAACTTCAGACATATCTCTTACATAATTACCATTCTCGTAAAGCAGAAAAGACACTGAAATTAGTTTAGGAACCCTAATATGCATTAAACAGCTCCGCTGAATCCGAGCAGAGTCCCGGTTTTGGTTGTTGTGATTTCTTGGCTTTTAAGTAATTCCTGCTAAAACAACAATCCCGCAAATGATAATATTGCAAGAGATTTCTCCTGCCCAGGCCAGGATGAAAGGTGGATTGCATGCACAGTATCATAAACGCTGCCGTTGACGACACATTTTAAAAGTTGTATAACAGGTCCTTGACTCCAATGGAACGCTTCTTCAGAATGACTAAGAATTACACTCGAAACTGTGTAGCCATGGAATTGGTCAAGATTAGCGATTACTAGGGAGCTGAAGGATTACCGTTCTCATAATTTCTCGAGTGCGGGCCGGGACACTTAGGAGAATTGTAGACAATAAAAATATACAAAGTTCTAAATTCATGTTTGTGCCCTTTTGATATGCCTGGCGAGATCTGGAATTTTTATGCCTAGCCAGATCTGGGAATTCCATACCTAGCCAGGGATATCAGATTATATCTGGCATTATGAGGCTATATCTGGCAGATATATAATATCAGGTTATATGTGGCCAATTTTCGGTATGGCCATATATGAAACTTTTAGATTTGGGCAGATATAAATTTTTTGTAAGGGTATACCGTCTCCTTCGAAAAAATAAACATTCCCAAACTTTCTTTGACACCATCTGTGAAAACATTATGCCCCATTACATACTATTCTGTTTCCAGAGCTTTTAAGAAAAACCCCTTCTTTGTTTGTCACCACCAAGTGTGAACGACACCAGACAATGGTCACTAAATGACACAGGCAACTCATGATTTGGCCACAGTGTGGCAGTAGCTCTAGTAAAACGTAAGTGCTGTCTAAACGCGCATAACTAGAGACGTGAAAAGGAGTAAATCGGACATTTGGCATGCTAGCCAAAATGTCACCTACATCGTCTAACCAGTATTCATTAACGATATCATTTAACACCATTGTGCTGCGGTCTCTGAACGGAGTTGGACTCGAATTATCACATGTGGAGCACACACAATTGAAATCCCCAAGGAATATGACGATACGTTCTGTGACAAATAAGGACCGAATATCTTCAAACAGAGATTTTCGTTCTTCTGAACTGGTATGCGCGTAGATGCAGATGATGCGCCACCCACGCGACGCGGAGGTAATATCGCAGACAATCAGCCGTCCATTCTGACAGGACGTAACGGACTCATCCATCGCACCGATATTTTGACGGACTAACAAAAGACACCTGCAGACAACCCCACCGCGTGACTGACACACACGTCATAACGTGCCGTAAGCTGACGCACCTTGCGCTGTCTTGTCTTCGTTTTCGACTTTGGTCTCTTGCAAGGCAACAACATCAAGATCCTGCTCCGCGACGAGGCGATATTGCCGCGCGCGCTAGCCAAGTAGGCAGCGCGCGCGTGGCCTAATGGTTATCGCGCCTGCCTCCCACGCGAAAAGCTAGGGTTCGAATCCTGGGAGCGACGTGTCTTTTGTTTATTCCTGCAATTCAGTGTTCTGGAGAATTCCAGAATCATCTTGCTTGTTCCAGGCCCGAATGTTCTACGCGTCGAAGTTTCTACGCCGATTATTCCAGAAGACCAGTCATGACCAGACATAAGGGGCTCCGCGTGGCGAGCCACAGTCAGTTTTCGCCCCAGCGTTCGACTGTGCTGCTACGCCGACTTCGACGCCCGCGACGCTCTGTTATTATCTTTGTACCCTTTTATTTTTCGGCACAAGTTCGCCACATTAAACGTTTATTTCTCCCTGCTTATTTCCTGTTTTCTTTTGGTCACCAACCGTGACATTTTGGTGGAGGTGCGGGGTACCGCATGCCCGTACAGCGTTCCCCTCCCAGGGCCCGCAGGCGAAGCCCGATTCCAAGCCCTGTGACAAGACTACTCAACGCGGAACCTGAAACTCGGACCAGTCACCGAACCCAAGGTCTACACCCGGAATACGGACTTCTGCCACCCAGGACCAGGCAGCCTACGAGGCCGACGATGGACGACCAGCAATCGCAGTCCCCGACCGCTGCCGCCGTCGTCTACCTGCCTGTTGCCCAGCGAACCCCGACGACCTTCCATGGCGAGACCCACGAAGACGTAGAGGACTGGCTCCTGCACTACGAACGTGTAGCATGCCATAATGGATGGACCACTGAGTAGCGCCTCCAAAACCTCTACTTCTCCTTGGAGGGTACCGCGAGGCAGTGGTTCGATAACCACGAGGCATCGCTTACGTCGTGGGACACCTGTATCACTGGCCTGAAGGAGACATTCACGAACCAGACACGACGACAGTGAGCGGAAGACCTCCTTCAAGTACGAACTCAAGGGCCCAACGAAACGGTAACCAGCTTCGTTGAAGACGTCCTCCGCCTGAGCAGCCGCGCCGACCCTCAGTCCACCGAGGAAAAGAAGCTGCGTATCCTGATGCGCGGCGTGAAGGACGACATTTTCGGTGGCCTCGTACGCAACCCACCGACGACGATTCAAGAATTTGTAACCGAGGCCACGAACATTGAGCGTGCACTGCAAACCCGAGCCAGCCACTACCAGAGGCTACCCGGCGTCAGCGCGGTTCCGCCGTCCGCTTGCGACCTTGGCTCCAGCATCTCCAGCATTCGCGAGATCATCCGGGACGTCGTCCGGGAGGAAATCAAGAAGCTCCTGCCTGCTACCCACCAGCCGGCTTCGGTGTCAATAGCCGAAGTTGTCCGCGACGAGGTTCAGTGGGCAATTCAACTGGAGGCTCCTGCCAACGTAGCTGCACCCGAGGAGCCCACCCTGACCTACGCGCAGTGGCCCGACGGCCACCGCCTCCTCCTCGCGCCTATGTCGCGCCGCCCCGACGCCAGTCTCCTGCGCCGCAGCACGACCGACGCCGCGACGACCAGTCCCAGTACGCCGGCCAGGAGCCCCGTGTACCCCGGAAGACCGATGTGTGGCGAACGGCCGACCGACGCCCACTCTGCTACCACTGCGGGGAAGCCGACCATGTGTACCGCCGATGCCCATACCGACGACTCGGGCTGCGCGGATTGCACCCAAACGACCCGCGCCCCCGGTATGGTGAACGCCCTCAGGAGATCGACGAGTACCTGCGACGACCCCAGTCCCCCGAGCCTGCGTCCCGCCGAGAGTTCCGGTCGCCATCGCCCCGACGTCCAGCTTCGCCGATGCACCGACACCGACGTGAAAGCCTGTCACCCCTCGCTCCTCACCGGGGAAACTAGGCGCGGCAACCCCTGGAGGTGGAGTTGCCGAAGACAACCGACGTAAAGAGCCTCCAAGAACGACGGAGCGCTCCCACTCTCCCGACCCCAAGCATCACAACGACGCTCTTGCATCGGTGTCCAACAACCTGAACGTTGTGATCGACGGCCTCGACGCATCGGCACTCGTGGACACCGGAGCAGACTACTCAGTCTTGAGTGGGAGGCTCTCCCGCCGCCTTCGAAAAGTCATGACGCCGTGGGAAGGACCCCATATACGAACCGCCGGAGGACATCTCATAACACCAGTCGGGAGATGCACTGTTCGCTTCGAGATCCACGGTGAAACGTGCCCTGTCAAGTTCGTCGTTCTGCAAGACTGTTCGAGGGACGTTATCCTCGGAGTGGACTTTCTCTGCGAGTATGGCGCCGTCATCGACCTCGGAACAAACCGGCTGACGCTACGAAAACCTGCTCCACCAGCGGAGGAACCCCAAGCGACGTCACCCACGGTCCGAGTCCTCGCAAACCACGTAAACCTACCACCGCGGTCGAGTGTTTTCGTACTTGTCGGGATCGATGAAGCTTCCTGTGGCGAAGTTCTTCTCGAGGGAAGCCTCCAATTGCTCCTGGGAAGAGGCATAGGCGTCGCAAGGGGAGTAGCTGAACTTCAGGACGGGCAGACTGTGGCCCTCGTGACGAACTTCCGAAACGAAACGCAACACCTCACGAAAGGTGCAGCCGTGGGCCACGTCGAGAAACTCCCCGCCGAAATCACCGCGATTACTGACGACTCCTCGCCCCCCCAGCAAGACAGTACGTCGCCAGCGCAGCTCGACATTGACCCTAAGCTTCCGGACCCTAAACGGCGTCAGCTGGCTAACCTCCTCGCCGAATACCGCGACTGCTTTGCGACGTCGTCGAAGATGCGCCAGACCGCGGTTGCCAAGCACCGCATCTTTACCGAGGACGACGCGCGCCCTGTGCATCGATCGCCGTACAGTCTCCGCTAAGGAAAGGGAGGTGATCCATCAGCAAGTTCAAGAGATGCTGAATGACGACATAATCCAACCTTCAAGCAGTCCATGGGCCTCTCCAGTCGTGCTGGTTAAGAAGAAGGACGGAACTCTTCGGTTCTGCGTGGACTACCGGCAGCTCAACCCGGTTACGAAGAAAGACGTCTACCCACTCCCCCGCATCGACGACACTCTAGACCGGCTGCGCCACTCTCGATACTTTTCATCGATGGATCTGAAGAGCGGCTACTGGCAAATCGAGGTCGACGAACGGGACCGAGAGAAGACAGCCTTCGTCACGCCGGATGGACTGTACGAGTTCAAGGTGATGCCCTTCGGACTATGCACGGCGCCAGCAACTTTCCAGCGTGTCATGGACACCGTACTGGCAGGGCTTAAGTGGCAGAGTTGTCTCGTCTACCTTGACGACGTCGTAGTATTTTCAGCTGACTTCGACGAGCACTTGAGACGACTCCGAGCTGTTCTTCAAGCCATTCAGACCGCCGGACTCACACTCAAGCCGTCAAAGTGCCGGTTCGCCTATGACGAACTGAAGTTCCTTGGCCACGTGGTTAGTAACGAAGGCGTCCGCCCAGACCCCGAGAAGACTCGCCCCGTCGCGGCATTTCCAGCGCCGACAGATAAGAAGGCCGTGCGAAGATTCCTTGGACTTTGTGCCTATTATCGACGCTTCGTTCGGGATTTCGCAAGGATTTCCGCACCACTTACGAATCTTACGAAGGACGCCGAGAAGTTCGAATGGGCCGAGGAGCAACAGCAGGCATTCGACGAACTGAAACAACGACTCCAGACTCCTCCTGTGCTTGGACATTTCGACCAGGATGCGGAAACAGAAATTCACACGGACGCAAGTAACGCGGGACTGGGCGCAGTACTAGTCCAAGTGCAAGAAGGCATCGAGCGAGTCATCGCCTACGCAAGTCGGACATTGTCCAAGGCGGAGAAAAATTACTCCACGACTGAGAAAGAATGCCTTGCGGTCGTCTGGGCAATAACGAAGTTTCGTCCGTACTTGTAGGGCAGCCCGTTCCGTGTAGTCACGGACCACCACTCGCTCTGCTGGCTAGCGAACCTGAAGGACCCGTCAGGACGCCTCGCTCGATGGAGTCTTCGACTACAAGAGTTCAACATGACAGTGGTCTATAAGTCAGGCCGCAAGCACAGCGACGCCGACTGCCTGTCCAGAGCCCCCGTCGAAACCCCTTCCGGCTGCAGCGACGACAATGACGACGAGTGCTTCCTAGGAGCAGTGAACACCGACGATATGGCACGACGTCAACGGGACGATCCTGAGCTGCGCGCATTAATCGAGCACCTGGAAGGGGGCAGTAGTACCGTGCCACGTGTCTTCTCATGAGTACTGCCGACCTTCGTCATCCGACAAGGTGTACTCTACAAAGAGAACTTCGGCGACAACAACACACCGTGGTTGCTGGTAATCACCAGTGACCTTCGAGAAGAGATCTTCCAAGCCAGCCACGACGACCCGACATCCGGACACCTTGGTTACAGCCGGACACTGGCCCGTATTCGTGAAAAGTATTACTGGCCGAAGCTCCCCAAGACCGTCCACCTATACACACGATCATGCCACGAGTGCCAGCGACGCAAGAAACCGCCGACGAGGCCGGCCGGACTTCTGCAGCCCATTTCTCCGCCAACTACACCCTTCCAGCAGATCGGAATGGATCTACTTGGTCCTTTTCCGCCTTCGACGTCGGGGAACCGCTGGATCATCGTCGCCACAGATTATCTCACGCGGTACGCCGAAACGAAAGCTCTTCCTTCAGGGACTGCTGTGGAAGTCGCCAAGTTTTTCATCGAGTCCATCGTCCTCCGGCACGGCGCTCCCAAAGTTCTGATTACAGATCGCGGATCTTCGTTCATGGCCCAGCTGACGCAAGAGATTCTTCGTCTCAGTGGCACCGGCCATCGTCGAACCACTGCATACCACCCGCAGACCAACGGGCTGACCGAGCGACTCAAGAAGACAGTCGCCGATATGATCTCTATGTACGTCGACGTAGAGCACAAGACGTGGGACGAGGTGTTGCCCTACGTCACGTTTGCCTAAAATACGGCGGTTCAGGAGACCACTGGATTCACCCCTTTCCAGCTGGTACATGGTCGGAAGGTAACGACCATGCTGGACGCAATGCTGCCCCATGAGCCATCTGACAATGAGAGCGACGACGCCCAGGCGGTTGCTCAACGCGCCGAAGAAGTCCGCCAGCTCGTCCGACTCATGATTCAAGACCAGCAACGCGTCGACGCTGGCCGCTACAACCTTCGTCGCCGGGATGTCTACTTCCAGCCCGGAGACAGTGTGTGGGTGTGGACACCGATCCGCCGCCGTGGTCTCAGCGAAAAACTCCTGAAGCGCTACTTTGGACCTTACAAAGTGCTTCGTCGACTCGGTGATCTGAACTACGAGGTGATGCCCGAGGGAACACGGACTTCATCACGCCGCCCTCCACGACCAGAAGTCGTCCACGTCGTGCGCATGAAGCCGTACTAGGCTCGATAGGACAGTGGACCTTACGTATTCCAAATGACTCTTTAGTTTACCGTTCTTTTTGTTTGCTTTGTTTTGTTTTGTGCTGCATCGGGGCGATGCACTTTTTAAAGGGGGGAGTAATGCCGCGCGCGCTAGCCAAGTAGGCAGCGCGCGCGTGGCCTAATGGTTATCGCGCCTGCCTCCCACGCGAAAAGCTAGGGTTCGAATCCTGGGAGCGACGTGTCTTTTGTTTATTCCTGCAATTCAGTGTTCTGGAGAATTCGAGAATCATCTTGCTTGTTCCAGGCCCGAATGTTCTACGCGTCGAAGTTTCTACGCCGATTATTCCAGAAGACCATTCATGTACATAAGGGGCTCCGCGTGGCGAGCCACAGTCAGTTTTCGCCCCAGCGTTCATCGACTGTGCTGCTACGCCGACTTCGACGCCCGCGACGCTCTGTTATTATCTTTGTACCCTTTTATTTTTCGGCACAAGTTCGCCACATTAAACGTTTATTTCTCCCTGTTTATTTCCTGTTTTCTTTTGGTCACCAACTGTGACAATATAATCGCCGTTGTCGTCTTCGGTCCGCAAAACCCTGAACATTTAAGGTGGCAACTTGCACAGGCTTTGGAAGTGTTATCATGGAATAATCAATCCAGACCAATAGCATGGTGCTTACCTTTGAGGAGCTTCGGCGTACAGGGTGCCATTCCTCGCAGATGCCTTCTGAGATAGCCTATCGCCATACTGGTGCAAAGACGCCCGTGGCCGGCTGGCAACGTGTTTCTTTCCTACCACCTGCCACTGCCTTTCGAGCTGGTGTAGCCGGAGTTCCTGCGAGACCTCCAGGTCATCTTCATAAATGCGCTTTGTCCTTCGCCTCGGTCGTCGACGAACACCCGACCGCCGGAGCAGGAGCTGCGGTAAACTCCCGCGATGGTAGGGACCCCACAACGTTTCGGGAAGGGGGGGGGGGGGAGTTGGGTTCAGACTTGCAAACTTCCCTGTTGCTGCCGGGCTGCTCAGTCGTTGTCGCGGCAGGAACCGCTACTAACTCCGCCTGATGTTCGCTCTGGTCGTCGGCCGTGCTCCCCGCAGCTCGGGCGTACGAGCGGACGCAGTCAATCCCAATCCTTTCGTATCCATAAGCAAGGCACTCGGTACACCGGGGGCAGAGCAATCACGACGGATGTGCCCCGTCCTCCGACACCGAAGGCCGATGGTGGCACAGCCTGGCACCGCCACGAGGACCGAGTCACTCCCGAAGCGCACCTGGTGAGGAAGGTGGTCGAGGGCGACCCTCTCCTGAAGGACCAGGCGGACTATTCGGGTAGTGGATTCACGCCGTCGAAACCCAGCACTTTCCAGCGGTCGAGCGTCACGTCCTTGACCTCCCTGTATTCCGACAGTGCCTTTAGTATGGCGTCGTTCGTAACATCAACCACCACTCAGTAGAGCTTCACTGGGGTCTCTTGCCTGGTTGGGTCGATGACTAGGCATGTACAGTCGGCGGCGAAAGTTTGCGGGGCGCGGGAGCGTCAGCCGAAATGACTGGTTGCGCCTTCTGAGGCGCGCGGCCGCTCTCAAGATTCACGCTTCGAGATTGTGCTTTCTTTCGAGCTCGCAGTCATTTTTTTTGCTCCCTTTCGTCCGACGTGGACGAAATAACCGGGAACCGCCGCAAGGTGCCGCTTTGACAGCCGTCATGCCGCGCGTCTGCCTCAGCTACTGCGATGGGTGACGGAGCCCGCGCATGCTACAG
The DNA here is from genome assembly GCF_016920785.2 of Ixodes scapularis. Lineage (NCBI taxonomy): Eukaryota > Metazoa > Arthropoda > Arachnida > Ixodida > Ixodidae > Ixodes > Ixodes scapularis. Next base: position 60,593,081 of record NW_024609838.1, on the reverse strand, counting down.
ATAACGTTTCGCGGTACCCTGGGCCAGTTCCTGTTATGTCGTGGGTGTCGGACGGAAGCGAGCTAAAAAAGCATGACAGCGAACAAGAAAGAAAGGGCATGCGCAAAGCGTGAGTCTTGAGAGAGGCAACGCGCCGTGAGAAGGCGCAGCCAGTTATTTCGGCTGGGTCTCCCGTGACCCCGTAAACTTTTGCTCCCGACTGTACAGTGCGCCCCAAACTTAACGCCGCCGCTCGAACGGGTTTCTTGCCTGGCACTCGAACGACCGATTTTTGCGGAGCCGCGTTATCCTAGTGGATGGCGTCCCGTACAAAAATGTTAGATCGGAGCGGTTCCAGTTCGGAGCCGCGCGGTTCCAAACTTGTGGACAGTTTAGGCCCGTGCGGATCCGATCTGGCACCGCGCGGTTTTGAGTGTAACAGGCTGATCGAGTGAGACGCAACGCACTGTAACCGCCCGGTGGTGGGTGGATCCGATCCGTTCCCATTGGTTCCAGTAGGGTCTCGGGCGCGCGCATGCGTGACTGGAGGAGGAGGGGGGGGGGGGGGGGGGAGGTCGGTGGGGAACTCCCGTTTTCTACCCCGCGGTCTCTCGCGGGTCACGTGTTAGGGACAGGCGCATCCGCTACACTCTTAATATGGGGCCGCCAAACGTCAGGGCTATAGGCTATATTGAAGGTTCGAGGGCGAACGCCGTAAGAATATCCGGCCCACCGGAATAGCCGTGTACTCCGTCGCGGCAGCAAGTGCACCTTTTGCTTCTCCCTGTCGTGGATGAATGCAGGGCCGCCCACAGCCTGCCCGTTAGGCGGTCCGTTATTCAACGGGTAGCTAAAAATGGGCGGGCTAGCTCCCAATGGCTTCTCATTTTCTTTCTTTTTGATTTCTCACTTCAAGGAGGACGCGTATGCGGCGGTCACCTTTTCTTTGTCTTTCCTCGGGCTCGCCGCTCGGCGCGGGCACTAGAACATGACGTCACTCCTTCGGAATAGCGTCATCGACCGCAGTGTATGTCGGGAAACGAGTGGAAAATGAGAATTGACTAGTTAATAAACTAAGTACAAATAAAGAAGAAACATTAAAGAACGTTGGGGTTTTACGTGCCAAACCAACGACGGGCATCTGGCACGCCCCAGCGGAGGGCTCAGGATTAATTTGGGCCACCTGGGGGCATTTTTACGTGTAACAGAAAGCTCGGTTACACGGCGCCTCCTCCGCAACCAGCCTCCGTCAGATTGCGGGCACCTCGGCCGGGATTCGAACCCGCTCTAGGGGAATCGTAGGCCAGCGCTGACGCCTCGGAGCCACCGAGGCGGCTAAAAGAACAAGAAACATAACTTCCAACTTCCTTTTGGTTGGCGTATATAGATGTTTTAAGCCTCGCATAACAAGGGCTGACAAACTTGGAGTGTTTGCATATTTGAGAGCGTGATGCTGGCCAGCAGTTCAAAGGATCAGCCACCGCGTTATGGCACCTTTGATATAGCCGTTAGTTTGCACGGCTCGGAGGCAAGGTAAATTATCAAGATACAATATTTCTTGTGCGATTACGGGGTGAATCAAGAGACAAGTTTAAATTAACTTATTAATTAGAAAAATTAGCCTTTGTGTAGTTCCAATCTGAAATTTACTGGGCATTAAAGAAGACCATTAAGTCAGTTAACTGTAGAATGATTTGAATCACATATGAAGCGTAGTGATATGCAGAAGTTACCACTAGGATACAAGCGCAGGTATAGGCGGAGCAAAAATGCAGATGGTAAGTATCGGGAGAAACATCGAAGACGAAAGTATTCCTACGATGCTCGGGATCCCAATATATGGAAGTTTGACTGACTTATTGGTTTTCGATTATGGCCAGGAAATTTCTAATTGAAAGAATTATATGCTTATTTTTACTCATTAAAGCGTTAATCAAGCAATATGTTAACCAGACGCCTGATTACACAAGCATATTTTTCATAGTGGTTGCCAAGTTCCTAATGGCAAGCAGCACAAGTATTGTTTTTAATATTCTGGACCAGCGCCTGTCATACGCGCTGTTTCACGAAGCACAGTCAAGCATTGTCAATCGAACGAAATATTGGTAGACGGGTGAATAACGGTTTTTCTGCCTCAGATTTTTCTCAGGATCGCTTTCCTTTTCAAATTTCATTAAAAAAGTATTACCTTGCCGACATCGTATTTCTATATACTGCACTAACATGGGTGCATGAAATACAAAGTAAATCGAATATTTGTTTGATGACGTACTAAGCTCCAAATTAGGGTATCTACCTAAACAAATGTAATAAAATTAAAGAAACAACGCAAAAAACATTACAGTGGATATAGATAGTTCGAGCCTTCAAGCTTGAGTATAGTTTAAAAAGAAATATTTAATTTATAACTCGATTTCATTACCTTGTTTTCATTCAGTGGCGCGCACCTGCCGCCTGCGCTAAAATACGTTGGTTCCCAATCAGGGGTGGTTATTTTATTTTGTACTGAGCACTATCTCTTAAACTTTTATCAGCAACGGTAGCCATGTACGAAGCACAAACTGCTCAGGCGCAATTAATTTCACTCTGGGTAGCAGCGTCTTCCTCGTTATTCTGCATTGGGAAACGAAATACCGACGCCCGTACACACACACGCACGCACGCACGCGAGCGCACGCACGCACACGCACGAGCACGCACACGCACACACGCACCGAAGATATACCGTACACATATATAGTCACGCATATTGCCGCACATGTAAAGCTGGGCTGCCTGTGACATCCGTCACAGACTCTTTCTATTTTTACTATCCCCCTCCCCACCACCAACCCACCACCCCACACACACGCGAGTGCGCGCGAGTGCGCACGCATGCACACACACACACACACACATACAACGGCGACGTATGGGCCCTACGCCCCTAGGTCCTCGCGATCTGTCGTTATTGCGTTGCCATCGCAGTTGCGTTGATATTTTTATTTAAGCGGAGACGTTCACCTGATTCAGCATCTGCTTTTAGTTTAGTTGCGGCTTCTTTCTATTCGTGACATGCAATACTCGTATGACAAGGAAAGACCATAGCGTCCGACACTGGGCGATGGCCCATGAGCTCCATGAGTAGATGACAGCGCCTCATTTGATCTCCGCTAGATGGAAGCAGGAGGGGCGAGCCTTTAGGCTGCTGCTGGCGGCGCGCGCGTCCCCAAAGCCTCTTCAAGTTTCGAAAATAACCCGAGCACCGCCGCCCCGCTTGCCACGCCACGTTCGAGCGACGTTACTTTTGTTTCGCGGTGCTGGGTGTAACATTTGTGCCTTAAAGGGATACTGAACCGAAATTTCGAGCTCACAAAACAAGGCACGGCGGATAGGCGGGAAGCTACAAAACCAGAACGAAATATCACTCATACGGCGATATATCTAAAGGATCGTTGTATTTTTTGGAAAAGAAGTGCGCGATTGAACCCGGCCGACGAGGCCGACGAGACAGGGGACGTCACGATTCTTATTCTCTCTCCTCCTCGCTACGTTCCGCCAAGCTGGTGAACCGAGGTGAGGAGGAGAGAAGCGAGGCCGCTTCTCCTCATTCTCAAATTCTCCCGGAGGACAGTTACGTCAAAGAACTCGCTTGATCGCGCCTTTCTTTTCCAAAAGTACGGCCATCCTATTGAGATATCGACGTACGAGTGATGTTTTAGAGTTCGTAGCGTCCTGTTCAACACTTCTGCAGCCTTATTTTGAGAAATCCAAATTGTGGTTCCTATATCTCTTTAAAATATTCGGAACTTGCTAAAGTGTATAGACCTCGAGACGTAGGACAAGTGGTGAGGGGGCTTCGTCGAAATGCTCACCTCAAAAGACATCAAACTCGTGTGACGCGGGCGATCTAACGAAGTCGTCACATGTGAGTGTGTGATGGCTACACCCGGACGCTAACCAAGACACCACATGTGAGTGTGTGATGGCTACACCCGGACGCTAACCAAGACGCCACATGTGAGTGTTTAATCAGTACACCCGGACGAGCAACCTGGCCGGACCGCCGCCAGGTTGCTCGTCCGTGAGGTGAACATGGAATGTGCTGCAACTGTGGACACAGCCGTCTAGAGCACCAACCACCTGGGTAGTTATTTTCACTCACTGGATATCTATTGGCGTTGAAGGAAATTAATAATTCTATTTGTCTTAGATTGTACGTTACGAAAGACAATGCGACTAGGAATCATTTCAGATAACCGAAGTTTCCGCGAATCATATTTTAGTGTATAGGCTGTTTGTAGGCGGCTGCAGATGGGCTTCCGAACAGACATCGCAACGGAAGTGAATATAATACCAAGCTCGAGCGTGCACCACCTAGTGTTTACCGCCAAGCGTTCAGCAGCCTAGGTTATTAATGGCATCGTCCATCATCCGCACCGGTGCGCACCGGTGCACGGAGGTGCGCCCCGTCGTCTTCGATCAAGTGCACCGGTGCGCACCGGACGTCCTCGATGAACGGAGCGCACCCACCCGGTGCAGCTTTTCGGTGCCCTAACGCGCACTAGAAAATCGACGGTGCGCCGGGGTGCAGTCCCATCCGGCATTGCGGCCAGGAGTGGGAATAGAGGAGATGGCGGGGAATCGCAGACGCGCAGCCTATCGAAGTGGCGACCTTGCGAACACGACTCGCATCTGCACTCGATGAATTGCTCAGGAAAGTAGAAATTTGGGCTAGTTGGTTCATGATCAGTAAATACAGCGCCAAAAAACGAAAGGACAAAGACGAGAGTAAACAGGACGAGGCGCACTCGCAACTAAACTGCTGCTTCGCGCGTCGTTCCCCAGGCAGGTAAAAACTACCGCAGCTACCGATTCCTATCGCGCTGTTAGCTGTTCATTTTCGCTCAATTTTACCAGTGTGAAGTCGAGAGGAGCCGTTTATGAATACCTGCGCACATGTTATAGGGGTAAGCGGAGCTATGAATCAACCATCACGACGCGAGAACCGAATGCGCTCTGGTTTGGCCGCCCGCGCTCGCTCCGTTAACTCGCACTCTAGTGTATGCTTTCGAGTGCCGCTTACTTCACCAACATACAGCACGCCGCTTTGTCACCGCGAATCGTTTGTACGAATGTGTCCGGAGCTGCGGCATATGCAACGCTGAGGCGCCAGACAAATGCGCGTTGCGGCGCGAGCCGTTCCCAAGCGCCAGTGGCCCAACGTCGCGGCTTGTATGCGCTTATGGTATGCTTTCTTAATCTATCTGCTAAGCTGTTATTAGTTGGAAACAACCTTTTTCAAGTGCTGACAACTGCTCGACGCTGCGTGCAGTTGTCAGGCACCGCAACGTTGGATATGCCGAACGGTGTTACGGTTTCGCAGGCATTTGGACAAATGATTTGCGGCGACGAAGCGGCGTGCAGCATGTTGGTCAAGTAAGCGGCACTCGAAGGCATACGCTACAGAGCGCGTCAACGGAGCGAGCGCGAGCGGCCAAATCTCAGCGCACTCGGATCTCGCGCCTCGATTGTTGATTCAGAGCTCTGCCTACCCCTATGACATGTGCCCGGGTGTTCATAAACGGCTCCTCTCGACTGCACGCGGGTCAGATGGAACCAAAATGAACAGCTAACAACGCGATACGAATCGATAGCAGCGGTAGTACTGACCCGAGGAACGACGCGCGAAGCAGCGTGTTGTTCGTCGGCACTCTCGTCGAAAAAGGAAAAATAAAGACACAAATACTATGTATAGATATACAAGAAATATCGCGCGCAGAAGAGAATAAAAACACTTAGAAGCAATAAAAATACACTTGAACAGATAAAAATAGGTAATGTAAACGAAAAAAACAGGATTAAGAGGAGGCAAGCGACAAGGCAAGGCGATCTCAAGGCAGAGCGGCCAGGCGAGGGAAAATCTCTCCCACAATTCCTCGCGCGCGGGCCGGGGCGCTTGGGAAAATAGCAAATCGTCTAATATTGGTTTAAAGTGGGCCAATATTAAAGGCTAACCCAATTTACACAGTTTCCGAAAAAAGCAACGAGCTTTGAAATATTCATCGTTAAAATGATGCCTTTCATCGCTTCATTAAAAATTGCTCGCTGAAAGGCGTGCCTGATTATGCTGCGTAGAAGAGTGACGCATCTGTTTCGAGCCCTGCGTCACTCTCTCGGCAGCACGTCTCTGGTGAACGCGCCGGCGTCACACTTCCAAGGTTTTGACGGACAGACAGACGGCTCCTAACCAGGCGCGCTCTTCAGCGCGCGGTTTTGAATCAAGAGAAAAACGTCAAAATGGTACCGATGAATATCACAAAGCTTGTTGCCTATTCCCACATCGCTCCAATTGGGTTAGGGTTCATTAAATGTGGCCTTCAAAACTGCTATTGCGACATTTCCAAATTAAAATGTTAATTATAAAATTTTGGTTAATTAGAATATGCGATGGTCATGTTCTCATCTAACGTATGTCGAGCCTCACGTATATACAAGATGACGGTCTCAACGTATCTATCACCTGACTTTTTTTTTAAAATTCTGTTCGGTTAAAAAACGGTAAAAAACACCTTGTAAGAACACCTTGTATGTATTTATAGAAATTTGTGCAAGAACGGTTGACAGATGCCTCCGTAGTATTCAAGCGAAAACATGGTGTACAGTTCAAGAATCTGAACCATAAAAAAGGCGGAAATCAATATCAATAATGAAATTAGAGGTGCTAAGTGGGGTGCGATGACACTTCCAATTATCTGAGGAGCAGGTTTTTTATGTACACTCTAATCACCTTGGCAAATGTATGCTTGCTTCAGACAGATTCTTTTTTTTTTTTTTTTGTTAGGGTTTTTTTGAAAGCTTATTCAGTCCGCAGAAGACCTGCTATTCTGTTCCTCCCGGATGGTATTTTACCAGAGGGTCGGGCGGGATTGAAGATTTTGGCATTTTATGCATCCGAACAAATGCAAGGCCGATAGTGATCAGTTCCATTGTCACTATGCCTTCCAGAGAGACATGCCCATACTACCCGGAGGATCGCCAGGTCCTCGCATATATTTTGGTCCGAGAGCAAAAATCATCTTGTGCAGTGCGGACCCAATGCAGGTCATCCAACTCAGCTCATCGTGTACCTTGGAGAGGGCTCTTGTTTTATGCGTCCTTATATACTGCTTGAAAGACCTAACTTACCCAGCTCCTTCGCCCAAACCCATGGGCTAGTGCAATGTATGTTAAAAGGGGTGGCCAGGTTTGAGCGTGCGTGGGTGACTAAGAAATTGACAGGCGTGGACAAGAGCGTTTCATCTAGAATCTAAAACTTGGGCTGACTAGATTAAGTCTCTTACCCACATGTGTTGTTTGTGCCATTTATGTTTGTTTTTGCAAGGTTTATTATACAGGGTGTCTCCAAAGAAAGTTTAGATGCTAAAATAGCCCGCGAAAATCAGAAACTTGACCGATCAAGTTGTAACTGCTTACAAAAATATATATTAATAGTCATATTTTTATGTTAAAATTTAAAACCTCAAGTTCGAAAACAAACAAAAAAGAAACGGATTTTCGCATGTGTTGCACTGGCGGAGAAGGTGTTGGCTTACCTTTACCGGAGGTGGCGTCACCCCCTTCCGCCTTCGAAAAACAAGTAAAAATCAGTTTTGATTTTCTTAATTTCCTTGTACACGGAGCTGAGACCTCAAATTTTAGCACATAAATGTGACCAGTGAACGACATTCATGAGAGCAGTTACTACTTAATTCGTCAAGTTTCTGACTTTTGCGGGCTATTTTAGCGTGTAATAGTTTTTGGGGGACACCCTGCATTTTTGGGTGTTTATTTTTATTAAAGCTATACCGTCATATACGTTTTGAGCGTAAACATTTTGGGCTTAAATTCTGCACGAAGTTGAATAGCAATGCTTATTCCTAGGAAGCTGATGTGTCTTAAAATTATTTGTGTAATATGTCATTCAAAGCTGCAGTTCCATGATAAGTGTCAGTGTTTTGTGAATTGAAAGGTTTCAGCTAATAATTAGCAATAAGCTTAATTAAACATCGTCGCCAGTTGCAACATTAGTTCCTTTTCTTCCTGTAATATGTTATTGCTTCTATACGCTTCCAAACGGTATCATGCTATTGACAGCAGCACAAGTCCTTACAAGACTCCACATCACTGTGTGTGTGTCTACCACCTTCTACTCTGTCCTTCTCCTTGCGCTGTTTGTTTTCCGCTAAAATTGAAAGTTAAGCTTACAAGTTTCCATCCACTCAGTGTCTGCTTTGGAACTGCATCCAAGGATTCATTAAATGCATTCTTGTGATCACTTCGCCCAAGGGCCACTCCAGCGTAAGCACAATTTTTAGAAACAGCCTCAATACAAAGCGCTGGTCGAAATATATTTTTCAAGAAAATGTAAGTTATTTTCGAGCAATATTTACGGCGCGGAACGCAGTTTTAACGAAAGGTCCTCCTCTTCACTTTTCTATCTCTCACCTATATGCAGCAGCGGAGGACCTATTTCTTTCATTTATTTATTTAAAATGCCCTCAAGGCCATCGGCATTAAAAAGAGGAGTGAAGGTTAGGGGCAGTAGTACTTTTTGGAGCTGAATCTGAGCAGTATCGAATATTTATGAGAGTTCTGAATACGGTGGTCAGGAACAATTGTTGGAATAGATGCGGGAACGTGCTTCCAATCCACTGAAGTTTTCGGAATGAATGACTCTTTGAGTGCATTAGTGTTACATCTTAGAATGTCTACTTTATACATATGATCAACACGTGACGAAATATAAGACTGATGATTCAGCAGTCGTTTGTGAAGTAATGAGTTAGTATGGTATATCTTATAAAAGAGACATGCACGAGCTATATGGCGACGCAAAGTGAGGTTAGGCAACGATAGGCTAGTTTTCATGGAGGCCACACTTGCGGTGCGATGAAAGTTATTAAGAATAAAACGAGCAGAGCGATTCTAATCTGATTCCAGGGCGTTAGTTAGTTTGGAATGACTATGGTGATTGCAACTTGGAATCGATTGCGCCGCGTACTAAAATGCGTCTTGCGCCAAACATATTGCCCGAATTACAATATTTGTTTGTGGAAAATCTGCCTTTTGACCTGTGCTTCCTATCCAAGCTGTTCATAAAAAAAGTTGTGTGCTGATGTGGCTTTCTAATTAAACGATATTTCACATATGTGGGTTTGGAACACTGACCGTGTGATAATCTTAAAACCAGGGCAGGAATTGCGATATTTTGCTGTGCATGTAACTTTTATGTGACGAAAATATATACAATTCTTTCAAGAACTGATTAGCGTCTTTTATACAGGTCTGGAGCTTTGAGTGTTTGATTGTGGTCTTTATCATGCACCATTCCCCTGGCTGCACTAGACGCCAACATAATAGTTTTCGTGTTGACAAACTAAGCTGTTGAAAAACAAATCCTTTCAAAAATTATGTTTTTGTTTCTTTTTTAATCGTCATTTAAGGTCAAAAAGCGCTTGTTATTCTAATTTTATGTTTTAAGTGTAAACCCTGTACACACATTTTAGTTTAGATAAGAGGTTGAGTGTGCTGTTTTTTGTTAGTTTGAAGTAAGTCAAGTGGAACACTGGGTTTAATTTAATAAAGAGTTTTGTAACTCTCTGAGTCGTTTTTCTTGTTTTTCCATGCGCGTGGATGCTGTAAAGTGTAGAAATAGCCGGCTGAAAAAAAGACAGCAAATTTAACTGCCATCTCCAACGGGCCGGCTGAAAATGGGCCACCTGTATTGACATGTTAGCTATAAAGTCGTGAGAAAATGGATCTGATGTCACGGCTGCATTGCCGTGACATTTTCACGGCAATATAGCCATGACACCAGATCCAACCTGTCACGGCTATATAGCCGTGCCATAATGTCACGGCAATACAGCCGTGACACCGAGATCAAACCTGTCACGGCTACATAGCCGTGACATACTGTCATGGCAATACAGCTGTGAGTTAAGATCCAACTTGTCACGGCTATACAGCCGTGACAAGTTGGATCTCGCTTGTCACGGCTACAGGTGGCCCAATAACCGGCCCCAGACTAAGAGTACGTAGGCGCTGCGAGCGAACGTTCCCCGCGCGTCACTTTGTCTGTCGCAGTCGGCAGCAGCGCTCCGAGTTTCGGGTCTTCTCTCTCGTCGAGCTGTCGGCCGGCGCTCGCCCGAAGGCGACGTTCGCGCTGCAGGCGCTCGGGTACTAACGCGCCCATCGTTGTCCTACATGAATACACACTGACCTCGGCTTTGAATCTTCATATAGTATGAAGCTGCTGACCCATTGCACTTTGGCTCGGCATCTGGATGCGCTGGTATGCTTGGTGAGATACTTGGACAACCCGGACAGGCAACCTGCAATGCTGTTTGGTTTGGCGCCATCTAGCGACTGAAACAAGAAATATTGGGTACCCCTGGGAGTGGCGGCTGCATTGTTCAAACGTGAGCCATTAATCTGGTGGCGCCGCTTGGCCTAGTGTCTGAAGCAAGAAATACTGGGTATCCCGGGAAGCCGTGATCGCGTAACGTGACAGTAGAGCGACAGCTACGGCCCTGGCGGGCCAATCGGAACGTGACTGCGTATCCCCGGAGCGCGCCTCAACTCCGAACAAGTGTCGGACTTTTCGCTTCGTCGTGCTCCAATATGTGTGCGCTGCGCTCGTATACGTCGCGCATTTCGAAGCCTTCGGCACGCAATGTGGGGCTTATCGTTCATCTTTTCCCAAGTTACAACGAGACAGGGTATAACCGTGCGCTCTCACTCTGCTGGCGCCGCCTGGCCGTTGCCGGTTGGCTATACCGCTAGCCCACAGGAACTTCCCGCTGCGCTTAACACTGGATGCTCTGCTTAAGCGCGCTGTGTGTGTGTTCTGTGCACCGTGTTTGGTGACGACGTCTGGACGACTGTGTGCGCCGCCGGAATTCCCGCTGCGCTCAAAACTGGACTCTACAAAAAAATTTCGCGCGATGCCCTCAGCGGTTAAAAGCGAGAGATCGTCTCGATTTCAGACACGGGATGTTCCGCCCGGTCTGAAATCGCGACGATCTCGCTTGTAACGGCTAAGGGCATCGCAAGAAATACTTTTATAGAGTCCAGTGGTGAGCGCAATGGGAATTCCGGCGGCGCACCACATGGGTCTGAAATCGGGGCACGGTTGGTACCACGCAGTACCAGTGGCTCTGCAGAACCGCTGAAACCAGCCGGTTCCGCCTGTGTCTAAAATTGGGGCACCAGTTTGTATCCCGTCTAGAACTGCGGTGTCTGGAGCTGCGCGGTTCCAGGCTGGATACAAACTATTTTGGGTCCAGGCGTAACCGGCATTTTTCATTCCGGCCTGTATCTGATATTTTCGTACCGGGTTTCAAGTACTAGTTGGTCACTTGAAGGCCATTCCCAATCCCCGGTCCGGGAGAGGAGGGGGGGGGGACTCTTTTGTTTCTACTTCGACCTGCATGAACAGTGCAGCATGCACGGTGCCCAGCTCAGCACAAACGCCCAAGTGGGCCAAGCCCGCATCCTCTGACGACAACTTTCGGGAGAATTCCGCCACTTAGTTAGTATTTTTACATTATACATTACATTATACATTATACAAAAAAAAACACATCAACATGCCCACAAGGCCTGTGGGCATGTATACAGTCCTTGTGTTGGGTAAGCACCGAGGTAAAGTGGGGGCAACAAACGGGTCAGAGCGCCTCGCCAATAATGACATCGCTGCATATCTCGTCCTGCGACGCACCTTAGAAGCATCGCTTAACTACATTCCAGATTCCGTATATCGGGAGTTTACTATAAACGGACTTAGGATACGGATATGGGTGACAGGACAACAAAGAGAACCCACATAATAGCCACGGCAGTGGTTGCACCTTCTTCAAGTAGGTTGCGTTCAGAAAGGCACTTAACGTTGGTGGAGACTTTGTTAGCATTTTTAAAGGTCATCCAGCTCGTAATTTGTTTCCTGTTCCGCTCTCTGCTTATCATATTCCCTTACAGACAGTGTTCAAGGTATATGTACAGTCGTCAGCAAACTTATTCGGAACACGCGAGCCGTGGCTTATCTCGAGGAAGCCCTATCCTGGCGGCAGCCAACAAAAACGGCTCCATGACGTGGCACGCAATGGAACAGCCCAAGCAGGGGGTTATCCAGTCAAGGTCGAAATCGCAGCTGGACCGGGAACACCGCAGCAGTTTCGCGGCCAGGTAATTTACTCTTACCGCAATCCCCTCGCTCGGCGTTAGATAGATGACTTGAGAAAACGTCAGTTATTATTTCATTCAGCTGTCTTGTCGCAGCTGCACTGCGAAACATTTAGAGAGGAAAAGCACCGCATAATCCTTTTACTGGTCGTGCCGCCAACAGTCCAACTTGAAGACCGAATACGAATAGTATCACTCTCAAGAGCAGGCCATTCCCAAAGAGAAATTCAAATTTTTGACAATGTTTTCGCTCTCCGCAATCGATCGCATCATTCAAGCGTATCGCGACGAAGGACGCCTAGAGGATGCCCCGCGTGGATCACGACCACGTGCGACTTCAGAAGAGGACGATATGAATATCGTTGGGCGCGTCGCTGATGATCCCTTCATGAATGCCAGGGACTTAAAAAGCACCATTCAGCTTTTTTCATCTACGTCAACTGTGCGACGTAGAATTAAAGACGCTGGCTTGCGATGCCGCGTCGCATGCCATAAGTCCCGGCTCGTTTCCTACCACCGCAGTGCCCGTCTTCTATTTGCGGAGACGCATATGGCGTTGAACCATCCAGTGTGGGAGCAGGTCCTATTCACTGACGAGTCAAGCTTCAGTGGCTGCTGGGACCAGAAGCGGCAAGTGTGGAGGCCGGTCATACGGGTAAGATTAATTTCGCTTTCATATATTACGCTGCATTTTTTTCGGCATATCAGTTAACTGTTCGTGTTTATGATTTCAGGTACGACGCTCCATACATTCAAACGATAGCTGCCAGTGGCCGCTCATTTGTTCAAGTCTGGGGCGCTCTATCAAGCAGCGGACTGGGACCTCTCCATAAGATTGAGGGGCCTTTTACGGCCTCGAAATATGTCGAAATTCTGCGAGAGGTCTTGCTTCTACACGTCTTAGATGGACTATTATCGGATGGGTTCTTTTGGCTCCAGCATCACCGCAGTCCCGTCCACTGTGCACATATGGTCCAGGACTTCCTTGAGGAATCGGCAATCGGTCAGCTGCCATGGCCGCCGGGTGGCGCGGACATGAACGTCATTGAGAGCGTCTGGGGCCTGTTGAAGCGAACGCTCGTCAAAAGGAACCTGCAGGGCTCTTCAAAAGAGACCCCATGGGCTGCACTGAGCGAGGAATGGGAGAAGTTGCGACTCGATGACCAGCTGCCGCCGGCGTTGTTTCAATCATTATGTTTGTGTTACATGTTTTATCTTTTTAGGAAGTGTGTTTAGAGCATATGTATTTGATTGCTGATTTTGTTTGTTTGTGTTGGTGCACCAATGAGAAGACCCTTGCGGTTGTTCTTGGGCATTCAAAAATAAAGATTATTGTTATTATTATTATTATTATTATTTCATAATCAAATACCTAGGAATGTACTTTGATTGCGATCTTTCTTGTACTACTCATATGACGCATCTTTGTCAACGGCTGAGGTCAGTGTCTTGTGTGCTATGCAACATAAAGAGATTCCTACCTTTCTCTTTCAGGAAAAGGGTTGTGCACGCTCTGGCCTACAGTATACTAAGGTACGGGATCACAATTTTGTTCAACTGTCCTCTCTTCTGGCATTCCAGAATTGACCGCATTCTAAACGCAATCCTCAAGAACGTCACGCATAACACACTATTTTCGTCAAGCGCTAACTTGTTTGGTTCGCCTGAACTGCCCTCGTTCCACTCCCTCTTTCTCCAAACGGTGATCTGGCGCCACTTCTGGGAGTGCGAATTTAAGGTCACATCAGATTCGTCGCGTGAACTTTGGGCTACCTCTCGTTTCGACATACCACGAGTGAAACCGCGATATGGTGAAAGTGCGCGCGCTTTTTATGTGCCAAAAGTGTTCAATGATTTACCAGACTCAATATTTTCCATTACCTCAAAAAAGAAATTAAAGAAAACTCTAAAAACAACATTTTCTGACGTATCGCGACAGTGACTGTGAGCTTTATATGATATCGGTGAAACGTTGACTATTCTGTTTGCGATATTATTTTCCTTTTTATTTCTCAATTTTGTCCTGAAGTAGATTGTTGTTTTATCTGCATCACCGTGAGGCCCTAAGACCTCTGCGAGTTTGGCCAGTGATCTTTTTTTCGTTGGTGCTCCTTTTAATTTTAGTGCCCTACGCTATTTGTAATTACAGTCTTGGTGTGTTCGTCCCGACGTTCTGCTTCGCCTTTCTTCAATACGGACGTACAAGTGTGCGTGCGCCGATGAGTGCCGTTTCCTTTATCTAGCGCTCCGACTGATCTGCTAGCCCCGCGGCTAACTGCGGTGTTCGTCCTGCGGGAGCAATGACAATTTTTTGTGTATTTTTCTTCTCTTCTTTTATTTTTACATACTGTGTGTCAATATGTGAGCTCGCCCTTTGATTCTTCTCTTGCTGGATCTGGTCCCACAAGCCCTTGCCGGCATTGACCAGGTCCGAAGCTGAACTTGGTAATTCTTTTCTCTTGAATAAATATTATTATTACTATTAATCTCTCCTTCGACGAATGAGAGATGCCATATGCATCTCCTCCCAAGGAGGGTCCGTAAAGTATTAATGCCCACAATCGCCCCCCCCCCCCGCCTTGTTGCTTCTCCCACAGTTGTACATCAGTCGTCTCTTCCAGTTTTGTTCTTTTTAAAAGCATGCTTTAAATCAACCGAGCAAATAACGAAACACAAAGAAATCGCCGTCTTTTTTTTATTTTTTATGGGAGTCTATCGCCCTTCTTGGCGCTGAGGCACGAATAACAAATGCTTAAACATGCACGTTATTGAAGACTGATAATAACAATAATAATAATAATAATAATACATTTATTTTTTTCGAGGACTATAGTCATGAAGCTGTCAGGTTCGTCAAAGCCGACATGGGCTTGTGTGACTGAACCCTTTTAGGTAGAATTGGTAACATAATCGGTCAGAAAGAAAACAAAAAGAAAAACAAAACGTTAAGACACTAGAAGACCACAGTAAATGTCCACTTCAGCGGTACTAATCAATATAAATTATTTGAAGAAAATAGGAGAAACAAAGATTTAAAATTGGTTTGTCCGTCTGGTCACAGGACATTAAAAGAAAATCGACACAAAACTTAGAGGCACAGAACTTCGGGATGAGGAGTCTAGCAGAATCATCAAAAAAGAGCGCACTCACACGGCACGTCTGTTCACAGTACATTCAAAGATCGACACAAAATATGAGGGACAGAACTTCCAGATGATGACTCTCTCGGAGTCACAGAAACATACACCACAGAAATGTGAAAAAAAAAGACAGTTATCCTTTTTTTTTTAGTATATCCCATGGGTGGCCATGCTGACCCGGCCTAAGAGCCGCAAACAAAATCACGAATCTTCGAAGAGCCGCGGGGGGGGTGGGGGGGGGGGGGGAGGGGCAATTTCCGCATAGAGCAATAAACGGAACTCAGACTAATTTCGGTCCGAGTCAAAAGCAGTATAATTGTACGTAAGGCAGCAGTAGCCCAAGACTACCAAACGCCAACCTGTCTTTCGATTTAAAACGGGTTTCATTTCTTTTTTTGGGTAGTGCTCCGGGAGGGAGGGGGGGGGGAGGGGGGGAAGAGGAGGGATAAGGGAGGGAGCGGCGAGCCGCACTTTAACACGCTGAGAGCCGCACGCGGCTCGCGAGCCGCAGCTTTGCCGCCCCTGGTATATTCATATGACGGAGACGCTTTTTTAGTTTTTTTCTTCGACGTAAGGTTCCAGAGATCTGATGGTAATTGATTAAAAATGTCTGGAACGTAGAATGAACGCATAGTTTTGCCATAGCGTGCGTAGCATTTCGGGACAAGATATTTGGAAGCGTTCCGTAGTTGCCGTGAGACGAGACGAGGAGATTTAAAGTCGTCAGACCAGTAGTGATTGATCACGACTGTTTCTGAAAAGAGAGATCTAAAGTTCGGCATTGACAATGTCTCAAAAATGTCTAAATGAGAATAATTGAGGTTATACACCACGTTTTTGAAAATCCCCTTTACGATTTTGTCTATTTTCGTTTGCCAAATTCGAGCATGAACCGAAAACAGTTATACCATAGCGCAGGTGACTATGGGCTAACGAATAGGCAACGCGTTTGCGTAAGCCGAGGGGCATGAAAGTTTTGATGTTATAAAGCAGACAAGAAACGCTTCTCAACTTCGAAAATATTTTCGTTAGACGAGAATTCCACGAAAGGTGGGAGTAGAAGTGTATACCAAGGTATTTTACAGAGTCCTGAATACGGCACTTCAGCACAGTGGCATGAGCTACAGTTTGATGTGTGTAGGAAAAAAATGAATATTTAAGGACACTACTTTCAAAGGATTGCGAAAGCACACGAGTTTTGTTTTCGACACATTTATAGAAATCAAGTTACGAGAAAAGTAGTCCATGACTTTGTTAGAGGATTGCTGGAGCATCTGAAGCGCTTCTGGGTAGGAAGTATGACGTTTTAATAAAAGGGTGCCATCTGCATATTGGTAAATAATGCAGTTTGAAACCACGCTATGTAAGTCATTGACATAGGTGTTAAACATTAGTGGAGAAAGAACGGACCCTTGCGGAACGCCAGATTTTATACTAACTGTGGAACTTTGCACATTGTTCACCGAAACTAACTGTGTGCCCCCAAGCAGAAAATTTTCTAAAAGTGACAAGAAGGGTCCACGAAAACCTATGGCTGAAATTTTGTTAAGTAGTATAGAGTGATTAACAGTATCAAACGCTTTCGACACGTCAAGGAAGCATGCGCAAGTGAACAAGTTATTCTCAAAGCCATAATTTAAGTCATCAGAAAACGTGTCCGAGAGAGGTTGTGTTCCTCGGCCAGCTATAAAGCCATACTGACTCGGAGACATAATCTTATATTTATCAATAAAGGATGCCATCGTCATATAAATATATTTTTCTAATATTTGTGCCACACATGGCGAAACAGATATTGGGCGAGAGTTTTCTACCTTACTTCTCTGACCTCCCTTAATAGGGTTTTGACAACAGCAGCTTTTAATGCACGGGGTATGATACCAGTCTCGATTATATTGTTGAAAAGTAAAAGGAGTGTGTCCTTAATGTAAGTGAAATTTCTTCGAAGATCACTAAGGCGTATTTATCCATTCCATGGGATTTGTTCAATTTGAGGCTAAGTATTATAGATTCTAAGTCGTTTGCTGTCATGTAAGGGAGAAAAGCGGAAGCAGGGTTCGAGTTAGGAATAGATGAACTCATTGTGCTTTTTTTGGCTGTTCGGAAAAAGACGCAAAGAAATCGTTAAAACGATTTGAAGCAGCAAGTGAGTTAATACCAAAGGCGTCTTTTAAAATGCTTCCTTGCACGCGCGGGGAGACACCGCGCAATTCGTTGATCAATGACCAGGTTTTAACAGCGTTGCTCCGAGATTCAGAAAACTGCTTTTGAAAATAAGCCCGTTTACCAGAGCGAGTGAGTGCGCTAACTCTGTTGCGGATAGATCTGAATTCTACATGCAGGCTTTGGTTTTGTGGTGAGTGCCGGCAGCGTTTCCAAGCAATTTATTTAAGTTTAATTGCAACTAATATGTCATTGTTATTATTATTAATAATAATATTAATAATAATACCAATTATCTTAATCCACGAAAATTATACGACGCGCCTGTGTAGCGGGAGCATCATACGCGTGCACAAGAGCATCAGCTCAAATATTTAGGCATTTCCAAATTCGGACGGTAACTGCAAAATAAAAACGAAACAAATTACCGCATACAGGAGCATATACTGAATAGCCAATAGATAAGCAGGTTCAACGTTTCACAAAGGGTAAGTTCTCTGAAACGTTCGCGGTCTTTTGTCGACAGTACCAGCGTTTTAGTTACGTCATATATTAATTACAAAGTGGGTGACAAATTTGTTCCTTCTGCTGGTGTTGTATAAATTCCCCAAAAGGTGGTCATATTCCTTATGATTACGTTTTAAAATGCATTCGTGAAATCGTCATACACATCGTGGTTACACACAAAGAGAGACTTTTGGACCTCCTGATGAAAACGTACACAAAGAGTACGCCCTATGCCCTTTTTTGAAATCAAGTTGTTGATCCCCGCCTCGAAAACACAGTCACATGCCTCAACGAATGATGTCAAAGAAGGGGAGGGAACTGACAGGTCTCCAAAGTCCGAGTCAGCAGTGCCTTTTACACTCAAGTACAGTATACGTAGCACTTGGTTTCCTTCAGAAAAAACGTGCATTTTTTCTCTTCAGCTCAAATCTCTGAGATGTCCCGACACAAGAATGACACTTCAAAATTCTTGTCGTAAGCCACCCAGCAAAATAAACCATGTTGTCAGCTACCATGGCCGAAGGGTCATTTAAGGCGAATCGTCTGCTGCGCGAAGGAAAACTGAGCTTCGCAAGGGTAGTGAAACAGCGGTTGCCGATATGCCCACCGGAAGAGTAGCAAAGAGGGACATCATGTCGTCAGCACAGTTTGATTTTTAAGTCAGCTTGAATAAGTTACTCACCACAAGATGTCTGAACGCGGCCTGAAACTGACGAGAAGTAGAGTTTGCGTTTGCTCCAGATCTTGAACGTATTATAGCAAAGGTGTTTTCAAGCGTATCCGGGTTCAAGTGGCGTGTTAAAATGTAGGTAAGCCCAAAATTAACTGTGAGGTGATTACAGAACATCATCAGAGACCTCATTCTCAAGCAAAACCAAAGAATGCAGTTTGGCTGCCTTCTACATCCGAGTACTTGCAGGGTTTCAAAAACTTGAATGCACTCTTTGAAACACTCTTCATGGACAGAGCCATTATGCATCGCAGAGGCGAATGGCGTTTCGGCAAATTTGCGGGAGCTATTTAGGCTGTTGAAAAGTCGGTCGATTCTTTCAGCGAATCTCGCTGTATGAATAGCTGCAGCTGGCAATTGCTGGAACGTTATGAAGGCATACATTGAACCAGCAAAATGGTTGCTAAAACTTAGGCCGCTAGTTTCAGCGCCTTTTTTGAGCAGAACGTCAAATTAAAGTGTTTTGCGTTCAGCTTGGGCATGGAAAATATCTCAAGTTTCAGGTTCTTTTCATAAGCTTCCTTTATGTACGAGCTTTTCACTACATGATCACAGACTTTGAAGTCATACAGGAATGTGACATCTGCGCCAATCGCGCCAATTTGGTACAAACCCTAATTTCTATGGCTAGTTGCGCCGAAAACGCGAAATCTTTCGAAATTGCGCCAGACTGCGCAAAACTAACTAGAAAAACGTTTGCGGCGATACTAGATTTAGCGGGAAACGAGAGCTTGGTTGGCAACGTTCAATCTCGTCATAGTAAAGTACATGGCACGAGTACAATGTGGCGCAATCAATCGCCGGATTCGAAGACTTCAGCTTTAGTATCTTTCTGTACCAATGATACGTGGTCTTTTCACGATTCTCCTACTTTCCGCTGTCATTTTTGACTGCATGCTACAGGTATACTGTCAGGCGGACTCGCTGTCTGGCCGCGGGGGGTACGATGCACGGGCTATAAATATGAGTAAGTATTTCTTTTGTTTTGAGAGTAAACCTTTGCTTAAAAGTGCGATTGAGAGCCTACATTGTGTAATTGTTCGCTCGTGTCCGTAATCTTCTCGTCAAAATGGACGACGCCGTCGCCGTGAGTACTTTCTGTTATCCCACACGTGCTTCCGGTGCGTGAACAATCGAAGGAATCGGTCACATACCCGTAATTAGCGTGCATGTGCTGCTCATAGCTTTTCTACCAATTCACTATTTACCTTATAACTCACTTTGGTGGTGAATTATTTTCTATCTGCACGTGCTTTCTACGAGCGTCCGATTGATGTCTGGTTCTAGCAAATCGTGCTTCCCTGTTCGTGCTCTTGAATCACCGCTTTAAAAAGCGTTGCACTACAATTGCGCTTTGGCACAAATTCGTTTAATCTTGAGGTACCTGGTGCCCACCTAACCTTGCAACAAGCCTGTGTTTCTTGCCCTCATCTATATGCATTGGACTCGGGTTTGCCTTTTTTTTTTCTGTTTATTGTTCTTTTATTTTTATCTGGTGCGTATCGGCGCTGATGACTTATTGGAACCAGGGATAAAAAACAATAACGATTAAATAAGAATAATAAGATATACGTGATTTAAATCCGATTTTTTATGATTTCAGCTGCTGATAAGCTGCTCTAACCTTTTCTGCTCATAGTCGGCTCCAAACTATAAAATTTTCTGCTCCGAAGTTGCTCCAAGCTGAGTAAACTACTGCTCCAAAACAAGAATTGTGTGCTCCTAAGCTGCTCCAAAATCCAGATTTTTCTGCTCCAAAAAATTGCTCCAAAACTTGTTTCACCTGCCTCACCCCTGGTCATACTTAGATAGCATGTTTCTGAGGCACTTCAGCAGGTGCGGAGCATCAAAAAGGAAAAAAAAAAACTAGGTTTGCCATTGACATCTATGTAAGGCTTCTCGGCGGTTATAAGGCTTGAAAAAAGGGAGACGTTCTTGCTCCCGTGATCACACAACACAGCTACTGGCTCCAGGCGAGCATCCACAAGGAGTCTGTAGCACTCGAAAAGAAGATCCTGTAGGACATTGGTAGGTGTAATTTATGTACGAAAGAGTAGCCAAGTGTATGCTTCCATGGTGTTTGAATTCCTTTTACCATAAGCACGAGAGCCTTGTTTGATAGTTTCTCACCTTGCACACCATTACTATGCTCTTCAAGTCCTTCGAACCTGTCAGATGAGGTGTTGCATGAGAGCTCTTTTTAATGTGCATCTCATCAAACACTATGCTGCAGGCTCGATCGGCTCGTGAAAAAGAAGTCACTAGCGTCTTTACCAGCTCAAAAATTTCGGGGTAAAACGCAACTCTCTGTGGAACACGCTGAAGCCAGAGCTGCAGTGATTGGACTGATGGTAACCTAGGCAGTCGCCTACAATACTTATAGCCTTTTGGACTATGAAAGTAGAGGCAAAAAAGCCAAAGCCTTGTTTTGGCTGCACCATCGTCGACAAAACCGGCTCACATCCCTCATCCTAAGCTAGGCCTCAACGGGTGCAGCGACGGCTGGAGAAACATGAATGGGAGCACTTTCAACAAATTCAGCAACAGTCCTCCTCTTACGCTGTCGTTGCGGCCTTCTTTGCAGCCTCTTGTTTTGTTCTCGGACCTGTCGTACCTTGGCCCTCAGTGTGTACATCTTTTACTTGTCAATGCTGCGTGCCTTGCTTGATGCTGCAAGGTGGCAAATCACCTAGATCAGTATACTCTAAGAATGTTCATATATGTGTAAATGGTGGCCAATAAGAACTTGCATTCCTTGTCAAGTTGCACAACTTTTTTTTTTAAACCAGGTACTGCAAAACATGTGATAACGTACTACATACATGCAATTCAAATTTAAATAAGGTGATCATCATGCACGTATGGCAAAGGCAGTCTCTAGCTAGCTATAAAAAGGCTTCCTTACATGAGACTTTGCGAAAAAATTGTTGCGTTACCATTCAGTCAAACCCTTCCAGCCGTTTTGGTGGTTCGTCTGTGAAACTTTATGAGCTTTTTGTATACATTCCCTTAGCAAAAAGAGGCCGTGCTTCAAACGAAGTTGAAATATATTGAATACAAATATTCATTTTGTATTCATTCTGTAATATTTTGTCCACATTCGAAATACGCGCTTAAGGCAATCAAAATATATCTTCAATATTGATCAGAAAAAATTTAAGATATACCAAAACTATAATTACTTCTCCCTCAAGATGTCATTTGTGTATTAAGAAATCGAATACACAGTTTTGTTTTTGGATTTTGTTAGTAAATCGTGCCCCTGTGGTATTTGAAGGCAGTACTAAATAGATCCCACAACTATACATTAGAGACGAACACAAACACAAACACCATGACGCACTGAACACCTGAATCACAGTCCTGTTGACTGCCGTAGAGCCTTATATATCCTACAGGTTAAAGGTAACTATTTGGTCGGCGACCACATCTGCACTTATTGAGGTTCCAGTTATTCGGTCTTCTTTTCGGGAGTATGTCAAAGGAGAAACAGTGTTTTGAAATTCGTGGACATCTCTTACCAAAAAGCATCGGTACAACTTATAGCAATTCCGCGTAGTCTCTAAAACAATATCCACTAAAACGGCTCCTAGAAGAAATATTATTGCTTCTCTGCATAGCACGACTCAGGACGAAGTGAGTCAAGGCAGTTCCTCCTGTTTAAAATGTTTTTTTTTGCTTTTTTCTACTGGTTGACTGTTTAATATGGTCATTAACGTCACTATATTAAAGTCACTACTCACATGACATACAACGCTGTGTATACACATTCAGTGAACTAACATTGTGCTAACACAACCACGCCAAACATATCTTCTCACAGCACTTGCTGAAGCTTTCCAGCATCAGCAATTGTTGTGGTTGTAGTTCCCGAACTGGGTTGGCGATTGGTGCGCAAGAAACTCATCAGGTGCGTTCTTGATAGAAAAAAAGGAAACAATAACGTAAACTGAGCTGATTTATCAGTGCCATGCTGCAGAACTCAATTAACAAACTTATCAAATGTTGTATTTGGGCACTTCAGTGTATTCCACATCTGCTTGACGTGAACTTCTGATAGACAAGCTTTTCAGTACTTTGGTAGTTGAGTCAAACTACCAAAGTATTGCAGTCAAAAGATACTTAGAGTATAACACAACAGTATTTACGATTTCCATGTATTTTACCAGTATTCTGCACACACCTTTAATTGCTGCATTTTTTTTAGGGTTGGAGTATATTTTGCTTGAAATAAAAAATATTTTAAGAAATCTTTGTGAAAGGTATTTTGTGGCTTCTAATTTAGTATTTACATATTTCAGAACGCGTGAAGGGAACTCGAAATGTAGTTTAAATAAAGGTATTTCAAAAAGATTTTCAAAAATATATTTTAGTACTAATGGGAAAAAAAGAAATGTATATGTTCTGTCTAATTTTTGTGTACTTACAATCATGAACTGCACTTCAAATACACGCAAATTAGAACGTGGTATATTTGAAACGTCTTAGTTTTCGCTAAGGGTTGCTTTAACTATAGTAATGTGAGGCACAAATAAATGGTGGGTTTTCACCAACTCCAGTTTGTAGCTGGCTGTTATCCGGCCTTGTGTTCTGTGTTTAGGGGTTAAAAGCGCTAAAAACGACGGACTTTTAACCCCTAAACATGTTTAACCAACAAGCCCAAATCCAAACCCTTCTGTGTTATCTGTGACATAGTGCTTTATGTACCGCCAACTCCCAGAATAAACTTGAGTATCTTCAAGTCACCTGGTACCTATAACTAGCCTTGGTTGTTTGTGTTCGGTGACTAATTTGTACACTTTAACAAAACAAAACGAAAAACGCGCAAAGCGTAAATTTTTGGATTATGAAAGAGCACTTACCTCTGTGAGAAAGTACACCAGCACAGGCAGAGAGAGAGTCCTCAGGTGACGGTCCATAAATCGACGGCGCCATGTCAGCCATGTCTCCGCTGGACTCGTGAGCAGGAACAGCATTTTGAGGAAGGGCGTTGCTATGATCAACTTCAAAATAAATAGAAAGTGCTGTTACAATAACTGTAGTAACAGCAAAAAGCACAAAAAATGACAGAGCAACAAGGCGCGCAGAAACGCCCTGCTCTCCCATCACTTACTGTGGGCCTCCAGTGGACTGTTCTCTAGTGTGAGACAGGATTATGTGTGGTCACATGAAGCTGACGAACATCCCTCTGCAAAGGTAATGTGAAAACTGTGAATTAGTGGTTGAATTCCTGATTTATTCTACTTTGTTTAACATCTCAAAATAAAAATAAAAATCACCTTCTTCCAGGGACTGCCCGATTTCGGAAGACTGGTCGTCAGGAATGCCACTGGAACTCCGGGAGTCTGGGCGGCTGGAGTATGTGCAGGTCGATGAAGTTGGAGAACGCATCCCTGCCAATTTAGCATGAAGTTATTGAAGGCATAGCGGTTAAATTCCTAGTTGATTCTCCTATTTTAACATCTGGAAATAAAAATCAGCTTCTTCTAAGGACTGTTCCATTTCGGAAGACTGGTCGTCAGGAATGCCACAGAAACTCCAAGAGTCGGAGCGGCCCGGGTATCGGTAGGTCGGTGAGGCTGCAGAACTCCTTCTTGCAAAATTAATGTGAAATTAGTGAAACAGTAGTGGTTGATTTTCTCCCCATTGGGGAAAACTAAGATGTTCGAAATATACCGCATTCTAATTTGAGTGTATTTGAAGTAGAGTTCATACTTGTAAGTACACAAAAAATAAACCGAAAACATAAAATTATTTTTTTTCACTTACTACTCAAATATATTCCTAAAAATCTTTTTAAAATACCCTTATTTAAGCTACATTTGAAGTTATCTTAATGTGTTCCGAAATGTGTAAATACAAAATTAGTACGCAGAAAATACCTTTCGCATCGATTTTTTAAAAATAATGTTTCATTTCATGTAAAATACACCCCAACCCTAATAAAAATGCAGCGATCAAAATATGTGCAGAATATTCTTAAAATACATATAACTCGTCAATACTGTTGTCTTATACTCTAAGTATCTTTTGACTGCAATACTTCGCTTGGGTAGTTCGCTTTAAACTACCCAAGTATTGAAAAGCTCGCCTATCAGAAATTAAATTCAAGCAGATGTTGCTGTGGGCACTGAAGTGCCCAAATACATTTGATTAGTTTGACCAAATACGATATAGCTTCGCCAATACTGGAAACTCCTCCGAAAACCTATGGGAGCGGCGGCGAACGTGACAGTGGCGCCTCTAGCGGACTCGGAGTCTACCGAAGCGGACAACGCAATGGAAAAGTATAGGCTCCGCGACGTCCTCGAGCTTTGCGA
This sequence comes from Ixodes scapularis, assembly GCF_016920785.2. Taxonomy (NCBI): domain Eukaryota; kingdom Metazoa; phylum Arthropoda; class Arachnida; order Ixodida; family Ixodidae; genus Ixodes; species Ixodes scapularis. Next base: position 60,568,038 of record NW_024609838.1, on the reverse strand, counting down.
GCCCCGCTTCTTCACCCCAACAGCTGAAACAATTCATTACGGTCAACACGTTTGCAAAGCGGAATCCACTGATGGCAACTGCAACGACAAACAAATAACAATGCGGGCATGAAAGAAGATAGAGCAGTTTATTTAGAGGTCTCAAACACCGCTCAGAGGGATTACACGCGATTAAAGCGCATCTGGGAAGCGGAAAAAGGCGTTTAGCAACTCGTAGAACATCGTAAGAAGTTACTGTCTATCCGTTACAAACTGCGTTGTCACAATTTCTTACCTGAATAGGTGATTATTTAATCGTGCGCAAACAATATGTTAAAATTACCAGAGCGAATGCACCAGTCTCTGCAGCATTACAAAAACGAAAAGTAACGAGAAAAATGTCCGTGCAAAAACTTTCCGAACTTTGCAGAAAAATTGGGGTCCCCATCCCAGACGAAAATAAAAAGAAATGGAGAACAGTCGGGAACAGCGGCCGGCGATTGCAACGAAGAAGTTAGGAAACGATACAAAAATACAAATCAAACAGCAAAGACCTCCTTTAACGACGACGATCGCACGTGGCGTCGGTTGAAAATTAGCAGGTGGTGCTCGCAAAGCAACAAGTAAAGCGGAAGATACACGACGAAACTATAAAAAAAAGAGCTTAATTTTTTTTTTCAGCTGCACGTTACACGTTTGTTTAATTGCTTTCGCGGCGTTGGTAGGAACTAAGAACAAAAGAGCTGCAATCTGCTACGTGCTAGCAGTGTGTGACCTTTTTTGCTTTCGCTTTTTTTTTCCCAGTGACTTTGGGAGGTTGTTTGTTTGCTCGCTTGGGGCAGCAGTTCAAAAGTACATTCCAGTATACTTGTTGGCGTACATGTCCAGGCAATCCTTGCACACCGTTCCTTTGTTTTGAGTGTAGATCAGCGGCCTCAAGTGCGTTTTCATCTGAACTTTTCTTTGGTGAAATATCCGTCTGTTGAGGCGTGAGTGGCGCTTTTGAAGCAAAACTTGGATAGCTGTTCCAGTTTAACTTGAAGTAACTTAATTACTCACGTTTGTTCGGTCTTCGGGAAGCGGAAGAAGGATTTTCCAAAACATCAGAAAAACTGGTTTTCGGAGTGGAGTTGGCAGACACATGGCACGACTGGCATCTCCAAGTATGCGCTAATGTATGCCCGAAGGCGGCCGGTTGATCAATCAACGATCACTCATAGCAGACGTGACCGCGTACTCAAATAAAATCCAAATAGAAATGTATAACGAGCTTACACTCCTTAATATATTTATTTAGTATCAAAAAGTACATATGAAGATTTCGGATCAGAAACTCAATCGAAGGCGAACATAGGAGGTTATCATAGACGACAGGGGAAAAACAACAACAACAACAAAGTTGCAGACGGCCCTCCAAATGTCCAGGCATAGCGTAGCAGACGAACAGGTGGTAGTAAGCGACGAGGCAAAGGAAAGAAAGTAAAAACTAAGCCAAACAAGGCAAAGCAAAATACGCGATGGTTCGAACGTCAAGTAAGCGCAAGAAAAAAAAAAAAGCAAGCAAAAAACATATACGCAGGAGGAAGAACGACCGCGGCGGCGTAGCGTCGCCTCAAACATAAAAAGAAAGTAGACTTTGTCAAATGGAAGGAGGTGCACGACCGTCCATCGGCTGTTGTTTTTTTTGTAACTAGGCTTTTATTAGGTTCAGTAATAGCGTCAGATTTGCATGTGCACAATCGTCATCTTCAAGGGGATACTGACATCGCAGTAAGGTACGTCGCTCGAAATTGCCTTTTGCTTCTTTTTCCGGAGACGATCGGGATATAGCCAGCTCGCTATTCGACGAAACGGTTTTAAGCAATACAATCATGAGAAATCGAAATTGCAACAACAATAAGAACTGATCGAAATGCACAATAAAGTTGGAACGTAGCAATGTTCTAAAACATTTTTTACATTACCCTTTTCAAAGAAACAGGGCGAAGGTACATTCGTGTCTTGCCTGGCAGACATAAGTTCTGAGTCTTCTCGCGGACTGCTTTCTTCGGGAGAGCCCGATAATTCCACCCTACAAGCTGTAACATCTTTCCCTCGCTAAGAAAATGTCCTTGACTCATGAGGTGGACCCTGCTTTTTTACATTCAAAGCAGCGAATAACCGTGACAATTGTTTTTCATTGCTCACCTCGCACCGAGATAGGCAAAACCAATGCACTGTGGAGAATTTGTCTGCTAGCGGAGACTCCGAGCTCGCCAGGGGCGCTGCGATCACTTTTCGCCCGTGATCCGCGGGAGTTGCCAGTATTGGCTTACATGGTATTTGGTTTGACTGTTAATTGAGTTGAGCAGCATCGCACTGATAAATGAGCCCATTTTATGCTACTGCTTCCTTCTTTTATATCAAGAACACAGCTGAAGAGTTTCTTGCACACCAATCACAAACGGAATTCGAGAACTACAACCACAACATTTGCTGATGCTGGAAAGCTTCAGGAAGTGCTGTGAGCAGATATGTTTGGCGTGGTTATGTTACGACAATGTTAGTTCACTGAATGTGGATACTCACCATTGTACGTGATGTGAGTAGTGACTTTAATATAGCGACGTTAATGACTATATTAAATAGTCTACTAGTAAAAAAACAAAAATAACAATTTTAAAGTGAAACGACTGCCTGGACTTGCTCCGTCCTGAGTGGTACTGTGCAGAGAAGCAATAACATTTGTTGTAGGTGCCGTTTTTGTGGATATTGTTTTAGCGACTGCGCCGAATTATTATTAGTCATTGTACCAATGCATTTTCATAAGAGATATTTCCACGCGCGTCGACGAGCGAGGGCGTGCGTAGCCGAGTGGTTACCGCACTTGACTCTCGTGCGGTAGCCCAGGGTTTGATTCCTGGGAGCGCCGTGTATTTTATTTATTCTTTCAAATTAGATTTCTCGTAATTTCGAGAACCGTGTTGCTTGTTCTAGGTTAGCATGATCTACGTGCCGAATCTTCTAGGCCGATTGTTCCAGAAGTCCACGCGTGTACAAAAGGGGCCCGCGTGGCGAGCCGGGGTCGGTTCCGCCCCAGCGTTCGACTCTGCTGTTACGCCGACTTCGACGACCGCGACGCTCTCCTTTCTTCTGTTCCCTTTTTATTTTTGGGCACAAGTTCGACCAATTAAACGTTTAGTTTCCTCAGTTATTATCGCCTCATCAATTGGCATTAGTAACATTTTGGTGGAGGTGCTGGGTACCGCATGCCCGTGCAGTGTTCCCCTCCAAGAGCCCGCAGTGCAAGTTCGACTCCATGCCCGGTGAGAAGACCACTCTCTGCGGAACCCGAAACTCGCACTAGCCGACGCATCAAAAGAGAGGATCCTGAATACGGTTTACTGCTGGACAAGCCCAAGCCGAAGAAGACGACGATGGCCAAGCAGGCGCAGATCTCGGCCGCTTCTACCGTCATATACCTTCCCGCCGCACCCAAAACTCCGACGCCTTTCCACGGAGACACACATGAGGAGATCGAAGACTGGCTGCAACACTATGAACGTGTGGCCCGCAATAACGGGTGGTCAGCTGAGCACTGCTTGCAGAACCTTTACCTTTCCCTGGAAGGAACTGCGAGGCACTGCTTGGAAAACCACGAGGCATCTTTGACGTCGTAGCAGGTGTGCAAGGAAGAACTGAAGAAGACGTTTGCCTGCCAACACCGGCGTGAGAGGGCCGAAGATCTCCTGCGAACAAGAACCCAAGGTCTAAATGAGAGCATCACCCGCTTCGTCGAGGATGTTCTCCTCGTGTGCACCCGCGCCGATTCTCAGGCTACCCAGGAGAAGAAGCTGCACCACCTGATGAGGGTTGTGAAGAGCGAGATATTCGGCGGTCTCATCCGCATTCCCCCGACAACGGTTGACGGGTTCGTCACGGTGGTGACGAATATGGAACGGGTCCTACTAGCACGCGCCAGACACTACCAGCGACACCCCGGCGTAACCATTCTGGCGACACCCGCATCCGACCTTGACATCCGTGAAATTATCCGTGAAGTCGTCCAGGAGGAACGGAAGAAGCTCCTGCCCGCTGCCGCACGCCCGGCCTCACTCCCCATTGCCGAGGTTGTGGGAGAAGAAGTCCAGAGAGCCATCCAACCAGAGGCTCCCGTCGTCGTGGCAGCCCCCGAGAAGCTCACGTTGACTTACGCCGCAGTGACCCGACGGCCACCGCCTCCTCCTCGCAGTTATGGCGCCCCGCCTCGACGTCAGTCTCCTGCGCCGCAGTACGACCGACGCCACGACGACCAGGTCCAGTACGCCTGCCAGGAGCAGGGTGTCGAACCGAAATGCTTTTCGCTCCGGTTTTCGTTCCGGTTCAGGGAAAACTGTTCAGCTCCGGTTCAACTCCGGAGTGAAAAAAGAAAGGTTCAAACCGGTACGAACCGGTTCGTACTCATATGCTACAAAAACATTTGACCACAGCAAAAGATAAAACTATGCATATTTTATACAAGCTTTACATATAAAGAGCAAAGGCTCACATTATTCTGTGGAACACACGCGCTAGTGCTGGGGCATTTCGGGACGGTAGGTAAAAGCGCAGTTCAATGTCGGGCAACCGACCGAAGAAGCAGGACGTCGTTTAGCATATCCGGGGAAAGACGGCACCTTTGAGACGATAGAATGAGCTTCAGTGCAGAAAAAGCTCCCTCCACGCTGACCTGGGTAGCAGGCACTCCCAGGGCTACTTGCTCCAATTCACAGAGTTCTGGATGGCGTTCCCGTGATTCCTTCCAAAACTGTAACACGTTAGCGTGCCTTGAAAGCCGCGGCTTCTTGTCTAGCATTTCCACGAGCCATGCTATATAAAGTGGTTAATCTTAGTTAAACATGTAAAATAACACAACAAAAGACGAGAACAAGAAGTATACAGGACAAGAGCTATTAAGTGGGCTACCGGTACCGCGAATGTGCACGCCAGCCTCAACCTTTCTTTCCTTGAGGAGCACTTCCGGGGCGTCTTCCGAATCTTTTCAAGCTGCCACAGTTTCAGAAGCGAGGGTAGAATCGTGCTCACAATGCAGAGCTGGGATCCGCCTCCAAGTCTTTGTCAGATGCAACGTGGCCCGGTACTTTTGCTCAGGGATGAGAAGAAGGCGGTAGCGGGGACCCATGTGCAGTGCTGCACAGAAGACATCCGTGTCAAGAAGTTGTTGCTCCCTCTTTTTCGTGGACTGGACGAAGGCCTTTGCCAACGGCGAGGATATCTTGGAAGTGTCCATGAAATATGTCAGCCATGCTCCGTAGAAATCAGTGATCTGTTCTTTCTGCAATGTCTTCGTCGCCACTTCTGCCGGGCGAAGCGATACTGCGAGCATTTCGACTTCCGCCCATAGGTCTTCAGTCGACCGGGAGCTTTCTTCTTTTGAGAGGAACCCTCCAACAAAGCCTCCTAGTTAGAGTCGTCTGGTGAGCATATGCAGCGCGACATCCACCGCTTTCGACAATCAAGCACTGGTTTCTTCAATCCTAGCTTTCTGATCAGGGACATAACACATTCGACACGTAGTCTCTTAACAAGCGCACGGCTTTCTCCGGTTTGCACGAAAATAAGATTTTTTTCTTTACATTTTTGGTTTATTTTTTGGGGCTACTGTGTTTTTCGCTACGCACTTTTCACGCGACCTGACTTCGCGTATGAACCGAAAACCGCATGGAAAACATATCGGTTCCGCTCCGGAGTGAAACATATTATTTCGTTCCGGTTCAACTCCGGTTCTAGGGAAAATAAGCGTTTTTTCCGGTTTTCGGTTCACGGTTCGGGTTTGGTTCAATACCCTGGCCAGGAGCCCCACGCACCTCGGAAGACCGGCGTGTGGCGAACACCCCACCGCCGTCTTCTGTGTTTCCACTGCGGGGAAGCAAACCACACCTACCATTAATGCCCATACCGACGGCTCGGGCTGCGGCGGTTCCACCCAAATGGCCCACGCCTCCGTTAGGGTGAACGGCCTCGGGAGATTGACGAGTACTTGCGACAACCTTAGTCCCCCGAGCCTGCGTCCCACCGAGAGTTCCGGTCGCCGTCGCCACGACATCCAGCTTCGCCAATGCACCGACCCCGACGTGAAAGCCTGTCACCCCTAGCACCTCGCCGGGGAAAATAGGTCCGGCAACCCCTGGAGGTGGAGTTGCCGAAGACAACCGACGCCAAGGTCATCCGCGAACGTCAGAAGGCCCCCACTCGAACGCTACCAGAGACCGAAACGACGCCTTTGCAACGGTGTCCAACAACTTAAACGTCGGCATCGACGGGAACGACGCATCAGCACTCATGGACACCGCAGCAGACTACTCAGTCTTGAGGGGGAGCCTCTCCCGCCGCCTTCGAAAAGTCACGACGCCGTAGGATGGACCTCAAATACGAACCGCCCGAGGGCAACTCATCACACCACTCGGGAGATGCACTGCTCGCGTCGAGATCCAAGGTCAGACGTGCCCTGTGAAGTTCGTCGTTCTGGAAGACTGTTCGAAGGACGTTATCCTCGGAATGGACTTCCTCTGCGAGTATGGTGCCGTCATTGACCTTGGGGAAAACCAGCCGATGTTGCGAAAGCCTGTTTTGCCACCGGTAGAGACCAACACGACGTCAACCGCGATACGAGTTATCGCCGATTATGTGAACCTGCCGCCGCGGTCGAGTGTTTTTGTCACCGTCATAACCGATGCCGCCATGTACGGTGAAGCTCTACTGGAAGGCAGCATCCAACTGCTCCTTGAAAAAGAAATCGGCGTAGCACGAGGTGTAACGGATCTACGAGGGGACTTGCAACTGTTCTCATGACAAACTTCCGAGAGGAGCCGTAACACCTAACGAAGGGTACCACCGTAGGCAACATCGAGGAGCTTCAGACGCAACCCGTGGTCACCGCAATCTCGGACTAAACCTTGCCGTCACAGCAGAAGTGCATGGCGCCGCTGCAGTTCGACATTGGCCCGGAATTCCCAGGTCCTAAGCGCCGCAACTGGTTGATCTCCTTGCTGAATGCAATGATTGTTTTGCCACATCGTCAAAAGTTCGCCAAACCCCAATGGCGAAACATCGCATTGTTACCAACGACGACGCGCTTCCTGTCCACCAGTCGCCGTACCAAGTCTCCTTAAAGGAAACGAAGGTAATTCAAGATCAAGTCCAGGAAATACTCGACGACGACAAAATTCAAGGGTCAAGAAATCCGTGGGCGTCCCCAGTCGTCCTTGTAAAAAAGAAGGATGGAACTCTGAGGTTCTGCGTGGATTATCGTCGACTGAACGCTGTGACGAAGTATGTCTATCTGCTACACCGCATCGACGATACGTTAGACCGACTGCGCCACTTCCGATATTTTTCGTCGATGGACCTGAAGAGTAGTTACTGTCAGATTAAAGTCGACGAACGCGACCGGGAGAAAACTGCCTTCGTCACTCCCGACGGACTGTTCGAATTCAAATTATGCTGTTCGGACTTTGTACAGCACCAGCCACCTTCCAGCGCGTCATGAACACCGTGCTGGCAGGCCTGAAATGGCAGAGCTGCCTCGTCGACCTGGATGATGTCGTAGTATTTTCGCGGAATTTCGACGAACACCTGAGACGACTTCGAGCCCTGCTTCAAGCCATCAACACCACCTGCCTGTCACTCAAGCCAACAAAGTGTCGATTCGCCTATGGTGAACTTAAGTTCCTTGGCCACGTCGTGAACAACAAAGGTGTTGTCCCTGACCCCCAGAAGACCCGCGGCTCAGGTGCATTTATGCAGCCGTCTGACAAGAAGGCCGTGAGAAGATTCCTCGGACTGTGTGCCTACTACAGACGATTTGTTCGGTACTTCGCCAAGCTGTCTGCACCCCTGACGAACCTCAGAAAGGACGCCGTGAAGTTTGAATGGACGGAAGAACAGCAGCGGTCATTCGATGAGCTGAAACGAAAACTCTACACGCCCCCGATTCTTGGTCATTTCGACCAGTTCGCTGATACAAAGATCCACACGGACGCCAGTAACAACGCATTGGCACGGTACTAGTCCAAATGCAAGACGGGGCAGTGCGAGTCATCGCATACGCGAGTCGGACGCTGCCTAAGGGGGAGAGGAACTACTCTACAACTGAAAAGGAGTGCCTTGCTGTCATCTGGGCAATAACAAAATTTCGCCCATATTTGTATGGAAGTACTTTTCGCGTGGTCACGGACCACCACTCGCTCCGGTGGCTCGCAAATCTTAAAGGCCCCTCTGGACGCCTCGCCCGGTGGAGCCTACGACGGCAGGAGTTCGACTTGACCGTTGTGTACAAGTCCGGCCGAAAGCACAATGACGCCGACTGCCTGTCAAGAGCTCCTGTCGAGGCCGGTCGTGCCTTTGTCGATTACGATGACGATGAGTGTTTCCCCGGCGCTTTGGACGTCAGCGACATGGCAGCACTCCAACGAGACGACCCCGAACTTGGGGCGCTCATTGAGCAGTTAGAGCGACGAGCGAGTACGGTTCCCCGTGCTTCCTTAAGAATCCTGCATACCTTCTCCATGCAACAAGGGTGATGTACAAGGAGAACTTCGCCAACAACAACACAGCATGGCTGTTGGTTATTCCTGCCAGCCTCTGAGACGAAATCTTCCAAGGATGCCATGACGACCCAACGGCTGGACACCTTGGCTACAGCAGGACGCTCGCCAGGATTCGCGAAACGTGGTACTGGCCGAGGATACCGAAGGCCGTTCACCTTTACATTCGATCATGCCACGAGTATCAGCGACGCAAAAAACTGCCGACGAAACCGTCAAGACTTCTGCATCTGATAGGTCCCCCGTCCAGGCCGTCCCAGCAGATCGGAATGGATTTGCTTGGCCCTTTCTCGCCGACAACGTCAGGAAACCACTGGATAATCGTCGCCATAGATTATCTCACGTGGTACGCCGAGACGAAAGCCCTTCCATCAGGTAGGGCTGTGGAAGTCGCCAAGTTTTTCATCAAGTCCATTGTCCTCCGGCACGGTGCCCCGAAAGTCCTCAATACAGACCGTGGATCACCGTTCATAGCCCAGCTGACGCAAGAGATCCTTTGTCTCATTGGCACCGGCCACGGTCGAACCACTGCGTACCATCCGCAGACAAATGGACTAACAGAACGGCTAAACAAAACCATCGTCGACATGGTCTTCATGTATGTCGACGTAGAGCACAAGACTTGGGACGAGGTGTTACTCTACGTCACGTTTGCTTACAGCACGGCGGTGCAAGAGACGACAGGAGTAACCCTGTTTCAACTGGTGCATGGCAGAAAAGTAACGACCATTCTCGACACAATGCTGCCCCATGAACCAGCTGACGATGCGATCCCCGACGCCCAGGAGGTTGCTCAACGAGCCGAAGAAGTTCGCCAGCTCGCCCGACTCAGAATTCAAGATCAACAACGTGTCGACGCTACTCGTTACAACCTTCGCCGGATCGACGTTCGCTTCAAGCCCGGAGACCGTGTGTAGGTTTGGACACCTATAAGACGACGCGGTCTAAGCGAGGAACTCCTGAAGCGCTACTTCGGACCTTACAAAGTGCTTCGTCGACTCGGGGATTTGAACTGCGAGGTGATGCCTGACGGAACACGGACTTCGTTACGCCGCCCTCCATGACCGGATGTCGTCCACGTCGTGCGCCTCAAGCCGTACTATGCGCGATAAGACTGTGAACTGTGATCTTGCGCAACGCTTGATAGGAATGTGTTCTGCCAGCTTCCGTATTTTTTCATTTTTTTTGTTCGTTTTGCTTTGTTTCATTGCCTTTCATGGGGCATCGAGACAATGCCGTTTTAACGAGGGGAGTAATGCCACGCGCGTCGGCAAGCGAGCGCGTGCGTGGCCGAGTGGTTACCGCACTTGACTCTTGTGTGCTAGCCCAGGGTTTGACTGTTGGGAGCGTCGTGTGTTTTATTTATTCTTTCAAATTAGATTTCTGGTAATTTCGAGAAGCGTGTTGCTTGTTCTAGGTTAGAATGATTTACGCGCCGAATCTTCTAGGCCGATCGTTCCAGAAGTCCACGCGTGTACAAAGGGGGCCCTGCGTGCCGAGCCGGGGTCAGTTTTGCCCCAGCTTTCGACTCTGCTGCCACGCCGACTTCGATGCCCACGGCGCTCTGCTTTCTTCTGTTCTCTTTTTATTTTTGGGCACAAGTTCACCCCATTAAACGTTTAGTTTTCTCAGTTATTATCGCCTCATCAATTGCGATTCGTAACAATATCGTACACGAACTTCAAAACACTGTTTCCTTTTTGACAGTGTACCGAGGAGAAGATCGAATACTTGGAACCATAATAAGTGCGTTAAGTGCGTCATTTACAATATATTCAACGTGACGCGACCAGGACAGATTAGCAGATATATGCACACCCAGATATTTATACGATGACACGGTTTCGAAAGAGAGATTATTTAGACGATAAGAAGCACCCGGAATATCAAGACGGCAAGCACGCATAGATTTACACTTAATAATGATTAGTTTCATGTTCCACAAATCCCACCACTCAGAAACGCTGTTAATATCTGACTGAAGAAGTGAGACGCCAGAATCACTGTTAATGTCGCGATAAATGAGGCAGTCATCGGTAAAGAGGCTGATGTAAGGCTCTAGAGCAGTCAACGGGACTGTGATTTAGGTGTTTAGTGCGTCATGGTGTTTGTGTATGTGTTCGTTTCCAATGTGTAATTTTCGATCGTATTTCGTAGTGGCTTCAAATACCACAGGGAAACCACTCCCTTACGAAATCTAAAATAAGGAAAAATTGTGTAGCCAAATTTTAAGTACTCCAATGGCATCTTGAGAGCGAATTGATTATATTTTTGGTATATTTAAAAGTTTTTCTGATTAATATTGATGATATATTTTGAATAATATACGCCCGTATTTTGAGTGTGGACAAAATAATACAGAATGAATACAAAATTAAAATTCGTATTCCATATATTTCAACTTCGTTTCAAGGACGGCCTCTTTTCGCTAAGGGCCCCGATTCGCTTATATTTTAACATCGGAAAAGGAAAATAACCTTCTTTCAAGGACAACTTCATTTCCGAAAGATGCTTGAGAACGCGGACAATGCAGGTCTGCGGGCCCATATTGCAGTCGCTTACTTCACCTGAGGTTAACAATGTAGTAAATGGGGCCTGGAATGAAACTCAATTAATGACTCCTACCAGATTCCCCACATTTGCCCAAGCACACTTTATTGTATAGCAAAATGCTCAAGTGATGAAGAACATTGCGGGCATCTTCTAACTCCGATTCCCACAAACCCCGTCTCCGGATGAACATGACACTGCAATACTTCGCTCTCGGCAAAATGGTTTAATGACTCACTCATTGCCTTGGGGGATTTCGGGATCGGGGGACGGTCATCAGCGAGGCCGGGGAGAGAGTCCGCTGCCCAAGCAGCTTCTCCGAGTCCCAGCGGTGGTCGTCATAACCGCGGCATGGGGACGTCGTCGTCCAAGGTCGCTGTCCGGTCCGTTTGTCGAGTACGCCACTCGACGTAGTGCCCGCAATTTCCCCGCCCCTGCGTCCAGCGCCGTCCGAGCTCGCCTCCGTGACCGGTCCCTTGTGAAGCCGGCAGCCCAAGCCCTCTTCCTTTGTCTCCGTTCCCCTTTTAAGACCTTCCCAAGTCCTTCTCCCGCCGACCGTCCAATCGGGAGCCTTGCTGCGAGCCGACCCTCCGACGTGAGCGCTGGGTGAGGGGGCGCTTGCCCCGTTCCTCCCGGAGAGCTCGGACGTTCCGCGACAGGACGGCGACGGGAAACGGGAAGGTCACGGGGAACGAAGGAGCGCCCGACAGTACGGCGGCGGGGAGCGGCAAGATCACGGAGAGCGGAGGAGCCAGGGAGAGGGTCCCCACACCTCCCTCCTTCAAGGCTCGGACCCGGGGGGCTTGAGGTTGCGTGGTCCCCAGGACCCTTGGCAGGGAGCTCGTTCAGCTGAGTGTCACCGATGACGACGAGCACCCTCGATGATGATGATGGCATCAAACCAAGCAGGTCAGCGGTGAACGTTGATTCACTGGGAAGCTCGTGACCGACGGAGCACGGTCCACGAACTGGTCCGGAGCACCACAGCTCACAACACGGACGGGCACTCAGGTACACACAACACGCCGGCACTTAAAGTTCGCTTCCGTCCGTAATGTAACAGACAGCGAATCGCGCAAAAACGAATAGCGGCACGCTATATCAGACAGCGCGACGAAACCAAACTCTTTCGATCGTTGGACATGCCACGAAATAAAAACAAAACTTTTCATTTCAATGCTAACGGGCAGGCAATCATCAAGAACGTCAAGCTACACGTTCAAGAGGTACATAAGAGGAAAACCATTCCTTAACTAGAAAGTATGAGCACTCATTGTATACTCAAATCGTACATACGCCCACTATACAACATTTGCTCCTATCAAACTCAACCGCATTCTTTTAAAACAGTAAGCAATCTACCAGAGCGTCAGAACCGCACACCTCTGACAACATTATTAATCTCCAACACATTCGAGAAGAACGTACAAAACATCAAGAACTAACAATAACCTTCCGTAAAACAGAAACGGTCACAAATCCAGTCCCGTTCGCGAGGTGCGACTCGAAAAAAACACGCTGCCAGCAGTAGCAATTAACCAAGACCGGCACTCATGCACTCGACGTTCGCGACATACGAGCTACAAACACGCTACAGCCAAGCTACGCAGCACGCCTTCATCAGAAGGGGTAATCACCTTACTGAGAGGCCGTTGTTCCGTGGTACCGGCCACTTACACCAGTACAAAGGGAACAGTACCTGGATCGTGCGAACAGCAGATCTCATTGGACAGCCTATTTACACGGCTATGTCCGTAACGTTTGGGCATGTACCAGACGTTACCGCTTCACTGCTCGGAGGCGACCACCCAACAGGAGCGACGAGCGCGTAACGGCGGTCCGCACCGAACACTGCACGGGCTCGACAACCGTGACAAGTGCATCGACGCACGTTAGAGTTCTCCCCCGGCCAAACCCCGACACCGCATAACTAAGAAGTCTTGATGTCAAGGCCGGCCGGGATCGAGCAATAAAGGTACGCCGTCAACGCGTCTCGCGACTCTTCAACGTTCTCGAATCGAGCAACGTGTCCACATACAAACGCAGTAAGTTACGCACAAAGCTCGCCCCCAGCCAAGTCAACACGCCGCATAACTGAAAAGTCTTCTTGCGACTGTGAGGACAGGCAGGGTTCGAACGATGTAAGTATCCCACACGCGCACCTCTCAACTTCCGCGCAAACAGCGCGATACCGAAGTGCCAAATAATCTAGCCGGCCAGTCTTGGAGGTGGACGAGCTAATAAACTATATTTGCTCTGCATAAACAGTTTCCGCAGCGTCGAAGTGTATACCGCATTTACCGCCGCGTTCCAACACCCGCTACCCATTGATGCAAAGGCTGCAGTTTGTACAGCGACGGGCTGACCCAACGCACAACAGTTATAGGCCGCCGACGGCCATGCCGCTGCCATAATTTCTAGGCTTCCCGGGCACGTACCCGCCGACGTGAAGCATACGTTTTCCCGGGCCAACCGCGCATCTGTACAGGATAAAACTATGAACCACTCGTCACATCCTCTCAAAACGGCCACTCCCCTCGTGAAGGTTTTCACCGCACGAGCCCAGCTCTATCCCTACCTAGCTGTCTCTTCTCCCCTAAATTTATAATTTCACTTAATCCAGGTCTCTGAACTACCAATTACGCTCTCTACGCCCTCGCGTCCCAACGCGAACCCAACCACGGCCGAGAGCCGTATACTGTATCCGGCGGCAGCGCAAAGCGCACGCTTGCCACCGCTCCTCCGGAGGCGGAGAAAACGAAATTAAAGAGTAACTCCCGCCGCGAGGCTCAACCTTCGATATGGCGGTGTGAGGATCCGGAATCAACTGTGCGCACAATCAAACGGAATCAACCTCACGACTCTACAACCAGATACGCACGGGTCATGCCCATCGCGTCAGACTGGACTCCACGGAGCATTACACACGCACAGCCGCTGATAAAGTGAAAACGGAAACTCTGTAGTTTTCGGGATTCAGATGTCCACACACCGGACATCGCGTATCTGGCACGATTTAGTGGGCTCAGCCCCTAAATGTAGCCTCTGGCCACAAGGTACTTGTTCAAAGCGATCTTGGCCGAAACCGAAAGAGCGCATCTTACCTTAGAACGCTGTCAACTAACGAAGCTCAAAACAGCGCTGACAGCTCAAGCAAAGCCAACTGGGAGCTAGCATGCGGTCAAACTGAGACGCTATGCTCCTCCCACACAAAATGCAATGCGGGAATAATTTCCAAACACAGTCCATGCAAACGCCATACGCAATGGGAGCGTTGTCCACCCAGAGCGAGGCCTCTCTAACGCGTCCGATAGCGTTCCAAAGCATTACATCGATACGCGAGCAAAGGCGGTTAGGCGCGTAACATCCCCCAAACAGTGAGCCGGCATATTTCCCAGCGGACTCGGACGGCCGGAGGCGTAGGTGGGGTGACGCCCGACGCTAAATGCCTCGGGGGGTGCGGTAATTTCGAAGCACACAGCGCTTTTGCGTAGCAGGATCAACCTGCCAGCATCGAACGGTGCGCTGCACAGCAAATACTCATGGCGTCTCGGAACGGGGGATCAGTAAATTCTTGACGTGCTGGGACAAAGGGTTAATCCCTAAAGACAGCGGTCAAGGTCCGCGCCTCTTCGTCAGGCAGACGATCATGCCAGAACCTTCGTGCGGCGTGCCCGCAACGAAACTTCGTGCGGCGCTCCCGCGACAAAGGTGACCCCCCAAAAGAGCGCGAAACAGTGCCCCAACTCAACCGGAAACAGGTTAGGAATCGAAATGCCTACCTGATCAAAAATCAGGCCCCACGTTGCGGCGCCAGTTTATGCGGGCATCTACTAGCTCCGATTCTCTCAGGCCCTCTCTCCGGATGAATCTGACACATCAATAATACTTCGCTCTCGGCAAAAGGGTTTATTCACTCACTCATTGCCTGGGGGGTTTCGGGATCGGGGAACGGTCATCAGCGAGGCCGGGGGAAAGTCCGCTGCCACAGCAGCTTCTCCGAGTCCCAGCGGTGGTAGTCCACACCGCGTCATGGGGACGTCGTCGTCCAGGGTCGCTGTTCGGTCCGTTTGTCGAGTCCGCCACTCGACGTAGTGCCCGCACTCCCCCGCGCCAGCGTCCAGCGCCGTCCGAGCTCGCCTCCATGACCGGTCCCTTGTGAGGTCGGCAGCCCCAAACCCTCTTCCTTTGTCTCCGTTCCCCTTTTAAGACCTTCCCAAGTCCTTGTTCCGCCGACCGTCCAGTCGGGAACCTTGCTGCGAGCCGACCCTCCGACGTCAGCGCGGGGTGAGGGGGCGCTTGCCCCGTTCCTCCCGGAGAGCTCGGACGTTCCGCGACAGGACGGCGACGGGAAACGGGAAGGTCACGGGGAACGAAGGAGCGCCCGACAGTACGGCGGCGGGCAGCGGCAAGGTCACGGAGAGCGGAGGAGCCAGGGAGAGGGTCCCCGCAACATGAACTAACACTGTGGTGATGGCATTTGCTGCCTCTTTATGATAGGCACAGCGAAAGAACTCACCATTTGCCACTGCAGAAAATATACAGCTCTTCTTGCTTGAAACTTCGCCACGTGTCGTTTCTATGAAATTGTATAAAAATGTTATAAGTTGACAAAAGTAATTTTGGGGGCCCCATGTGCTATTTCCCTAATTAGTGGGCCTCGACATGGTTATTCTCAAAGCGCGTCGGAAGGTCTAGTGGTCTGGTCACCTTCTGGGGCAAGCACAGTCGGCAATGCATTGTGGCGTAAATATCCAGGCCGCAGGAAAGCTCTTTGCTCTTTACATTTCCTTTCTGTTTGCTCTTTACATTTCCTTGAAATGTAAAGAGCAAACAACCATGTTTCGTGGCTGCCATGGAGTCTTCTCCTGTAGGCCCCGGTTGTTGCAGAACCGAACCCATGCTTCACGCCTGCGGATGAAGCGCAGTGCTATCTAAGTGCCTTGCGTACTTGCAAAGAGCAAATGTAGCCAAGATGGGCACACACCAAAGCAAATCGGAGCGAGGACCTTCACAGATTAGCGAGCGACACTCTGTGTATGAGCCACAAAAATGATAAACATGAGTCTTTAGTACAGAGGCTTTTAAATCTATCTGTGTAGTGTTGCATCCTTGATTAGAGCGCCGATGAGTATGACCCCATACTCCTGAGGGCCAAACCGGTTCAGGTAAATTCGAATATACTGGGCGCTATCGTAATGAGCGCAAACAAAGCTGCAACTTCAGCGGTAACTAACAGCAGTTAAGAGAAACCTTCACAAGGGGGGCACGGCATCACCAAACACAACACCGCAGGCAGCTCACTGACAGGAACAAAATCTCGCCTTCGAGTGTCGACAGGAAACCGGTGCAGCGAGACGCCAGCCGCGCTGTTGTCACTTCGGTATTCTTCCACGGAGCAACGCCTCGTTGCATAACGTGTTGAGTTCACTGTCACGAAGGACATTTAGCCCGTCGGACGCAGTAGCGTCCAACCGCACGAAGGTGACTGTTGCTATATCCCTCTGATATTACGCTCCTGCGCACGTAACTTGGGTGATCACGCTGAGCGAACGAAACTTTCCAAACTATTTAAAGTAACGGTAGAACGACTCAAAAAGCACGTGCAGACCTAATACAAGCAAGCAGACGGACAACAAGAATCTGCCTGTTCGCGCAGCACGATGTCTCTGCAATTTATCGCTATTAAAAGCCAGCCTTGCTGCTTGTGCAGTACAGAGGTGCTAAGAGCAAGTTAGAATATTAGTACTAATAAAAGCTATTTCAGCTTTCTCGAGACCGATAAACCTTATTTAAGACCACTAATAAAAACGTACAACATTTAAAAATACTATTTATTATAATTTAAATTAAAGTTATAATATTTGTATATAGTTTGCCATAACATCTCCTGGTCGCGCTTCCAACGCACCGTTATCACGTGACCCTCCTGGTTGATGTCGCTGGCAATTGGTTTTGTACCGTGTTTTGGCCCAATTTTCGCTACCATCCGTACATATACCTTGCAGTGTTAGAGAGAGCATTAGGTGACGGACTAACGACAAAAAGAGAATCTCGAAGTTTTGCCGTAGCTAAGTTAGCAAAGTCAAATATACAAAAAACAAAACAAAATGTATTTTTGGGGTGTGGCCACTCCTACTTTGCTTCTATTTGTTATTTTCTTCACACTCAAGTCTGCAGTGTTGTCGTCACTGATCTCAATGACAATTGCTGGATCGTGCTTCCCCGATTGTTCGCTGCAGCGCGAGTGAAGCTACCGGACTTCACTCGCTTCGGATACGATTTGCGGTTTTGCTAGCCTTTTGCTGCGGTTTTCCAGCGTGCTGTAGACACGTTTTCTACTCGTTCGTCGTCATTCGCAGAAGAAGTTTTCTAAGACTCTGTGTATTGTTGAGACTTGCCGTTGTGAACACGTGGAAAATTTTACAAAATCGCAGTGTCGCAGGAAAAAGGCACAACTCGTCGAAAGCAAGGGTCTGGTGGCGGGTTCAAAGCTTCCTTGGCAAGCCAAAGTGCCGTGTCTCTGCGCCTTCGCGCGCTTGGATACCGACCAAGAATCTACGCAGTGTGAATGTGTTTAGCGAGTGCAATGTGCGTGAAGCTGTATGTGCCCCTGGGTCAGCGTTTTACTTTACTCTGACGTCTGTATACTTGCGTCCCTCGCGGTTTAGGAACGAGCTTAATCCAGCGTCCAATAGAGACGGAAGATGGGAGGAAGGTACGTCTTTTTTTCGTCCTTCTATGATTTACACCATACCGCGCACAACAGCTCCTCATCATTGATCACTGCTGGCTTGTTATCAACCTACTTAATTGAACTTGACGCTTGAGCGCAGCTCGCCTAATTGTAATTGGTCAACAGATTGCACACGACCATATCGGCCGCGCTTCAAAGATTTTCATTCTCGCCGTCTTGTACTTTTGCTTTCGAAAACCCTCCTTGCTTCACAGCGTTGCCCTATTCGTGCTCCCACGTAATCCATTAGAGTAGGTTTGGAACATAGCCATGGTTAATAGTACATAAGAACACGTACAGATCTCCCCCCTTTTATTGATAGCAACTCACCCCAACAGCTGGACGATCCAGAACTCCGTTGCCGATATATATATATATATATATATATATATATATATATATAAATGATCTATAGGCATCTACGCGCGACACACGTTCAGAACTTTGGTGGGGCGTTAATTCTTGACCAGTATCCTTGCGTGCAAAGGCACAAAGATGCATCACTCGGCGTGCCAAGGAAGCTTTGACCACGCCGCGAGACCGGCGACACTTGTTTTCGACGAGTTGTCCCCTTTGCTACGGCTTCACGCACATTTCACTGGCAAAATACATCCACACGGCGTCGATTCTTGGTCGGTAAGCAAGCGCGCGAAGGCACAGAGACACGGCACATTGGAGTGCCAAGGAAGCTTTGAATACGCCGCCAGACCCTTGCTTTCGACGAGCTGTGCATTTTTCCTGCGACACTGTGCTTTCCTAAAATTTTCCACATGTTCACAACGGCAAGTGTCAACAATACACAGAGTCTTAGAAAACTTCTTCGGAGGATGACGACGAACGAGAAGAAAACGTGTGTACAGAACGGTGGAAAACCGCAGCAAAACGCTGGCGAAACCGCAAATCGTATCCCAGCCAGGTTGCGTCCGGTGGCTTCACTTGCGGGAGCGGGAAGCGCGATCTAGGAATTGTCATTGAGATCAGTGGTTGTCGTACACTCTAAGAAAAAAAATGAAGGAAAAAGGTAGCAACGCCGCCCTTTCCTCCCTTCTAGTGACGCGCCCCCAAGTGCCCTATTGAAAAAGGCCAATATGAACTCGGCTTATTGAAAATATTGTATTCCAATGAAGTTGATGGAAACCAATAAAAACTTATTGTTATCCGATTAACCCAATACGCACGACGGGAATTCATATCGGAGCACAATATCGCGATATAGTATACGGTTATTGGTATACAACAGGATATTGGAGCACAATATCCCGATATAACTTGCGGTTATTGGTATACAACACGATATCGAAGCACAATATCCCGACAGAACTTACGGTTATTGGAATAGAATACGACACCGCGTGCATATTGGTGACCGACATGGACATACTGTGCGGCCACACGATATATAAATATCGGTCGTCGATCACGGGCATAGGTCGGCATTTTAAGCTGTCCTCACTCAAACTCACGATCACTATTTTTTCCTCAATCAGAACTCACGCCCACTCACGATCACGATTTATTCAAAATAGGATCATCACCCGGACTCACCCTCACGGCTCAACGCAAAACCAAAACTCACTCGCCGTCATCATCACGGTCGTCACGCTCACAGATCATCACGGTCATCACGCTCACAGGTCATCACGAATCATCAGACGCACAGGTCATCACACTCACAGTTCCTCACGGTCCTCACACTCACAGGTCATCACACTCACAGATCCTCACGGTCCTCATACTCACAGGTCATCACGGTCCTCACGGCACTCACACTCTCAGCTCCTCACGGTCCTCACTGTTACAGGTCATCATGCTCATCACACTCACAGGTCCTCACACTCACAGCTCCTCACGGTCCTCACACTCGCAGGTCCTTGCGGTCCTCACACAGGTCTTCACGCTCATCACACTCACAGGTCCTCACACTCACAGGTCATCACGCTTGCCGGTTCCTTTCTTTGTGCTTTTCTTTTGTTTCTCTCAAGCCTTTGGTATGTCTTCGCGTCAGTCGTGCGGCGGGGAAACTTCTGAGCCACTAATCCAATTTGAAAGAAATGCACTATGTTAATGCTTATGCTCCGCACATTTCTACTAAATTTCGTAAACATGGATGAATTACGAAAGAAACTAAATGCAAGCTGACTAAAGTGGGTGCGTTTAACTTTCGCCTGCTGACAAGGGCGGCGGGAAAACAGAAACGCGCCTTCCGACAGGTTACACAGACAATGTCGCAGTGATCAGAACATCGCCTCGCTGTGCATACCTCGCTCATTTGTACACAGATAAACAATTACTACACATATCACCTCCGTTTCTTTTTTTGTGCCACCCACAGGTACTTCTACGGAAGTTTATGCAGAATGTATATATAGTAAACATATGGGCATCGACCCATATTTTTTTTTTGTGTGTGTGTGTGGGGGGGGGGGGGGGGGGGAGAGAACGGTTATATTAGGTAGGGTGGTTGCACGTGACGACGGTTTGAAATCTCACCATAATCCCTGTTGGCAGTGGTGTCTGTCAGTCGTATGCTATTCTATGAACAGAGGCCGCGGTGGCCGAGTTTTCTTCTCACTTGAGTTGCTTCTGATTTTGTTGATCGACCGTGCTTGCCGGAGTAGGCTGCGATTTAAGGAGAATCATCGGCTGGCATTGTTTTTCAGTCATCTCGGCCTTTATAAAATACTGTCAGCATTCATTATCTTGATACATGCAGCCGTACTTGAATTGATTTCGTTTGGATTGGTTTGATTTTGGCATGACTTTGCTTGGTTTGGTTTGGAGTGGTTTGGGGGTTTGCGGCCGTCCCCATGTGGTTCTTTGTCGCGCTCTCGATCATGTAGGGCGCGCCACTTTTCATGAGGCAAGCCGCGTCATTCTTGACACGCAGTTTTATAATGGGCAATCAGTTCGTCGAACAAGGTTTCATAGACAGATTGTTTCATTGACACTGCGATGTTTCATCGGCAGATCGTTTCTTCAACATTTGTTTCATCGATGTGTCATCCGAAGATCGTTTCTTCGACATTCGATGCTCGACAGAGCTTATTACTCAGCCACCATATTACTACATTTCGTCGACACTTTTTTTGTTCGTTTTGTTTTACTCGTACGTCTAACGACATTTCTCTTTCTCTCTCTTTCATCGACGCGGCGTTGGCTCCTTGACGTCATGCGTTCTTCACGTGTTCGCCGCGCACTACGGTGTCCGCTTCGGACAGGGCGCAGGTGGCGCAAGCGCAAATGCTCCTCACTCTTTGTACGCATGCAGTGCAGTGTGCTGTGCGTGGTGTTGGCTGTGCGCTTACGTCGCTTACCTTGCTGGAGTGGTGCGTGCGGCGCGGCGGCCTTTTGCACACGTATGCCCGTTTGGCCGCGTGCTCGGCCTGTCTAGCGGATATTGGTTTACGAGAAAAGCGTGCCCTATAGGGGGGGGGGGGGGGGGGAACTGAGGCTCGGAGCTCGGCAGCCAGACGGTCGGACGTAATTGTTGCTTTCTGTCGTGCTCTTGGCCGCGTGCACACTTGACGCTGGCGAGATGCTGAATCATTCCAAACTTTTTCTAAAAGGAGTTTTTCTCGACGCAGTGGTGGCTTAGTATACCGCTCATTTTTTGTAGCGACATGTGAGGCTCATTTTGTGCCCAGTAATGCACGCGAAATACCAAAACTGACGTTTTGCAAGTGTTCCGAAATAGGTAGTGACGTAGAGGTTAATCTGTCGGTTTCGGTAGTCTTTAAAAGTCCAATGAACGAGGTATTTGCATTGTTATAGAGTCGGAGCATAAGGAGTTTGAGCGAATATAGGGGGCACTCCGATCGATCCAACATGGCGGAAAAGAGGGGGATAGATTTGCGGCGCCCGTAGATCGGTAGCGTATAAATTAAACAAAGCGTGCTGTTCTGTTTGTTTACGTGTGCGAGACGATCATCGCTTCAACCAAGACCTACCGTGATGCTACAAATGAAGTGTTCAAGCCAGTCGAAGGCAAGCAATCTTGCCATAGTCAAGATATGTGTGCAAGTGTTCGACGTGAGCTCTCACGCTGGTGCAGCTGTCATCAAGTTGAACCGAATGTACTTGGGTCCGAAGAAAG
Source organism: Ixodes scapularis (assembly GCF_016920785.2). Lineage (NCBI taxonomy): Eukaryota > Metazoa > Arthropoda > Arachnida > Ixodida > Ixodidae > Ixodes > Ixodes scapularis. The sequence goes on along the minus strand of NW_024609838.1, from coordinate 60,546,095 downwards.
GTGCACATCAACAATGTTGGCGCGTTGAAACTATGACGCGTACTTTATCTAAAACTAAACTTATCGGACTGCGGCTACAAACATTTTCGTTGACGTTGCTTAGATGAAGTAACCATTCAGGCCTCGCATTAAACGGTGTTGCGAACTCTTTGGTTGTTCTAGTTAATAGTGCTAAAAAGCGGTTGGATGGAAAGTATGACAGCTACAGCATACAAGGGACGACTGAGGTCTTTATCCTGCGTTCTATGTATGGAAACATCGGTATCCTTGGTGTTATATTGCGATCAGCTGGTCGCCGATCGTCTTGTTTTTATGCATAATGTAAACAAGCCCCGGAAGCGCCAATCTCATTTCGATGTGCTTGTGCACCCCTACAAGCCTCCTTTTGGCTCTTGTGGAAAGCTTTATTGTAATAGCAATAGTCTCATCGGCCGTTCGAGTTGTATGTACCACGGTGATATCTGCTGTGTGCGATCTGCAAAATAAACAAGTCTGTATTAAATGCCAAAAAAAGAACAAAGGTAAAGCTTTTTTAACTTTTTTTTCTTTTTACAAAAGAGGGCAAAGCTTCTGAAACAAGAGCAACCTAAGCTGATATTTGAGTGTGCTCAAGAATGAATGGCAAAAGGTGCGTATGCTAAGTGGTAGGTGTACACAGTTAATTTTCTTTTGCCTCTGCATTGTAAATTGAAAGATATGTATCAGCAGAAGGCACGTGTCCTTTTGAAAATGTATTTTATTAGGGAAAAAATAGGTTTTCATACACAACCGAAGAGTTCGCAACACCATTTAATGCGAGGCCTGAATGGTTACATTATCTAAGCAACGTCAACGAAAATGTTTGTAACCGCAGACCGATAAATTTAGGTTTAGATAAAGTATGCGTCATAGTTTCAGCCTCAAACGCCAAACATTGTTGATATGTACCTTTCTTGATGACAACTGCACCAACGTGAGAGAGCCCACGTCGTCGAACACTTGCACCCATATCATGACTAGGGTATGGCAAGATTTCTTGCTTGAAGTGAAGATCATCTCGTTACGACTAGCTGCGACCACACACCGCAGCGATGCAGGCGTCGAAGGGGTGCATCGCAGTCAGTCGCCGTCACCAGACGCTGCTCGTTTGACATTCACGGCTTTCCGCCCAGGTGCTTCGTTTGTACTTGGAACCAAGTGTTATTTTCTGTGCTTGTGTCTGTGCTCAGTGGCTGGATATGGGCCTCAAGAGCAGTTCTTCAGGCTCAATAGCATTCGCCGAAGAACTTGCGAAGAAAATGCCACCCAGGAAAAAAAGCACGAAGACACAACGCACCAGCTTGGTGGACTATGCACTGGTCGCGGAAACCAGGCCCTGCGGAGTATACACCAAATGCAAACTATCTAAAAAAAATCATTTTTAGGTTCAAATTGGCTTCTGCGGACTAAACGTCTCGACACTGCCTGTTATTATGCATTGTATATTCACCACTGTTTGTTGCGGCTTGAGACTGCCTTTTTGTAATGATGCAGAGGGGTCAACTGAACCTTGAAATAAACATATTTAAGCACATCTAGACACGATGTTCCTTAAAGCCAGATGGTCAGGGAAAAGGATTGCCATTACCTAATTTGCCAACAGCACACCAATGGTCACAACCAAAACTCACCGAGTCAATGGGCAGTTTTCCGCCGCATTATCGCCGTGTAATCACCCATTTGGTCCATTAAAACCTTGAGGCTGTAGCCACCAGCACACCCATTCTAGATCTGGAAAGCTTATGCTGTAGACGAAATTCCCATATCATCACATTTTTAGCAAACTGAATGGTCCCACCTGTTACACTTTTAGCTTTGGAAGTAAACCAGTTCACAATACCACCAGTGGCATACATCGTGCCAAGCATTAGTGCCGCGTGTGGCAGCAAAATGTCCTAACTAGGGAAGCAAACTTAATCGATCGTGTTGATTAAGGCACCTAGATACGGGAGAAATTATCAATCAATCAAAGAAGGACCCTTGAAAGGGAAGTTTTCTCGCCGAACGAACATTACTTTTTATTGGGCGTTCCGCAATGTAAGGCCGAAGACATTCACTCCGTGATCGGTACGGAAGCATTTGCTCAGTAGTCGTTCGTGCGTGATAAAAACAACAACAAAAACAAAGGTGGATTAGAAACGCGATAGATTCGCCTTTGCACGGAGTACTTAAACTTAAAATCGTGTCAACATAAAGCGACTATGGCCCGCCATGCTAGCAGCTATCTTAAATTTTACCCGTGTAGTCGTCACACCCGTGCACCAAACGAAAGCGTTGCTGCAAGCACCTCCGCCGTCAACTTTGAGTCGCTGTTGAGTCGGAAGAACTGCTCTATGAGGTCCATATCCAACCACTGAGCACATACACAAGCACAGGAAATAAAACTCGGTTCCAAGTACAAGCGAAGAATCCTGGGCGGAAAGCCCTGAATGCCAAACGATCTGCGTCGGGCGACGGCGACTGACTGCGATTGCGCTCCTTCGACGTCTGCATCGCTGCGGCGGGTGGTCGTAGCTAGTCGTAACAGATCGTGTCAGCTCTGTTGCTCGTACCGGAACATTAGAGCCGCGTAATATTCTGGCTGCTGAAGTTTATAAGCCTACGTTCGTGGCCAACGCATTTACACAAAGCCAACGCCCAGCTAACCTATCCCCCTCTTTCTATTTCGGCGACCGGCCGCCAGGGCGGTGACATCGTCGCTGAAACTCCTCAATCGCCTACGTCGTCTTCTTTGCCATAGGGCAGCTGACCGCTTCTACGTGCGCGAGCTCTCGTTGGAAGCGTAATCCTATTTATATAGTGCTCATCCGTGTGTACTGTAGCGAATATTTCAGGCCCAAGATATCAATAGTTTATTGTTATCAACCAGGAAAACGCAATATCTGTAAACACCCCCCGACAAAGAAAGAAAACGAGAGCTCGCCGTTCGCTTTGACCAACGTTGGCTTTGACCAATAGACCGATCTCACCAACCGTCAAGAGCGTGCGTGACGCAGCCATAGTTGTACTTCACAGGAGGCAGCGGTATAGTGCACGAGACGGCTCGTCTCGTGCACTACCGTGGCGTTTACCCTCGTGCGGAAAGATCACAGTTCCCGCAATTCTTTGCGACAGAGGAGGCATTGCGAAACTGGCGATGAGGTCGGTCTATTATCCCAAGCCCGGTTCACAAATCTGCGTTTCGAGCGACAGAAACGACAAAAACAACACGAACGACATGACAAAGGGGACGATTATGTTCGTATTACAAAGCGTGGCAGATAATGCAATGAGCAGCTTTGTCAAGCAATCATGTGTCACGGTTGTCCCGGTGTCATGTCGTTCGTGTCGTTTCTGTCTTTCCTGTAGCTCGGAAGGCAGATGTGTGAACCGGCCTTTACGAGCCTACTCTGATGGTACGCTTGAACGTCACGTAAAATCGGTCTACTCGCCTTTTCGAGGTGTCGCCACGGGTACGAATACTGGCGGGGTATTAAGTGACTTGTTCGGCACACAAGCGTCACTACAGGTTATGACTCTGTCGACATTGCCTGACTCCTATTCTAATTGTAAAATAAAATATCGAAGGTGTCTTCCCGGGCACAATGTCCGCCCATATCAAAATCGAACTTGGCGGTTTTTTAAATGCAATATTTAGCATTATTTCGCGCATTAAGTTCCCGGAAATTAGCAGCACATTCGGGAAATTGAAGTTGAGTGTTTTTTTTCCATAACTTGCGGAAATGATGACAAACGGTTTCTCCGGACATTTAGTTGCAAATTCACAAGATATATTATAATTTATGTTGCATAATTATCAAATTCGCGGCCCTTCTGTAACCATCGGTTCGAGACAGATTCTCTGCCGCTCGGTTAACAAGTGTTCATTCAACGCCGTAGCGCACTTCAACGAACCGCTGATCAATCTTGCCGTCCGCTACACCACTGTAAAAATTCATTACGGGCTTGAATCATCGCGATATGTGTCATATCCCTTCCAACGATAAGAAGTGTTTCAGAATTGAATTGTAAAAAGTTGGTTGTCAGATATATTATTTTTGTTTTACAAGAAATTCTTGCCTCACTCTGAGCACCTATTCATTAGACCATAACAACGTAAAAAAGAAACATGAATAAACAACGGCCAAGGGGAGCACAGCGTCACGCACGAAGCCCGAGAAGCCCGGGCAATTGGCGCCTCGGAGTCGCGTCCAGCCGGCGCGCCGGCAACCCGGCCGTGGCCGTGGGGCAGGCGCCGCGACGTTGCGGCCACTGCGCGCCTCCGTCAGCGAAGGCACACGGCACACGGCGAATTCTGCGAATCCCGATGAGCCAGTAGATTTATTGGAGTTAGACACATGGCAGCGTCTCACAGGCGTCCATTCTAGATGCCACCTGTCTCTATGCGACGCTCTAATTGGCCCACTGAGTCGTAGCTTCCACAGTTTGCTAAGTGTGCCCATAGGCAACCAGCAATGCAGCTTGGAAGTTGGCACGACACGTTGCGCCGTCTAGCGACTGAAAAATAAAACAACTTGGATAGTCCAGGACGGCCTGGGTCGCGAGGACTGTGGGCGGGCGCATTTAGAAACCACGTGTGAACGCGGCATTTTGGATCGGCGTGAGCCTTTTTGGAACTGTTTTTTCATAAAATTAAGTCTCAACTTCACGTCTCTATGACCTTTCCGGGTTCCTGTGACATCTCCCCTAAGCCTAGAGTTTTCCCCAAAAATAAACGCCGCTACTGCTGCTTGAAAGACTGCCACGGTCGTGCAGGTGACCCAAGTGTCAGACTTTACCGCTTCCCTTTAAGACCTTGGGAAGCGACACGGCGACAAAGTGGATTACTGGAGTGCGATGCATCAAGTAAGTGAATTTTACATTAATTGTTGGAGTGAACGAAAATAGATGTGCAGGTTTGGAAAGTGGTCTGACAGACTCCTTTTGCAAAATAACGTATTTATACTAGTTTTTTTACGAGTCTCTGAGACAACCATTTAGAGAAATACAGTAGGAAAAATCGGGCCGATCGTTGCTTCGCTTTGACGTCGAGAATCAGGCGATCAGGTCTTCAAGCGAGATGCCCTTCGACCTGTTCCGGCACTCGTAGTTGTAGGCGTGCATTTGGTTGCGACCGCGCGCGCCGTTCGGCACGCGCGGTTGCAACCAAAACCTTTTAAGCATGCAAGTTTTTAAATGGTGGATTTTCGTAGAACAAATTTTTGTTTGTTTTGGCTACCAAATTTAATGCTGAGTCTGGTAACAAATGTGACGGCGTGCGGAAAACAGGATGCTCACTTTTTTTCTGGGAAAAGCTCATGCGAAGCGTAAATATCCTTCTTATATCCTGTCGCCAGACTTGTGCACTGTTCTCTAGCACGGAGAGTTTGGTTCTAATTACCCACATTTTATTCTAGTGTCGTGGGGGCGCCGGGAGAAGAAGAGGACGGTCGAGCGAGGCGCGAGCGGGGGCCAGCCGGCGAGGAAAGAGGAAGAGCGTGCTGCACGAAGCTGGGGCCGGGCAGGAACGATGGAGCCGTTCTGGCTGGTCCGGCCCATGTCGGTCCCAGGAGCGTTCCACCAGCGAGCTTCGGATCGGGACCGGCGGAAACGGCGAGCCTGGCCTTATCGGCCTAGTCCATGACGGTCCAGGAGTGGTTCTGCAGCGAAACTCTAGCTGTGATAGCCCGGAACAGCTAGCGTACGCAGTGCGTGGGAAGGACGATCCGCAGGCGTGGACACGGACTCCGACTGCCAGCTATGAACGACGGGCGACAACTAGGGTCGGCGGGTCCGGACTGCCGGCTCTCGAAGACGGGCAACCGGGAAGTACAGTAAACCTATTCGCTGCCTTCTCGTTGCGTTGTGTCACTTCCTGGGAGACGAGCGAATCACAGACCGATCGGGCGGCGATTATTATAGAGCGACGCCGCAAGCGCACAAAGACAGTTCAAACAGGTGTCCAAATGACAGCTTCAGATTATGCTCTCAACACTTGGACCTATCAAGGCTCCCGATGGTCTTAAAAAACCGCATAAAAAAAAAGGGACATGGCGCGCACGTGCACACGGGGACTGCTGAAATCGGGTTCGCCGCCGCTCGCCACGGCCCGAAGGGCAGGCTAGCCACTCCGCTTGTGGCGCCGAATGCAGCACTCTCGTGGCGCCGCCTGGCCATTGCCGGCTGGCTGTCCTGCACTTGCGCCATCTTGCCCCAAACAACACTTAAAAGCATGATATCGCACAATGTAAAAGACCTCACTCGAAGCTTCGATCGATCATGACACCGCCTTTGTTGCACTTCCTGAGTGATGACTCATTTGCGAAAGGTACGTTGAGGTGCGCGGAGAAATGAAATTCCGGGTGCTGATGAGGATCATGCGAGTCATTTGATTTTATTGCAGCTGTGCGAACGTTATAGTTGACACAATCATAAAATTCTGTGCCCACTGACACCAACTTGACAACAGGAACCGAAATATACACGAACCTTTCTATGCTAGAGAGAGAGGAGCGCTAGCCGTTTGGAGCGCTTCCCCAACTCCGACGTTACCGCACCGCCTCGAGGCGCCGTCAGTCCGTTGGCGTCTCGCAGTCTGCCGTGAAGCGAAGAGCGAACGCCGAGGAGAGACGAAAGCGACCCCCCCTCCCCCCCCCCCTTTCCTCATACCCCCTCTGCCCTCTACAGCTGGTTGAGACATTGCGGAGGGAGCTGGCAAGGAGGAGCCTGCAAGAACAAGCACCCCCCCCCCCCCTCCTCCGCCCTCCACAGGAACCGGCGCGTTCGCATGGCGAAGGAGCAGGCGAGCGACACCCAAACCAACTCTGAAGGCCCGAACCCCACGCAGTACCTGCGAAGCGAGAGTCTCCTCGCCCACTAAGGCGGCCCGGGAGCTCACGTGACCAACCCAGCTAAGAATATACCAGCGCTCACTGCGACTCATCCTGGCCATGGTCCTCAGCCTCACGCCATCACGCAGACTAATGCGATCACCGGACTCATATCCACCCAAAGACTCACGTCTTGATTCAGGCTCATGCTCATGAGCCTCGAAACTCACAATCACACTCATGAGTACTTCACTTAGCGCTCAAGCTCACACTCACACTCAAGAGTTTTAAGAACTAACAATCACACTCACAGTCGAACTCACGTTCATAAGTTCGCAGGGCTCACACTCGCACTCACACTCATTAGTTCTCAGAACTCGCGATCACACTCGCGATCAGACTCACGCTCATCAGTTCTCAGGACTCACGCTCACACTCACACTCATAAGTTCACGTACCTCACGATCACACTCACACTCACAATCACAATTTTTCGAGACTCGCGGCCTCACTCACGATCACCTCAAATCTGATGGTGAGCGTGAGTGATCGTGAGTGATCGCACTCATGAGTGAGAATGCCGAGGTATGATCACGGGCCCAAAGGGGAATACAATATCGCGTGGATAAATCTCAAAACGAATTCAGAGTTACCAACATGAATTACGTCGGCATATACCGCGGACTAAGAGGATACGTAACACAGTATTGATCGCCCGTGAAGCAACATGTGGATATCGGTACGCCCACATATACGACATCGCGTGAATGCTATCGTAGAACAGCAGGAGTTACCATACGGCAATACGAGAGAGGATACACATAGAACAAAAACGTTCCGCGTTGCGAACACATTCACACTGATCGAAAGCGCAAATGTACGTACGGCACACAGTACACACAGCCTCGAGCGCTTGAAATGCTAGACAACCACCAAACCATTCAGAATAACTAGCTGGGACACCCGCGACCTACCTTTCAATGAGAAAGCCCAATAACGACGTGCTCATTGGAGTGATCGTTTTCAAACAAATGTTTATTGCAGTTTTAATGCAACAAAAGTTAGGTTACCGATGTTGGAACCCAGATCGAACGTGATACGTGACAATGTCAGTTCGCACGATAAAATAATTAGGATTAATGGGCTTGACAGGTCACGTGCTTCTTACCCGCACATTTATCGATATTGACCCACCTTTCTGGGTAATCCTACGTCGTACACAAAATCCACAACCACACACGAGCACATTTCACCAACCACTCTTCGTCGCCTGTTTCGCAAGATTCACGCACTATAAAAAAACGACGGGAAAAATACGTGCATTTGCGCCATCAAACGATACGTTACAGACTCGTTTTATGAGAAAAGTTTCCATCGTCAACCCGCGCGCGCGAAAGCTCGAGCGCTCGAGCTTCGGAGGCAGTTCGAACTCCGAAGGGAGGCCAGGAGGCGGGCCGAGCGAGATCGAGCCAGACGGGCGGCTGATGAGCGAGCCGCCGAGTGGCCGAATCCGCCGATCCAGCCAAGCCTAGCCCAGCCGCCGAGATTGCGCGATTGCGCCATTGCGCAGCGACCGCGACCGCGCCAACCCGGCGGCGATGGCGGGGCCGACGGATGACAGCTCGTCAAGTTCGTCGCGCACTTTGTTTGTGGGTTCCAAGTGAAACCAACGCACTTTCAATCGCTTCGAAAGGTACGTATAGACGAATTTATTACTTGCAGCATTGAGTGCTTTGGTACACACAGATCCAAGTGAACACTGAAGGACAGAAGGGAGACATGATGTTTTGAAATCGCAGCTTATTTGAGCGCATGCGTCCCCTGCTGAAAGCGTCTGGCTGTGCTGTGTTGCAGACGTCATTTCGACTGCGTGTACTCTGATGTAACATCAGTCAGTGTTTACACTCGGCTAGCTTCGCTATCTTGTTATCTCATGTGCGAAATAGACGTAGAAACCAGCGCCTCGTCTCTTTCGGATATTCAACCTCCAGCCCCCTGGCTCCCAGCCAGCGCAAACCGTTCGACGTGTTGGATACGTGGGCTCGTTCGAAGAGGCGTTGTTTAACGCTCACGAGTCGCCGAAGTGTTACCGGAGCTTCTCTTTACGAAAGTCGCGATCGACGCTGGGCTCTGAGCTCGTACTTTTTTCTTCCCTGGTAGACTAAGAGTGCCGACCATTCATCTGTGGTGCCGACTGGCGCCGTACGAAGTTGAGAAAAGCTAGCGAGTCTGTCAGATTTTCGTGACGCCGCCCAACTGCTCTGCTACCGGCTGCACTCAACAAATAAGGTAAAAAAAAGCGTTTTATATTTTTTAATTTTTTTTGCCATGTTTTATTTCAATCACCGCAAAGTAAATCGCGGCCGTACGTCGGTTGACTCCCGATTACTGTCTCTACATCGTAGATTGTCTCACCACAATGGTGCCGGTTGGTGTGATCTTATTCTGATATCGTTACATCTTGCTTTTTCATCTTGGCACACTTCTAGACGACCTTCTACACGTTGCACTCCTTGTCGACATGTCGCTGGTGTTAGAGACAAATCTGAAGTCGCTGTTTGCTCACTCCTTGGTGCACATATTTCATGTTCAACATCAGGTATCTGAAGGAGGCGCCATGAAACCCTGGAGTTTGTTTAGAGGTACCTCAACATACTGTATTCAAGTGTCGTTTTGTGTGGTATAGTTTCCTACAAAACCAAATTGCACTTTGTTCGTAATATACCCTATAACTGTTCACTACAATTAAAGTTGCTATGAAACATTGGCCACGAGAGGTGACTCGGCCAACGCAGCCTGAAAATTCCTTGCATAATTTTCTTCATGGGTCATTTTGGACATTGACAAAGTTTCTTGTGAATAATGAGTGTTATGCAAATGTGTTCTACTTTTCGTACATGTACTTCAGTTAGATAAACCCCAGCAAAGGCAGCAAGACAGTCTCATGGGGTCACACCAAGGATAACTGCATTCCTGCTCGAGTCCCGAGTCTTGTCACCAAACTTCACTGAACATGATGGTACATTCCCTTTCCTTAGCTTTTTCTTCTGAAATGTGTTTTTTTTTTATTGTTGCTTTTTTCTATTGAAAAAAGGGTAGTACAACGTTTAAACACCCAATGTTTGTTTTTTTCTTTTTGTAAAATATGTAGTACATCGTTTAAACACCCGAGCGTTCATAAATGGTCTCTGTACCAGACAATAGGGTGTCTTATACTCTGTTTCATACTTAACGTGCAACTCTGTCAAAGGTACTAATGTGGTGCGCATGAAAAAATAGAAAAAGTGTTACTCCGCGCGTTTCGTGGACGAGTGGTAGAAGGCGCTGCTCTGGTGATATTGACGTCTCGGTGGCCGTGGTTCGGACCCATTTTAAGCGCAAAGTTTTTTTTTTTTTTTCTTTTTTAAACATACTTTTTGTGCAAGGCTGTGCGCATTGACGAAGTGCATATTTCAGTTCCTCCTCCTTGATTTTTATTTATAAGTCGTCGAGAGGCCAGGGCCCGTTTGCTCGAAGCACTAACCGCGGCTAAAGTTAGCCGCAGTACCTAGGAGAGGGATTTTGAAATCACGTGACTGGGTCGGTACGGATGCGGGGAAACATAACGGTGCCCCTGTGAGTGAGCGCCGCTCGCTTTGGAACTAATATGCCGTAGTAGCTGCAATATCGGGCGCGCTAATCAGCAACGAATGCTGCAGGAGGCTTTCGCTTTGTTCTACCTCACTTAACTTCCAAAGCATGAGCAATGACCTCGCCGCATTTTTTAGAAAGTCTTTCGATTCTGGCCATTCCTAAGCCTAAATGAACGCGATAATTGTCGGCATGGCAACGTCTTTGGAAAGTGTATTATTGCCTTGACTCAATCGGCCGGGTAATGATAACAGACAAAAGCAGACAGCGTCCCCCCGAGCACCGAGGTGCATGCTACGAGTGTAGTTACACGCGTTGCACGTGCTGTCTGCACTAGTAATTGTTCTACAGCAAAAAGTCTAAAACAAATTTAGTTTTGCACGCACGTTCGTCAAAGCTTTATTATGATTATTTCTTGGAATATTTTATAAGAGGAAGGCCATGCAGCGAGCGCGATCCGTAGAATTACACTTCCAGAGTTCTCCTCGATGCTTGGGTAATTCAGAAAAAGGTTTATTGGGACGCTGTCTGCTTTTGTGTGCTATTAATACCGGGCCAATCGAGTCAAAGCAATCCGCTTTCCGAAGACGTTGCCATGCCAACAATTATCGCGTTCATTTAGGCTTAGGAATGGCCAAAATCGAAAGACAATCTAGAAAACTGCGGCGAGGTCATTGCTCATGCTTTTCAAGCAATGAGGTAAGGCAAAGCGAAGGCCTCCTGTACCATTCGTTGCTGACTAACGCGCCCGATATTGCAGCTACAACGACATATGTTCCAAAGCGAGCGGCGCTCACTCACAGGGGCACCGCCATGTTTCCCCGCATCCCTATGGAACCAGTCACGTGATTAAAAGATCCCTCTCCTAGGTACTGCGGCTAACTTTAGCCGCGGTTAACGCTTCGAGCAAACGGGCCCAGATTTCTACCATCTGGTCTGCCGCTTTGCAAGTGTTATTTGCCTCCAGCACCGAGTTATATTTTTCTTTCGTGCAGCGTGGAATGAGGAATCGCCCTGATAGCGGCCTTGTCCCAAAATTTATAATAAGACGTTAATCGACAATAGTTGTGGCCTGTGCAGTTTATTTTGAAATAGCTGTCAAGGGTGGGAATCTCCCTCTCGGAGCACCTGCGATGCACCTTCAGCCGAATGGCGTTCTGTGTGAACTCTTCATGCCTGACGGTCCCCGTGCTCGAAACTTACACGTTGCGAGGTCTTTGCTTCGGGGACGCCACCTTGCCAGATAGGCACTGCGAATTGCACTTCGCGACAGTACAGGGCACACTCCAGTGTCGTTACTGGCCGTCTCCAGGACTTCATCACCGAATTCTTCGGGGGATGTGTTCTTATACTCCCGTACACATTGGTGATCATCTGCTTGCACTCTTTCAAGATTTTCGCACAACGAATCTTCGAAAACATCCGAGCAGGAGAGGTACTTGAGCTTGCTGCGTAAGACGCCATCTTCTCAAAACCAGCCAGTGCCACACAACCCGAAAACCCACAGCGGCTGCCACACGGATGAACACGAAAACAATTTAAGGTGGTTTACGTTATCTTTTCCTTTTTCTTGAAAAACATTTGTGCTCCGTTGAAATCATAACGCCACTATCAGTTGCTAGCCCCGAGGAGGCACATTTTTCGACTTTTTAAAATTTTTTTGCAGGGGACGCACTATCTTATGGGGCGAACGTAGGCACGGTCAGCAATGCAAACCGGTGCGCTAGCTTTGACTGCGTTGCACTCTATGTATGAAACAGAGTATAGGATCGCTTCAGACGGGGCAACCTTTCCAGCAATTTTGGGGCTGCTGGTGGGTTGTTTCCGAGTTTCCCTAGATCGACATGAATTGCTGATATCGGGTCCGGCTCGAAGCGGACGAGCAACTCTGACTACTCGGAGATGTTTGAAGCAACAGCAGCCAATCAGGAATGCAATATTTTCACGTGACACCCCTGTGGTCGTGATGATGAGAACTGAGGACTTAGTTCTGGTTTGAAATGGATCATTTTTGAAAATAAACTGTTTCAAAAAGATGAGTTAGTATTCTCAGCGCAATTTAAAGATATAAAAACATGTTTTTAGTATATAACTGTGCGTCTAAATACTGTAAGAAAAATAAAATTTCATGATGATGATGGCAAGTCGTAGCAATTCGGTTGCTGCATGTGAACGCGGGCGGCCCGTGTTGCTGGTGTTGCGACATGAAGTTGCTGGGCGAAATTGTTCCGTCTGAAGCGGGCTTTAGGGAACTGAATTCAAGGGCCGTGGAGCTCTGGGTGCAAGCCCATTTGGAAACATTTTTTTTTCTTTTTTGTCTTTTTTAGTATTTAAATATATATATATATATATATACATATATACTTTTTTTAAGTTTTAACATATAGATGCGTAATTTACACACTAATTCATTTTCAGAAGCGCTTTTATTCACACTCTGGCTTTCTAGTGCTTGCAATAGCTTCTCGGTGAGCTAATGCCAGCTCTGCAAAGGGAGAGGGATTTTCCCACGCTTTGCAGGCTGTAAAGCTGTGGCTTGCACAGCTCTCGTGTGTCACACCTCGCTCACTGGCTCCATCGCGAAGCATAGGTGCTGCATGAGTCGTGCCACACCGTAAGCCCATATACGGTCAGGTGACAAACCTGGGACCATTTGTCACTGCACTCAGCTATGGTATGGTGGCATGGTCGGGGCATGAAGCAGGGGTACAGCTTGGAAATGCTGATCTTCATGACATTTTAAACACATTTTTTATTACTTTTGTGTCGAGTTGTCAGCATTCTAAAGGTGAGAAAGCAAGCAGCAGCGACAGCAAAAAAAGAAAAATTTAAGACCGCTTTCACCAAGAATCAATTACGAGCACTAGAAAGGCATGGAGTGTAATTAAAACGCTTCTAAAGGTGAATTAGCATATAAATTAAGTACTTGTGCCTCAATAATACAAAAAACGATGTAAATATAGTTATAAGGATAAAAATATACACCAGGAGGACTTAAACCTAAACTACAGTCTGTAAGTTTGAAATTTGACACCTTAAACCTCTTGGCCACCGCCCAATTTTATTTCTAGGTCGTTCATCGAGGTATATGAATTTTGTTTGCAGCTGTCGGCTGCAAGAGAGATTGCCTTATTTTCATTTACTTTACTATTCCCACCAAATATGACAAGTGATAAAGAATAGAACCTCATTTGGTTGGCCGAGGCACTGTGCTTGCATCAAGGCAAACAAGCCTGTCTTGCTGGGTTCATATTTTGTTTCATCACCTGTTTAGGATTCTGTTGTCGCTCATCAAAAGAAGAAAAAAAAAACTTACTAATTCTGACTTATTCTGGTGTGCAGGTACCCTTGGCAGTAAACTCTGCTAAATGGGGCAAAATATAGATACTTTTTTTAGTAAATATGCATCGTTTTAGCAAAATGAGCTACACTATTTGACTAACGTGAAACAGAACGAGCCTCTCCACTTGGGTCTTTTTTCATCTCTCGCAGACACTATTTCCTGCTTTTTGTGGTTTGTTTCAGACTTTTGTATTCTGTCCGGCCAAAGCATCTGTGTTACACTAAGACCGGGTTCTTTAGGATATCTACAGGTATTCTTCGCAGCAAATGGCTTCCAATCAGGAACACGAGTTTGTTCTCGGCCACCGAGAGCAAGTATTTTCAAGGTGAGCTATTGCCCGCCTATATGAGTTTTGTATTTCATTCCTCTTGAATACCATAACCTATGTGTAGTGGTCTTGCATTAGTATTTTGTTGTCTCTCTTCTGCAAAAACACCCAAGTTTGACTAAGACCGGGTTCTTCCTTATACATGCAGGTCTTGGTGGCAAGCACCAGCCAATCAAAGCCAGAAGATTGCTCTTTGCCGCGCACGGCAAGTGTTTTCAAGGTGAGTGATTGACGCCTATCTGAGTTGTGCGTTTCATTCCTCACAGACACTCTATGTCCTGTCTTTATAGTGGTTTTGTGTCAGGCTTTTGTGTCTCTGTCCGGTCAAAGCATCTGTGTTAGACTAAGACTCGGTTCTTTAGGATATCTGCAGGTATTCTTTGCAGCAAATGGCTGCCAATCAGGAACACGTGTTTGTTCTCGGCCACTAAGAGCAAGTATTTTCAAGGTGAGCTATTGCCCACCTATATCAGTTTTGTGTTTCATTCCTTTTGGATGTCATTTCCTATGTGTAGTGGTCTTGAAACTAGTATTTTGTTGTCTCTCTTCTGCAAAAGCACCCAAGTTTAATTAAGACTGGGTTCTTCCTTATACATGCAGGTCTTGGTGGCAAGAACCAGCCAATCAAGGCCAGAAGTTTGTTTTTTGCCGCGCATGGCAAGTGTTTTCAAGGTGAGTGATTGATGTCTATCTGAGTTGTTTGTTTCATTCCTCACAGACACTCTATTTCCTGTCTGTATAGTGGCCTTGTTTCAGGCTTTTGTGTCTCTGTCCGGCCAAAGCATCTGTGTTAGACTAATCTTTAGGATATGTGCAGCAATTCTTGGCAGCAAGTGGCTGCCAATCAGGAACACGAGTTTGTTCTCGGTCACCAAAAGCAAGTATTTTCAAGGCGAGCTATTGCCCGCCTATATGAGTTTCAGCATTCATCAAGGAGCGCAAAATTAAAGCCCGGGGGTTGGCCATTGCAAAAATGTTGACTCGGAAGCGCATAGGGAGGAAGCTTTATAAAAGTATCCACCTGCTTCTACAAGACAAACCAAAACTAAGAATGTGGGTTCCATTTGAAAAAAAAAAAAACAAAAAAACATTGTCAGCCCGAATTAACTCGGGGGCGGCACGGTGCAAACAAGCCACGGTACGAGTATGCTTGGTTCAGGCGTTTGTAGGGGTGGTAGATGACTCAATGTTTTCTAAAAAAAATATTTTTTTTTCTAAAAGTGTGGTGGTCGAATATTCAGGGATGGGCATTGAGTCGGGATGTTAAGGTAAAAATTTCATTCACATGCCGGGATTCATGTGCCTTGTTCCCCTAGCGAAAGGGACAAGGCCTTGAAATTTTGGGTTCGCAAAAGGGGTGCGTCAGTATTGACGTCTCATTTTACATCATGCGTCTCAATTTAAAACGCACTATAAATGACATGGCTGAGATTCGTTTGGGTGTACTTCCTCTTAGCAAGTATACGGTCCTGTCTCAAAAAGGTCTAATCTGATGTTGACGGCTCCTCAGGTCTCCACCGACGATTCATCTGGACGGGACCCAACCGGGACACTACGGAGGAACGGCTTAAGCAAGGGAGGCTACATATACGACAGCTTCTTGCGGACAAGAAACGAAAATAGATAGATGGTGGGTGTTTCATTTGCTATGCCTTTTGGCGTGCACATTATGTTTGTTATGTTTCAAGATTCCTGCAGAGTTCGGTTTTAACTATTGTAAAATACCGAGCATGCGCCCAGGTCGCAGAAGCACCTACCCTCCGATTCGGAACGATCCGCAAATAAGCAAAGGGCATACCAGACACCCATCCACCTGTTTTGAGCCGTGCTCAAAATATTGAAAGAGCACATCAAGCGCCAGGTGCTGTGGAGTCTGCCACAATAGCACCAGTCGCAGAGCTGACAGATCCGTGACTGGCGCAAGCCATGGCATGGCCTTTGGGAACCAGGGAATCGAGATTTAAGAAGTAGCGCAGAAATTGGAGGCGAGTGGTGAAGGTGAGCAGAGTTAACAGAAAACAAGGACGAAGGGAGTTCCGTCGCATGAGGCATCTGTGTCCCGTGCATGTAATTTTGAGTGTGCTGTAGGTGGCTTCCCAAAAAAAATTGTTACTTGGACGTAACTAATCGCAAATCTCTCTTGCAGTTTCCATGGCCCACAAGCCAGCCGGCGCCAGTTCGTTCTCGTTCAAAGGTGAGGATTCTAGATTTTCTAGATTGCTCTGAAGCAGCAATACTGAAGCCAGACAAGCGGAGCTCAGAACGAGTAGGGACGCTTTCACTGAAGCTTGTTTTGCTGCAATACACATGTGTATTGCAGCAAAACAAGCTTCAGTGAAAGCGTCCCTACTCGTTCTGAGCTCCGTCAATTAAAGGTGCCGTACCGCTTGTCTGTCTGGCTTCAGTGTTGCTGTAGGCGACAAAACGTGTGCCCAGTTTTGTCACAAGAGGCATATTATGTCACGCACATGTAATTTTGAATTTATCCGGCTTAGTGTGCTGTAGGTGGCTGGTCAAAGAAATTGATACTTGGACGCAGCTAATCGCAAATCTTTCTGGCAGTTTCCACGGCCTAAGAGCCAGCAGGTCCCAGTTTGCTTTTCTTTAAAGGTGAGAATTCCAGATTTCCGAAGCAGGAATACTGAAGCCATACGACCGGTACAGCATTTTTAATTGACGGAGCTCAGAACGACTGGGAGCTCCTGCATTGAAGCTTATTTTTCTGTAATACAAGCGGGCGACATTGACACGTGCCCAGTTACGTCGCAAGAGGATATCTATGTCCCGCGCATGTAATTTTGAATCTTTCAGACTTGGTGTACTTTACGTGGCTACTCAAAGTAACTGCTACTTGGACGCAACTAACCGCACATCTCTCTTCCAGTTTCCACGGCCTACAAGCAAGCAAGCACCAGTTCGTTTTTCCTCAAAGGTGAGCATTCCAGATACTCTAGTTAGGTGCGAAGCAGGAATAGTGAAGCCAGACGAGCGGATACATATATTTAATTGACCGAGCTCAGAATGACCCCGTGGCAGTGGCATTGAAGCTTATTTTTCCACAATCAAACGCAGACATAATTTTGAATCTATCCGGCTTGGTAAAGTATTGCTACTTGTCGCAAACTAATCACAAATTTTTATTTTGCAGTTTCTATGTGGCTACAGCTAGCAGGTGCTGTTTTCATTAAGGTGGGGATTTCACATTCTGTTTTCAAACATCAAGTTTTTGAATGAGAGTCCTAAACAATTAACTTTCTTTTGCAGTAAATGCCAGATCCTCCAGTTCAGGAATATGTTAAATATATTTGGTATGGATAAGTCCAGTGTTTTGCTTCTTTATTCACAATTTTACAACAGCAACATTTTTTTAAATTTATCACTCAGAAATACACACAAGAAGAGACTGCGTTGCAGAGAAATGTTGCGATAAACGTGATATTCCAACTCGTATATAGTTTTATTGGTAGCCGGTATAATATAGTGGATTCCAATATCCATAATATGCTGAGTATATTGGAATCGTAAACCTCTATTGGATCCTCATACGACATATGGGGGTCCAATAAGGGTTTATACGGTATTGGATTCCAATATTTTCAGCGTATTATGGATATTGGAATCCCATAACAAATCCTTATTGTAATACAATACAATAAATGTAATGTTTTCCAATACACTGTCTTATTGTATTGCAATACAATAGAAAGATATTGTTTACCAATATCCATAATACGCTGTTTATATTGGGGTTTTCCAATAGGGTGGAGACGAGAAAACGGGAGGAACGAGCCGTTTTTGTCCTTCTCCTGTCAGACGAGAGAAAGGTTCCGCCCTCTCATCTTCTTTCGGTTTGGTTTTTCGAGGACGTCGTGCACTTTGTTAAATAAATGTCGTTGAGTTGATTGACCTTCAGCGGGTGCAAAGGCCGCCTGTAATTCCGTCTCGCAGTCCAGACATGCAGAACATTTCGGTTGCATTGATGTTTTTACCACTATTTTATCAAACGAGCAAACGAAGCCGCTAGAAACAGCGAAGTTCTGGAGCAGTGCCGGCGGCGCTACGCACACTGTGCTAAGATGGCCATCTCCGGATTGCCAAACCCACACGGAGCCATGCGGACCCTGCGGACCACGCGGAACGATGTGTCCACAGAGGATGTGTCGACGTTGACGACGTTAAGGAAATCGCGGAAACTGCGTCCAAGACTAGCAGGTTTTGCTGCCGCGTGCCTGGGTGCCTTCTGTGCTGAGTTCGGTTCTGTTTTCCGATGCCCAGTGCCAACCAGCAGTCAACGTTGTTCTGTATTTCTGCGTGGCAGCAGCATAGCAGCTACATCGCGATGGCAGTGTTCTGCGTTGTGAAGAGAAGACTATAAGTATCGCCTATGTGACTCCTTGATCGCGTATCAGTGATGTAACAAGATGATATGACAAACTCTCGGGCATTGATGCCGCTGGTCGGGCCGTGATCAAAGGGGCGAGTGTTGCAGGTTGACATTCCGCTTTACATTAAAGAGTTTAAGACCACTTCAGGGACTAGTTGCAATCGATCGACGTACGGATAGTCATGTTGGAACTCTGGTCTGAACCGAAGCTTCTATCGTACAATGGCCAATGTGACTGTCGGTTTTCTCCTCCCCGATAGCGATTGCGCTCTGGGGAAAGGACTGAACACTATGAAAATATTACGGAAAGTACGTATATTTACAGTTTGGAATTTAGCATTAAGAAAGGATGGTAGGTAGGATTGAAAAAAAAAAAAGAAGCTATCCTGTATTTTGTTGTTTAAATATACTACGGTTCCTGGAGAAACTCCCCTCCGAGTGGCGCGCTGGGATGAGCGCTAGAGGTTTTCGAGCTCGCCACGGCGTAGCTCCGTACAGTTAACACCTGACGCAAGTCGCGGCTTTGACTACATTCAAGTTGATCCAAAAGTGATTGCTTTGCCCGCGAAGCATCACTTCCAGCAGAGTGAATGTCCGCTCTACAGAGATTAATTCAAGACGACAATTGCAGCCGTGCGTGAGCAGCACAAATAGGAAAACAAACACTTCAGTAGAAACACTGGCTACGACGTGCCTTGAGGGGAAACAAACACATGGCTTGGAACCGCATTGCAGCCACTTGATTTATTGGCTTTCAAATAATTATTGCATGAGCGTTTGCTTTTTACTAAGAGATTCATCCCCTGAGCCTCTCAAAATACTTTCAAAGGTTTGACATTGCAGGAAAAAATCAACATGCTGGGAATAGTTTTTATTGCTTAGGCGGTCACCGAGATATTCCATACGTTCAAGCCAACCAGTATAAAAAACGAAAACACAGAGTTCGGAAGTAGTGATCGGATTAGCATGCTGCTGTATTGATGATTGCATGTGCCGTGCATGTGCATGCGTTCAATGTGTTTGTTCAGCTGATGCTTGTATGTGTAATGTGCCTACCATGTATGTATAATAAAGGTTCCCGAAGATTGCGAAGCTCAAAGGGTGGCGTGAGAAATTGAATATAATTTTATAAAACATGAATTGGGCGGTTCCTAGCGCCACCTAGCCTAGCTCCTTGCAATGACTCTGCTTGACCCTGCCATCTGGTGACAAGCGATTTAACCTTCTTCCACGCTACGCTGTTGCAGAGTAACTTGTGGTTACCGTGCAACAGCGGCTTCGAATTTGTTCTTTTGAGAGCGGCTTTCGGATTCGCGAGTTGGTTTACCATTCCTCCGTGGTGTGCGGTTGACGAAGAAATTGTAACTCGAGAAATAGCAAAAGTAAGACGTAAAGCGCGCGAAGTAACTGGGTATCGGTTGCCTCCGTTTAACATCGCATTGAAACGCAAGTTTCTTTGCCTGCGGCGGGAAGCTGGCTTCGGAAGTAAACACAGTTCGCGGAAAGCTCGTGTTACGCTTTTATTTGCTGCTCCTCTAGTCCCATACAAAATACGTAGCCTCCTCGTTAAGCCTCATTGAGCTCGATTTGCTCGATTCGGAGCCGCCATTATGAGATGCAGGCGACGCAGGAACTTTGCTCCCCTGTTTCAGGGACGAAAGTTCCTTCTTTTCTAAAGGAACATAGGTTACAAGACCGTACCTCCCTTTTGAGAGGACTATAGATACCCTTTTTTTTTAGAAGTGTAGGTCGTTTCCCGGTCTGCGTTGCGCCTCAGGGTGGCAATCTTTACATCCGTAAAACCACCCGTTTTGTTCGAGGATTTTTGGAATGAAACTCTAGGAAACAAAAGGCACCTTGGGAAGGCGAGGGGAAAACCTTCATTGTACGGACTTTGGGCCAAAATATGAATCACCATCGGCCAAAAAGCAATGTTTTCACGGGCTCAGCAACAGTCACCGTAGCTAATCGGAGCTAACAACATGATTTGGTTGCTCGAAAGAATATTCACGATAGCTCGTGCTACGTCCACGCCCCTTCATACCGAAAAACTTGGAATATGGAGCAATTTCAAAAATTGATTTAAGATAGTAAGTACGAGATACCGAGAAATGTAATTAAAATAAAGTATCGAATGCTCTTGATCAACAGTATTTGCAAGATACCAAGATATTTCAAAACGTATTTACAATACAGCATCTTGAGTAGAGTATTTGAGATAGGCACAAGTCTGGCAGTTTCAAGCAGTTCCTGCAAACCGTAAAAATTAGGTAAAGCCAAGTAATGGGTGCCATTTTCAATAAATAACGTTCGTTTTATTAACTCTGCTGCTCGATGGGTGCAAAGGTAAGTTTGTTTTCGCGTCCAGAAATCATATCTGCATGATCGAAAACGTTTAAAATCAGAGAAGGCCAAAAAACTCTTACCGCCCGATAAATTAAACACAATCATAAAGAGAAAAAAAAACTTTTAAAATTTCCCTATTTTTTGTGTTTTACGCTTCTTAACCGCATGAAAGTGTGGGTCCTATTTGGTGGCGCAGAAATATCGCAAATAGTTTATATTAGCCTCATCGGGATGTTGGCGCTCTGTGAAAAAATTCCGTTCTTTCCGACTATTGTTCATGTTTAGATTCGGCGCTTGTCTTTGCATACTTGCCAGGGGGCATAGCACTGGACCCGTAATACTTGAAATTAAACACTGACTGATCCGATAAACACAGTAACGAAAGCAATTTCGTTTTTATAATATTAATGAAGTTACCTACGTCACGCCAGCAACAAAGGCAATTCCTGTCATTCTCCGGCGAAAAGACAAAAATGAACGCGCGTTATCCCATGGGAATGCCACAGAGCACCCCGAAAGTGGTTCCAGTCTGCTTCGAATTAAAACCGGAAGTCTCATAGACGCTAGCGCCAGTTAAACCTCCAGTGTACAATATAATAGCCCTACGTTGCACAATCCAATCGTCTCCTTAAACAATGAGAACTGAGAAGCGGTGCTTAGCTAGATGAGCACCTTTTGTTACGGTCAACGCCTAGAGCCCCCCCCCCCCCTCCCCCCCAGGTTGTGCATAACGGCGTAAAGTTTGATTAATAAAAATATTTCTTATTAAATCAAATGAGTTTATTTTCCACCTTGTAAAATACAGATGGCGCTGTGGAAAAAAAGCTGCTGTTAGCAGCTTGACGAGCCCAGAGTCCCTATATTAATGTCAACTAAGCACCACTACGGCGGGAAGAATGAACATGCGTAGAAAGGATAATGACAACGAAAACCAAAAAGTATATAGGTATCCAAAACAAAAAACATACTCTCATGGTTACTGACCATTGCAGGCATTTCACTGTACTTATAGGCGAATAAAGCAAAAAGCATAAGCAGATAAGCGTTTAATAATGACGGAAGTGTATAACACAGGCATTCTTTTCTGTAGTTTAAACGAGGTGTAGGTACTACCCAATTCTCTCCGTGTCTTGCAGTATAGTTCAATTCTCTTCTCTGTAGTTGTGCCAGGTTACGTATATTATTTATATTCCTCTGTTTCCAACTGATACCGTAAACTCAATCGATATTTATATAGGTGATATGCTGGGATCACGTGAGAACGATGAAAAGTTTGCATATGACGCTCTGTAGGGCACGTTGTAGATATGTCGAAGAAATTTTTTTTGGCACCAAATAAACACGTTGTAAGTTTGAAAATGTGGTTTTCCGCCAAACTAGTTGACAGTAATTCCAATGGGAATAAAATAATGAATTATACAGAAGTAACTTGATTCTTGTGTGAAGAAGGTATCTAACACGGCCTATTATTCCAGTTATCAGAGCTATTTTGCCTACTAAATAGTTTATATGACTATCCAATGACATATTTGCGGAAAACACGACACCGAGACATTTAAAGTGCACCACAATTCCTATTGGACGCGAATTAAGGAAAATATCTCTATGCACTGTAATTGGCTTAGTTTTCGTCTAAATATTACAATTTACAGAAAAAGTAACTTATTTCCTCCAAGCCGTTAAAAAAAAAAGAAACTCTGCCACTTTTGTGCTCTTTAAATTCGAAATCGCACTGCTCATTCATGATACAGGCGGCACGGTAGTGACTCTAGACGCGATATTTATTTGCATGCAAGGAAATTATCAATGACACGCCACAAGCTTCATCCTAGTACGTTTTTATTTATACATATGTATGTTTCAAAGACGTCTGGAGCCTAGTTTGATGTGAACAATGTATCAGAATTGTCATTCCAGGAAATCATGATGAAAATAATCCCTGGAGAAGGGGAACAAGAGGGACAAGGGACAAACATAAATCTCCAAACACAGCTAGGTGACTGGTGAGTGACCGAAAAAATCCGCCTGGTCCGGGTATCGAACCCGGGACCTCTCCATTACAAGTGGAGCGCTCTACCAACTGAGCTAACCAGGGATTAGACGTCAGTAGAGCAAACGGGTTTTATCAGCTGCCACCAGTCTAACACCAACATGGGTGAAGCTTGCAATTTAATGTTATAATTATAATGCAATTAAATGCAAAGGGGCAAGCGAGCTGGACAATAATGATGAAAATAATCCCTGGAGAAGGGGAACAAGAGGGACAAGGGACAAACATAAATCTCCAAACACAGCTAGGTGACTCACCAGACCGATATTCAAACGAATATCGGTCAGAAGTCGCATACGCGTTTGCTCAGTATCGACGGGACGGAGCTTATGGGCCCGCTTTGCATCGAAAATATCGGCAGTATATTTTTTATATACTGCCGATTATTTTTAAATATCGGCTAATTGTATTTATCGGGCGGCCCTCGCAGGCATAAACGGGCAAGCAGTATTTTTTTTCGATCCCTCCCAGAAGTTGTATAAACCACTATAATTACACAGAGCTTGTTCTCGAGACATCTACGAGGGCGGTTCTTTTCTGTGAAAAGGAAAGCCGGTTATTGAATAAAATTACACTTTTTTCTTGCGAAGTAAAATTTATAAATACAAAAAGAAGGACCGCGGAGATTAGATAATTTTAGTAGGTCGTTTCAATGACTCCGATAACGATACCCGATACATCTACCACCGCATTTGAGCATAGAGCGTATCGTCATCGGCTATATGGTTATGGAGGGGTATCGAAGGTATCGAAACGATCTACTAAAACTCCATAAAGACAGAAGAAAAACTACTATCAGAAGCATGCTCACAGTGTACTTTCAAATAACACAACGATTTTATGCAATCCGTGATAGATGCGTAATCCTACTCGGGGAGCACAGATTCACGCAAACACAAAGTTGAGAAAGAAGTTCGCGAATATTCTACGGGAGTTTCACTGTCGCCGATAAGCAGGTCTTTGTGAAAACGCCTCCAACAAGCAGAGCACAATAATTCCATGAACTACGACAAAGAAAACGGCCACTGCTGAGAAGTAGGCATGGATGTATTCCGGCCATTTACGACAATAAGCCACGCCCGCGACTACGTAACCCGCTATTCATTACCATAACCCGGCAAACAGCGAAGACAACGTTCCCAGTGAGCCCATTAGCGCGTAAAAGCGAGTCACGTTGCAAATTCTCGTTCCAGCGTTTTTGTCCTAAGGGGAGAGCAGTCACGTGTTACACTGCACCACTCTGATTAGCTGGAAGCGGCCGTCGCGCTCACTCACCGCCGCACGAAGACACAAAAGAAGGTGGAGAGGCTTAACAAGAGGCGAAGCCGAAGGCAGATCCACAATGCAGCTAATATCCCTCTGTTTCTTTATCTGTCTTTCTCGGTTTAAAAGCAAGCAGCTTCCGTATCGCTTAATAATTTGTTTTTGTAAACTTCGGTTCTGAGTCGGTCGAAAAATCAGAGTTCCACGTCAGCATAGCCGATTCCCAAACAACACTCTCGTTGCTCAACTAAAAACAGCAGCGGGTGCGGTATGTCAGGAAGGCATCGGCGCAACACATCTGATACTTCTCAAATATCGGCTGGATCCAAATGGTGTCGGTGCAATCTTACCGATTTGACGCCAACATCGGCGCAATACTGTGTGCTGCCTGGCACTCATTTATCACTGATCGCACAAACGCTCGGTTGAGTAAGAAAGCCTTTGAAACGCTAACTTCCGGGACAAGCCGTTTACTTTCGGTGGCTTCATACCTGATTTATCAGTGCGCAATTTCGGTCCCTAGTAAAGATACGCACTGCATTTGTATGCAGTGCGTACAATGTGGAATTAACGAAACGAACTCGGTTCACTTCTGTAACAGAAATTACTTTAAGCATTGTGCTTCAAACGCGTCTCCGACCAATCTGTTTACCGCGTTAAAAAAAAAAAAAGTGGTTCCTTGTTATTTGTTAGATGACGTCATAAAAGTGGCATGCCGTCGCCGGCCGTGACCTTGGCAATGTCACAACAGTGGTGTCAGGTGCCGCAGGTGCCGGTCCTGCCGCAAGTCGCTCTCCATGCATCTTAACAGTCCAAGGACGCTTCGGCACCAGGAGCTGGGAGTCTGCGACAAGAGCGACACTCGCGTCTCCTCGCGCAGTTCTCCAGAAGTGATACGCCCGAACTCCAGGATCGCGACATCCGGCTGCACGACATCCCGGCTTTTGTGGAGTCATTTGTTGCCACTTTGGGACGCACTGGCTGAGTGGGACGCAAAACACACCGGTCGGAGACGCATTCCGGGCACCCTAATTTAGGTGAGAACGAGAGAGAGTTTTAGGGAACCGCTTTAGAAAATCCGATACGGTACGATGGGCTCTCTGCTACGAACTGCGCATATGGGAGACTTCTGTGGTAGCGCATGCGCAGTTCGATACCGGAGGGCCCATCGTACCGTATCGGATGCGTATGAGAGACTTCTGCGGTAGCGCCTGTGCAGTTCGATACCGGAAGGCCCACCGTACCGTATCGGATGCGTATGGGAGACTTCTGCGGTAGCGCATGCGCAGTTTGATACCGGAAGGCCCAACTTACCGTATCGGATACGTATGGGAGACTTCTGCGGTAGCGCATGCGCAGTTCGATACCGGAAGGCCCACCGTACCGTATCGGAGGCGTATCGGAGACTTCTGCGGTAGCGCATGCGCAGTTCGATACCGGAAGGCCCACCGTACCGTATCGGATGCGTATGGGAGACTTCTGCGGCAGCGCATGCGCAGTTCGATACCGGAAGGCCCACCGTACCGTATCGGATGCGTATGGGAGACTTCTGCGGTAGCGGATGCGCAGTTCGATACCGGAAGGCCCAGCGTACCGTATCTGATGCGTATGGGAAACGTCTGCGGTAGTGCATGCGCAGTTCGATACCGGAGGGCCCACCGTACCGTTACGGATGCGGGAAAGACATTTCCGAAAACTCTCTAAGCGAACTAAACAAATGGACGTCAGCCCACGTCCGCCATTCGAGGAACACTGTAATCTGTGAAAGCTAGCAGTGGCGCCACAGTGACGATGATCTAATCATACACGTTCCGCCACTGCTAGCTTTGCGCCTACTGCACCTGTGGTAACTTTGGTGCACCCCCGACTTAGCCACCAGCTTCAAATCGCTTTAAAAAGAGTCGATTTAGTGATTTTTGATGACTCTCAGTAAGCTCCTAATTGGAACCATATGTCTATTTTGACTAATTCAAAAGTTAATTAAAATATTATATATAAATAGCCGACTAATCGCAAAGATTAGCCACCCGCGTTATGTCCCCTTGGCTGTGAAACTCACCTGCATAAACCGCAAAGGGGAAACTTTGAGACTTTGTGTTTGTCCGTTCCTTCTCGTCCCAGTCTCTGGTATTTTAGTCAAAGGGGAAATATCCACGGCTTTCTTTAAAGAAATAGGTAACGAATAGCGAAAAACCCCCGTATACGTTCCATATCATTGACCCCACTCTTAATCAACCAGGCTTCATGCAAGAGCGCTAAATGCAAGAATAAAGTTACGTTTCCTGCTACTGGGATATATCTATGTGCATTAATGAGAAGAAACACACTCAATATTATTATGGTATACTGAAAGCTTCCCCTTTTATGGTCGAAATCCCTCAAGACAGCGTAATTTTCCAGCGTGTACTAATGTGTCTTGTCTTTATAAAAGGGTTCAGTCTCGAATAGATTACTGTCTGAGTTCGAATACTTTGTGTATTACCCCTTCCCTTTTAAGGGCCTTTCCTTTTCTTCCCTGTGTCATGTCCAAATTATGTCAACTTTCACTTACTCGCCTTCCCGCTCTCCCTTCTTTCAATTAAGATTTTTTTTCCATAACCTCACTTTCAGCAAATTAAGCGCTGCGTTTTTTCAAAAGTAGGATGCTTGTGAGTTGTTACAAAAGATTATTTTCGCGCGTGTGACAGGTTGGAAATGTCTCATTTAGTAATCGGGTCGACTGGAGGTTGTTTTTTTGTTTGTTGTTTTGCTTGATAATCCAGAAAATTAAAAAAAAAATCTGAAGTTTCACTGACAGGACTTTTACCCAAAGTTTGAAATGCTTCAGTGTTAACTCTCGAGTGCCTTCCTGAAAAGCGATAGGGAAAATTTGCTCATTTTTGTATGAGAACAGCAAAGTCTTAGTTCTAACAACAAAACGCTGCCAAGGAAACAATCGTTTGTGAGTTAGTCCCTTGTTTTAAACCAAAATCTGGAAGAGAAATTACATAACCGGAGGCACTGAATTGTGAGGGTTGTCAGTTGCTCTTCCTATCTTTTGTCCGGGAACTCTTCATGCACCCTCCTCAGAACCCCATCAACCTGCATTGGAGCTCACCAGTTCTTGGGTTAAAAGGTTGTGACTGGACCCGGGTCCTTGCCGAGCTCTGACGCAGTGATCGTTTTCTTTACGAGCTTGTACGTGTTCACACGGAACGCTAGCGTAGGCTTGGTGACCAATAGATGCTTAGAACGCGTGTCCAAAAATGGCAGAATCACAAAAATTTACGAAGCAGCGCTTAGACAACATGTGATTTTGAAAAGGATGCATTGCCCCGTTAGTATGTTCGTTCAACATAATGTAGTAGTAACTGTTATAGCCTGGTTGTTGTTGTTCATTTGTTGTTGTTGTTTTTTGTTGCTTTTCTAACGCAGAGCTGTGTCGAGAGCATGTACCGCAATATTAGTTCGCCAATGCAGTATCCTGACGACCATTGAGAAAGCGCATGTTGCTTCTGAGAGGCGATCTCACCCAAGTAACCTGGGGAATGGTACTACGTATAATAAAGTGGAATGTAATAAAATGCGCTACCAATCATGTCACCATTCCTACCGCCTCGATTCTTCAAAATGTTTTTCACAAACTGGTATACTATTGTACTTACAAAACCGAAAAGATTAATCATTTTTTTTATCACAGCAGGCGCTTGCATTACGGAATGTATATGTATATATATATATACCGGGTGTTTTTGCAAAGACTTTCAGAAATCCTAAAAATTACGGCGATTGAAAAAAGAAGAAACTCTCTTCGGGAACAAACCACCAGCCACGGCGGACGTCAGGAATCGCCAAAAACCTACTAGTTAGCCAGATAATTAATTAAAACTTGTTAATTAAATTTTTAATTAGGGGGAATAGACATATGGTTCCAATTAGAAAGTTGCTGAGCGTTATCGAAAACCACTAAATCAGTCATTTTTAGAAAGACTTTGAGCACGTGAGACGAGTAGTAGCGCACTAAAGTTACCACTCGTGGAGCAGGTACAAGGCTAGTGGTTGCGGTAAGGCGTCCGCGCGATTTTTCCGCCTCTTATCAAGCCCCAGCCTTGTACCATCCAGTTCAAACGCACGCGGGCCTCGTCCTCCTCGCCCACTAGGCTGAAAGACGATGAAGGGGACATCCTAAAGTATACGCGTAATATTATATACATATATATATATATATATATATTTATATATATATATATATATATATATATATACGGGTGCCCCCAATAACTTTCACCGAACTTTACAACAAAAAACCAAAAAAAAAACGAGCGCTTTGCGAGACTTAAACCAACTATGTCGTTACAAAGCGTTTTGGGAAAGTGCACAGTTTCTTTTTATTGCGCCTCGGTATTTAGTTAGTTAAGACTAATCGCCTATTTCTTAATTATTCATTTAAGAGCCGAGGTGTGAATTGGAAAGTTGTAGAGCGCATTAAGAAACACCCAATCAAGATGTTTTCTACCTGATACGCTTTGAGCACTTCTTAATACAGGCGCGCTCTGAAGGAACGGAGTCCACGTTATCACCGGCACGCCGTGCGAGACAGGACCTCGTGTTAGGGTCGTCCCCGAAGATAAGCAAGAACACCTGGTGCCGCAAAGCCCTGTCTCGGACAGCGCGTCAGTGATAACTTGGACTTCGTTCCTTCAGAGGACGTTTAAAGCAGAGAACACATGAGCGGTAAAGACGGGCGCCGCGCGCTGATTCCTACAGCAACAGCCCAGGACGCTGTGTCGTGGACCTACACTCAACAAAAGGATAGTCGCAGGGTACTTACTACCTTGAGGGTAGTCAGGAGCCGTCAGAGATATCGCTACCTCCCTTAGTTATACTGATTACCCCATGGGTAGTCACACGGCACGCAGTCAACGGGTAGTTACGGCGACTACCCACAAAAGAAACCTGGCGGCTGGGAAGTGACAGGGGATCAATACGAGTAAGGCCTAGCTAGCTGGACTGCTTTTTTCTAAAATACGATTCTCAAGTGCATGCGCCCGTTCGCTGTCTTCCGTGCGCACTAAAGCACTCCAAAACGTGCCTCGAAGCACCGGCACCGCACCTATTACGAGTAGGGGTGACAATGTGAGGGGGGATTCGCGGGGTTTGTCCGCAACTGTTTCCGCGAGGCCGGCTGGATTTTTGTAGCGGCCAGAAAATATTCAATGAAGGAATCCTATGGCGACAAGTGGAATGCCGTCTTTATTAAACGTAGTATCTGCTTGCTGTGCTTGCCGTAAGTAATCCGGCGTTTTCGGTTGACAGCGGCGAGGCGAGGCATTACCGATTCAAGCGGCGTCGGTTTCTATCACTGCAAAAGTTTTTACACTCTTAATGGTGTAAAGCAGTTTGTCCCAGGGCTAACACCCTTAGGGTTTTCAGGCAAGCACCCTTCAGAGTGGGTGCTTGCTAAACACCCTTGGCGAAGGGGGCTTAGCACGAAATGGGCCTTCGTTGCGTTTGGCCCACCCCAGCCAATCCGGCGCCGGGAGAGTATCACGTGACGTTTTGGTAATGCAGAGTTTAAGGTCACATGACACTCTCTCGACGCCAGATTGGCTGGTAGCGTCTGCCGCGCTCGGACGAAATGTGAAATGAAGTATAGACCCCAGTGAACATTTCATTGGAATGTGTCCAATACACATATCATAAATTCTGAAAATCATATAGGGTACAGCATATTCTTATATTATTATTATTTGAATTACAGCTTATGTTTACTGAACAGATTTACACTTTTTTCACTTAGGGGGATTGCAAATCACCACATACGAGGCACGTGATAAAGAAATAATGAGTCACACTGAACACAACTCACTTCATGAAGTAATACAAAATAGCTCCTTGCAAGCCACATCATAACGCCTGAAGGTAATTGGGTAGTGCTACGGCGCACCCCTTTCTCGAACTCTAAGTGAGCAAGCAGTGGCCTTAAGCATCGTACTGCACGGCTGAACCATTGTAAGCATCATGGGTTGCCACAAAGGAAGCATGTGCAGCCTTCATGTTTCGAGATGATGTGACATGTTTTATTTGTCTCAGAGGATTGCAGGAAACACGCTTCGCTTATCACTTGTCCCCTTATGCGCATCTATTCACTGATTGGAAGCATGGTAGAGGGGGTGGTCTAGCCGTGACTGAACCACAGCAGTATTTCAGTAAATTAAGCTCATTATGATATCATTTAGAATGTGTTAAATTGAACATTTCTCCAACCCTGAAACAAATGAAAAATACAATGTATGCCACTTCATGACATAAAGAACGCCTTCTGCAAACATGTAGTGAAAAAATATCACAGAATGAACTTGCACTCTACGGCAAAAAAGCAAATGATTCAGTTGAAGATGCTATCTTCTTGCTCACGTACAAGGAAAATTATAAAGTTCTGGAAGACTACTATGGATGAGGAACTCGTACAGCTAAATGCTAAGCACCTCGCCTACATGAGGTCAGCATAAGTTATCGCAGAAAGTGCCTAACATTTAAAGAAAGAAGAAGAAAACATGCCTCCGAAAAACCTTCGATCATTCGTTCTGGAAGCAAAATAAAAATGAACCTGATAATACTTGCATAGAAAAGTGCATTATAACCATTATAACTGCTCACAAAGCATCTTTTCGACTACATACCTCTCTGCAAACGTTGTTGAAAAAAGTTAATTACGACTGGCCTTGGAGTTGTGTCGCTCAAGCCAAGAAAAAGCCTCTCCAGAGCAACCAACGTGTTGGAGGCCTTGCATTCGTACTGGATGGTGAGCAGCAAAAATGCTGCCAACCAACATGCACAGCCTGTCTTCTGCATTAAAAACAGAGAGCAATCGCTCAAAATTCACACCAGGGTTGGGCAGTATCGCGATACAAATGTATCGCGATAGTATTTCAGAAATACATTTCGTATCTGTATTTCTGTATCGCGATACATTTGTTTTTCACCAGTATCTGTATTACTGTAACGAAATACATTTTAAATGTTTCTTCTTATCGCGATACAATCAAGATGTAATGTATTTCGTTACATTTCTTGAGAAATACTCCCCTCCCCCCCCCTCAAAAAAAAACTCCGAACGTTATTATTTTATTTTTTTTATTTTTTACTTCTCAGGGCGCAATGCTCAAGGAGATACTGGGGCATTGTGACTCTGCTGACCAAGGTTCCTTCCCATTCTCCAAACTATTATTCTATGGGTCCTCTTCTCTCTTCTGAAAAGTGTTCCGTAGTCGGGGACTCGAACCAGGTGACGTGGCAGGAGTCGAGTCAGAACATCTTCTGCCACAGGTTTTTGGGTAGGTATTTCTTGAGTCATTGTTTGCTGGCATTCAACGCCCGCTGCTAACCGTCTCTCTTGCCTCAGCGTACACAGCACACCCAGTCGGCAAAGCTGAGTCACAGTTTGTTGCAGCACTAGCCTGGCGGTTGTCAACTTAAAATAGTAGGATGACTCACGCAGTGAAGTTCTACACCTATACGAATGCATCTGCGGCTGCGGCCGTAATGTTTCACGGCTCAAGGGTACGTTATCAGTCTACGTGAACATGACCCGCTGGTCTGGTGGTCCGGAACCCAGGAAGGAGACCAGACGTGGCCTCTCTGTTCCGACCCAGACTTCGTACACCTGTGACTTGTCTCAAGCGCGCTCTTTCTCGGAGAGCTCGCACCTGTACCGGCAATATCAGGTCGCAATCCACGAGGTCTCTGTTTGGATGATTCTAGGCAAAACTCGAGGACTGCAATTCATGCGTCGGTGGCGGAGAGTCGGCAGGAATGACCTTCACAATGGGGATGCCACTGTGTGGTTTTTTCAACCGTAACAGAAGACAAGACGTGTGTTCCAGAATGCTTCAGGTGGTTCACTATTCTCAAGAATTCCAAATGGTTCTGCACACACGGTCTTCAACGAGGTAACTTGCAACGAAAGTATGTTTTGTCTTTTCATATACAGCAGCGTGGTAACGTTTCATGTTCAAGGCCACACCTACAGATAAAGAATACCAGTTCATTACACCGTTATGTCATGAGATCAATGTTGGCAGGGGCGTGGTGACGTTTTAATGGGGTTTAGGGTGACAGAATTTATTTTTAGGTCGAAGCCTTTTTGCATCCCTCGTCAGACAGACAGGATGTCAGGGAAGAGACCGGGGTCTTTTCTTGATGGAACGTTTTTATGAGCCCCTTGAAGACTCCTCGTCGTCCGAAACCACTACCTTCAAGGCAAAGTGCCAAGCCCACGGGAAAGTAATTTCGCGGTCAAAAACTTACACTTCAAACTTCAAGCTTCATCTCAGTTGGCATCTCAAACAAATTTGAAAAAAAATGTATTGCGGTATCAGTATTTCTGTATTTGTATTTCTCCCTCGCTAAAATGTGTTCCTGTATTTGTATTTCCAAATACCTTTTGCCTCTTTTTAAAATGTATTTCCGATACGTATCGCGATACATTTTTAAAGATATGTTTCAGTATCAGTATTTTAGCTACTATTTTAATCTTTCCCAGTATTTGTATTTCGAAATACATTTTTTCAGTATTTCTGCCCAACCCTGATTCACAGCAAGGTGAAGAAAGTCTCCATCGTCCAACTCTTGCTTGGTGTAGAGGACACATAGTGTCGGTGGGATGTTCTCGTCCAGCATTAGGTAAAAGAAAAAAAGCATAACATATTTTAATGTACGAGGCGAAAACATGTTTGCCCCTGTCAACTGATATTATTCGCTGCAGGTAAGGCCGTGAGCACCAGCCTCCACACAGGCATACAGTGCTTATGTGTGAACAAGTAACCGGCATCTGTAGGAATGTAAAACGACTGAGGAATCACAATCAGGGCAACATCTCGACATGAAAGTATTGCGATATAATTTTAGGGACACTTTTGAGTATCTCTATTACCATACCAAGCTGCATTTACGAAATTTATTTGTATTTCAGTAGTAAAGGCGAAATGTGATAGCAAAGCTAAAAATCACTGATTCCGAAAACCAACCAGTGATGCGTCGGATTTGTGGCGGGGCTTCTATTTTTTTAATATCCAAACCTGTCATCCCATTTCTAACAATAAATGTATACATTTATTGTTGAAAATGAGTCGACAGGTTTGGATATTAAAAAAAAACAGAAGCCTCACCACAAATCTCACGCATCACTGGTTGGTTTTGGCAATGAGTGATTTTTTTGCTTTGCTATGACATTTCGCTTCTACAGCGGCCGGTTTTCTTTCTGCAGACAGCGGCCTTCCTGTGAACATTTAAGTCTATTGTTTGGATAAGAGGACGCCAAAATGTGCACAGATGGAAAAATTATGTCCCCTGAAAGGGTCAGAAGACTAAAAGCAGGGAGGTTTACGTAGACACGCTTTGTCAGGCGGTGTCATCGGCCGCCAGCGTTCATTGGGTGCGACAATAGGCTCTTATCGATATCAGCGAACATAGCCAAGGGAAGGCAAGTTTAAAAAAGAAAAAGGGACAAACATCGACAGAAGGCAGAGAGCTCAGGAGCTACAATCTATGTCGGCCACGGACGCACCCTTCCCATTTCGCCACCCTGCATTTAGGAACCGTATAGGGCTGTCGACTGACCATAACGGTACATGCTGATGTTTGTTCGTTGGCCAATGTTAATTTTTCTTGCTTCCTCCTTTACACTGAAAAACATAAAGATGAAGGTTACAGAAAACAGCAAACATTATGTCTCGTAAGTAGCTGTAAAAATTCAATTTCACGAGATACATTTTTTGTACAGTCACCGGCCATATGAGCTCTACCGTCCGAAACATTAACTGGAGCAGCAAAAATCCAGCATGCAGCGCATCGAGCGTGGCAAGTTTGAAGGCTGTGGTTTTCAACGGCGGAGGGGGTGATTGCACAGAAACAAGTGCTCGTGATAATGTATTTCTAAAGCTATGCGACATTCTTGTGTTTCCACCTCGCAGCACCCCTCAAATTCGCGACAGAAAGAGCTGTTCTGACAAAATATATATTGAGCTGTAATACAGTTGAAGTTTCCGCTAGTTGGTAAAGCATGTTAACGGGTAAAACAGCACGAACTATATTCTGATTCCATGGCGCGCCTCCGAGCGGCCACTCCTCAGGTAGCGAACGACTGGATGTCATAGAAAAACTGTACTTTTATATCCATAACAACCACCGTAAAAGACGGTGCTTCGTAGTAGCGCGTTACATGGTGATCCCAGATCGAACGAGTCCAAAACAAAAAAAGGAAGAAAACACACACGGCACAGACTGATGCAACGCGATGCGGCTAACCCTAGCAAGTCCAAACTCAACTAGATTGCAGTAACACCACACTCCCCGTCTGGTATCACGAGATACCACTATGACACCATAACGCAAAGTTCACAAACTGGACACGCACTGAAGTTTTGGATCAGTCTTCTTTTGAGATGAGGAGGACAGTCTCAGTGACTGGCCGTCGGAAAGTTTTTAGTTCTCCTCTGGTCGCCGTCTTGATCTCGACTTTCCGTACTTTTCCGTCCGCACTCGGGAAAGTGTTCACAATCACACCCATAGGCCACTCGTTGCACAATGTCACCTTCCTTGAGGTCTCGACGGCTATCCTGCCACTTGCGACGGCTCTGAAGCGTTGTCAGGAACTCACGTCGCCAACGGTGCCAAAAGGAGTCTGCCAACCACTGCACTTGACGCCACTGACTTCTGTAGAGATCCTTGACGTTGAACTCGCCGGGTGGTAACGTGTCTCCACCAACCTTCTGGGTAAGGAGTGTAGACGGAGACAAGATGTCCCAGCATTCCGGATCCATCGAAACAGGAACAAGAGGTCTAGCATTTATGATTGCTGAAACTTCTGTCAAAAATGTCACCAGAACTTCATGGCCGAGACGGCTCGGTCCGTGTTCTAACAACATGGAATCCAAAATACGACGTGCGATTCCGATCATCCGCTCCCAAGCTCCTCCAAAGTGGGAAGAATGAGGAGGGTTGAACACCCAACTGCAATTTTGGCTTGAAAGGAATGCTTGTACTTTGTCGTTGTCGAGACCACTAATTCTCAGGTTGAGCTCTGAACATGCTCCGACGAAATTGGTTCCACAGTCGGATCGCAGCTGTTTCGCAGGTCCTCTGAGTGCGAAAAATCTCCTGAGAGCGTTAATAAAACTTGAAGCATCCATGGACTCTATGACTTCAATGTGGACCGCCCGAATGCTCATGCACGTAAACAGCACAGCCCAGCGTTTGCTGCTGGCTTCTCCACCTCTAGTTCGACGTGCAGTCACGTTCCATGGTCCAAAAACGTCAACCCCCACATATGTGAATGCAGGTTCTGTACTGAGTCGATCAACTGGCAAGTCTGTCATCTTCTGGTCCAGCTGTCTTCCTCGCAGTCTGCAGCACATGACGCACC
Source organism: Ixodes scapularis (assembly GCF_016920785.2). Taxonomy (NCBI): domain Eukaryota; kingdom Metazoa; phylum Arthropoda; class Arachnida; order Ixodida; family Ixodidae; genus Ixodes; species Ixodes scapularis. The sequence continues at coordinate 60,510,520 of NW_024609838.1, read as the reverse complement.
CGTGTATGTACGACGCTATGCAGCGTTTTGCTCCGATGATCCAGAAACCTGCGGATCTGATTGCTCCCTCAGTAATGTGTCGACCTTGGTGCTTGATCTGCTCATGGTAGTACCTTACAAGCAGCAAGGCGACGTGGTGTTTACCAGGTATGATTAGAGGTCTCCGCTCCTCTTGACACAGCTGTGCGTTGTTGAGGCGACCACCGACTCTCAGCAAGCCCTTGTCATCAATACGAGGATCCAGTTTCCAAAGTGGACTTGATTTCTGGACTCCTTTCCCCTGTGACAAACACTCGAGCTCATTTGCATATGCTTCTAGTTGGACGGAGCGAATGACGAGATTCTTTGCAAGAGACAAATGCTCGACAGATAGCTGTCCTGCTTGAAGGCAGCCACGTGGCAGATCAGCTTCGTCGGCACGAGAAGGGCACCGAAAGTTGCCAGCAGCACGTATGAGGTATGCCACTGCACGCATCAGTCTAGGCCAGCTTGAAAAACGACTGAAACGATTAGTCCCGAGTCCATTTGTGGTCACACTGGTGGCTGAGACGCTTGCTTCGGGCCGGATTTTGGCATCAGTGTTTGGGTCTATCAGCTCAAACTCGTTCTGTAAGACGCATGAAGACTCTTCTTGACGATTTAAGAACTCTGGACCAGTCAGCCAAGCCGTCTCCTGTAGCCGGGCTGCGGGCACGAATCTTGTAGCAAGATCTGCAGGATTTGCATCGGTCCGAACGTAATGCCATTGTTCTGGTTGTGTAGATTTCCTGATGCGTTCGACCCTGTTGCCGACATACACGTAAAATCTTCTTGTTTGGTTCTGTATGAAGCCCAAAACCACCTTGCTGTCGGTGTAGAAATGCACCACATCTAGATGTGTGTCTATTTCTTTCTGAATGAGCTCTGCCAGCTCCACAGCCAGCACCGCACCGCACAGTTCGAGCCTTGGAATGGTGTGTTGTGGACGTGGTGCTAGACTAGCCTTGCCCATTATAAAGCCGACATGACACGCACCATCCGAGTCTGTGGCTCTCAGATACGCCACAGCTGCTACAGCCTTGGTCGAGGCGCTTGAGAAGATGTGCACTTCCTTCTGCTGAGCCGTGCTAAGTGAAACGGCCGCATAAGTGCGAGGCACTTCTAGCTGCTCGAAAGCCTGAAGGGAATCCTTCCAGTTCTCCCACTCTTTCCTCTTGTTTTCAGGAAGTGGGGAATCCCACTCGCAGGTTTCTGTGACGAGTTCTCGTAGGAGAGACTTCCCTTGTATGGTAACTGGAGCCACGAATCCAAATGGGTCGTACACGCTGTTCACCATTGACAAGACACCACGCCGGGTGAATGGTGTGTCCTGAACTGGAACCCTGAAGGTGAAGACGTCCTTCTTTACGTCCCAGCAAATTCCAAGACTGCGTTGGATTGGTGGAATGTCGTGACTCAGGTCGAGTTCCCTTAGATCTTTTGTGTGGTCCTCCTTGGGGAAAGCTTCCATCACTCTGCTGCTGTTTGATACTATCTTGTGAAGCCTTAGGTTACAAACTGCCAACATTTGTTGCGTGCGTTTCACCAGGTCGATGACACCATCTGCCGTAGGGAGAGACTTCAACCCGTCGTCTACGTAGAAGTTCTTTTCGACGAACTCCCTGGCATCTTTGCCGAATTCTTCCTCTCCTTCCTGTGCTGTCTTCCGGAGTCCATATGTAGCCACTGCTGGTGATGGACTGTTACCAAAGACATGCACTCTCATCCGATATTCCACCACTTTGTCGTGGATGTCATTGTTGCGAAACCACAAGAACCTCAGGTAGTTTCGATGGTCTTCTCGTACCAGGAAGCAGTAGAACATCTGCTGAATGTCCACTGTGACAGCGAAGCAGTCTTTCCTAAAACGAATCAGGACGCCCAGCAGGTTGTTGGTCAAGTCTGGTCCTGTGAGAAGAACATTGTTCAGAGAAGTTCCCTTGAACTGAGCACTTGAGTCGAACACGACCCTGGTTTCGCCTGGTTTGCGTGGGTGATACACACCAAAGATTGGAAGATACCAGCCTTCCTCTTCTTCTCTTAGCGGTGGGGCTTCTTCTGCGTGGCCATTCCTGAACATCTTGTTCATGAATGTCGCAAAATGCTCCTTCATCTCTGGCCGCTTCTGCAGTGTGCGTCGCAGTGATGCAAGACGAGACTGTGCAAGCTCCTTATTATTAGGAAGCCGAGGTCTTGGCACGCGGAAAGGAAGAGGCGCTACCCAACTGCATGACTCATCTTTGAAGACTTCATTGTCCATGATGTTTAGGAATTTTCTGTCCTCCACCGATGGAGCTGGTTGGTCATCGTCCTTTGTCGTCTGGAACAACGTGTCTGTCGTTTCTTCGACGGAGTAGTCTTTGATGGGTACACCTTGGGTAGGTGGTACATGCTGGGTTGGATTGACGGGACCAGTGAATTTCTCCTTGACGAGAAAATGGTTGCGGCATGGTTCAAAAAGGGAGGGTCGTCCATTTTCGAGCACATTTGTCTTGAAATTGGTGACACAGTCCGGCTTGCGTGTGCGACCTAGGCAGACGTCTCCTATGATCACCCATCCTAGGTCTAGTCGTTGAGCGAAGGGCGCATCAGGAGGCCCATTGCACTGCTGACGCACCTTGTGGACTCTCAGGATGTCTCTTCCCAGTAGAAGCAGAATCTGAGCTTCCGTATCCAATGGCGGTATGAGGCTCTCTATAGCCTTTAGATGTGGGTGATGACGTGCAGCGTCTGGTGTCGGAATCTCGTTCCTGTTGTGGATCATCTGATTGCATTCAATTAGGGTTGGGAGAGATAGTTTCACGCTGCCATCAATATTTGCAACCAAAAACCCAGAGGCTCTCCTTCCTGTCGTTTCTGCTGTTCCAGCACATGTCTTGAGGGTATATGGCGAACTCTCTCCCTGGATATCAAAGAGGTTGAAGAATTCTGTCCTTGCCAGTGACCTATTGCTTTGGTCGTCCAAGATGGCATACATTCTCACAGCCTTTTGAGGTGTGCTTGAGTGACACACACTCACCAAACAAATCTTGGAACAGGACCTTCCACCGTAACCTTCCCCACACACCTCGGTGCACTTGGAAGTTACGTCAGGTGATAGTCCGTGATGAATGGTGTCGTCTTCGGGATCCTGTCCGAGGCTCGAAGACAAAGGTTTGGAACTGTCCGGGTGAAGCGCTCTGGTATGTTCAGTGCTGTCACAGTCGTCACACTTGATCACAACTTTACAGTCCCTTGCGAGGTGGTTTGTAGAGGAGCAACACCTGAAGCAGATCCCAAATTGTTTCATCAGAGACTTGCGTTCTTGCAGTGGTTTCTCTCTGAACACACGGCACTTTCGTAGAGGGTGAGGTTTCTTGTGAAGCGGGCACTGTCTGTTAGGGTCCTCCATCGTCTCGGCTGTGGCTGGCGAATAATGGTCGACGGCTTCTGGAGTAACGTCGGTCGCATGGACTGAAACGGGCGTGTTTCTGAAGCCTTCTCTTGCCGTGACCTTCTCATTCTTTGGGAACCTCGGAAAGGTGCTTCCCGTTGTGCCGAAAGCAAAGCTCGGGTCGTTCCGCATCCTGGCCTGGTCTCGGACAAACTTCGAGAAGAACGAGAAAGGGGGAAAAGAGACGTGATGAACTTCTTTGTACCTTGAGCCTTTCGAGATCCACATCTCTTGGAGACGGTGTGGCAACTTCTCCGCGATGGGGTTCACCCCTCTTGCCGTATCCAAATAGCCGAGTCCTGTCAAGTGGGGATCAGCTTTTGCGGCTTCCAGTTCCAGAAGCAGATCTCCCAGTTCCCGTAGTTTGTGAGTGTCTTTGTCGGAGAATTTAGGAAAGCTTCCGATCCTCTTGAAGAGCGCATCTTCTATTACTTCGGGTCGCCCGTAGCAGTCTTCCAGTCTTTCCCAGACTATCTCTAACCCCGCCGCGGGGTTGTCGACATGTACTGAACGCAGCCTCTTTGCATAGACCGAAGACTCACGGCCCAGCCAGTTCACGAGAAGATCTAACTCTTCATTTGCCGTAACTTCCAGAGTTTGCACCATACTTTTGAATGTGGCTTTCCATACTCTGTAATTCTCGGGGTGGTCATCAAACTTGACGAGTCCAGTGCTGACCAAATCTCGACGGACCAGGTATTTCAGCACACCACTCAATTCTGGAGCAACCTGCTCAGCAGGCAGTTCGTTTGAGCCATCCTGGACGGCAGCCTGGTTGTGCACATAGTCTACAGTGCGCTGAGCACGGACTTCTGATACATCTGAGATGGTTCGGTCAGAGCGATGCTCCCCGCCGTGCTGTTCTGCAGCCGCTTGCAGGATTTCTGCTTGAACTTCCATAGCAGCCGCTTCCCTTTCCAGCTGCAGGATCTGTAACTCAGCGTCGAGTTCTGCTTTTCTGCGCTCGTTAGCCGCAGCCGCACTCTTCTCCTTTTCTTCTAGCCTTGCTCTTTCGAGTTTCATGGCCACTTCCTTTCTGGTGAAAGAAGCACGAGTGCGCGCCGCTGCAGCCTCGGCGCGTGCCCTCGTTGCAGCCGTGCTTGTCGTGGTCGCAATCGAGTGTTCCGAACGCGTCGATCCTCCAGAACGTCTCGAGCCGTGAAGTCGTGGCCCGGCAGACTTCGACGAGTGCTCCGAGTTAGCGTGTTCCGAGTCCCGAGACTTCGTGGCGCGGTCGGGCGTCTTTCCGGTGTCCATCAAGGCTTTCTGAACCGCGCGACCTCTGTCGCGATCCGTTGTCTTCTGAAGGGCTAGCTCTAGCTGGCTTTGTTCCGCGTTGATCCCCGACAAGTAGGCCACGTAGCGTTTGGACAGCGCTTGGTAACGACCGTACTCTTTTCGGATACGGCCCGTCGCCGCTTGCTGCGTTTCGGCGTTTGTAGCCTGTTCAACTTCCCGAAGATCGTTTGCGATGCGCTCCCAGAGGCAGTCGAGCTTTTGACGTTGCTCGTCCCGGTTCGCTTCGTAGTTAAGCAAGGCCTTCTGCGACAACGTTTTTTTTCTTCGCGGTCTCGAGTCTTGTGGCGGTTGATCCTTTATGGCGTTCTCACTCACGTGACCAGCCGCCGAGTCCCCGTCCGAAGGGTCCATCTCGTCCAAGCTTGCGTGGCGGCGTCCCGCGTTCGAGTTCGAGCTGAACCGAGGTGGTGAGGCCTAACGTTCCGACGCGCTCACTTGGCGTTCACCGTCTTTTACTATTCTGATTCCATGGCGCGCCTCCGAGCGGCCACTCCTCAGGTAGCGAACGACTGGATGTCATAGAAAAACTGTACTTTTATATCCATAACAACCACCGTAAAAGACGGTGCTTCGTAGTAGCGCGTTACACGGTGATCCCAGAACGAACGAGTCCAAAACAAAAAAGGAAGAAAAACACACACGGCACAGACTGATGCCAACGCGATGCGGCTAACCCTAGCAAGTCCAAACTCAACTAGATTGCAGTAACACCACAAACTAGGGTACAGGACAAAGAAGATGCACACAGACGGAGCGCTGAATGTGAACTGTTTATTTTTAAAGAAACGTTCAACGGCGTGGTCATACCAAACACAATTACACCACGACACAAGATGTAAGGCATGAAGGCCAAGTTTTGTAAAGGAATTGAGAAGTATATTTACATTAAAGGTACACGTTAAGTAGTTGGGCCAAGGGCGAGTTGTTGGTGGCTGGCTGGACTGGCTGAAGGCTCGATAAAAGCTCGCGTCCGGCACCAGACAGGAACGCACGAGCGGTCCGGGCCGCGCATGAGGGCGGCTTCTTTGTCTTCCGTCACCAGGCACGCTCACTTGGGTCGCGTCAAAGGTAATAGAAAGAAGAAAAAGGAACGGAGGATACCACGCGCTCACAAAGACCGTCACATGATCGTCACAAGTGAAAGCCCCTCAAAAATGCCAACTTACAATCATGAAGATCTATCGAAGGCGCACTGATACATTGGTCTTTGAACTTGGAAATGTAAAAGGCCTCAGTTATCTCCCTAGCTCGTTGGTGACTGTCTTCCCAGAACCAGGGTATCTTCCGAAACCGAAAATTAGCCACATCTGTCGCAGTGAACCGCCAGATTCCCTGACGAAGATGCCCTAATCGAACACGCGTGTTGTAATCTATCATTAATGCAGCGACCGGTGTGGCCGATGTAAACTTCTTTACAAGTAAGGGAAATACTGTAGACCACCCCCTCTCCCCCCCCCCCCTCGCAAGGGACAAACTTGTCTTTGTACTGCTTATCACATGCGGCCCTGACAGCCGATACCCTCTCCATCCTCGCGCATAAACATCCCAGCTTGGCAGGTGCTGGGAAAACGACAGGAACATCGTGGCGTTGCGCTACTTTCTTTAACCTATGCGCCACCTTATGGATATAGGGCACCACCACTCGTTTCTGCGTAGACTTCCCACCCATAACTACCTCTGGATTTCTCATCCTTGACGAGAAGAGGCACTCGGCCACACCTACCAGGAAATTGCCAGGATAGCCGCCCTCCAAAGGTTTGATGGCGTGGCTACGAAAACTCGTCGTCATTTGGTGAGGACATGACATGACGAGTGACCCCCAAAGACTACTGGATATGATTCCGCTTCTAACTATGCTTGAGTGACTCGAGTCGAACGGAAGCACACCTTTTTTCGACCTAGGACAGTAGCACCAACACACGTGGGAGTCCGAGAAAGTTAGCTTAATGTCCGAAAACTGTAGAACGCACCCTACAGGGTCTTCTTTAAGTGGCGTATTACTGTCCAGGTGTGATAGAGACAGAGCCGGAAAATTAGGGAGTGACATAATCCGTGTATTTAGGTACGTAGATAACTTTTTGGTGTTCTGAAATGGTTCTGGCCGGTTGTTGTTTACGGGCTTTATGGCGCAAGGCTACTATGGCCATATTGCGCCAAGCTTGTTTAGCTGGGACATACTTAGGACTTTTTTATACAAATTATCTAAAAAAGGTTCATATCACAAGGTTAAAAGCCATAGAATTAAAATCACAACTCCAGTAGGAAGCCGGTTTTTCTTAAGTAATTTATGACATGATCAAACGGTACTATAGGAGTCTCCCCAATTAGCAGCGCTGGGTGAAAACGAATCTGGTGTGAAAAAAAAAACTCAGGGAAATGCGTACGTCGTTCTGTCTCAAGTCCTGGGAACAGCCACAAAATCTGTAAAATTGTTAAACGCTCCCGACAGTCATCACACAGGGGTGGGGCTTCCTCCCTCAGCAGATGTTTGAGGGTGAGGTAGGAATGTTCAATTCTAAGACGAAACAAAAGAACCTCAAGGCGGCGGGTTTTGTGGGATGCACTCTCCCACATACCAAGAACTGGTTTAATCCTGTGAAATTGTTTTCGCATTGCAGACTCCACTCCGATTGCCAGAGCTGGAAAACTAATGATTTTACTAAGGGCTTAATATCTTGAAATGGAATCTGTGAGGTAGTTGGCTGTAGGTGATTAGAGCTAGTGGCCAATTCGTCTGCTCTTTCTCTACCCAGGATCCCCACATGGCAAGGCACCCAGCAGAATTTTATGTCTCGGCCAAGCCGCAGACCACATTGTACCTTAGATCGGACAAGTAGTGCCAGTCTATTTTTACTTCCGTTCATTTAGCAAAGTGTGTCGAGCACACTTTGAGAATCCACGAATAAAATAGATTTCATTGTCTTGCTGGTGAGAATATACTCCAAGGCCATCAACACTGCATAGAGCTCTGCCGTATAAATACTTGCACATTCTTTGAGACGCAGAACCTTGCTGAATCTTTCAGAATAAACTGCTGATCCTACGAAACGCAATGATTTGGCACCATCGGTATAAAATTGGGAGTAGTTACCATACTTCTTCTGCAGCTCAAGGAATTCTTGCTGAATCACCACTGGGGGGACGTCAGGTTTATTAAATTTAGTAAAATACCAATCACAAAAGACGGGCAACGTACTCCACGGAGCTTCATTTTCACCCTTCTGCAAAAGGTCGGTCTCGCCAAGGGTGAGGTCGAGAGATGTACAAATGCCCTTAAGGCGAAGGCTTAAAAGCGGTACAATCCTGGGCTTATGTACGAAAAGACGAGCAAATCGAGAATGTTGCAAAGCTCCATAAGTTGGGAGATTTGGATAGGATAGAATTCTGGAAGCATAAGTCACAGCAAGATAACGTCGTTTGTGCCCAAGTGACATCTGATTAGATTCAGGGTACGAGCTAGGAATCGGCGATGTGCGGAAGGCACCTGTAGCAAGCCTTAAACGAGATAAATAATAATAATAATAATAGTAATAATAGCTTTATTTTTTATGTATACGCATGGTGGGGGCTGAGGAAAAAAGCTGTCCAAGCAGCTTGACTGGTCCTCAGCCCCCCTCACGTACATACAGTGGCGAGAAAGGCATTTAAAGGAACACAAGAAATTATGTAATAATACAAGGTACTTTCATCATAACAATAAACAGCTGACAACTATCAGCAATACATCAAACAAGAGTAACACTTACCTATAAAAGAAATCGGGAAGTTGTACACAAGAAAAGCAAAAATATCCAAAATATTCTAAGACGCTTCTACACAATATATATATATATATATATATATATATATATATATATATATATATATATATATACATATACATACATATGCATACATCGACACACATACATACAAACACACACATATATGCTATGCACACGTACATACACGTACAGATACATACATACACATAGACGCACATATATATACACACGTACACACAGACATAGATATGTGTGTTTTTATGCTTCGTACATTGCGCGAAGTTGACTATATCTGCAAATGTACAGATCAAAATAAGCGTGGTGATAGTTGTTTAAAAGGGATGGTAAAAGATAACGGAGACATTATTTTCCGGAGTTTAGTCAAGTTGTAGGGACTACCCAGCCCTCTTTGTGTCTTGTACAGTAACTAGAGGTTTTTATTTGCAGTTGGGAAAGATTGCGTATATTCCTTATATTTATCTGTGTTTCGAATTCATAGCGAGCACTCAAAAGAAATCTGTATAGGTTGTGTGCCCCGATAACGCGAGAACGACGAAAGAAAATGGAACTTGGTGTTCTATAAGGGGCCTTATAGATGTCCGAACATATTTATTTTGTAATAAATGAATACACTGTAGGTTTGAAGATGTAGTTGTCCCCCACACTAGTTGACAATAGTTTAAGTGTGAATAAAACAGTGAATTATAAAGAAGCAATTTAACTTGTACGGAAGGAGGTATTGAATGCGTCCAACTATGCCAGTAATTTGCGCTATTTTTGTTAGCAAGTAGTTTACATGAGCGTCCCATAGCATGTCGGTGGAAAATATGATACCGAGACACCAGAAATTATCTACCTCTTCTATACGACGTGAATTAAGGAAGATTTCTGGATGTGTAGGAACGGGCTTGTTTTTGGGTCTGAATATAACCGCCTTTGTTTTTCTTTCATTTACTTGCATAGCATTAGCTGCCAACCAGTTCTCGAGTGTTTTCATTGTATTATTACATCGATCTATAAGTTCATGATGTCATGGCCAGAGAAAAATATGCTAGTATCATCCGCATATACTATAAATTTGGCTGTGGGGCTAATATTTACAATATCGTTAAGATAAACGTTGAATAGTAGTGGCCCTAATATGCTGCCCTGTGGCACACCACAAAGTAGTGGTTGCGCCTTTGAGCGCATATTTTTAATCTGGACAACCTGTTTCCGATTAGATAAATAAGATTTTAGAAGCAATAAAACCAGTTCTCGGATACCGTAGCACAGGATCCAACATTTTGACTGCAGAAGGCCTCGCTGAGTCGTAAACTATGGCACCATAGTCCAGACATGACCGGATAAGGGAGTTGTATAGGCGTAGCAGACATATTCTATCGGATCTTCATGATTTGTGCGCTAAGACTTTAAGAATATTGGCTCATTTAAGGCACTTCTTTTTGAGTCCTTCGGGTGGGAAACGAAGTTTAATTTTTATCAAACGTTATGCCCAAAAATTTATGCTCTGTTTTTACACTAATAGGAACCCTGTTTAACGCCGGTTCTGGATCTAGAAACAGCCCTCGACGCAGAGAAAATGGCGCACAGATAGTCTTCTCAGGTGAAAACTTAAACCCATTTTCGTCAGCCCACTTACTAATTTTGTTGATGGTAAGCTGCAGTTGCCGCTCACAGCTACACAAATTACAACAAGAAACCGAAATGTGAATATCACCGACGTAGAGGGAGCATAAAACACAAGGTTGAATTACCTTTGACAACGAATTAATGTTTACGGCAAGCAAGATGACACTCAATACACCTCCTTGCGGAACACCATTTTCCTGGAAATACTGGTCGGATAGTGTAGTGCCGAGTCGAACTTCAAAGGAGCGACCTGTGAAAAACTGCTTATACACCGCAACATGCGACCACGCACCCCAGACGTATATAAATCATAAAGGATACCATACCGCCGATTTCGTATCATATGCTTTCTCCAGGTCGAAGAAAACAGAGACACAATGTTGCCTATTTATGAAAGCTTCACGTATGGTTGTTTCCTGGCGGACTATGTGGTCCAAAGTAGAGCGCCCTTCTCGAAAGCCACATTGGTTATTAGCGAAGAAGTGGTTATGCTCCAAAATATATATTAACCGCCTATTAATGAGGCGTTCGAAGGTTTTGCCAAGGCAACTCGTTAACGCGATTGGACGGTAACTAGGTGGGTCCGAAGGGTCCTTCTCAGCTTTCAGCAAAGGAATTACATGCGCCTGTTTCCAGATTTGAGGAAAGTAAGCTGCTTCCCACAGATAGTTGAAAAAACCTAGTTGCGTGTTCAGTGATTCTCAAGACAACTGACGGAGCATTTCATAGTGGATTCCATCAGGGCCTGGAGCCGACCTCTTCTTGGAGCCCAGAGCCACCTCTAGTTCTTGCATTGTGAAAGGAGTGTTGTATGGCTCAGAGCTACAACCGGACATGGGTATACGGTGACCCTCCGCACTTGCTTTAAAGCGTTTAAATTCCATGCGATAATTTCGGGAGCTGAAACACTCTCAAAGTGTTCTCCAAGCACATTAGCAACATCTTTCAGCGAATTAGCAGGGGACCTAAATAGATGAAAAAACAAAAGAACGGTAATCCCCTTTGATTTTTTTTGTACCTATCACATACTTTCTTCTCCGAGACAAAACTTTTTATGGAAGAAATGTACTTGGTCCAAGTCTTCCGCTCAGCTTTTCTCCTAGTCCATCGGGCCTTCCCTACTGAAAAAAACCATTTGGCGCCTATATGAAAATGAACGGGTCCATACCGGTAACAGTTTAACCATACCGGTCACCAGTTGGTCAAAGGGGTCGCCCGTATGGCTCGAAGGGGTCCCCCGTGTGAGCCATAACGGTCACCTATTTGGACAAACAGGTCACTCCTTTGGCAAACGGGTCGCTCGTCTGGGCAAATGGGTCGCTCGTCTGGGAAAATGGGCGACTCGTTTGGGGAAAGTTGTCGCACGCTTGCTCAAGCCGGGGACCATGTTGCAAACTGCACCGGTTTAATCAAACGGCTCTCCGGAGCCCGTTTGATACTGAACGTACAGATCGGCGGCGTGGGCACACCTAGCGTTTCAGCCGTGGCAGCCAATGTTTCCGGGAGGCTGGGAGCGCCGGTTCATCGATTTCAGATCGTCCGCGTAATGCAAGTAATTATATTTATATTTCAATTGCGCTGATATTCGCTTATACTGCAACTAAAACTAACACCTTTTTTTTGTTGTTGTTTTACGTAAACGTGCGACGTTGATGAACCGACATTTTTGACAGAACTTTAAAACTTTGTCCATCTTTGTTGCCTCAATTTACTTATTCAGCTCGAATCTCTCTCGCAGAAGACGCGACCGCGTGAAAGAATGTACGTCTAGACTCCGTTTCACTTTAAGTCAAGACGCAGCGAAGGTAGCACGCGTACACGCGGCTGCAACAACATTGAGCATTGCGAGAGCACGCCCGCCGTTGCAGCAGTCAAACTACGAGCTCGCGCTGAGTACTTTCTTCGCTCGGGCGCAGGCCGAGCTTCTGGCCGCCCCGCCGCCATTTCCCGAATTCAAGCGTGCTAAAATGCGCGCGCTTTTTTTTTTTTTTTTCGAGGTTACAAAAACACATCTCTCTGGAATGCCTGGGGAGAGGGAGAGGGGCTGCCCTGTGGTCCTCGCCCCCACCCTCCTCTCTTGTCACCCCTCACGTGACCGGCAGCCGCGCTCGAGCTACACGCTGATAAGCATCGAGATCCGGAAGGGTGCGCCTAGCAGCCGCTTTTTTCTTTGCTTGTTGTCAGTTCCAGCTCGAACTTCGCGCGTCCACCTGCTTCGATCTGTCGCTTAACCCTGCGGTCTTATTAGGATGTCTCTCGACAACGTATTGGATGTGCACCGAAGCTATCAGTGTTCGAAAAGTCCTACGTCTATATCGGCAACAAGCGATTCTTTAAAGAAGTCAGGAATTCTTGCGGTTTGGTTGGGTTCGGCAACTGACAGCTTGTGCGCCACATCGTGTTGAAACTTCCAAGAGGCCGTTCCCTCTCATTTGTGTTTGTGTGGTTGTCCTGCTTTGACAGTGTCGACAAATATCACGGATTACATCTTTCAAGTCCGCTATTTTTATGGTAAGTGCACTGCGACCTACTTCTTGGCAACGATTGACCGTTCTCCGACTCGTACTCTTTCAGATTATCTATATGATTATGCAGCCACTATTCTCGCGGCAGCCGGGCGAATAATTTCCCGAAAGTCAACCTTCATAGTCTAGAACTACCTCGGTTCTTGTTTGGTTTGCTATCTTCTCAGTTGTATAAAAGCTTAGAGTGCCTCTCACATTTCACAGATCGCTTGCACGTTTGTACTTGTCGACAGAAGACGTAATAAACTTTGAGGAGAATTGAAAACAATCTTTTGTGTCTGTTTTCCTGTCCATTTGCAAGCACCTAAGTGAGCACATTTGTTCTACGTGTTTCCTCCACGTTATAAATAGGTTTATGAGTTTCGGAACGTCTTAAATAAGTTTAAAATAACCAACCTACCAAACGATCCCCGTTTAGGGCTAGCGCATAATTTCCCGATTCGAATGGCACGTTCAAACGTGTGGTCACGTGCAAGGTCGAACGGGCACCTGTATCAAACGGGCACCCGTATCAAACGGGCACCTGTATCAAACGGGTACCGTTCCGAGCGGGTACCGTTTCAAACGGCTACCCGTATCCCATAATCACGTTTGATCCAAACGGGTCGACAAGTTTGCACCCGTTTGATTTACCAGTTTGCCACCCGTTTGAATTTCAAATGGTTTTTTTCAGTAGGGTTTGCTTTTAGTCTTTTAAATTCTATCCTATTTGAAGAGTGAGGGTACCTCGGACAGATATCCCATGCCCAATGCTGCCTTTTCCTTCTAAAGGCACAGTCTTCATTCCACCAAGGCCTACAGCTCTTGGGTAAATTTTCAGAGGTGCGAGGAATGGCGTCTTGGGTGGCACTTATGATTTGCTCGGTAACATACATTGTCGCATCTTCGGGTGACAAATTCGCTAGAACTGCCGGGTCAAGCACCGCATCAAGTTTAAAGAGTGCCCAGTCGGCTTTGTCCAGTTTCCACCTAGGGGTTCGTTTTAAAATAGTCGGCAGAGGAACGAGGCTTTCAATTACAACTGGGAAATGATCACTCCCGAAAGGGTTGTTTAAAACCTTCCAAGAAAAACAGGGAAGTAATGATGGTGATGAAATAGAAAGGTCGATGGATGTGAAGCAATAATGAGTGGAACTATAAAATTTGTTTTCTTTCTCATTTAAAAGACATATGTCTGCCCTACTGAAAAAAAAAACCATTTGGCGCCCATATGAAAATAAACGGGTCCATACCGGTAACCGTTTAACCATACTGGTCACCAGTTTGTCAAAGGGGTCGCCCGTATGGCTCAAAGGGTCCCCCGTATGAGCCATAACGGTCACCTATTTGGCAAACGGGTCGCTCGTCTGGGCAAATGGGCGACTCGTTTGGGCAAAGTTGTCGCACGTTTGCTCAAACCGGCGACCATGTTGCAAACTGCACCGGTTTAATCTAACGGCTCTCCGGAGCCCGTTTGATATTGAACGTACAGATCGGCGGCGTGGGCACGCCTAGCGTTTCAGCCGTGGCAGCCAATGTTTTCCGGAAGGCTGGGAGCGCCGGCTCATCGATTTCAGATCGTCCGCGTAATGCAAGTGATTATATTTATATTTCAATTGCGCTGATTTTCGATTATACTGCAACTAAAACTAACATTTTTTTTTTGTTTTACGTAAACGCGCGACGTTGCTGAGCCGATATTTTTGACAGACCTTTAATACTTTGTCCATCTTTGTTGCCTCAATTTACTTATTCAGCTCGAATCTCTCTCGCAGAAGACGCGACCGCGTGAAGGAATGTACGTCTAGACTCCGTTTCACTTTAATTCAAGACGCAGCGAAGGTAGCACGCGTACACGCGGCTGCAAGAACATCGAATATTGCGAGAGCACGCCCGCCGTTGCAGCACTCAAACTACGAGCTTGCGCTGAGTACTTTCTTCCCTCGGGCGCAAGCCAAGCTTCTGGCCGACCCGCCGCCATTTCCAAGGTTCGAGCGCGCGCGCGCGTTTGTTCTTCGGGACTACAAAAACGCACCTCCCTGGAATGCCTGGGGAGAGGGAAAGGGGCTGTCCCGGTGGTCCCAGCGCCTTGACCTCGCCCCCTCCCTCCTCTCTTGTCACCCCTGTCACGTGACCCACAGCCGCGCGCGAGCTACACGCTGATAAGCATCGAGATCCGGAAGGGCGCGCCTTGCAGCCGCTTTTTTTTTTTGTCTGCTTGTTGTCAGTTGCTGCTCGAAGTTCGCTCGTCCTACCTGCTTCAATCTGTCGCCTAACCCTGCGGTCTTATTGGGATGTCTCTCGACAACGTATTGGATGTGCACCAAAGCTATCAGTGCTCGAAAAGACCCACGTGTATGTCGGCAACGAGCGATTCTTCAAAGAAGTCGCAAATTCTCGCGGTTTGGTTGGGTTCGGCAAATGACAGCTTGTGCGCCGCATCGTGTTGAAACTTCCAAGGAGCCGTTCCCTCTCGTTTGTGTTTGTGTGGTTGTCCTGCTTTTACCGTGTCGACAAATATCACGGATTACATGTTTCAAGTCCGCTATTGTTATGGTAAGTGCACTTCAACCTACGTGTTGGCAACGATTCACCGTTTTTCTACGCGTACTCTTCTAGATTATCTAAAGAATTATGCAGCGCCTATTCGCGCGGCAGCCAGGAGAATAATTTCCCCAAAAGTCTACCTGTATAGTGTTCACAGATCGCTTGCACGTTTGCACTTGTCTACAGAAGAGGTAATAAACTTCGAGGAGAATTGAAAACAATCTTTTGTGTCGGTTTTCCTGTCCACTTACAAGCACCTACGTGAGTGCATTTGTTCTACGTGTTTTCTCCATGTTATAAATACGTTTATGAGTTTCGGGACGTCTTAAATGTGTTTAAGATAACCAACCTCCCAGACGATACCCATTTAGGGCTAGCGCATAATTTGTCAATTCGAATGGCACGTTGAAACGTGTGGTCACGTGCCATGTCGAACGGGTACTCGTACCATACGGCACCCGTATCAAACGGGCACCTGTATCAAACGGGTACCGTTTCGAACGGGTACCGTTTCCAAACGGGTACCCGTATCCCATAATCACGTTTGATCCAAACGGATCGACATGTTTGATTCAAACGGGCGACCAGTTTGCCACCCGTTTGAATTTCAAATGGTTTTTTTCAGTAGGGTGAGGACAGTAAAAATCTTTCTACAACAGCGCCACGAGAGTCAAGGCGGTTACTGCCCCACATGGGACTGTGAGAATTAAAATCACCACAAACTAAAAAAGGCGTTGGGAGTTGCTGTACCAATCTTCGAAATTCATGAAGATGCAGTTGACGATAAGGTGGTAAATACAAAGACACAATCGTAATAAGACGATCAGCAACAACACGTACCGCAACTGCTTCAAGTGATTTACGCAGAGGAACTTCCACACACGCTATGCCACTCCGTACAACAATGGCTACACCACCAGAAGAGTGGTCTGAAGCCCGATCCTTTCTAAACACGCGGTGACGATTGAAAACATTTGTATGGGTGTTGTTAATATATGTCTCCTGCAAGCACACGGCAATGGGCTGTAGCTCATCCAGAAAGAAGTGAACGTCATCAATATTTCGCAGGAGACTTCTACAGTTCCATTGCATAAAACTATACGTGTTCATGTTAAAAATGGTTTAAAGTAACAGCAAAAGCAAAAAAAAGGAAACCTGCCCTAGGTGTCCTGGGGCGGTTTGGGTGGGGTTACTCGCAGATCGAGCTTTTTCTGGGATGACTTTTTAAGCCTGGCATCATCCGGTGGGATTGAACGAGGGGGGGGAGGTTCACCAAGTTCCATCCGCTCTGCCTCAGGCTGAACGGCTGAGGGAGCAGCTGGTGTGGGCACCTCCTTAGATGTCGAGGCCTCTCCTAAAGCCTTAAAACAAAAAACGCCGTCCTTCCTCCTGGGAAGAGTCCGAGGAATTAAGGCAGGCGCATCCTTCGATGACCCATCCTTAGGAATGGAGGAGGCACCAGTGCCTTCTCCCTGAGGCTGGTGTTGCCGCTTCTCCTCTTGTCTCCCCTCCATTGGCACAGAGGCATCTCTTGCCTCTGCGCCATCTGGAGGCCCCTGTGGCTTCTTTGGTTCCAACGACAAACGGAGTCGTGGAGCAAATCTTTCTGAGGCAGGGGGAGGTGGTGGAATTACCAGGTCATTAGAACAGACCTGTGTTCCTACCGAAGACTTAGACGGCACACCCCCTGCACGTGCCACCAAAAAGTAAGACCCCTTTTGCAGGAAGGAGAATCGCTTCCTGGCTTCGGGGAATGAGATGTTCCCTTTCACTTTGAGTGTTATAATTTCTTTTTCTTGTTTTCATTTTCTGCAAGAACGGGAATAAGCAGGGTGAGCTTCACTGCACTTGATGCAGAACAGTGGATTTGAGCAAATCATTGCAGTGTGATCATTTTTGCCACACTTGGCACATGTTGTCTTTCCACGGCAGCTCTGGGCACTATGGCCATATCTCTGGCAATGAAAGTAACGCTGAGGGTTTGGCACTTACGGCCGTACTCTACAGTTCAGATACCCTGCTTTCACCGATTCCGGAAGCGCCCTCAGCTCAAAAGTCAGAATGACATGCTTTGTCTTCACCTCTTGGCCGTCCCGTCGAAAATAAATTCGTTTGACAGAAATGACTCCCGTTGTCACGAAGGCCATCGACAATTTCATCTTCGAAGGATTGTAGCAGGTCATCTTCTGATATTACGCCTTTTATGGTATTCAAAGTGCGGTGGGGTGACACAGTAACCCTGTAGTCAGAAACCAAATTGAGTGCCAGCAGGTCTGAGCTTTGCTGAGAGGTTGCAACTTTGAGAAGGAGATCTCCAGATGGCTTTTTTTTTTTTGCTTTAAAATTCTTTTTAATTACAGATTCAAGTCTCTTAGAAACCAGAAAAGGGGATAGCTTGGATAAAGGTTTTTCCGTTTCGGAATGCAACACGAGAAATCGAGGAAACTTCTCCACTGGTACAAATGCTTTTTAACGTGTACTTCGGTCCGGACCCTTTTCAGGGCCCGATCAGGTTTTTGGTTAAGTTTGGAACCCATAAGGAAATGGGAAGGCGTTCGGCATCTGTAGCGCACCACCCACCACGGAACCCAACATGGGGATAGGTAATGCGCCATAGCAATAAGGGTTTTGCTGACGACATTACGCTATCAGTGCTGCCAAGACACTATAACCTAGTGTAGGTCCAGACAAGGGGTCTATCGCCACCCAAGGTTAGCCCTTGCCGCCAAAGATGGTGAATATGAATGAAAGAGGAGTAGATAAAGGAGAAAGATAAGAGGGGATAGTAGAAGATACGGCGACTGACTGAATCATCCTGGTCGGGCCAAGCCAGGACACCCTTCTACGGGAAGCGGGAGCCGAAGTGGTGTATTCCCATACCCGGGGGGCCCCGAAGGGTCCAAACCTACCCCGGGCTCGGCTCGACCACCAGGATGCCCTTTTCCCCGGACACGGGAAAGCCACGCACAGCCAGACGTGGGCGGGCGAACCCGCATGGCTCGTGGTCCGTCGAGACGCCACTCTAAAAACACCTGCTTTCACAGGTGCCCCCTGCGGGGCTGGTTCTGGCCGGAACAAAGAGGGTGTGGTTGCAGACATGTTGGACGTGCTGAACTTCACCAGGGAACACCCTGTTGGGGGTGTTCTCCAGTCATTAAGCTAACTTTCTCGGACTCCCACGTGTGTTGGTGCTACTGTTCTAGGTCAAAGAAAGGTGGGCTTCTGTTCGATTCGAGTCATTCAAACATAGTTAAAAGGGGAATCATATCCAGCAGTCTTTGGGGGTCACTCATTAGGTCATGTCCTCACCAAACGACGACGAGTTTCCGTAGCCAGGCCAACAAACTTTTGGAGGGCGGCTATCGGCCAGGCCGAGTGCCTCTTGAGGGGGTGAGAAATCCGGAGGTAGTTATGGGTAGGAAGTCTACCTAAAACCAGTGGTGGAGCCCTATATCCATAAGGTGGCGCATAGGTTAAAGAAAGCAGAGCAACGCCACGATGTTCCTGTCGTTTTCTCAGCACCGACCAAGCTGGGACGTTTATGCGCGAGGGTGGAGGTGATCGGTTGTCAGGGCCGCATGTGATAAGAAGTATAAAGTCAAGTTTGTCCCTTGCCGGGGGGGGGGGGGGGGGAGGGGTGGAGGGGGTGGTCTACAGTATTCCCCTAACTTGAAAAAAGTTTACATCGGCCAGACCGGTCGCTGCATTAATGATAGATTACGTCAATACGCGTGTTCGATGAGGGCATCTCCATCAGGGAATCTGGCGGTTCGCTGCGACAGATGTGGCTGTTCTCCGGTTTTGGAACATACCACAGTCCTGAAAAGACACGCTCACCAACGAACGAGGGAGACAACAGAGGCCTTTTACATTTCC